>NC_061146.1:4797693-5437850 GCF_905220365.1 Vanessa cardui
TTCATTAAAGACGACCATTCACGACCCACCCACTCGTATAACGGTACTGGTTTTATTCCGTCTGGAATAAATAACATCCGAAGGCATATAATTTTGTCTTACATGGTGTTTATGTTATCTGTTATTTTGATATTGATTGATGTAATTAACATGAGATGGAGGTAAATAACACATCTTTGATCTCTGCTCTGATGTGCGATTTGAATATAGAATATAAATTCTATGACAGTAAATAGTTTTACTCAATTCGTATTTAATGTTTATTAATATTATCTAACATATAATAAGGTTTTATATGTTTCATTTTATATATTATTTATAATTTTAATTCTATTCTACATAATATATTTATTACATGATAGATATTCTGAAATAAGCATGAAATAATACAAGACCGTTACATTTTTCCTTTGTTTTAGTACATTTATAATTATTAATTAGTTTATATAATAAAATTGAATATAAATAAGGCATTATGAACATTATATTCATATATATTAGCTGCTAAAATGCGAGTAAAAAATCGCTTGAAATAAACCCACATTATTTTTTGCTTATCAATTTAAACATAATAATATAAATTTGACGTAAAAAATAAATCCTTTTTTATTTTAATTATTATAAATTTGGCTGTAAGAAGATAATTACAATCTCTTTATATAAAAAAAAAAGTTGTTCATACTCAACGAACGCCTACGCAAGAGGCGTTCGAAAATTCAAAATCTGAATTCATTTGCAATTCAAAATGGACGACCAGGTGACGTAGCAGGAAATCGAGTTTATTCCTATGCTAATATTATGAACCATGTCTGTATTTAATTATTAATTTAGTTTTAAGTCAGCATTAAAGGTATTTAAGCGATTATTTATCCAAAATACATCGCATTTAAGTATAAAAACGAACAACAAGATGGTGGTTACAACGTTATGGATATGACATGAATATAAAGAAGTATTTTTTGTATGTTTGTTTTAACAACTTGTTATTAATAATTGCGCTCGAGATGAAGATAGCGGGTTTAAATTCAGACAAATAAGACTTAGTTCTCAAGCACTTAAATTTTGTTTAACTTTTGCTACATGTAGTAAAAATGATATCCAAACCGTATATACGCAGGTCTTCGCCTTTACTCATTACTACTGAAATTAAAAGGTATTATGTTTATAATACAAATGTTTTTATTAGTAACATTTAATAAGCGAGAGCATATAAATTATAATCATTTTAAAAATCATCCACACATTTGTTTTAACTGTGAAGTTATAACATAATTAGGTTAGTTTCGAAAAGAGTTTTCACATTGGATTAACCTAAAAGTATCCGTGGATTATTTATAAAGCGTTCTCATTTGCATTTCGGGTTCCCTTTTTATCGATTTACGATACGCGACACAATTAGAGTCGGAAATCGGACAGTCGATATCGATAAATCGACGACATGCGGAGACAAAACGCGATGCTATCGATACTTATTGGGTAACCCGATTTAAAAATCGAATTTCTTTGGAATTAAATTGACATTTGCCGCGAAAATAAACGTGTTAACGTAACACGTAAAAATATATACATATATGTATAAATCAACTTTTAAACAATTATTCATAGTGGTTATGAGTTTAAATGAAATTTGCCATTGTAATTATTTGTTTTTGAATTTAATGCCATATAGATATATCTTTCGTATCAACTGACACGTTCGAAAGTAATTAAAAAATATATAATAAGATGATATTATTGATATTATATACACAATTTGAAAATAGAAATCTATAACCACAATTACTCTATCGATACAGTTTAAGCGGTTAATTCTTGCGCACGCGCAGGTCGGCCATTGGTTGGTGCGCGCGGCCGCCATTGGCCGGTCGGTCGGCGGCGATCACAAAGCAGTGGAGAGGCGGCGTCCGACACAGAGGCTGTAATTGTCAGTTTACCTGTCCACTGCACAATATGAATATACATACATATATACTGTTTTTAAAGTTTACACTTTGATATCGCTTAATGTATTCAGATACTGTGCGAATAATATATAATGTATGCCTGTGTGGATAATGTATTCAAAGATTTTTTTTAAATATATCATTTTAATATTCTGGATGTATTATCTGTATTTATAAATAAAATCACATATATCTTTAACACGACGATCATATTATGGAGTAGAATTTTCTCCTATCTTGTGCAGATTTTTGGTAATCGAAAATGTCGTCGTTGTATACAAATAGAAAGCTGGTGTGGTAAAAGGTCCATCCGATTTCTTCTAAAGATAAACTAACGAAAACTTCATACTTTTAACTTTGAACACGATGTCGAATATCTTTTACGTTAAGGCTTTTAAAAACTTGAATTAGGGTACGGATGTTACAAGAAAATGTGACAGGTTAGGTCTTTTAAATATTCATCCAGAGAACCATAGACGTGTTAAATATGTGCGTTATCGAGAAAAATATTAAATAAGCCAGTAAGCAGTAACAATTCTTTGTTTCCTAATTATTATTAAATATTTTATTATCTAAATTCTAAAATTTAATTCATAGAAAACGCAAAAATAAAAATCGTAAAACATATATTTTTTATAGAACGAATGTGTTACGCTTATTGACATGGTAATATTATTTGTTAATTATAGAAGCTCTTTGCAATGTAGCATTTGACAATATGGCGGTAGACTTCGCTCGCTAAAACTAGTGCATATCCAATGGTATTAATATTCAATCCTATCTATCCACGAGATAAATTATAAAGACAAATTAAGCACATGAATCAGCGGTGCTTGCCTGGGATTGAACCCGCAATCATCGGTTAAGATGGACGCGTTCTAACCACTGGGCCATCTCGACTATCAATATTATAAGTTATATGAAAAAGGATAAAAACAATTCGATAACCATTAAAAATTACATAAACATTACAAAGATTAATATTAAACAATATAAAAAAGTTACACGGCTATTAGATAATTAATTTATTAATCTAATGATTTATTACACACAACAAGGTAAGAAACAAATTAGTTATTAAGTTCCCATAACCTTAAAACGCACAGATAACATCGAACGCAATACAAAATTAAAATTGTAACAAAAAACTAGGTGAATTATAATTTCCTTCACGTTCCAAACATCCGATGCCCTACGTCCATTCCATTAAAGAATGCATGAATCAATTTGGATCGCTTTGTGCAGGCAATTAAATATTAATAGTATTTACATTACACTAAAACAATGTCAAACCGTACCTACAGCTGACGTGCCACTGCTAGCAATGAGCTGGGTTTGAAGCCTTTCGTGAGACTGACAGATGGCATACATCGAAACGTGCGCCGTAATTTATAGAAATTAATAATCAAAAATGCAAACAATTGATTGAAAAATTTACAAACAGACGTTTTAATTTATATCGCTCACATAAAAGTGAATTTATAAATCAATTAACCTTTCATGAGGTTCTATAAAAAAAATTATTAATTTGGCTGAATAATTGTTGACTACAGTACGCCTAAAAATAAAATTTGACTATTAAGTTGAAATAAGAACACTCAACAGAATATGAAAACGGTTTTTAAAGAGTCAGTCGGTTTTTAGGTACATTTATTTTTTAATATGTTCATAACTTTCTAAGACTTTTAGAGTCATTTGCAATTTAAGTTACAATTAAGACCAAATACTCAAGTATCACATTCGCCATCACTGTTTACAGTTCTTTGCAAACCAACAATCTTAATTTTTATAATCCTTATTATACGTTGTAAATATACGAAAACATTTGATAAAATACTTTTGTTAATTTATAACCTTTATGTTGTATTAAAATAATGAAAGTCATAATGTTTGCTTGTTGAATTAATCTATATATCTGCCAAAGTTATCTGTTGTGTAGTCCGTCAGTGTTGCCAGTACAATGAACAAATTGTGACAATGCGACTTAGACTGTTGGCCTTTCGTGTATCACTTTTCAATGGTAATTGCATTTTGAATTTTTAACCGATTAATTCAAACATTCCTGCTCTATATTTTGTCTCCACTTTATTTCTGACAGGTACACGCAATTAATGTTGACATTTGCATTTAAGCAAATAGGTTGATTGGGTGTCTTTTTTTCAATTTTATCTTCTATGTGTGCTGTTTGAACACAACGTAACATAATTTTAAAATACATAAAGACCTGATATTTTTTAATTTCCTTAGTTATTTAAAATTATAAATATCAATATGTTTTTATTATGAAAGAACGAAAAACCAATTAAACTAACAATAAATATAATAAATACATTGGTCGATAAAGAAGGTTTATTTTTCACCTTTCCATTCAAGAATTGAAGTATTATTCTAATACATTTTTAATATGTTGTCCATAGTGTTTGAAAACTATTATTTAAGTTCAAAAAGTCTCGTCACAGAAGGACAAAGTAACCGAAAGACCACCTGTACGCCGTTCAAGGAGAGATATCCAGGATTTTCCTCTTGTTTATTGATGAAAATCATTTGTATGCTGAGTGTACTGGAAACGGAATACGATATATACCATGTTACAAAAATTTTTATCACCTGTTTTTATGATGAATAAATGTGAATGAGAATCGCAATTAATGCACCAATATGCGAATTTTCGCTTGTTAATTTTTCATGGAATATTCAGCAATTAATTGATATCATTTGGATATTTATTTTGGAATTTCATTTAGTGATATTCGTGAGAAGCCTGTATATATACATACCTACTGTATATAACATGTTAAACCTTGATCGTTAACCATAAGGCATATAAAAAGTGTTTTGTTTTAAATTCAATCAGACAAGACCCTGGCATAACTTTTTAGAACAACATTATAAAGAATAATGTAATTTTTAAAATTAAATAAACTATTGTTTTTATTTTTTATTTTTTGACGTATTGTGTTATATAATTTTTATTAATATGATTTACTGTAACACACTGTATAATTATATTAGATATCTACGCAATGTATCAACGAATAAAAAAAAATAAAAATTCATCTAACACTTAATTATAATTCAAGGTAAAAATCACCATTAAGAATTTTGACGTAAAAATACACGACTAATGAAACTTGGAAACTAAAACATTTTTAAATCTCCATTAATATTCAGAAGCGCATTGCTGATACCAAATAAAGAATTCTCACTATTTAAGCAAGACTACCATTAGAGTCGAAAAAGAAATACAAGTTTTTATATCGACTTTTACAAATAAACTTGTTACAATTTGACAAGCATAACGTTATATAAGGCTAAATACACATGGTAGGGACACTTAATTCAATTAACAAATTAGGTTCGATTATTCAAAATATAACAAGATCAGCTCGACATATAAGGCCGGTTTAGATAGTATATGTGATAAAAATCCAAAGCGTGATTTACATTTTAATTTTTTTATGTAAGAACATAATTTAATTTACTCATTTACGTAATTGAGTTCATGAATGCAATTGATATAAAAGATTGTAATTTTTTTTCTCTTTATGACCTGAGAACGATACGTTCTATATTACGATCTAAATTTAACAATACCTCACAAAAATTAAACTCAGCTTAAAAGTAACAGAGGATCATTCTCAAATACTTAAGTGTTAAATGTACATGACTGTATTTTTTAAATGTTGAAAAAGAGTAACTACTGAGTTTCTTGCCAGTTCTTGTCGGTAGAATCTACTTTCCGAACCAATGATGGTTTCACTTAATTGTTAAATGACGATTCAAAAGTGATTGGTAAAGCTTACTTGAATAAAGTTTATTTTGATTTTGATTGATATCAGATACGATATGTTCCCGATGTTTCCCGAACTTTGTCCGAAACGCAACGATCGCGTTTGGAGAATAAATACTCAACTTGACAACGATTATCTTCCGATTTGAATGCGATTTGTTCGCAGAACTATGGCCCGGTATTAATTATGAATGTCCTGCACCCGATATAAGAGGTAAAGATTGTAGTCGAACGGCTCGAAGGAGTCAAAATTGTCATAGCAAAGTCCTTCAGGCATAGAACCTACCCTGTATTTTCTTGGAGTTCAAGTTTGCTTCATACCAAATTTGATCAAATTCGGTTCAGCGGTTTGGCCGTGAAAGAACGACAGACAGACAGACAGTTACTTTCACATTTATAATATTAATACAGATTTTGGTAAACGATACCACTCACCATCCATCGTCACTCGATATTCTTTTTTCAATTAAAATATTATCAGTTCATTAAGCTTAATATTAAGAACACTAATTAATTTGTACTCCCATATTTGCTTCGGTTTCTCTAATTGGTAAAAAATGTCTTGTTCTTCGATCCAAATTAATTGGAAGAATTCTGCGAAGAATCGTTCGGCTACACGATTTTCGCGACGTTACATCTCGACGGTGAAATGACACTTGACTGACTGCTGTGAGAGCTGGCAATTGGCCTTTAACTAAACACATAATTGCAAATATCCAACATGCCTTTGATTACTGTAATAACTTTAAAAATTACCAGAAAACTCCATGTAGATTCCAGTAATGTCGATTATTAACCTGCATGTACCATACCACAGTTGGTGTTCACATCCAGATATCCCATAGGTATATCTGTACTTAAGTACCCCATTAGATGGATTTTTAAAAACGCTAAAACGATTGCCTTTTTTATAAACAGGTGCCTGCAGATCCAATTCTGTATACATAATTTTAATTTCCGATTTCACTTTCTTAAGGGGGAATACTTGAAAATATTATATCACCTATCTTTTCCTCATAAATGGAACCCAAAACATTGATTTCTATATTTTAAGCATTGGAATAAGATGAACCTTTATAAAATTTCTATCGTTCCATGAACAATTCTTGTCCAAAATTTCATCCTTTTTGACCCCAAGATTTATGATGTACTGTAGGCCAGTTATTAGCTAAGTAGATAAATAACGCCGTATGTTTTGAAAACTATTAAGCTCTCGTTGTTAATATTCACAGCAACTCCTGAGCCGAAGCTCATAACATATAAGCAAGTCATCCAACCACGATATCGCGTCACGATATCTTTAATCGTAAATTCATTTTCCCCGTGACTAATTTAACGACAATTTTCTTAGAAAACTATGACAGTTACAGACGTCAATTGTCACCGAAAGCAGTCATCGACGGCAGCCGAAGATGTCCGAATACAGCCGAACGAATTCAAACATGGCCGCACGCATTCCGATTGCATCTAATAACCTCAAAATCGAATGCAAAATGGCGTATTGAAATCACGCCGCTTCGTTTAGCATTCCGACATGCCATAACAGAGTACGCATTTTCATTTGGGGCCATTGTCTTGGCAGATATTAGTAATGATTTCAATAAATAAATTAATCGTATGCCTTTGCAAATAGCATCGGTTTGGCACGCGTCGACGTACGGGCGATGAATCGTTAAGTTACCGATTGTGAGCCTATGGTCAATCTCTTTATTACTGATTTTATTTCGCCTGACTCATGTCGCTCGTACGTGAGTTAGGGCATTAACTCCTATGCAATTTTTCATTTCAAATAAATACTTTTTATTCCTTACTTGCAATTCACAGTGTCGATATACATAATTGCAATGTTTTGTTTATATGCAAATCACTAAATGTGCAACTTCTGAATCTATTTGCCGGATCTTAGCATATCAAATGCTGATATATAATCAGCAATTGTTTTTATTTAAAATTGACACATGAATGACCAATAAACGTATGTGTTACTAATAAAACCATCTGCAAGATAAGAATAAAACTCTTATTTAATTCTTTAAATAGACATGACTTGTTTTAAATACCTAGTGTTTATATGTATCAATAAAATATCTGATGTTTTAACAGTCAGCAAGGAAAGACATAATACGAAGCAAGTTTGTGCAGCTGACACATCCGCCCATGTATTGGCATGTTGCCAAGGGGGAGGTGTATAGTATTGGCAATTTAAGAGGTGTGAGACAGAATTGACGTTACCATTGGTGGAATAACATGGTCGTTTTTCTGAAAAGTCTTCTATGATGAAAAATCATCAAAAACGGTTCGTTCAAAGAGTCAACAGCTAAACCGTTTATAGCGATATTTCAGTCGCTGATGGAATGTGGACTAATTGGTCTTTTGGACTGTTATCTTGTCCACTTCTAGCACGAGTTTTAGCAGGATTAAACACATGTGAAATAGAATAGAAGTTGAGGAAAAGATAGCTCTTTGCATAGAAGTTGAAGACGTTAACGTAGTATTTAGCTAAAAATCTGTCTATTTTTTGGATCATTGTCTAAATGAGGCTTTTGATACTTGACTTGAAACTCACTGCAGACACCAACATGAATTATCAAAACTGACTATCATTGGTATAACATGAATAGGGTACGTATCAAATGTCGTTTCACTACAAGCCAATTATCAATATTTCACGAGTGAGATGCGAAGTGAATTCCTACAGAGTCGAACTGCTGGATACAGATAATGGTAGCAGCGACCTCGTGACAATGACTTTGACAAGGACCTTGATATTAGCATCAGAGTGCGTGCATGCAAACATGTCAAACGATGTTGTTCACTCGGGGTTTATCCACTGCGATACTTTGAAGATATTGTAATATACTGGAGTTTGAGAGGACATCTTTCACCAATAATAATTCGACCAAAAGGTTTCCTTTAAGTTTCTTTATTCAAAATCGGTCCAACTGTTCCAGAGATTAGCCGGAACAAACACAGAAACACACATACGAAAATTGAAAAAATAATTGGTTTATGTACCGTGTATAAAAAGGTTAATTCAATATTACAAACAAACATTTTAATTTTATTATATGTATAGATAAAATATTGAAAAAAACATAGTTCAAATCCTACGGCTCAGAGGCAAAATTACATAAATATATAGAAATCGTATTAAATTTTTTATGCAATTTAACCTCTGATACAAATGCATATTACATGGTTACAGAGAAACAGAGCTCGTTAAACACACTAAATGTAACGTGTCTTAAAACCTTTTTCCATCGAACTTCAATTAATATTTGATACTAGTGGTCTCCTTCAGATTTGCCTGGGTTTAATTATACATCAGGTAAAATGGGGCATATGTCTATCCTAGTTTTTCATGCTTACATACCTAAGTTTATATCAGACAGACATCCCATAGAAGATATTGAAATTTGAAGTATTGCTTTAATATAACATACGCAATAGTTTTTCTATATTCTCCTCCACAGCTCACAAAATGAATTATAAACACAAACGGCCCAAGCGTAAAATCAATGGTACTAGTCTGGATATGAACCCGGAATATCTGGTTAAGAATTGTAAAGATTGGACCATCGCGGCATAATGTACGTTAATTCCAACTAAGCAGTACTAACTGTCCTCGATTCTTCTCAGATGTTCTATGTAATTGCGTTCGCACTACAAAATGGCATTACGGACGAGCATAAAATAGTTGGATTTAATAGTTTTGACCTACTCATATATTATAAATACTTATCGCTTAGAACTAATAGTTATTTGAATATATTACTTAACGACCCTTTTAAGTTTATTCTATATTTCAAATTACTAATGTCCCTTTCGGTCTTTATATTTTATATCCGCGTTAAATCAATAACGAAATAACAGCCGGCATCATTGTTTGTCCGTATATTCTTCGTACAACTCTCTATTTTTAATTAAGTATAGTTGGAGTAAGAAAAGGTTCAAGATTAAGCCTTAAGATCTATATATCTACAACAACAACAAACAACAACAGCCCGTAAATTCCCACTGCTGGGCTCTCTCCTCTCCCTTTGAGGAGAAGGTTTGCAACATATTCCACCACGCTGTTCCAATGCGGTTTGGTGGAATACACATGTGGCAGAATTTCTATGAAATTTGTCACATGCAAGTTTCCTCACGATGTTTTCCTTCACCGCTGAGCATGACATGAATTATAAAGTCAAATTAAGCACATGAATCAGCGGTGCTTGCCTGGGTTTGAACCCGCAATCATCGGTTAAGATGCATGCGTTCTAACTACTGGGTCATCTCGACTCTTCTATCTATCTTTTTAATTTAAATTTGTAATGACTAATTTCATCTTGATATAAAACTAGACGTAATCCAAAGATGTTACACTATTTTGAACCAAAGTATCATACTATGTAGGTTTAATTTTATATTCAGTTGTCAGTTTAGTGCTTTAGTTTCAAAAGGTAGTAAGAGTTTACGACTTAATAAGGGAATTCATTTGAAAATTGACGAAGGTTTTCTTACTGTGACTGTACATAGAGTATACATTTATCGGTTGGGAACAGATAATACAAAACATGCTACGGCTAACTCGAGCGCGTTTGTTGTCAATGCTATAAAATCGATTATCTCTCAATCTATCGATTACTGTGGAATCGATTAATTCGCAATAACAATTTGTCGTCGGTCATATCTATCGATTCGCCTACTTACAACAAAATAATGTATTCGACGCTCGAACCTCCGTAGCGGCGCAGCGTAGGCGAATTCGTAGTGGGAACATATAGTCTTGATATTTGACGAATATTTTAATAAACTAATTTAAACACATGATACTAATGTGCTGTTAACTTACTCATATGCGTTTTAATAGGCTTAGTTCATACCATCGAACTTAATATTGTAAACATAATAAAAAAAAATTCTTTCGTCTGATAAATAAATAATAAAATCTATGACATTACATCTAGTAGGTATTTACTATTTATTAAATAAAATTATCACGTACAACACACCCTTTATATAGTTAAATAATGTTCATTTTATTTAAATGAAGTCGTAGTGTCGAACGATTTTGGTGGTATTCAAATGAATTTATCACTAAGCATGAGTACTTTGACACAAATTCGGCACACAATGCCTGACATTAATAATGTAATTTAAATATTTTTATTCGAATTCGTCATACGGCTATCACCAAAAACACACACATATATTATACATTTTGTATTATTTACACGATACAAAGAAAAAATAATTAAGTATATATTATATGACATAGTATCAAATGCGTTCGAGTGAAGTAAATATATCGTAATCAAAACTCAGTAAGGCAGTATGAAGTATGGATATATCGGTATAGTAGGCCCGAGCAGTCGTGACCCTATTGCGTGTGTGACTCATGGCGCGTGCGCAACTTTAAAATTTTAAATTTCGTATTTTATTTCGATTGCCAACGGTAAGTATGTACGTGACGTTAGGTTATTGTCGGTTCGGAGAAAATAACTACCTATGATATTTTTGTTCCTAGTATTTTCTTTTACTTTTTTGAGGTATTCGTTTGCTACTGCGGCTATATATATCGGAATATAGATTCCATTGAAAAGGACCGAAAAAAATCGATAAGAAACTCAGTAGTCGCTTCTTGTAACAAATATAATATAATCTTACATGAAAATAAACAAAATACTAAATCAAGGCTTTTTAATTATCTATATAATCTTTCATTGATTACGTCAGTTGTCGTCCAATATATGTATACTAACATAATATTGTATATAAACTAGTCTAGGCTTATATGTTGCACAGACAATATTCCTCAATGCTAATTGGTTGTTTTATAAATAATAACGATAATGACGACACAGCAGAATTTGAACGAACGTCCTTCAAATATCATATTCGATGTTCTGCGATCGAAGCACGTAGCGGTATGATATTTGAATATATAATTAATTAAGTTGTTACCCGCGAATTCGATCACAGTGTTTCTTTAAGTCAGTTAAAAAACTCATTCGTTTAACTTGTAACAAGCAGTTAAAGTCTTGAATATAAAAACTTTTCTGGAAACTAATTATCAGTGGCTCGGCTTGGTAAAGTTGTTCCTTTGCCTTTTAAAAATGTGCACATGTATTAGCGCACATACTTGTGCTCTAGATGTCATGCTCAGCTCTCTACTCTTTGTAAACAGTACGTATTGCTTCTAGATCACACACTTCAAATCAGAGAGAGCATTTTGATATGTTTACACTTGTATACAAGAGCCGAGATGGTCCAGTAGCTACAATGCGTTCGTTTTAACCGATGATTGCTGGTTCAAATCCATCGATTATCCTGATCTACCGCGAGACAACCTGCTTTTTTCAAATTCAATGAAATTCTGCTATATGTGTTTCCAACGGGCAGTGGATCAGTGGGCTGGAATTAGTTTCATAACTTTGTCCTTAAAGGGAGAAGAGATTAGAATATATTATCCCAGCAGTGGGATTTTACCAATACTTCCCTTTTCTACTATACGTCCATATGTGAGTTTATGAAGTATAAAATTCCAATAACTGTAATATAATATTAAAACAAAAATTGATTCATGTTGTTCCTTTGATAATCCAAGGCGAATTGTTTTCCCATGTAGGTACTAGAAGCTGCCGTTAGCCGTATTTTTTGACGACAGACTTTTGCAAAAATGGAATATAGTGAAAATAGAGATGAAATCAAAATATGTAACATTAATTCGTGTATTGAAATTGAATATTTAAAGAAGTGTTAGTTAAGTCCAAAAAAAATCCTCTGAGTTTTATTTCGCCGGTGCCTAAGGTCGGAGTATTTTCTTTTGCGTACCGGATGTAGTGTTTAATTTGACTATCCAATAAGTAATTTTAATGCTTCTATTTGGAATTTGAGTTTGATTATGAGAAAATAATCTTCGCCATCTCGTCAGATATTCGTCACCCAGTCTAGTAACAGCTTTACGAGAGGTGCAAACACCATAGTGTTGCCAGTTTACGAATCTATTATACACGAGCGTGGGTAATGTCACACTATTTGGTAATTACTCTTAATTGTTGTCTAGTTGATACACTGTAAGAAATATGGCGAAATTATATTTGTAGAATAGTTCAATAAATTATCAACGCTATTGTGGCTGGATTTAAGGTTGAATGTTGCATGTCGTTAGAAGCGATTTCGAAATGGTCTTGAAAAAAAACGCTTTTGATTTCTTTAGATAAATATCCTTAATTAGATAATTCTTTAGATTAAATATTTATAGTAAAAGATAATTAATTTATTTTGTTTGATTATTTAGTGCAATTTTTTTTAGAAATTAGAAATCAAAGGTTAAATTTATTGTTTCATATACCAACGCTTTTGTCCGTCGATTGCCTTTTCCTGATTTTTGGTCCTTTACCATCAACAATAAGTAGCACGCGAATTTTATGCATATTTTTTGTTCAGTAATGGTACCATCTGATTGAATTTCACCACTTCCCATACACATTAGCGCTGTTAAAATTATTAAGCATTTCTTATATCGGCAATGCTCCACTAACTTCGGAAAATAAGATGTTCACCCTTCAAACAGGAACATAACAATGCTATGTATTGCTGTTTAGAGTTACCATATGCGCTGAGTTGGTACCTAACCAGACGAGCTTGCACAGGCCCCAACAATGTATACATCAAAGAGCCATCGAAACGACTACCGACCATTACCCATATTAGTGACATAATCCTGTCAAATGATGTTTTAAATATATAAGCTGTTAAGCCTTGAATAAAGCATGTTTTGATATTTATTTTGATTTGAATAATCGTTTGAAATAATTAAATTAAGGTCTAACAGCTTATATCAATATCTGTTATGAGTAATCAAAAGTTTTGCACACACTAGCAACCACAAGTAATTAATTTATCTGTTTGTTGCTGAATTTCGTACATATGTATAAATAGTTTAAAACTATTTTAAATATTTACTAACAGAAGGTTTTATGTTAGTGTGTTATGTTATGTTACGCATCTTAACCGATGATTGCGGGTTCAAAACCAGGCAAGCACCTCTGATTCATGTCTTTATAATTCATCTCGTGCTGTGTGTGTGAAGGAAAACATCGTGAGGAAACCTGCATGTGACAAATTTCATAGAAATTCTGCCACATGTGTATTCCACCAACCCGCATTGGAACAGCGTGGTGGAATATGTTCCAAAACTTCTCCTCAAAGGAAGAGGAGGCCTTTAGCCCAGCAGTGGGAATTTACAGGCTGTTGTTTGTTGTTGTTATGCAATATGTTCTTTCTTGAAGTTCATGTTTGCTTCTCACTAAATTTCATTAAATTCAATTCAATTGGTTTGGCCGTGCAAGAGTGACAGACAGACAGTTAGACAGAGTTTCTTTGTACTAATATTAGTTACATTTATAATATTATAATATAGATTTATTATATGGATTATTAATATCAAATTAAATCGCAATACATATTTCAAACGAGTGAAGCCGCGATAAAAAGCTAGCGTAGAGCATTGAAATATCGTATATCGAAATCATCTCTGACATCCATCATACTTTTTCTCCTGACATGATCTTGACAATATCCTATCATTCGATCTGCGCAGATGCGATTTTCCTCAGGGATCACCTCCCAAGTCGACATGACCCCCACTTCTCATTTTCTTATATAGTCCTACAAATTTACACAACAACCGCTTCAAGCTAATCTGATCCTTATATAAAACGTAATAAGAACGCTGTAAGTGCATTTGTAAAGTATGCGGCTTCGTTATCAGATGTGACAACAGAATTAATTGTATTATTATAGTGAACAAGACTAGAATATTGATAAGAGCGTCGGTCGCTTTAGTCCGGCTTCTTAGAACGGTTTCGTGCTATTCTATATGGATTTCGGTACGTAACGTTCGTGGAAATCGACTTACCTGCCTAGGTTTCTTAGCTATTACTCGAAATTACTGTTTGTCGATCAGAAGGCGTTTCGGGTTTCGCGTTTTTTTTCGTCTTGTCTGGAATTCGAACGAGTTCACACGTACAATGTGCATTGATATATATAATGGCGAATTAGAACGTGTTTCAAATTCGTTTATCAATATATTTGTCTCACCATTGTGTTGATACTTTATAAAATTGAATGGAGTAAGTGTCCCACATGGCTAAGGCCTCCTTAACAGAACATTTGTGTGTTATTCCAACTCAGCTTAGAACCTATGATACATTAATCTATATAATATAATAAAATTGGAGTGGCTGTTTTTAATATTAAATAGCTAAAATTATAATTTTAGGCGTTTAAATTTAAATTAAGGCGTTTAACAAAGATATAATCGATCTAAAATTAAAACTGCCAATGTACATTAAATCTGAAATACTCAAAATTAATCGGTAACAGTTTAAGTTCAGTCATTTGACAGATAAAAAATATGATTTATGCCTTTTATTATACACACATCAAGATAATATTACCATAAGTTGACGGCGGCCATATTGGGCACAGAGTAAAAAGTTGTCTTTTGCCAAAAACGTTGGCGCTTACCACAGATAAGCCGAAAATAGTCTGCTGGGAAATATCTAAGATATGCTACTTCGTTTTAATTACCCAACGAGTTGCCGTTTTCATTAAAAGTAAAAGGTAATTTAGCTTAAAAAATATACTCGAAGTAATTACAATTGCCCGCTCTTTTAATTACAACATACAACATTTTCTTGAATGATTTTAATTTCGAGTTTAGAAATGAAATATTATTTTGTAATTTTCGTGATGAATTAGATTTTTAATTACGTTAATTAATTGTTATTCTTTCTTAAATAATGATTAACTTAATTAAGTAGCTACAGTATTATCTATATTACGTGACATTTGCGAAATAGTGTTTGTGGCAACACTTAAAATATATTAAAAAATCAATATTTATTCATACCAACAATTATATATTTTTTTCATTTAATTCGTGATATATGCAACTACCTTAAGATTTCTGTATGTTTAAATGTCACAATCTTGATGTGCAAAGGTTTTTGCTTCGTCATATTACTTTGCGGCAGACATCTATAGATATATCAATATCGGGAAGACTACGTTGGCTGCCTTTAGAAAAGTTAAGTGCTTTTAAAACGACAGCAATATTTTTACAATGTGTATGTATGTGTGTGTTTGGATGAATTTTTATTTAACAACTTCCCCTTACAACCAAAGTTAAATCTTTACTTTATTGACATATTCGATACAAGATTTTATTTGTTTTGTTGACTTCAAAGCAGGATATATTAATTTAAATAATTGTATTGTAACTGTAACTTGACTTGAATAATTTAAATGTTGAAAGAGAGTAACTACTGAGTTTCTTGCCGGTTCTTTTCGGTAGAATGTACTTTCCGAATCGGTGGTTGCTTCACTTTATTGTAAAATGACGATTCAAAAGTGCTTGTAGAAGCCTACTTGATTAAAATTTATTTTGATTTGATTTGATATTGTATGGGTGGTAAAACATATATTTTTACATTTTTATGATTAGCCTATTATGGGAACTGTCTATTACTCACAATTGAAGTACATTTCAATTTAAAAAAAGAATAACACGTCAATGAGAAAATAATTGTTATTACAGCTTATTAAGAATTAATAATTATACGACAGATTATAAAACAATCAGCTGTTTTATATATTAACTAGTCTCAGCACGCGGCTTCGACTCGTATGACAGTATCACATTTTTCCGGAATTTAAGTAACCGATGTGCTCTTTCAAACTATAATTTTTCACTGTGATAAATTTAGACCCATTTAACTGTTCTAGTGTAATTAAGTAACTGCCATCAATTTTACTTATATATTTTTTCACGCGTTCAATTTAGATATTATAACTATGTATTTATATACTAAGTGTCGCCAGCGGCTTTACTATGATTCCTTAAAGTACAAGATTTCGATTTTCATTAAAATCAGTTCAGTGGTTTGGACGTGAATACAGACAAAGTTGCTTTCGCATTTATAAACTAAGTATAGAGTATTGACATAAGAAAAAAAGCGATAAGTACATAGATAATAAATAGTGTATTAATAAGGCTATAAATGATGATTGCATAAAGTAGAAATAACACATTTATTTATAATGATACAGCAATTACAATGTTACAATGTCAATAAATATTGATATTTTTAATTTATATTGCATATTCGAAATGTAAAAAAATATATTTAATTTTAATTGTCTTTGGTAATACCATAGACAAGCCTTTTAGTTTATGTTTGTTTGCTCCAAATATTGTTTTATTCCTAATAACGAACTCCCGTACCAACTGTTACGAATAAGGTGGGTTATATGCTACATTGCGCCAATACAGGTTATTGGATTTACATGTGGCAGAATATCTTTGAAACTAGGCATATGCAGATTTCCTTATAATGTTTTCTTCCACACATTAATTATAAACACAAATTACGCACCGCAATTTTGAACCCACAACCATCGATTAAGATGTACACTGACTGGGTTATCACGGCTTAAAAATCTCATCCCGGAAAAGCACCTATACCTATTTTATTTTTATAAGGACAACAAACAGTAGATACAATATCACATGAAAAATAAATAACATTTCAAAATTATATAAAAACATACATTAAAATATGCGATGGAAATTAAAATTAAAATTGAGCACAAATGAAATTCTTTACTTTTCGATTGAACAGAGGCTGACCATCATGACATATGTCTAAATCATTTACTTTTATACTGATCGTGATGTATAACAACGATAATCTCGATGTAAGGAATTCCTACCTAGTTATTATATTATTTATATAGTACCTATATAATGTTATATTATACATTTGTCATGTCTGTCTGTCAACCTTTGTACCCCAACTAGTATTCATTCGTAATTTCCATAGCATTGTACCATCCCATTTAATTAAGTGCACTCAGTATGAGCGATGGCACGTGGTGGCCATCATCGCAGTGGCCCGCCTTACATGGTGAGCAATTTAACCAATTAACGGCAAGGAGAGCCCAAGGCCGAGACGTGACGCCTTGACTTTAAATCAACATCTCGTTTATCACTTCCTATGCACATTTGAAAGATGTAATTACTTTACCCGTAAATGTTCGGCCTTCGATTCCAATCCAGTTAACACGTTATATCCTTACATAGCCAATGCGCTAACAACAACAGCCTGTGAATTTCCCACTGCTGGGCTAAGACTTCTCCCAATGAGGAGAAGGTTTGGAACATATTCCACCACGCTGTTCCAATGGGGGTTGATGGAATACACATGTGGCAGAAATTAGACACAAGAAATTAGAAGCAAGTTCCTCACGATGTTTTCCTTCACCGCCAAGCTGAATGAATTATAAGCACAAATTAAGCATATGAAAATGACACTGATTTTTCTTTTGCTTGCCTGGGTTTGAACCCGCAATCATTGGTTAAGATGCACGCATTCTAAGCACTGGGCCATCTCGGCTCAAGGGGCCATCTCGCCGCTAACCATTGGAAATTAAGTGTGGTTTGCATAAAGGTTTTGCACGAAACCCTACATGTGTAAGTGAAACCTAGTAATTAGACCAAACACTTATTTTATTTGTCCATTAATATTAACGTATGTATGGTTTATCATATATACATATATTATTCCATTTATTAAAGTGATCTTCAAGCTAAACTTAAATAAAATTAATTACAAAATTGGAGTATCTGTTTGATATATTAAACACGGTACGTATACCTACTGAAATATCATTGTTTACAATCTTTGTATGTCTGTATGTTTGTTGTGGCTAATCTCTGGAACGGCTGTACCGATTTTGACGTGACTGTCACAGGTAGATAGCGGATGTCATAGGGCTTAGGCTACAAAAATGACTTTCACTAGCGCACGGGCACAGCTAGTTCTTATCTTTGTTATTAGTATTGTCCTTATATATATTTCATCCTTATTTAATCTTTGTGTAATGTAATTAATAATATTTAAATATATATTACAAATGAAGCACATAGTAACTATCATAGTAATAATAAAATTTGTTGAAATGAATTGATTTTCCTGTATGATATTTGTTAATAGTACCATAGCATTATTAATAATTAAAAGTGGAGGGAAAATTACTTGTTTAGTTTCTCGATCGACGTGTTTTCCGTTGATTATATTATAAGTATGGATAACAAAACGATGTTTCCAATTTGGTTTTAAAACCTTTTTTAAATAAAATACGTTTTATTTTACTAATCATTCCAGCTTCTCTCAAAGAGTTTCTTTTCAGTTTCACAGAAACCTGTAGACTCATTAATATTATAGCAATTAATCACCAATATATGTATGTTCGGTAATTGATTAAATATTGTATATTCTTTCATTAAATTAACCTCTCTTATGTTCGGTTTCTATACAATTCAACATATTAATGATAAGAAAATCCAAGGATACGACGATTTAATGATTAGACTTTACATATAATTAAAACTTATATAATTTTATAATTGAACCCATTGTTTTTATCACAGAACGTATTACCTTCCATGATTAATATGTCCAAATTAACTTGGTCTCTATTTATTGAGAGCGTTTATATGTTTGTGGGGTCATGTTAAATTATGATATAGCTATGATGATAACGCTACTTTATTGTTAGGATATTAATTTTTACGATATTATCACCGTTACATCGAAACCAACTAATTGTGTTTAAACGATTTAAAAATATAACCTATATAAATCGTACTATAACTTAAATATATATTAAAATTGTCTATTTTATATCAGAAAAATCGTTCAAATTAAAAAAAAAACTTCTTTGATATAATGACGTTTCATAGCATTAAAAATTATTTTGACACAGACGCTGGCAACACTTTGACAAACTTAAAAATAACAAACGAATTTATTTTGAATCTGTACCTTTTTAAAAAACCTTACACGTTACTTGTAAAAATTTTAATAATAATAATAAAATTACTCATAAAATATAACTATTTTTAATATGATAAATATTATTAAAATATATAAACTACACATACATATATTGAACAAGCTGATAAGTCTTGGGGAACCCCTCAGTTTGTTTACAAGTATTAAGATTAATTAAAAATAGCCATTATTATTTAACCATATCCAAATCTGGCAGTTACCTTACAAAACCCTTTTCTTAAAAAACAATTAATCAAATCAATTACTCAGTGAAATAATTTACATTGTTATTTGCTATTTGTAATATTTATTGGTATTTTTTTTTCATGACAAAACAATGGTCAGCTATTATTATAAATCGTTAAATTCTGAGGTTTAATAATTTTAATAATAAAGTAAAGGAGAATTGTGCATTTATTATTATCATTGTAACCGCAAGAAAATGGTACAATATTTAGAATTTATTTATGACTTTATTCAATATTATTAATAATTAGTTATTAATCTAGACAGTCAAATGGGGTTCACGGTAGCATGAACGACAGAGAGGGTACCGCTTTTTTAGTGGGTAAACCCGGTATACTTGGGCGCGTTCGACATTCAGGACTCCGGGGAGTCCCACAGGGGTCTTAAAATAGAAAAATAAATGACGCATAGTTACAGACAGACATACATCAATACAAACTAATCGTCATAGTAATATGTATGAGGAAAGTCATTAAATTAACACAGTTTTGTGAAACGTTAGAATTGATGGTTATTGAAATAATAATTGTAAATATATAATAATAATAGTAATAAAATATATGTATACACACATATATTTTATTACTATTATTATTATATATAGTAAGGAAGTAATACGAATTCATAAGAGAAGGAATATACATATATTTATATAAACTGTAATTTAAGGTATCCAGTTTTTTAGATATTAACTAATTGTGCCTGTGGCTTCGTGCGCGTTTGAATTTAACAAAAAAAAATGTTGTAGCCTTAGTTACGCCTTCATAAACCATTTACCAGCCAGTGAAAGTCCCGCTAAAATTACCGTTTCAGTGATTAGCCGAAACAAACAGACGGAAAAAATATTATTTCGGTATAAGCACCATGTAGGTAAACACACCTAAGTATGCATTCAGTAAAAAGCGGTTATTTTAATAGTACAAACAGACACCCCAATTTTATTATCTGTATAGATAACCCTATATATTGGGATCATAAATGAGCTTATTATATGTTAGAAGATTTTTATGAACTGTGTGCCCATTGTATGTCACTGTGTATAAAAGTAAGTAAAGTAACAGCCTGCTAATTTCCCACTGCTGGGCTAAGGTCTCCTTTCCCATTAAGGAGAGGGTTTTGGAACATATTCCACTACGCTGTTCCAATGCGGGTTGGTGGAATGCACATGTGGCAGAATTTCGATGAAATTAGACACACGTAGTTCCTTCTCTTCTTCTTTCGTTCTTCTTTCCTCACGTAGTTTTCCTTCACCGCCGAGCACGAGATGAATTATAAACACAAATTAAGCACATATATCTAGTGGTGCTTGCCTGGGTTTGAACCCGAAATCATCGGTAAAGATGCACGCTTTATAATTACTGGGCCATATCAGCTGTAAGTATACTAAAACTCATCACAAGACAAGTCAAACGTAGAAAGTCAACGCAATAGGATGGAGGATGCATCGACGCTTATAAACGCAAAACAAGCAGTAATTAAACGCGTATAATTATCTTCAACTGTTCGTATATGAGGGTCAAATCTTAGAGTACTAACTCTCCCGTACCATACAACTGATTGAGATGAAATTTTAAATTATACTAGTAGTCGCCCGCGGTACGCTCGTATTTTACGTGTTGATTGTCAACAACAACAACAACAACAACAGTCTGTAAATTCCCACTGCTGGGCTAAAGGCCTCCTCTCCCTTTGAGAAGGTTTTGGGACATATTTCACCACGCTGCTCCAATGCGTGTTGGATGAATACACATGTGGCAGAATTTCTATGAAATTAGACACATGCAGGTTTCCTCACTGTTCTAACCACTGGGCCATCTCGACTCAATATGGATTTCTTTATCCCATATAATTCCAGTATTTATGGGTTAAAATGATCAGTCAACGTCATTTGCTAGTTAGTTAATAAATAATCTATTAAACAAAAATAGACGTCATATTATTGTATGATACATATAGCAAATATATAAAATATATTTATAGCTAAATTCGATGTAATACCACAATAATATATCTTAAAAATAAGTGTTACGTGATCTACGTCAGTATAGGAATTCCCACTAGCTTTAGCAATTACATAAAAGGTACAATTATGTACACAATCATAACATATACGTATGTATTTACAATAATTCGGTCAAGTAACTATCAGACAGAGGAAATAAAAGGGTTCCGTAGGCGAAGAAGGCGAATTATCCTCATCATTACACAATATAAAAGTATGTATGTATGATACATACATAAGATAATATAAGATAATTAGGTCTTGAAAATTCCTCAACGGATTTTGATGCAGTTTTTTTAATAGATAGATTGATTTAAATTGAAAAAATAGTCCTCTTGGATATGCGTAATACAAGATAATAGAAAATTTACACTCATAATTTTAACGGTAATTGGCTAGCAGGAGCTGGATGCGAGAGCCGCAAGAACGATCACAGAGGTGTGCAATTGGAGAGGCCTATGTCCAGCAGTGGACGAAGATGGGCTGTTGGTTGATTGCACCCGTGCGAAGCTGGGCCGGGTTGCTAGCATATTATAAATGCGAAAGTAACTTTTTTGCTTGTTACGCCATTATTATTTAACCAACCGATCATAATGAAATTTTGCATAAAAGTTACAAAAAATTGTGTAGACTACCTAACATCTGCCTTGCCCTTCCTTTACATTTATTTCTAATTTTAGCTTATTCCCATTTGAATGCAGGTGAAATTATTGTTATTTGAAGTGCTAACAAATATTTTACGTATTTCGGCGAATTTTCCTAAATATATTTATATTTTTTCACAAGTATATCATAAATCTTTATAAACTATACATATTTGTAATCGTTTTATATGTCATAAGTTTTTGGTTCCACACAGATATAGACATTTTATGAAAATATACTTTTAGTATTCTTGTTTCTGTATCATAGGATTATATATATATATATATATGTAATGTTGTATAGATCGTCTTAAACTACAGGAAAAAAGTCCTGGATGATTGGGAATGATCATGTCTTGGAACAGTAAGGCGTCAAAGTTTACTTAACATTTTTTTGGGGGTAGGGGATATCCCCAGATCTATGCTCATTGTGTTTAAGACTGTAAATAATGTTTAATACTGTAATAGCTGTCGAAATGCCTTGGCTCTTGGAGTAGTGGCGCAAAAAGCTTCATCAAAAGTATAACACCTCGCCTCATTGCCTCCACTGGGGACAGGAGGGCTGGTTCGTTTTTTGCCCAGAGGATCGGAATTGCGTTTCAACGGGGAAATGCTGCTAGTATTCTTGCCACCATTTATACAGTAACTAGTTTTAGTTCATATTTGTATATATTTAAGCATTTAATGTTGTTAATTCTTATGTTAATAAATAGACTGTGTGTCTCTTTCGTGTGTAAAAAAAGACACCAAGTCTGCTCAATCGTTTGATCCAGACGTAAACATAATTAGTAATAAATAACATAAAGGCAAAACCATAATATGTCGCACCGAGGACCACGACACGTAATCCATCGGTAATTCCATATTTTGGCCGATAACTTGCGACCATTACTCATAACCATATGAATAATAGTTGCGTACCAACATACGACATAGCTCTACATACGCTGATGAACCATTCGCGACCTTATTACAAGGTACTAAGGTATTGTATCAAATTCCATTTGTATATTATATTTGTTTTAATGTAACGTAAAACGACTCTAATCGTTTTAAACTTACAAGAATATAAATCTATGCGTAAGAGAGGATTCTGTTTGTTTTAAATATAGTTTAACTTTTTGCCTATTTAAAAAACAACAAGGTGATCTAAATGGGTTAAGCTTAACCAAAAATTTCGGGTTCAGAAGCTGAGTTATTATGTTTGCGGGTATCTCATCTCGTCTCAAAAACATCGTGAGGAAACCTGCCGGAATTTGACTGAAATTGGTGGATATTATTTGAGCGGAATAATCTTTAAACTTTAACCTCAGGAGATTATAAGCCCAGCGGCGTTTGAGCTGAGATTGCCCAGTGGTTAGAACGCGGCATCTTAACCGATGATTGCGGGTTCAAACCCAGGCAAGCACCACTGAATATTCATGTAATTAATTTGTGTTTTTAATTCATCTTGGCGGTGAATGAAAACTTTCTCCGCAATGGGAGAGGAGTCCTTAGCCTAAATTTACAGGCTGTTGATGTTCTGTTGTTAGTGTTAGCAGGCTGTTTCTTTGCTACGATCATCAAACATTCTAGAGTATAAGTAAAGTACGACACAACTAAGATGTAGCATCGGCTAATTCAATAAAACCGATTACTGCCAATTTATACAACAAATAGAAATAGCTGCCTATCGCGTTATTCAACGCTATTCGTCGCTGTAGATTTTCGCGTCAGTGACGTGTCAAATTGACGATTATATTAGGTCATATGATATTATATACATAAGAAATAAATATTGATAATTTGGGATAGCGTACTTAATTTGGATGTAATTGGTTTTACGAATTTTGCCGATGCTACATCTGAGTTGTGTCGTACTATACTTGGATCACTCATAAGAAAGCGTGGTCTAGTTACTCAATATAATACTACTATTTAGGGGTACAAGTTTTTATACGAGTTTTATTTCATTAAGAGTGATACGATCAGCCACCCACGCCGGTGCGCCATAATGACTCGCCATATCTAACCTATGGCGGGACAGTCAGCAACAAAAGGTACCGTTAGCGACCCAATTCGAACTATGACAAATGGGGTTTGATGCAAATCTTTATTGTATTATTTATAATATTCTCGTGTGCTTATAAAACATATTTAGTTGTAATTAACAATATATATTAGAGATTGTTTTACACGATTCGACTTTAAATGTTTCGAGTTTGTTAACTATATGTTCTGTGTAATATATCTTAATGGATATACTAAATATACATACTGTCTAGACGTTATAATCAATATGATAGAAATCCATGTTTTATCATATGTACAGTTTTTCATACACGTGATAAAAGTTGCACATTTTTGTGTCGAGACAATTTCATTTAAATGTGGCACGGATTTTCTTTAAGCTTTGATTTCAACATATTAAACATATTTTTTTAATTTATTAAATATGTAGGTGGACTATCAAACAGACCACCTGATGGTAAGCAAGTCACATAATCCATCTCTTACATAAGCGACCTTAGGATCTACGATGTTATGACTTTGATAATCACAGAATTTATTAAAAATATAATATAATTCTGTAGCACTTGTGTGCGCGACTGTTCGGGTTACATTACAGTCATTGCGTAGCTGAGTTCATGTCCCGGTCGGAGAAAGCCATAAAGGTCGCGGTAATTATAAATATAACTATATCAAATGCCTTTATTATTGAGATACTTTTGGTTCAACTTTAATATTAACTTACCTACTTGCATATTGTATTTTCTACTATCTGTACCCGTGACCTTGAATGCGATTGAATTAAACAAAAAGAAATATTGTAGCCTATGTTACTCCTTAATATATCAGTTATCTGCGAGTGAAAGTCCCATCAAAATCGGTCCAGCCGTTCCAGAGATTGGCCGAAACAAACCGACAGACAGATAGACAAAAATTGTAAACAATGTTATTTTGGTGTGTGTGTGTATACATACATATGTATTGAGTAAAAAAGGGCGATATTAATATTACAAACACACACTCCAATTTTATTACATGTATACATACTTGTAATAAAATTGGAGTGTCTGTTTATAATTTTACAATGACTTTTTACTCATACACGATTTTTTTTTTCAATTTTTCTTTATGTGCCCGATTGTCACTGT
Organism: Vanessa cardui; assembly: GCF_905220365.1. NCBI lineage: Eukaryota > Metazoa > Arthropoda > Insecta > Lepidoptera > Nymphalidae > Vanessa > Vanessa cardui. The sequence continues at coordinate 4,823,345 of NC_061146.1, forward strand.
TGTTGTTCTTGAAAGATCTGATAGAACATGATGATATAAGTTTCCATGACTTATACTAATTACTTCAGAAATTATTATAAAACAATTAATAATAATTACAATTTTGTGCGAACTGGTATTGATTATAACGTATATTATTAGTAATATCATAGATGATTTAATCTGCTGTAAAGTCGATGACAACCTTTAAATAATAGGTAGGTAGGTATCAAGGTATAACACGACTAAAAATGTAGGTTATTTTTGTTACCAACACACTGCCCTTTATCACAATCATTCAAATTACAGTTTGGCGATGGGATTATAGTCAAAGAAAATGAAATAACGATCGTCAGTTTCGTTTGCTAAAATTATTAATTTTATATATTTTAAGATTAAAGTTTGAAAAGAAAAATGTTTAGCTCCTAGAACAAGTCATAACTTTAATCTACTCCAATCTCAGAACGAGTATAGGCGAAAAAAACTTCGAAATTGATTAGAAGTAATACAATCATTATCCATGACTTTCCATCTCGACACAAATGAAAACCTCAAAATGTTTTTAATAAAATAATTTATATTAACTTTGGAATTAAAATTGTTGTATAGTACACAAATATATATAATCAACTTCATATAGTTCATAGCATAGCAATTATTCGCGAATCGCATGGAATTCCAATCTAACTTTCGATTCGTGTGTGTGTGTGTGTGTGTGTGTGTGTATGTGTGTGTTTAATAAAGTACCGAAATCATTACATACTATCAAACAAAGTCACTTACCGCCATCCGTACCTATGTATGTTTAGATCTTTAAAATTACGCAACGGATTTTGATGCGGTTTTTTGATAGATAGAGTGATTCGAGAGGAAGGTTTTCCTATATAATACATGGACAATATAGTATAGAAACAAGAACAATTCTGTCGTATATTTAGTATCACGCGATGCCGGGGCGGGTCGGTAGTATATTTATAAAAAGTTTTTATTAAAAAATAAATAATATATATATTAAAAGTAAACTCACACTTGGCGTATCGTAATAAGTGCATACCGTAGTTCAGATAGTACATTTTAATTGAGTTGTTAGTGTAATGTCGCTTGCCCATGTAAGTAAAACTATGTGACAAAGTTATTTAAGGCCAATAAGGGATTACCAGGCATCTCATACGATTTTTTGTAAAGCGCCCATGTATAATTAATTTCAGCGAAGTCGTACAAGTGAATACAAGATATGTTATTTTCAAACACTTTCGTCATTTTCTTTTAAGTGAATTGATTTGTTGATTTAATGATGAACTTTCTACTTGATAGAACTTTGTGTAAACCTTTGGTAGGTTAAAGTCTAACAGAAAGAAATTTCAAAGTTATTATTATAGAAGAAATATCTTAAAAAATCAAAAAGTTTTTTGTTAAATTTCTTTATATAAGATGAGATACATTTGTTTATATAACGTTTACGTATGTAATGTGTTAGCATAAAGTTGTACTTTGATACTTGGGGGACTCACACTTATATCTTTCTTGCTTTCTACTTCTTTTTTTTGGTACTTGTAACTATTCGTCTATATACTATATAGAAATTTTAATCAGAGTGGTATAGTATTAATTTTGGTCGTACATACGATGAAATTAAATGTTTTCATTGAATTCTATATAGTCATATCTCTTAAAACATAAATGGCTATTCTTTTTTTTATGGAATAGGTTGGCGGACGAGCATATGGGCCACCTGATGGTAGTCACCATCACCCATAGACAATGACGCTGCAAGAAATATTAACTATTCCTTACATCGTCAATGCGCCACCAACCTTAGGAACTAAGATGCTATGTCCCTTGTGCCTGTAGTTACATTGGCTCACTCACCCTTCAAACCGGAACACAACAATACAGAGTACTGTTGTTTGGTGGTAGAATAACTGATAAGAGGGTGGTACCCACCCAGACGGGCTTGCACAAAGCCCTGCCACCAAGTATACTATATAAGTATAATATTCTTTATGGTATTACAAAATAAAGTTAAGCAAAAAAAAATGATTATAGGTATCATTATATCGTCTAATAGTATTGTTTGCGTAAATTTAATGTACACAGTCTGTCAAAAATTTTGATAAGATTATAAAGTATTGCTATCTCTTATAACTCTTGAGGTAAGAGTAACTACTGAGTTTTTTGCCGGTTCTTCTCGGCAGAATCTACTAAAACCGGTGACAGAAAATAACGATTCAAAAGTGCTTATATTCCTACTTGAATAAGGAAAATTTAGTACTTATAAATAGAATTTAAATAAAACCTCATTGAAACAAAATAAATGTCAATTCCTATTTAAAAATAAAAAAACTTACCCAAAAAACTCGACGCGTGTAAATGGAATATTACTAAATATAGAAAATAACTTTATGCTAATAGAACTCAGTATGATAGATGTTAGTTTTTTTTTTAACTAGTCGCTTCTAATTTGAATTTCAAATGGTCTGTAGTGAAGATTGGCTGTTTGCGCTGAGTCATCGGGCAAGGGTTGGTTTCCTGTGATTTTTTATTCCGTTTAATATAACCAGTTTTTTATAGGTATTTTATAAATATGAATTGTCAAAACTTTGCTTCTATTTATAATATAGCAGCAAAACCCCGCAGGCTTATTGCTTTTAAATCAAGAGTAGTGTCTTTTGTACGGAAGACTCTTTTATAGAAGATGACGACAGATAATGTAAGACCCATCTGACTATCTCCTCCATGAACTAAGACATATTTTACGCCCCAACTTTCACTGTGATCAGTTTAACGGCTTACGAAATCGATTAATCTTAGACACATATCTAGAAATCTCTTATTATTAATTAATTCTCAAACTTAAATTGTGATGTTGCCTCATATTAATATGTAGGCAAACACACGGACAACATATATAGATTACAAATATATCTAAATAGATAGAAAGATATACTACATTAATTTCCAAGTAAGAAAATAAAAGTGTAAAGAAATTCACTTACCTAGCATTTTACTTAAATCTGCATTGTGAAGATCAGGATTCTCATCAGCCAACTTCTTCCGCTCTACCTTCGCCCATACCATGAAAGCGTTCATGGGTCTTCGTATTCTGGCTTCCTTTAGCGCTTTGGCCTGACCCATCTTCGTGGTAAAAGGTGCCCTTGCGTATTGCTGGGAGGAATAATCCCTTGACGTATCGTAAGGGCTTCTGTAGTCATATTGCGCCCTGTAATCCAAGCCGTATGGTAGCGTAGACCAGACGACCAGCTCTGGTGTGGTCTGGTCTTGTACTGAATCGGTGCTGTTCTCCACGGCTCCTTGGACGTACTGTTCGTAACTTCGGTGGTATGTTGGTGGGGACTCGATACCTGCTCCTCCTGAGTCCATCATGCTGTGAACAAAGACAGGAATTAATAACATATTTATATTTAGACACAATTTTAATGTACTTTTGGCATTTACAGTCTCGTATATCATATCCCCATTCAGTGAATAACTAGTAAGATTTCGACGAGTATTACTAACAGCTTAAACTTAATACTTTAATAATATCTAATTCTTAATTGCCTTCAAGTCTAAGATCTAAGATTTATACTTTATATATTACTTCATAGAAATAATATATCAATATTAATTTATATACTTTATAGCTACATAAATAAAAAATACGGGCAAAGACAAAATCAACCAGCTTACTTTTTTTATAGTACATATTAAAGAGCCTAAGTGTTACCAATAAAAATAAAAGTAGACAACGTATTCCTCAAATTTCAATCACTGTGTTGCCAGTGGTATTAATACAATACCGTATACTAATATAATAAATATTCCTTGACAATTTAAACGAACAAATATATATCTATCAAAATTTATATCAGATCTCTAAAAGTTAATCGTAATTGTATAACATTTATCTAAAAGACGTTGCATACGTCTTATCACTTACTCAGAACCAGAAAGGATGAAGGCATTTTATTACATGATAAGAAAGCATGTTCAAGTTATTCAAAGTATTTGTGAAATCTCCACCCGGTGTCAATTTGATCGTCGTGTAGTGAGAATATAACGGTATGTGGAAACATTGTAAGCCGAACTATACGACGACAGCTAATTGATCCCCGATACTGGAGCTTAGTTACTAAGTCTACTGGGCTTGACTTAGCCATTCATGGATATCGATGTATTGTCTGTACGAAAAAAAATCGAATTCGTGTTTATCGAACTGAACTAAATTCGATTAAGCTTAGGGACTATTATAATGGGGATAATATTAAATAAATGTACTAATTTTATTAATGTTAAAGTAATTGTGTCTATGAGCTTTTACTACAAAACTATTGAACCGATTTTGATGAAATTTTGTATGAGACAATCTTGAACCCCAAAAAAGGATAAAAACTGTTTGTAAAATACGTTATGTTTGCGTGAATTGAAGGCGTCTTAGTTATGTAAGAAATGGCTAAAATTATTTACGGCGCCCATATCTATAGGCAGTGGTGACCACTTACCATCACGAGGTCCTTTAGCCCGCCTATGACTATATTCTTATTTTTTAAAAATGTTTTGTTGGACCATTGAGCTTTTGACCATCTCTTGACACAGGATGGAGTAACTAAAATAGATGATAAATAATTTAATTTTGACTCTAAATAACAGGTATGGGATAAGTAATGACGTGTAGGCAAATTGCCTAATATTTTTCACTATTATTACATATATTGGCTACTTCCCATACCTTCTAATCTGTTAGCCACTTACCGTTTTCGTATTATTTTCAGGATGTTTATATTGTAAATAATAGGTAATTATAAAAATGCGTATAGGCTGGTATATTAATGAACATACTCTTCATTAAAAATGTGATATATTAGTTTGCAGAGGTTTATAAAAAATAACACCTAGATTACGTTATTAAGATTTCTAGGAATAGAGGCCACACATTTCCTTATACCTACCACATGTTACTGGTAAACATTGCCACACATAGAGTAACATGACGCGTTACGCGATTCCAAATTTAAAGGAAAGTGCGCCGGCGCCGCATTTGACACCGCGTTTTCTAAGAACGCCGCTAGTGGCGCCACTGTGGGAACACTAGTATTGTTGGAGCGTTTTCTCTTTGATATTTCTTCTTGACGGCATCAGAAAGTCGGTAACTGGTTACTTTTTATGGGACAGCTTGTCTGACATGATACTTGCAAACTTATGTAAACTAATAAATCAATCCTATTAAAAATACATTTTAATTTGTGATGTAATTTATAAAAAAAATCTTCAAATTAATTTAAAACAATTTACACATCGAAACGTTTAGTCATTTTTTGAATGAAATATAAACCTTTAAAACCTCTAAAAATACTCTAAGCTTCAAGTTGTATCTCATAGTACCGTCAACATAAAAAGAGGGGACGCAAAATATTCGAAATAAAAAAAATGGCGGAAACCATTAAATATAATATTTTATTTGTCGGTGGACGCAGCCTAAGAACTAATTACCGTGCCCATTACATAATTTGAACCCTATGGTTGTCTGGAAGAAAAACCTCATTACACAGACACCTCATTATATAATTTATGTATATACTATAATAAGTATTTCTCATGTACTGTACAGTGAAGAGTTTCTATCTATGAATTATTTTACTGAGATCTTCGTAGTAGGACTTTTTGCCATCCAGTATTGGTTCGTGAACCAGTGTGAAATGCACAAATAACATAGTATTTTCTTTCTCAAGGTAGGGAAGCATTGATTATATAAGAGATGGTTAATTTTACATTGCACTTACCATCAGGCACCATCTGCCACTCTGGCAAACTTTAATTAAAAAATATATTTCTGCAGATTTACCTAAAAATGAAGAAATATGCCCTGTTTTTCTGATCGAGAGAGGTTGGCTATCTTAGAGGTCTCCTCCTATATGTGGTAGGCTATAGATCATTTATAGTCTTTTCAGGTGTAAAATACCTTAACGATGTCAAGCCTTATAAAACCTATCCATCAATTAATTAACCTATTCATCATTAAACCAGGGTTGTATACTCTGTGACTTGTTGGTACATTCAGTGACTATATGACGTCAAATGAATAACAGATGGAACATATAGGCATATTTGATGAATGAACTGCTTATCTCAACATTAACAGTTAAAATGCAAATCTCCCGTCAATATTCGATACAATTTAACAGTCGATTAAGTTATGGTTAAATGTCATCAATAACATGTACATTGTGTAACGAGTCTATCTAAGTACGTACGGTTAGAAGCAACATTTTGTGCGTGTAACTATTTCATTTGTTATGGATCAAAGGCGATAAAAATTTCAACTTTTTAAAAATCGAATTTAATTTTTTAAAATTCCGAATTATATTTACTCAGTACTTTATATGTATTTAATTTTATGAATTAATTTATATTATATACTTATTGATTGTTTTAATCCAGTCACGACGATGATAGTCTTGCACCAAGTCATCAAAGAGTCGCCTGAAAAATGTATCTTAAAATTTATGGGACGGAAGGAATATCACTAGAACACTGCTTGCATCTGACATATTGTTTTGCTAACGGTTCTGCAACAAGTGACATGATAATCGCAGACTCAAACCGACTAATTTACTCGAAAAACGTTACGAGTTAAAATTGCGTTTTATAAATTTGATATGTTAAGGTTTAGATGCTAACGGTACATACGCGGAGATGACGATCACAAAACACCGTATCATAATATTCGCAAAATATGTGACGATCGCTAATGCATATGTCAAACTCCACAAAGATTTGTATTTATAGTCATTCATGAGATATAATGAGTGCTATATGACTTGGTCATAATATGCCTCGTGTTAAATATATATGTATATCTTACAGGCATACTATTCTATGTACACGTTTAATTAATCTACCAGTTAAGTTATATATGGCCGTCTGTAAAAGATACAAGAATAATTGTATAAAATAATAACAGTAGTAAATTTTCATAATATATTATTTTTCTGCATATTTAGGAAAAGATTTCTACAACTATAGTATTTTAGTGTTGACGGTACTAAGTCACAAACTATGGTAGCGCGCGCAGAACAAAACATCAGATTTGTAAATGAAACAATCACGAAAGCAATTTTAATTTTATATTTATAAAGAAGAAAACCGTTTCGTTTTAGGTATATATTTCAAATTAAATTTAATATTTTTTTTATTTAACGTTATACCATTTGAATGTCATATAAGTTTGACAGAATTTAAATATAGATTTAGATTATTACATGGCTTATATTAATAACTGCTAAGATTGACGTTGCTTTTTATATACATACATAAGATCAACTTGGTGGTAGGTCTTTGAGCAAGCCCGCACGGGTAGGTACCACCCACTCATCAGATATTCTACCGCTAAACAACAGTACGCAGTATTGTTGTGTTCCAGTTTGAAAGGTGAGTGAGCTAGTGTAACTACAGGCACAAGAGACATTACATCTTAGTTCCCAATGTTGGTGGCGCATTGATGATGTAAGGAATAGTTAACATTTCTTACAGCGTCATTGTCTATGGATGGTGACCACTTACCATCAAGTGGCCCATATGCTCGTCCGTCAATTAACTGCTTAAAAAAGGAAAGATAAATAAATCAAAGTACTTCTTAAAGTAAAATGTGTAGTAATTACTGGTGGTTTTTCTTGATAGTGTATATTCCGAAACTGTATTAGTGAAAGCATATATTGACTCTTAATTAAGGGACAAGGGCGTAGCAGTACACATGCTAGAAGCCCCTACGTGACTCAATCCGGCCCGGTGAGAGGCATTCGGTTTTTATTTATCGAGATACGTTGAATGATATCTAACAAAGATATTTTTATTTATAACCAGCGGAGATAAACAGTTGATCATTCAGATTCCATTGTTTTTCTCTATTATCGTGTAAATATAAATACGATTCATTAGAAAACGCATTCCGTACTGTTAAAACAAATCGTATAACAAAACATAGATGTGTTTATGATACGTTGTTCACTTCAAAATATATTATTTTTATTAACATGTTTTGTATTGAGACATTTTTCAGCAAACCAAGCATTGAAAATTAATAAGATTGACAAATCCATTAAAAACATCTAGAATTTTTTAAAAATATATTTTGAGTGATATTGTTAGATGTATGTAGATATGTTTAATTTTTCTATGGTATTAACGACTTATAGCTCTTAGGAATAATGCAGCTTTCTAACATTTAAAGCATTTTTATAATTCGGTCAGTATGGTGGTTGTGCACATATTATACAAACTCTATTATGACTGTAGACATTTGTTTAATTCAAGTAAATAAAGTCAAAAAATTCTCATTCAAAATACTTTTAAAAAAGGTTTTTTTTAGGAAAATATTGTCCACGAAGCGTAATTGAGAGGCTACTAGTAACTTCCCACTTACAGAAGGCTACTAATAACTAGATGGAAAGAAATTATCAAGATGATAGATACCAGAAATTCAATGAACAACTATGCTACTTATATTGTAACCAGGCTTAAGAAAAAAGCGGTACAAACTATCGAGATTGACAATTAAATTATATAACGCGAATCTAATAAGAAAACTCAATAGGTGACCTTTTAAAACTGAAAGTATGATTACAGTTTTAAATCAGAAATCGATTTAATCTAAATCCACTCAACTGATATCGTTATTCAAAATTAAACCGATTAATTCAAGAAACGATTCGTTATGGTTGTAAATAGCAGACATATGTAGTGTAATTCAGAAGCAACTAAGGCTTTTATTTGTTGCAAGTCTGGGTAGGTACCAACCACTCATTATGTATTCTACTGTCAAGCAGCAGTACTTCAGCAAGGTTACTGGCGTATTGGCAATCTAAGTAATCTATATAAATATTATAAATGAGGAATTAACGCTCTTTCACGACCAAATCGCTGAATCGAATTTTATGACATTTTTGTATGAAGCAAACTTTAACTCATAGAAAGGACATAGGCAACTTTTTGCCTAACTCATGAAAACCAACATCCTAAAACGCGACGCAATTGTCTATCGTGGTGTTGCGACTATATAGACCCAAAAAAAAAAACGAATGTTTCAGTAAGTTACGTAAACAACCAGTCAGGTAAATATATGAAGCTAAAATGTAATAAAATAATTAAAATATCGATTAAACAGTTGCTATCGGTGAGTAATCGATTTTTGATATAAAAGTGTGATTAAGCATTTGGCCATATAAAAAAAAATCGATATTTAAATCGTCAAGAGATGATGTGTCGAATATTTTCAAATATCACGAGACAATGCCCATTGTGAGCGGCACAACGTCAGCATTCGCACTAACATCGGTTACATCGATTCCTCTCACAATCGATTTGATGACCGCTTCCTACTTCCGATGATTTCGTTTCACGAAATAAGATGGGAATGTGACTCATTGTTAAATTATGAAGATACACAGTGTATTGTAATTATGACATCGATGAAAATACTAATTAATTATTATACATTGTCGTTTGTCGTTTATTTGGGACGATTTTGTTTAACTTCTGTTAGAAAAACTTCATAATAAAAATAAACAGTAATAAATAAATATGGGAATTACGTACATTACTCTGATCCCAATATAAGTAGCTAAAGCACTTATTTTATGGAAAATCAGAAGTAACGAGGGTACCACAAACACCCAGACCGAAGAAAACATAGAAAACTAATGATAATCGACATCGACTCAGCCGGGAATCGAACTCAGGACCTCGGAGTGGCGTACCCATGAAAACCGGTGTAAACACCACTCGACCACGGAGGTTCTTATTCCAATTACGAACTGATTTGATTTGATTTAAATAATGTATCTAAACCGAAGTTTACTCATTCAAGCTCAGACAAGCACCAGTGAATTTTCATGATTAAATTGTTTTTATAACTCATCGTGAGGAAACCTACATATATGTAGATTTGGATATACTAACAATTTTAATGCAATATATGTTTACATGTCAAGTTCTAGCTAAATTATAATAATATTACTACTTAATGTTTTGAATGTTACTGATACAAAGAGTTAACATATTATTGACAAATTTGTCATACAGAAATGAAGAAGTTCTAATTATTTCTTAAATAATAATTAATCAGGCCCCCCCACCTCTATTGTTGCAGGGTCTTCATTTCTTTGTGGCCCCAGGGTCTCCAGACCTTTAAATACAGCTATGCAAACTAATTAACCGAACGAAGCTTATGGGCTCTCTTATGACGTCACTATTGCAAATTAAACTTTTTTTTTTAAATTTATTCATACCCCTAATCCGACTCTTACACTCTCGTTAAAAGTTCTTTATTTTATTTTAATAATGTAGAAATTAATACCTTGTCCTAATATAAAAATATGCAATTCGAAAAAAAAAATTAGAATAATATCACAAGGTATTTCTGTGAAGTGTTCGCTCCGCTGCATCCGATAAAGATCGCTTATCAGATACCTTATCAGCTCGCTCATGTCTGCATTGGTTCAGTTTAAGACTAATTTACTGAATTAATCTAGTATGTGTTTATAACATTCTACATTTAAAAAAATGTTATTATTAATATATTATACAAAATACAATAAGCTCATAATATAAATCTATATGAAATAGCTATGGTATTTGATAGTCGACAAATTTTAATTGAAATTCATGAATAGAGTACAATTAAATATCTACTAATACTGTAATTGCAAATGTGTGTCTATCTGTTAAGTGCTATCACGACTAAGGAAGTCACTTTATCATAATGAAATTAGAACCATAAATAGCCTCGTACCTAGACACATAGATACACGTATTTGTTCTTTATTCTTGTTATTTTAGGGGTCATCTTAGGGGTTATAAAAAAATCATAAATAAATCAACTGTGAAACCGTTACAGAATTACTTAGATACGCATCTAACAATTTAAAAATCGAATTAAATGAAACAACCATCAGCCTTAATATTTACAAACGAATATGTTAAAACATCAAACAATCACTCAAGTAAAAATTAACAGCGCTGTGGAAACAACGCATTGTCAACGATCATCAACATCACATGTAGATGGCAAACAATCACTTCTGAGAACATATGCGCTACTCGGAATATAACAAGGCTTGGTGATTACGAGATTTTAACGAAATAACTCAGAAACGATCAATTAAAACGACTGAAATTAGAAATTAACTATACATGTTACTGGCTGAAACGAGTCAACTAACTTACCCCCTTGAAGGGTACAAATAGCCTATGTTCGACCTTAGGGTTCAAGATTATTATTGCGTATCAAATTTCATTACCATTAACTCAGTTTAGCCATAAAAACGTAACAGACAGTAACTATCTCATTTATAATATTAGTATGGATGGATATGTTTATTTTCTTCGCGCGTCAATCACATGAAAACTGCTGATGCTGTAAAGACGGTTAATCTACATTCTTTCCCCTTATTTTTATTTTAATAACTAATGGGTGGGTAAATAATGCCTAGGAGCCATTATGCACAATATTCGATCGTTCCGCATATCCGATGCGATCAGAGACTTCAAACGCAAGACCAACTGTTTTCCGTACTCTCCAAGGCATGGGAGTACACACTTTCAGACTCCAGGCTGTTAATGAAAATTTTTCGAAAGCAGAAAGCTCTATACACGTTTTTATTTGGAATCGTTTGAACACAGGATCTCTTATATTTACATCTAGATATTGGACGAAGCAGTCAATAAGCACTTAATATTTAAAACTATCTCTAAAGATAATAAGTCAGTGTGCGTGTGAGTTCTATCACATGCATATGTGTATATGTGTGTGTGTGTGTACAAAAACAAAAGACGAAAACAAAAACAAAAGAAAACGCAAATTATTGCAAAGAATCAACAATTCCACGTGCGTTTCAGATGATTAACACTATCTTTACTGTATTGCAAATCTCTTATCAGGCATGGAAGGACGACGCACTTGCAGCGTTAGTGATAAGACAAAACAGATAGCGTATTACCTAACATATAAACTGCATTACTACGCCGCTATTAATTAGCCAGACACATCTTTTAATCACAAATAATTAAATATTCCATAAACAATTCTTCTTTTAAATTTACTCTTATTGTTGAAGAAACACAACTAGAGATAATCTTCAAAACTTTTGGGTGTATCATAGTTGGGTGGTGTTGAACACATTGCATGTTTATATAATATTGCGGGTTCGAACCCGCAAACACCACTCCATTAATGAAATTGTGTTTATAATTCTTTCTCGGTGGTGTAGAAATTAAATATGTTATATGAAAATGGTCCACATGTAACCATTGAACCGCATTGAAACAGCATGGTGGAATCAGCTCTCTATCTCCAATGAAAAGAGAGGATTCAATTCTGCTAATACATAAGGGTAATGATACTATATATACATGATGGTAGGCCTTCGCGAAAGCTCATATCACCCGCTCATATGATATTCTACCACCAATCAGCAGTACTCAACATTTTTGTGTTCCGGTTTGAAGGGTGAGTGAGCCAGAATAACTACAGACACAAGGGACATAACATCATAGTTCCCAAAGTTAAAGGCGTATTGACGATGTAAGGAATGGTTAATACTTCTTAAAGAGCCATTTTCAAAAAATAATTTCAACTGAACCGTAACTGGTAATCATTGTTAATTATTTATATCGGACGAAACTTAAACTGCAACTATCTGTACGGCAACGCTTAACTTTCGATTGTAATAAACTGACAATTTTATTCGTAAAATTTGGCGCTCTCTAACTTGACTGAGATGGCTATAGTGATTAGAACGCGTTCATCTTAGCCGATGATTACGAGTTCAAACCCAGACAAACACCTGTCTTGTCATTTGCGTAATTTGTGTTCATAATTCATCTCGTGCTCGGCGGTGAAGGAAAACATCGTGAGGAAACCTGCATGTGACTAATTTCAACGAAATTCTGCCACATGTGTATCCACCAACCCGTATTGGAGCAGCATTGTGGAGTGTGCTCCAAGTATTTTCCTAAAAGCGAGAGGAGGCCTTAGTCTAGCCGTGGGAAATTTACTGACCGTTGATGAAAATGATGATTATGCGTATAAAAAAGGTTACATATTAAAACGTTCCGGTTTTAAAATATGTATAAGACAGAGTAATTAAAAACATAAATAACGTTATATTTAACGTTTCGGTATCCTCGATAATGCTAATTTATTATTGGATAATTGCCTCCAGGTGGGCGGGGTTACTTAGCAGGTGATCCTTCGTCAAAATACCTTCATAATAATGGAAAAAAATAGAACCTTGTCACATTCATACTATTAAATATTACTTATGTGTTTCACGATCATAAAGTAGAACATATACAAATTGATCTGAAAAAATGGACTACAGACATATGTTATCTGTGCTAATATTATAAATGTAAAGTTTATTTGTGTAATTATTTTATTTAAAAAAATGTCTGTTAGATAGGCCATTAATCGAGGAAGGTTGTAGTCTTTATACCATCACGATACCACCATAAAAGATAATCATAGATAAAACCAAAATTATATATATAGTTTTATATATACCTAATAGAGTATGTAATAGAGCCGAGCGAAGTGGTAGCAGCTAGTAATATCTATAAAAAAATTGTTTTTTTTTTTTCAAAAGTCGCTAATCATTTTGAAATGTAATTTCAACTAGGGCTTCTCTATTCTACCGCCAAATAACAGAACACAGTACTGTTGTGTTCCGGTTTGAAGGGTGAGTGAGCCAGTGTAACTACAGGCACAAGGGACATAACATCTTAGTTCCCAAGGTTGGTGGCGCATTGACGATGTAAGGAATAGTTAATATTTCTTACAGCGTCATTGTCTGGGTGATGGTGACCACTTACCATCAGGTGGCCCATATGTTCGTCCGCCAACCTATATCATAAAAAAGACAGCCCTTTTGCTAGGAGGCTTACACAATACTTCGAAAAAAATATATTTGAAAACCCATATTTAAAATTACAACTTTGCATTATTTCGCAAAAGGTTAATTCAAAAAGCTGTCAAACGTTAACAATAAACGGCTTCATTAACAATTCCAACCTACAGAGGAAGTTTGAGTTAATTTTATTATAACATTATGACAGCTTAGCGCTACTATAAAAATAATTATAAGATCATGAATAAAAAAATTACGTCGTATTTACTGACAATGCGTTTTTTTTTTATTTAACGCAATTATTGCAATCATCCACATCTGGTGCAGAGAGACGGTAATTATTATAACTTCACGTTTTTATTATATCGCAGTTTGTACAATTAACTGTCAGTTAATGTTGATTACGAAAAGCGATGCCTTCGAATTGATTTACATATTATATTACGTAATCTATTAAAACAACAACAACAATAGCCTGAAATTTTTCAACTGCATTTCTCCCTTTAAGGGGAAGGTTTTGGAACATATTCCAAGACACTAATCCAATGCGGGTTGATGGAATACACATTTCTATGAAATTTGACAAATGCAGGTTTCCTCACGATTATTTTCATCACCACCGAGCATGATATGAATTATAAACACAACTTAAGCACATGAATATTCAGTGGTGCCTGGGTTTGAACCCGCAATCGTCGGTTAAGATGCCCGCGTTCTAACCACTGGGCCATCTCGCCTCATAATCTATAGTTAAGAACTAATGTCATGATGCGTTTCCACTGAAACGCGCGGCAATTACTGCGCTTGCAACAACAACAACAGCAATTTAATTTTTATAAACAACTTAAGGTCATCGCATATATTCTTCAACGCGCTATGGAAACTCAGTTTCAACTTTTTACCCGGAGACAAAACAGAAGTTTAAGTTTGGTTCAGACGTTCTAATATTCAATTGAACCACCAATTGTAAGAAGGGAATAAATCCGAAAAATAGAAACAGAGATAATAAAAAAAACTTCACAACTTTTTGCTTTCAACTTATAAACTTATAGGACATCAATGATTAATATGAAAATATAAATCCTGATTTATTCACCGACAGACCTATGTAATGTATAATATTAAGCCCTACGTCTAAACAATGTAAGAGTGTATAAAAGTGAATATGTCGAAAAGTGGCGTTTATTCCCTTCTTCCAATTGGTGGTTCAATTAAATATTGCCCAATTACTACGGGTTTCTAAGTCACCAGGAACTCCCATTATCTAATATAATAACCATACTTTTTATAAATAAATTATTATAATAGTGCACTATCAGAATCCACGGAAGAAATGCTATCGATCATACAGATTCAAGATTAGTTTTTTCATATGAAATAGAACGATGTCACAGATAATTAACATAAAAAAGTCATTACGTTTCTTGGCTACTGTTTTATTAAATTAATGCGCCATCGGTGAAGCCTTGACTGAACTGGTCAGCTGACGATTTTGACAAATCGTTATCGATAGTTCGTGAGTACGGGACGTGCGTGATGCAATCATGTCGTAAATCAAATTAAACGCAAATCATAACTCTATATCATTTTTTTATATAAATAGGAAAAGGTATAGTAAGTTGTTATCATTCAGAATGGTTTGGTCAAAATGTTTGGAAGGTTTTTTTCGATACACAATGAGTTTAGCGAAGTTTTATTAAGGTTTTTTTTAGAGAGAGCAAACGGTAAGTCCAGTAACACGTTATCATTAAGCTTATGTAAACATAACTTAGAATGCACAACAAAACGCATATCGTAAACGTAACGGATAAATCAGAAAGAAATCTATTAAGTATTGCAAACAAATAATACTAAAAGAAAGAAATACTTATTAAAATACATCATCGTATTTTTTTTTATTTTAAAATGGATTATAGTTACAATATAATAGGTAAAAATGAGTTACCTGACGGTAAGATAGCGTTATGTTCGTTCATATACATTGGCACTATATGAAATAGTATACGAAAAATTTAATGATCAATCTTCACCCTCAATACACTGGACACTCATACTCAGTCGGAATTACTAAGTTCTAGCACCAAGTAAAAACTTATCAAGGTAAGTTTTAATTGGATAACAGCATTTGAATATACTGATACACAAATAAACTCTTTTGCAATGAGTTCATTATGTAGCTTAATTCTGCCGAACTATTCGAAGATACTGGGCTCAGAAATCTTTGAGGAGAATGCATGTTTCCTCAAGAAGTCATCTCGACTATTATCAAGCGTAGATTATTTACATTTATAGTACATTCGCTACTGTATGAGATATGTTTTGTGTGTGTGTGTGTGTGTTTGATAAGATGCTACAGCTAGTAAGTTGTGTGCAAGCATGAGAACGCTTAGAATTTGGCAACTCTACTAATGTTTTGGTGAGGTAAAGAAGTCAGAATAGTTCGTTGTAGCATTTTATTTTGTTTACGTATTAAAATTACAAACTTTAAACAACATTTTAGGGGTTTTAAGGGTGATATATATAAAATAGACAATATTTACGAAATTCTATCTAGAACTTTCTTTATAACGTAACAGATACCTCTTGTTTATAGCTGCTGTACAAGAAATAATGGCAATTAAAATAGTTGTTTTAATATACATCTGCCGTGTTAAGTATGAATTATTTATCTGTTTGTACGCAGGATGTGCCAATCTTATCTATGATCTAGGACAGTTGTTTTAAAACTATAGCTGTTACTAGAAACACGTTTTCTTGTGTTCTTTTATCATCAACACATATCAACTTAATGTTTTGTATCAAATTCTAAATTATGTAAGATCGTTTTTATATCTTTGATGATTGTCGGTAATTGTCAACACTTATCGCAAACACTTTTTGTTATATTTTAGAATTTTATTAAAATATTTTTAGGCTGAACAGATCACGTTCATTGACAGTTTTTGACGTTTCGCAAAATAAATATGTCAAATGTATTTTGAAAATCGAACATCGGTTCGTAAAAATATTTCTTCTAAAATTAAAAGCTTATCGTATAATAGAACAATTAATCAACGCAATTTCAATATTATACACAACATGTATTTTAGTCTATATTTATCTAAAGTCAAATCAGCTTTCTAATTTACTCTTCGCAATTCGACTTCAATTATCTGGAGCAATATAGTGGTCTGTCGATTTAGTAATGTATGAGTTTATTGCCTAATCTGTGGTCAATATGGAACAATATTCGAAACTAAATACGTACCTATGTTACGTTATTATACGTTGGACGGGTATATTTTTATTGGATCTGTGCCTTATTCATTATTTATATTTTGCATTTTTTTAAAGTCGCATAAATAAAAAAATATGTTATACAGACTTAAAATCTTAGTCTTGAAGTGATGATTTTGTTAATTGTGCCATTAAGTTTCTACTCAGTAAATACTGTAAAATATTAGACATATTTATAAAAAATAATGCTCACAGTTTATGGTAACACTGATTTCACAGACAACAGATAACAATCTGTTACGGCAGATTATAAAGTATTTATTGCAATATTTTTATGTTATCTATTAAAAATCAACATTATTCGATTTTCAAATGTAAATACATTTTTAATCTATAAAGACTTTTCACTTACCTAAAGCGATGTCCCATAACTTACGATCCAAAAATAAAAAAAAAAGTTAAAATTTGCAAACGTAAAATTGAAAGTTACCAGTGGACGATGCTATCTCGAAATTATTTCCAATTTCACCGTTTTGCGTCTCCGTGGAGTTTTTTATTTGGACCGATGGCCGTTGGGCCGCCCATAAATTATAGTTCGGTAGCTCTCTTAAAGGGGTTTTCTGATTTTTTATTTTGTTTAGCCTTTGAAGAATTTATGTCCCGTCTTACTTAGTAGCGGTCAGCCGAGTTGTCTGCCCCGCTTCGAAATGTTTTCTTGCGTTGAATTTTGTATTGATATATTTTCTTTGTATTATTTATCTATATATAAAACTTTTTTTTATATCTAAGATTATTTGTGACAGTTTTAATATTTTTTTAATTAAAATACAAAACAATATTTGTTTTAGCAACACTTTTATATCAATTACAGTTTTATTTAATAAGAAGGGTTCAAGTACATTTTAATTTTATTATTAAAATCGGTGACATTCCTAATTTTCTTTTTTTTTATTCGTGGCTGTCTGTGTAGTACCTTTGACAACAGACCATAAATAGACGAAACGATTCAAGTCACTTAAACGGCATCATAATTCCGTGCCGAATTCTTATTTTAAAAAAACATTTTTGTATGTTTTTAAATCAATATAATATGTATTATAAATTATTTTTAATTGATGAAATTATAGTTTTTTAGTTTCAATATTTAGAGTGTAGAAATTATATTTAAATGGAAATTTTATCAAGATAAAATATATTTTAGCTTATCAATCAATCTAACAGTGGATTTACATTAAAACTTGAGAGGCGACTATACGTTTATACCTATGTAGTAAATAACGAATCCTAAAAATCTTACCTAAAAGCCTATGATGTTTCATTGCTGAGCTCAGGGCCTAAAGTTGGTTCATCCAATCTTCATAGTGCTTACTTGCACTACCGATAACAAGATGAATTACAAATTTAATTAGGCTCATAAAGATTGAGTGATGTTTGCCCGGATTCGAGCCGTAACCGTCACGATTAAGACTCGCGTTTTTTATACATTGGGCTATGTCGACAATTTTATGATATGTTTATAAAGAATACTTTTAATATTAAATACCTATGTTTTGTTAATGGTTATTGTCGCTTGAGTTGATAAGACAAAATCTGAATGAAACGCGATTATTTCTATACCGATAGAACCTACTACGCCGCTTCACTTCAAGGGATGAAAAGATGTTTCAATGGTAAGCTATCATCTGTTTAAAGTACACAATAAATGAGATTTATGTCTCGACACTGTCTTATATGTCAAGATTTTCTTGGTGGTAGGGCTCTGTGCAAGCCCGTCTGGGTAGGTACCGCCCACTTATCAGTTATTCTACCGCCAAATAACAGTACTCAGTTTGTTGTGTTCCGGTTTGAAGGGTGAGTGAGCCAGTGTAACTACAGGCAAAAGGGACTTAGTTCCCAAGGTTGGTAGCACATTGACGATGTAAGGGTTAGTTAGTATTTCTTACAGCGTCATTGTCTATGGTTGATGGTGACCACTTACCATCAGGTGGCCCATATGCTCGTCCGCCAACCTATTCCATAAAAAACAAAAAAAAAACAAACAGATATGAGTTCTCAAACTTTTCTAGGTCTCCCCAATTCTCTCGTCCTTTGATAAAAAACTTTACCAATAACGCTTTCGTTTGTTGTAATCTGAGATACAGGGGATGCAGCTGTAAGATGTGTCTTTCAATATATAATATAATATGTGCGAATTCACATCTAAATCCGTACAGCTTTTCTGATGTGGTTGAGTAAGATGTCCATGCTTAATTTTATTTCTCTATCTTTTAAAAAGGAAAAGGTTTTAGCTCCCACTGGGGGACATTGTCACACCTTTGAGAACCTAAGCTATACCGCTAAAATGTTCATTTAATGCTACTAATACTTATATATCTCAATCCATATAACCAATGGAAGGTTTGTAAACCATAAGTGACAGACTGCTGTAAATTTCTCGTGACATTTAATAGACATTTCTGAAATCCGCGTCACCGTTGTCAATGGTCTTTGAAGTGTAAACTCTAATGTTCGAACACGTTTAGAAAAAGCGACTCAAACTTTATGGCAGACAAAACGAATTCCGTACGCTGGCAATTGGAATAGTTTTCGGTTTTTTTTCATCTCATTTTAGGCCCGGCAGGCATCCTAACGGTATTCACCAGGAGACATAACTCCGGACGGACCGCGAACACGACTTTTTATATTATTTTTACGTTGACCTCACTTCGTCGCGTTCGATTTTCGAATGTTAACTTTTTAATCGGAGTTTTATATGCGTTTACTTTAAGCAAATATTTAAACTGAAAAGAGGTTTTATTTGGTAAAAAGAAAAAAATATAACTTGTATACAAAATCAATGATTTATTTAAAGCATGTCACCGAGTAGTCATTGAGTAAATGAAGATTGCGCCAAGCGACTTACTTCTATGATATTGTCATAAAGCTAAAGAAATATCATAACTGTGTTTAAAGTAGTATTAAGGATAATATGGGACTCTTGTTGTTACGTAAAAATAACAGGACCATGTCATGGAATAAATAAATCGTATAAAATACACTCGGTATATAAATCATATTTACAATTATTAATTCATCACGTCAAAATCAAAGATTAAATATTTTGAATTCTCAAATAATTGAACGTATTAGAAAGCCATCAAAACTAGTCCAAGATTATTTTGTTAATTAGGTATGTTAAACAGACTTTATAATGACCTTTATCGTCAGAAACGGAATTAAGACAAAAAGTATCCTGGCAACTCTAATTGCGTGCAACGCCGGCCAAAATTAAAAAGAAAAGTCGCACAGCAAGAATCCCGCCTATTTTTAAAAATGGAACCCGACGATGATTCGCCTAATTAATAAACCAATCACGTACAGTCGAGACGCGGCGTCGAGGCGCGGCGGACGTGCGGGCGCGGGGGATGAACGCTCGGAAATTCGAATACTATATTTTTTCTGCACTCCAAGCATCATGATGATACTTGTAATTGGCTTAACGGCCAACGACAATGAATTTAGAATTAAATTAATTACCATTAATAATATCATACCGTATCTAAACTAGAAGCTAACTCGACAAAAAGTCACTCTATAGTATTAAATGAATCATTAAAAGATACCAGCGCGCGCCCGATCGTAATCTATTTTACAAATGCACCAATTAAGATGTTTTCAGTACACAAAACTTGCAATTAAATGGATCGTTATTCTCAACATATCAATCAAAATCAAAACATAGACAATATTAATAACGCTCTTTTAATTGAATCCACGTGAATGATTCCCACAGATTACAACAAAAAAATTACCTTTCAATGTTGACACCGAAAAATTATATGAAAAAACCTCTGCTTTGGGTTCTTAGAAAAAAAAAACATCATTTATCAAATAAATGCATTCCCGGTTATGTCCTTGCTCAGCGTGACTGCAAAAACTAGTTGAATAATAAATGCTTCGGTTGGCAGCACTGGGCCCCGAGGAAGGCCGAAGCGACGCGAAAGACGGCGAAGATTAGCGAGCGCGCGCTTTTTGCTTGCATCAATCGATGCGCTCGCGCATTCGCACGATGAATTATTCAAAAATTGACATGAAATGGCGTATGGTTCTTTTTTTAAAATGAAAGGTGCCCGATTGAGGACTGTAACCGCCTGACGAATTCATTGGTCAACGGCTTTTTACGTTCCGTAATTGCTGTGGGTTTATTTACTTGAAATCGCGAAATTAATTGATACATTTGCATTGCTGAATGATTTTTGTGACCTTTGAATAAGTGTTTATGTGTCTGAGCTCATTCTGCGCGAACCATGGACAGCAGTTGGTTATAAAATTTATTTACAGTCAAACCGCAAATAAACTCCACGACCGATTTAAATCTCAAAGGTACTATTATTACTTTTTGATGTACTTTATTAACAGCGACTATTATTATAATGCAATAACTTGCTGAGTTTTGTGATATATAAAAATAAATCTAACTAAGATAGGTAAACGGTCCAGTTGCGTTTATGTGTGAAGGATTTTGACCCCACAAGGAGTAATAATAAGATTAACTTAACCCTTAAAGCGCTTTGTTGCCATCTAACTAAATATACATTACGAAAAAACACAAAATGCCTTCACGAATCTGAAACGTCACTTTATACGTAAACAGTAAAAATCTCAAACAAATAAATATATTACAGAAGTGATAAAAAAAAATCGCAAAATTTTTGAGGTAAAACTATTCTTAGATCTTTAAGGGTACAACATAATCGTTTATAGCGATTATTAATTGAACAATAAATACAATAACTGTTAATTTTAAACACATATACACACGAATCAAACCTCTCAAAAATATTTCGCCGTCGAGCAATTAACTTATTGTACCTACAATGTTTTGCAGACTTCAAATATTTCGCAAATTACTTTATTGCGGCAAAAAATACAAGCCGGATGTAAGCCAGAATTTCATACAATTAATAAAATACCACAAGAATTATTAAGAAATGACAATTTAAGACTAAAAAGTCATTCCGAGTATCAGTGATCGAGGAAAATGTTAGGTTTGGAACTTTAGTAGACCATTTATGATATCGGTAGGCGGACGAGCAAGTGTCCCTTGTACTAATTACACTGGCTCACTCACCCTTCAAACCGGACCACAAAAATACTACTGTTTGGCGGTAGAATATCTGATTGGTAATTGGTACCTACCCGGATGGATTTGCATAAAGCCCTACCACCAATTCAAATTATACCAAAGAGCAAGACTAGGATATTTACTTTTTGCAAATCAATAGTGACCAAATCATCATGGAAAATATAGCAAAAACTATCACCATCATCAACATGATACCATCACAGCATACTATCTTATAATACTATCACTTGTTTTTTTAGCCGAAACTCAATAGTAAAATGTGTTGATATTAAACTGTGGAACCAAAGATGAAAGGGTGATACCAAACTTGCTTGCTCTGTATATTAAGGTATAACACATCAAGATTCCGTAGCCACATTTAAACATAAATCCCCCAATCAGAATCGATTATCTAACTCGATACAATTTTCACTATCCGAATTATAGTTGTCGCGTAAAAAGCGATTAATTAATTCGGATAACGCTGTTAATGATGGATCGAAGCCGGTCACAATTTCCAAGTATAAGTAATCATTCGAATTCTGCATCGATTGAACAAAAGTTCTTGCCTGCGCTTTTTCGTAATGTCTTCATTCGATCGTACGGTACTGCATGTCGGTTATGGATATGATGACTTTACATGGACTTTGGTGAAAAACAAAGCATTTGATCAATTAATAATATGATATGTGAAAGCAGCTAGCGTTTTTGTTGACCAACGTCATTATAATTTAGCTTGTCTTAATTAGGTCCATTTTAAGATTTGGCTGTTGGTATGTGTTGTATGTTGATTTATACATAATTATAAATGCATTATTGTATGTTTATATGTTAATAAGTTTATACAGAAAAGTTTATCATACGATTTTTGAAATTTTAGAAGTGTATAATAAAAATGTATATAATACTTACTTGTAAGAAGAAAATGGCATATTGCCGTCCATGGGCTGATCTTCTACTGTACCTGTCGTCAGCATGAGTGTATTCATTCGTTATTTATTCACGATTTTATCGATTATCGATATTTTTGTCAATTGCACATCACTAGTCCAACAGTCCACTGCGTCTGAGTGACGCGACACCACATTATGTACGTCACATCACTAGAGTTCTTTTTGTCCTTGTCTCATACCTGCAATAAAAACTACAGCTGTAATAAATATTCAAAGTAAATAAGTTTGACAAAATAAAACTGTCAGATACGTGGAGTCAAGGGCAATAAACGATAATAATTATTGCGGCTGCTAATTATGTAAATATTTAGTTATTAAATTTCAACTTCGTTAAAATATTTTTTTGTTTATATGTTTGATTAAATCAAGTTAAAAATTTGGATACATAAATGATATATAATTAATAATAAAAAAAAACAAAAAGCTTGGCAGAATTATTAACTCCTTTACGACATTTATGATACATATTCAAAATCCGTACCATCTAGAAAAATGTTTCTTTTTTTAATCCTTTTCTATTCTTTTTTTATATTAATAAGACCATTACAAGATGACATATCTCATAATGATTTACTGATTCAAAGACTAATACTAGGAATATAGATTAAAAAATATATATGAAATCCTTTCTAAAAATGATTAATGTTCTAAGTACATCAACTGTCGCTAAGCCTTAATCCCCAAAATACTCTTGTTACAAAATACAGCTTCTTCAATAATCTAATACATCTGGTATTGAACTGGCATCAGATCTGAGATAGCACGGCCTGTTTGTACGGGAACCGGCCGAACGGCCATATTGAATCTGATTGACAGCTGTCAATGTTGGCGGCACTGCGACGCGTCGCCGCGCCTTCACGTTACAAGAGGCACCACTAATTTCATTTGTAAAAATAACGTTCTTTATTTAAAAGAATTATTTTTAATTTACGTTAGTATTGTATTGAAAAAAAAAAAAAAAACATTTCCGTTGGTTATGCTTTGCATGTTTTATTTTATTGTTATTTTTTATTCGAAAATTAAAATCTCATGTGATATTTAATTGTTTTGAATATTATAAATTTAACTGACACGGAAAACAACCAAATAATTCATTACTTCTGCTATCATAATAAATGCCGATTTACGATCGAGTGACGTCATCAAAACGTGTGTCCACTTATGTGACATTAAACACCTAACTACATCTTGACATACACAACATCTGCCAATAGATATTCGACCTTATTCGTACAAGCCCAGAGTATTTATTACTATATATTTTTATTTACCTATATGCAAAATCATCATTTATCGAGTAAACGATTATGACGCTTACCTACATAGGTAATTTATTATATTGAAAATTTAAAACATTAAGCATTATTTTATGGCTAGCGAGCGTTAGCGAAAAGTCCCAGCGATATCGTTTTTACCATTTATCAAATACCTAACCTGAATTGACTCGATCAATATTATATGAATTATTTTGTTACCAACATCATTTTTGAATCTATTAGATTAGCAGATCACCATTCACCGAGAAGCTATGTGAAAACTATAAGGAAGAATGAGGACCATATTGTGAGGAAGGTCTTGAGCATGGATGTGGATGGATATAGAGGTAGAGGACGACCAAGGAAACGATGGATGGATTGTGTGAAAGACGATATGGTTAGAAAGAATGTTACTTGGGAGATGACGTCTGACAGAGAAGTATGGAAGGAGAAGACATGCTGCGACGACCCCAAATTAAATTACGATAAGGGCAGGATGATGATGATTAGCAGATCATATGATGATAAATTCAGATCACTAATAACCCCTGTTGGTCTAACTTTGTAATGTATTTATCATGTGCACGACTGAGCCACCTATTGCTTACAGATCAATTTACACAAAGAGACGGGCTTTAATATTTTTTAATTAAATAAACTTAAGAAATATAATTAAACGTGTACTTTGTGCTGTTTTATTTTTCATCATCTCACGCACACTAAGACATCTTGTAAGAAAAGACAACATTGAGCCTATAGTAATTTGAAGTGGAAGGACGCGCCTTCGTATTTGAATAGTAACCGACAAGTAATCGACTATGTACACTAACATAGTGTAGTTATAAGTCATTAGTACTTCCCATTTTATTTTAAAATATGTATTCTCTGATTGTAATATTATTACAACAATAACGGCTTGTCAATTTCCGACTGTTGCGCTAAGGCATCCACTCCCTTTGAGGAAAAGGCTTGGAACAGATTCCTGTATTCTATTAACTAATGACAGATGTTCATTTCAGTCACTCAATTGTTTTTTTTTTTCAAAAGAAAAAAAAGTACCTACTCAAAATATATAACAAATTCCAAAATTCAAAATTCAAAGTAAGCTGTAGATAAAAACAGAACACTTAATGTAGGAGCATAGATGGCCCAGTGACAACCCAGGCAAGCACCACTATACATATATGCTTAATTTGGAT
This sequence comes from Vanessa cardui, assembly GCF_905220365.1. Taxonomy (NCBI): domain Eukaryota; kingdom Metazoa; phylum Arthropoda; class Insecta; order Lepidoptera; family Nymphalidae; genus Vanessa; species Vanessa cardui. The sequence continues at coordinate 4,848,953 of NC_061146.1, forward strand.
TTATAATTCATCTCGTGTCTAATTTCACCGAAATTCTGCCACATGTGCATTCCACCAACCCGCATTGGAACAACGTTTTGGAATATGTTCCAAACCCTCGCCTTAATGGAAGAGGAGGCCTTAACCCAGCAGTGGGAAATTGACCTTACAATTTGGGCTGTAAGTAACAAATAAGTAACAAAGCCCAAATTGTAAAGTCAATTTCCATATTTAATTGCCATAGTTAATGTAGTCAATAAATAGTTGTATAGTGAAGTCAAATAATGTTTGCATAGAAAACTTAAACTCCTATAAAATTACGGAATCAATGGGAGGTTTTTAATTAATCTCAAACTCAAATATGAAGAAGAGTACAGTGAATTGTGTTTGAGTATGATATAATACTGCAAAATATCGCGCGATGTAATTTTTTTTTTTATGGTATACGTTGGCATATGGGCCACCTGATAGTAAGCGGTCACCATCACCCATAGACAATGACGCTGTTAGAAATATTAACTATTCCTTACATCGTCAATGAGCCACCAACCTTGGGAACTAAGATGCTATGTGCCTTGTGCCTGTAGTTACACTGGCTCACTCACCCTTCAAACCGGAACACAACAATACTGAGTACTGTTATTTGGCGGTAGAATATCTGATGAGTGGGTGGTTAACCTACCCAGACGGGCTTGCACAAAGCCCTACCACCAAGTAATTAGTTTCTATGACTTATCTACATCTAAGTAAGTGGATTTTGTTCAGCATTTCCAAGGGAACACTGAAGAACACTGCTCTAAATTATCTCTATTATATATTACATATTTTTCATTTGTATAAATCAATATATTTCCTATGTATTGACTAAATGTGTGACACTATCTTTACATACCATGGCTGTATAGATCGATACCATGGCCATGGCTATCCCAAAAAAAAAAGTGAGTGTGTTTACACAGATATTAAACATCTTTTTACAATGAAGTCATTCAATAATTGTTCTCTTTTACATTTTACTATTATACTGTTACTCAGTGGCGGATTTGCCCTAAGGCCCAATAGGCCCGGGCCTAGGGCGGCCAGGTATTAAGGGCGGCAAATCGTAGCAAAATAAATCACTCATTATAATAAGATTAACAAGAAATAACTCAAATGCAAAGTATCGTAATATGTTTTTGCATATGGATCACGTACCGTATGATTAAAATTTTCCTAAATTACTATTTTTACATATCAAAGTATAAATATTTTCATACATCGTAGATACATATAAAATAGTTTGTACTTTAGTTTAATATAAGTGTTCTAGGAAGTATAGGTATCGATTGTTATTACGCGCGTGTACGGCGTGTAGTCAAGTGCGGTGCGTCGCGCTACTCTCCCCCCACCCACGCTTACTCGCTTGCCCGCTCGCGCCTGCGAGTTATGTCAACAGTGTGCGTATAGCAATAGCAGTGAGCGGACGGATTCAGTTTTATACTAATTAGTAAACGCTTACGTAAAAACTTTGTGTTGCATGGTTAAATATGGACGGAAAGAAGAGGGTAAGGTTAAGTGGGGCAGAGTATCGCAAGCGGGCTAAAGAAAAAGATGATAAGCAAAAGGATACGATTAAAAAAACGCGGAAATTAGACGATTTCTTTGGAAAACCGTCTACAGATATTAAAGATCCTACTATTGAACCAACACTCGACGTTCATAGCAGTAGCGGAGCTCCGTCAACTGATGATTCTGCAGTGTCTTCAAGTGAAAATACTTTGGTCGATGTGGCAAGTATATCAAAAAAACAAGCCGAAGATGTCCCACTAGTACCAGGAGTAGGAGTGCAGCCCAGTCCTCCGGATAAGGAGCTCTACGAAATCAGCGACGATCCAGCTAAATGGACAATCGACGAGTTCACGCGTGATCACATTTGTAAGAATGGAGCCAATCAAAACATCCAAAATGATTTTCCTAATAGTGAGCGCATTTACAAAGATAAAGTGCGACAGTTGTCGAGACATTTATTCGAACGTCAGCTTCTAAATGGCGAAAAAGTTCCGCGAAAGTGGCTAATTTATTCCAAAAGTACTGGATGTGTTTATTGTGGTCCTTGTCTACTTTTTAATGGCGGGGAGAGTCAGTTCGACAAAAAAGAAGGTTTCAATGACTGGAAAAATTCATATCATCGAGTTTCATCTCATGAGAATTCGCCTAATCACAAATTATCTGTTCTGCAAATGAAAGAACGAAGTAACGTGTTAGGTCGCATTGACCACGCATTAACAATGCAATTAGATGAAGAAATAAATTACTGGAAAAACATTCTGAAAAGAGTAGTTGCATGCGTAAAAGCACTTGCATCACGTGGTTTGCCTTTCAGAGGACACGATGAAAAATTTGGATCAATCCACAATGGAAATTATTTGATGTCCTTAGAGCTTATCGCTGAATTCGATCCGTTCTTAGCAAAACACATTACACGTTATGGAAATCCAGGCTCAGGATTTACGAGTTATCTTTCTTCAACAACGTGCGAAGAATTTATTCGACTTATGGGGAACAAAGTTTTGAAGACAATTATAATGGAAATATTAACAGCGAAATATTTTTCTCTGATCATTGACTCGACACCGGATATATCTCACGTAGACCAGCTCACTTATGTAATCAGATATGTCCTGCCTAATGGATCACCTGTAGAACGGTTCCTCAAGTTTATTCCAAACACAGGCCACAAATCACAACAAATGACAGATGCTGTTACCTCAACTTTAATTGAATTGGGAATTGACATTTCCAACTGCCGCGGGCAATCATATGACAACGCAGCTAACATGTCAGGCATATACAACGGCCTACAAACTAAAATAAAGGAAATATCACCCCTTGCCGACTATGTTCCCTGTTCAGCACACTCGCTTAATTTAGTAGGTGAATGTGCAGCTGAAAGCAGCCAAGAGGCTTGTTCCTTCTTTTCTCTACTCCAAGAGTTATACAATTTCTTTGCAGCGTCAACTCAGCGTTGGGAACTCCTTCAAACACATTTCACCGTCAAAAGTCTATCAACGACTCGTTGGTCAGCTCGTGCAGACGCATGTAAAAGTTTGCGCGAATCCTGGAATGAAATCCATAAAGCGCTAGTCACCATCGAAAATGACACAAAACAGAAGAGGACCGTTATATGCGAAGCTAGAGGTATTCGTTTGAAACTGGAACGTTTTGAAACGGCCCTCATGGCTGTTTTTTGGGGATGTTTACTAGATCGCATCAACGCCACAAGTAAAAAACTTCAGAGTGTGGAAATTGACATTACCATTGTCATAGAACTGTACGACACTTTAATACATTTTGTTGGCGAAACAAGAGAGAATTTCGATGAATTCGAAAATAAAGCCATAAAACTGTCCTTCGTACAGGAATATGAAAAAGATTTTCGACGCAATCGAAAGCGTAAGCTGCTTCCTGACGAGACAAATACAGGTGAAAACATGAAACAAAAAAATGGCCGTGAAAATTTTAGAATAAATACGTTTTTGGTAGTCATTGATACATTATCAGAAGAACTGAAAAGACGCCGGGATGCTTATAAATTACTCAACAATAAATTTTACTTTATTACCAACCTGACGAATTTAAGCATCTCAGAAGTCGAAGATAAGGCCAAGGCATTGCAAATGATTTATTCTACTGACTTAGAAGACAATTTTACAGAAGAATGTCTTCATTTTCGTTCTCACTGCAGCATAAAAAATGAGGAGCGAAAGAGTGCAGTCAGTCTGTTGAAATGGTTACGAACCGAAGGTCTTCAAACCATTTACCCAAACGTGGATATTGCTCTTCGTATGTGTGTGTGTACACCCGCCAGTAACTGTACAGGAGAAAGATCGTTTTCTTGTTTGCGCAGAGTTAAAAACTATTTACGCACAACAATGACGGAGCAAAGGTTAAACGATCTTGCTTTGCTTAACATAGAAGCTGATTTTTTAAGCAAATTGGATTGCGAAGATTTAATTAATGATTTTGCTGCGCTTAAGTGCAGACGAGTTTTGTAACACATTGTAAAACATGTATGTTATTAAAAACAAAGCATAAAACTGTTTTAAATGTTTTATTTAAATGTCCAATCATCCCTAAAACCTCGAAAAATATTATAAACTAACTGCCTTATTCATAAAAATATTATTACACTGATCTAGTTAAAATATGTTTTGTTTCTTTTACCACAAAGACGTTTTCAATTGGAAAGCACATTTTAGTTATTGAGGGCTTAAACTTTTTTATGAATAAGACGGTAGCTTTACAAGGTAGCTTTTAGTTAACCAATTTTCTGAATCAATTACAAGTGGAAGTAAAGATTTTTCTTTTCATTAAAAGTGGAAGAAGAAATTCATTACTGATGTATATTATAGTCTATAATGTTGGGGCTAAGAAAGGGGCGGCACATGGCCGGGGGCCTAGAGCGGCTAGGACTGCAAATCCGCCACTGCTGTTACTAGTGTGTGCTTTTCATTCATACAGATAATGTACACATTACACACAGACATTATTCAATTAGTTTTTCATTATAATAGTTAATTATTGCTTATATTTTTACATTATCTGTAATTAAACTCTAGAAATTTATTAAATTTTTAATAGCGCAATATATCTTTACATTATTTCTAATTTATATGGAGACATTTAAAAAAAATGTTAGCCGCTACATCACTCCTAACTGTGATCTTTCACTTTCGGTTTCCATAATAAAACATCGATATTATCTCGTAGTTATCGACAATCTCTGTCACAACACTAGACAGCTTCCATCGATAAAAATCTAGTCGATCGGACAGAACACCGGTAGTCGTACAGAATGCCAATTAACTTATTTGTTGTTTATTTTTTTCTACTAAACAACAGCCTTCCTTTATTTATAATTAAAAAAAAAAAAAACATTTCTTTAATAACTAATTTAAAACGAAATTATTTATTTTAAAAATTATTTTTAACAGATTTTAACAAATTCCTCAAATAGAAGATAAACGAAATCATATTCAATAATCATTATTTAAAAGTTTTTTTTTATTTACGAATAATAATTCAATAGCAAAGGCAATTTGTTTAAAAGTATGTAGATAATAAAATGTTATACCTTTTATATCAACGGTAAGCTTAGAATCAAATTAATAAGTATCTAACTTTTATTGATAGTGTGAAATTACATTTTTTTTTTAAAGAAGGAAGTTCTTTTTGATGTCAAAAACTGTCACAAGCTTTGAACAGGTTACTGTTTGTGTAAGTCAGAGTTAGCTAGGATATATATTGAATGTATTTATAACATAATCATATTAATAACGATCGTGTATCGCTTCGGAACGTACGTTCAACTAAAACAAGAGAAATGTTTTGATTATAGCACAGAGCTAATAAAAAAACATCGCCGCGGTTATAGGAAGTGATCGCGACGCGTTGAATAACTCTTTTACATGAGTTTTACTTAGTATACGTGGAAATATCTAGAATATACATCTGAACTATAATTCTATCTCTCTCTTACTATCTCTTTCTCTTTCTGTTTCTCTACTGATTTCGCTTTCATTGGTAAGTTTCTGAATTTTAGTGAAACTACGTAAACCAAGCTTCAACCAAGAACGGGCAGACGTTTTTCACCCTTTAGCAAGGAAATTATTGGGATATTAGTGTAATGCAAGATCTGTATAATATGTAAATGAATTATACAAATCATAAAATTAAATAGTGTAAAGAATCTCCCTATTGAATCTCAGTCTTTTGGGAGAAAAAATCACCTCATGTTGCCGAGTTACCGAGAGTTAGTAAGAAGAGATGCTATGTTTTATTAAGGGTTTTGCACTGGTCACTTTGTATCGCATTCTTCATCTTCAACTTGGTATATAAAATAAAAATATAAGTATAATAAAAAGACGAAATTATGTAGATTAAGAAACTTAGGAACCAATGCTTTATGCCTAAAGAATCAAAATAAGTACAAATTCTTTATCAAGACTGCAAGTATCTAGAATTCCAAAAGAATTTTTCCTGTAATTTGCAAGTCTGATTAATGAAATAACGTCTTATATGCCTGTACGACAAGAAGAGAATAGAGTTTTAATATTTTATAAATTAATCTGATTATCCATTGCAATCAACATGGTTTATTTAACTTTTGTATTTAAATACATTTGTCATAGCAATCATTTAATTGTCCGTGTATAAATATATTCGTTATAATTATAATTGTTGATTACGTATAAATACATAAGTTACATATTAAATTTAGACTATAATATACCTATATGTATTAGATCTAAATACGTTGAAATTATTTCGAGCACCATAGAAAAACGTTTTGTATCATTCGATATTTGAATCATTGGATAATTTAAAAAAAAACTATTTTTTTTTTAAATTTCAACGATCATATTTGCATTCAAACAAAACAACTCTGGGCGTTCCGTAATTTTCCATTAAATAAATAAAATAATACATTATTTAATTAATTCATCATGAAAAATTCAAATACAGTAAACATACGTTAATGAATAAATTAAATTTAAGCCGATTTGGTTACAATTTTCTTACTGAAATATTCTTTATATTATTTAATAAAGGATTATTATTTATTATTGTATACTATAAGTATATTAGGGAGAAGGATTGGTGTTTATAAGTAGTAAGTATTTCACGTAATAATAATGCAGAAGTTATCGCCCCCGATCGCGTTTTAGGTGATCATCTTCTGTATAGGGTTTTAATGAAACCTAAGACCTGTATAGAAGTTTAAGCTCGCTTCATATCAAACACCATCAAATTGTGTTCAGTCATTTTGCTGTGAAAGAGCAAAACGTAGACACAGATAGACAAAATTCACATTTATAATATTGATATAGATTATTAAAAATAATCTATTTAGTGTTTTTTATAAGAAAATTAAAAAAACATTCATAATTTAAATTTAAGGCTCTTGAAATTCCCTAAGCTGGCCTAATGCCAACTAAGTATATTCCGGGGCCGGCATGTTGATTCGCCACTAGTAAAGTTTTTCCAAATTTATATCAGGAAAAATTGAATACATTTTTTCTGTCTATAAAATAATTAACGACTTGTAAATAGTTTTTACGTAAATTATTATTACATGTTTATAAGTCAGCTTAAACAAAAAAAGGTTTTATGGAATATACTTACGTCACTAATATTTCATTACAGAAAAAGCTTCTCAACGAATTAAAAAAAAAAAGAAAAATAATTCCCGATATCGTAATCGTGTACTTGTACCATGGTCAGTAATTTAAATGTTAAGAAAACCCGCCAACCAATGTTATCTTTCGTTTAACATAAATATACAGAGTGATTCAGAAAGGAGGGGTTTTACGCAAAAACTTAAAAACACCGCCATCCATCCTTAGTAATAACATTTATTCTTCTCTGATATCATTTTAACACATAAATTAATTTTAACACAAAAAGCCTCGTTGCCATTTTTTATCATATACTAGTAGTCGCCCGCAAATTCGCTTGCGTTTTAGAGTGTTGCTTGTCGTGTGTCAAACAAAAAAGTAGCCTATGTACCCAGCTTGGAGTTAAAGTTTGCTTAATACCCAATTTCATTAAATTCGGTTCAACGATTGGTCCTAAAAGAACGACATACAGACAGACAGAGTTACTTTCACATTTATAATATTAATATAGATTTGTACTTTGATATACATATAATTAAATCATGAACATTTTACCTCAAATAAGTAGACGATCTCGCAAATAAGTTACCTAAGAGCAAGTGGTCAACACCGGCCATAGACAATCTGTTCCCAAGCTTTGGAACTGTGATGAAATATGTTCCGACAGTTACACTGGACCATTTTTAAATTGGAACACGACCATACTCATTGTGTTCATTTAAACGTAGAATAACTTTTTCTCCTCTAAAATAACTAACGCCAAGAAAAACTCCTAAGTTGTATTTGTATGAGTTTAATGTATAGTAGCCACTCATTTCGTTTATCTAAATGAACTAACGAAAGATACAGACTGGACACGTTTTTATCAAAATTGATATTAATGGCAACCCTTTGAAAGAAAACGGAAGCGCAGTATGTACGTTTTTCACTAATAAAAATATGTTTTCTAAAATGCCAACACCTAACTCGGAGAGTCTCTAATCGCAGAAAATATTATTATTTCATTTTAAATAAATAATGTGGTGGAATATGTTCCGAACCTCCTCAAATGGAGAAGAGGCCTTAGCCCAGCAGTGGTAAATTTACAGCCTGTTGTTGTTGATGTATAAATAAGTAATACCTTTGTTTAATTACTTTTTGTACCATTTGCTGTCGAAACACTTGGCCCCTGGACTAGTGGTGCAAAAAGCTTTATCAACAGTACATCACCTCGCCTTATTGCCTCCACTGGTGACAGGAGGGCTAGTTCGTTTTCGGAATTGCGATTCAACGGGGAAATGCTGCTAGCATTCTTGCTACCATTCCACGCGGTCAATATTCAGTAACTATTTTTAATTCATACTTGTATATATTTAAGCATTTAATGTTATTAATTCTTATGTAATTAACATTTTGGTAATTTCCTTAGATTATTTATATATTTGTATAGAGTGTCGCAAAATAATATAACTAAAACAAAGACACTCTATTATTTTGGTGTGCCTGACAGTTAAGAGTGACATTCGTTAGACATCATTGTACTTTACTGGTGTACTGGTGGCAAAAACATTTTGTCGATCTGTCAAGGCATAGATAATAATCCAAGATGAAATCAAACTCACTAACATCGAAACTATAGAATAATATAATATGAAGCTAAGCTATTATATAAATACTATATATTAAAAAAAAATTCCGTCCAAAGTATTTGAGTATTTATCTACGAAAATCGCTCTTAAATGTAAATTATTCTTAAGAGTGAAAACGAATCTAAAATAACATTACGTACAAGTATTATTAAACTTTAAGTCGTTTTGTTGTAATGAATGTAGAGTCGAAAAACTACTAATTATTTGTGAAAGTAATTCTATTACCTCAACATGCTGAACCGATTTTGATGACATTTGTTATGGAGATAGTTTGAGTTCCATTGAAGGAAATGGGCATTTTTAATTGAGGGGGTAAATTAGGAGGTGCTAGACTTGCTAAACGGTACGAAATAAATATTGATAACAAAATGTCTGCTGTTATCAAAAGGCAATTTTAAAGTTATTTTGAATAGTTACTCAAGGAACTGTCTATTAATAAAATCACCATACCAACAAGAACCTCCTTAATGGATGACGTCACAGTTGCTTAAGATTGAATGGTGGGATCATATCAAAATATACGTCACGCAAGCAAGCAACCAGCTACACAGATTAATTGGCAGATAACCAGTACTAATCTTTATGAGCAAACGAGGCAACACAGTTCGATCGGTAATATCGGACGATGTTGCCACATTTATTGCAATAATTATAATCTTTATTTATGAGCTTAAGTTCGTTTTTAATATATTTACGATGTGGTCAAATATTGAGTGTCCATTGTTTTTAACGGAATACCTTTTAAAGATTATTTAAACACACTTGTGTTTAGAATGAATGAATAAACATTGAAAAAGGTTTTATTTAAAAATAATACCGTCTATGATCTATGGTTCCTCATTCTTTATTCGAATTTAAAATTTTGAATAAAGAATGATTATTATTGAATTTAAATTTACGTTTATGAATGATCAATGTTTGGAATATTTATATTAATATATAAAGCTGTAGTTTGTTTGTATGTTTGAATGTACTGATCTCGGGAACTACTAAAGATATGATTAGGAACATTTTTTGTTCTATATTGCCCCTTTATCTTGTAACGTTACAAACTATATTAAAACATACTATGACTCAGGATGGAGCGGTAACGCTTAAAGAGAGAAAAAGAGCGAGAAGCAAATAATATGAAATATAAACGCAAAAACTATCTTAACACGAGATGTTAAACCTTTTCAAGTTGTTACGACTTCGAGATGAAAATGAGATGATTATTTTAATAACAGTACAATTGACGCATCGGATCGAGATAGCACAGTGGATGAAACATGTGCAATTGGACTCATGGTCGCCGGTTCATTTTTATTTATGATTACCGATCACTGGAAACGGTAGCCATATTGGCTTTTGTTATATGTGTTAATAAAACTTTGTACTATGACATGAGTGCACGTAAGGAGTTTTTATATGTAACTTACCTTTGTGGTTAGTGTCAATGGTGCTTTTTTGGATTATTATCTGTTATTGACTTTTATTAAACAGAACAATATGACGTTTCCAAGAAGTAGCAACTGTCAGGATTTATTCATTACAATAAAAAGTGGTAGAATTTTTGATTTGTTCATATTATTTGTATCATATAAAATTAGTCTTTTTATGAAGCTGATCCGTCGGTGCGAATTTTTATTGAAATAATACGATCTCTACTTTTCTAATTAGAATACTGATTGTTTCGAATATTTGTTTAACGTTTTATGTAAAAATAATTTTATGATTTCACCTAGAAAAGTAAATGAAATAAACCATTCATCACCTCTGAAATATTAATGTATCGGAGGGGAGAGATCAAATCATATTTAAACATTACAACCGGTTAAATCTGGTTAGGAATATTCGATTGGCATATTATAATATTATATTTATATTACTGCCAAACGAAATCGAACTCTATTACCATAAACATATAATATATTGAATGCATTTTACTTAGCTAGTTCTAATAAATGTTAACTTTTTAATGAGAACAAATGTTACTAATTCATTGCAGAGTAGCATTATATTGATTTAATTGATATATTTTTCTTAATGGTTTAAACCAAACTAGATAATTATTATAACGAAAAATTATAATAAATTACAGCTTTTTTCAAATGAATTTCGCTCACAAATAAATACATGTATGGATGAAGATGGTCGTAACATTTTGTAAAAATTCAATTTTACGTCGTAATATATAAAATTTAAGATATAAAATTATTTTTTTACAAAATACATATTACCTTTATCCACACATATCTTCGAAAATTATTTTTTTAATTTAGTTTTCTATTAAAAGTAAATGAATATATGAATTTATACATTGCAAAATCAATAATATTATATATGACTTAAGTTAGAAATAAATTTGGATAGGGTCTCGTTAAAATCATCTTAATATACATATTATTTAATTATATTACATTGTTTTATTTTAAAACAAATGAATAATCTTACATTGCTCAATAATAATATATGCATTGTTATAATCGGTAGTAGGTTGTAGTGAATATTTTATTACATTTTTTAATTCGAGCTTGACTTAAGCACAAAGTTATAAGGTTTATAGCGTTCGTATATTATATTAACTTTTTATAACTCTATTATTTTATAAATAATTAAATAACTAAGCAAATATAAATAATAAAATATTTTACAATGAATGTATTTTACAACTGTATCGGACTAAATTAAATTACAAATATAATTCTAAAAATTTTCATTACAAGTTTGTTCAACCATTCATTTTCCTATAAATATTCAAATTAGGGTCGAAAGGTTGAATTTGTTTGCTTCGTGTAACTAAACTTACCGACACATAAATTTCGTTAATATATTAAATATATCTACTATAACATAGTATTATAAATCATAAAAATAATATATTAATACCAAACATTTCCGAACTGAATATTAAATACCGATCTTAAAAAATTCTTTAATGACAGCAATTTTTTTTTAAATAATTTTCAAATGGCTTAAAGCTGTAAAATATTCTGCCAAAGGTTTTGCTGTTTTTTTTTTAATATATCAATTTCAAAGTCATATATTATAATGATTGCTAGTGATGCAAAAATATTAATAATGTATAAAAATACGTACCAATTCAATTTTATTTCGATATCTTCAATTCTATAGTTCTTTTCTTAGCACAGCACTTCGTAGGTACCTAATACGAGTAAAACATATACGCAATATATAAACTAGTACATCCAGAACGGCTCTGATCTTTAACCGCAACTTGTCACATTAACTTTACATTACACATCGTTACAAAATTCACGATAAAAAAAAATTACACATTTCTCACTTTTCACTAAGTTTTTCGAACGTCAATGTTTAAGCTATGCGTTAAGTGTCAGAGTTTTCGATGGGAGTGCGAAGTTTAAATAACGTTTAAGGAACGGTGTATCACTTCGCGTCGGCGGGTGTGCACGATAGACTGGTGGCGCACGCGCACCTCAGAACGGGCGAACGCTCGATCCAGGTGCCCTCAACATTTTCAACGAGAATCAGTCATGTGTGCGATCGAATGTAAACATTTAATTTTGCCATTTGCAAACAAAATTCCCAACCGATATTTAAAACTTACATAAAATTCGTTTCTTCAACAAAATTAGCTATTTTTTTAAAAACTTGTATTTCGTATATACATAGAAAATAAATCTTGACACAATGTAAAGATATTTTTACTAAAAAAGTTACGTTCACGACAAAAGTTCGAACAAAAACAGTTGGTAACACCTGGCAAAACCTGTTGACTCAACAAATGTATGCATCGAGCTTCTTGAGGATACCATCGAAATATAGCCGTCTCTTTTCCACTTCATAAGTTTTGCTATAACTAAAAGAGCATGACTCTATTCGTGTAGGCTATTTAACGCGGATCTTTTTCTGCTATTACCTGTCTAGTACAACTTAAGTACAACAACATTCAATTAATAAATTTTAAGTCTTAAATCTTCTGGAGTAAGAATCAATTTTAAACGAATTTATCTTAACTTGAAAAAATTTAAGCTGCAAGATAGTTCGATTTTCGTATATTCTATTTATTAAATTAAAGATACATTAAATACATTTAAAAATGGAATAATTTAAAAAGGTTATTATTTGTCTATTATTAAAAAAAAAATACGAAAAAAAATCTTCGCTGTGAGACAAATTTGGCACGAGATGCGTAGGCGCAACCGGACAGTGGTTACGTTTCATTAGCTGTGAAACTGCATCTTATGTTCCTATCTCTTTCTTCCGTCGAATGTGACGCTGCGTTAGAGCGAGACAACGTGATGTTTACATCTTTATGGACCAAAATGTAGACGTGGCGTATTCGGGCTCATCCCATGGCGATCGGCCAATTTTCGTAGGTAGGAGGAAATGTTACAAGTTTTACATAGCTGCCATGGTTTTTTATTTTATTTATCGTTGAAGTCGAGTGCTGCCAGTAGCAATTGTTTATTTTTGAGTTTTTCCGTACATTGAGTTGTTATTAATATATATTAATATTATAAATGTGAAAGTAAGTTTCGGTTAAACACAAAATTAAAAGACTTTGTTCATTTGTAAGGTAATATTTCTAATACAAAAGTTGTTTTGAGAAATCCTTTATGAATTTGAAAATTAAAATTTCAAATAACTGCCATAAATAGCATTTTCAATCGCGTTCTGTATAACGAGATGAAAAATAAGCGAGTTATATCATCGGTCAGGGCAATAAGATGATATGAGTGTCAAATCTTCAAATCAAAACACACTTTATTCAAGTAGGCTTTTACCATAACTTTCGAATCTTCATTTAACAACTATATTAGGTGAAGCTACCGCAGGTTTAGAATGTAGATTCTAAAGAGAAGAACCGGGAAGAAACTCAATAGATTTTCTTTTTCAAAATTTAAATATGCATAGTTATGTTACTTAAATACAATTAGATATGTATGTACCTACTCTACGCTTTTTTATTATCTATAATCTTGTATTGATGCATATGTATTCTTTACCAACGTATTTTTTATATGACTTGAAATTAAGAAAAGACAATGTTAAAAATCTCTGCGGAATATTATTATAGAAAGGATAACTTGTCTTGTAAATGGTAGGTATACCATATGACATAATACTGTAAAAAAGACCAAAATATTTGAGGCGAGCGGTATCAATATCAGTTAGTTTTCTAACCGTTCTGACTGCGTAAGCTGTGGAGCTGAGTCTTCTAGTTAAGGACGATAAATGTAGACTCCAATGAAGTCTAGAAACCAATGCAAAACACCGTAGTATCGGCTGCCGTTTTAATTCTTGTAACGATAATCTAATAGATTTAGTTATTGTTTAGCCATCTATTATTCAACTAACACAACGATCCAGGTACAGCTTAGTCGAAGTTGAATTGAATTATAATCGGGATCATATCGAAACCGGTAGAAAAAGTAGAATTGCCCCTCAGCTACTATTAAGCTGAGTGATTATTGTTGTGAGGAATAGTCGACATTCCATGTATCATTAGGAACATATCAATATATACACTTATATAATTAGTAACAATATATTTAGTAATGTTTTTTAGTAGAATTTCCCAGTTTTATCTTCTAAGTTTTCAGTAGCACTGTTACTTCTAGAACTGTAACTAAAAAGATATACCTAATTTGAAGTCTGAGATAAATATTCAGCCTTCCTCTCTTCACCTTTCCATACACGTTTCGAGTCCAACAGTCCCACAATATAAGTTGGACTTACTTGGTGGTAGGGCTTTGTGCTAGTTCGTCTGGGTAGGTACCACCCACACATCAACATTCTACCTCCAAACAACAGTACTCAGTATTGTTATGTTCCCGTTTGAAAAATGAGTATGCCAATGTAACCAAAAATACCAGGGACACAACATCTTAATTCCCCAGCTTAATGGAACATTGGAGAAGTAAGGGAAGCTTAATTTTTATAATAGACCCAATGTCTAGTGGGCGGTGGTGACCACTTAACATCAGATGGCTCGTATGCCGCTTAAATATTTCATAAAATAAAAATCAAACACACAGAAGATTTATTATACAAATGCCAAGTGTGATAAACAAAATGATCCGTCTTCTCCTGGCAAATTTAGACTTGATCTGAACAGAGGACAGCTATAATTTCGCTTACGCAGTTGTAAGCGAAATTATAACGCAATAAGTTTGTGCAAACACAGGTGCACTGCCTTATAACAGAAAGAATACCAATGAAACAGTTAATATAATAAAAAAATATATATTTGAAGATAGAACACTCGGTAGCCAACAACAACAGCCTGTTAATTTTCCACACTTCTAGGCTAAGGCCTCCTTTCCCTTTGAGGAGAAGGCGTGGAACATATTCCACCAGTTTTGGTGGAATATACATTTGGCAGAATTTCTATGAAATTCGACACATGCAGGTTTCCTCACGATGTTTTTCTTCACCACAGAGCACGAGATGAATTACAATGGGCTTGAACTCGCAATCATCGATAAAGATGCACACGTTCTAACCATTTGGCCATTTCGGCTCTCAAGTTTGGCAGCCAAATACCCAGAAATTATTACACAAAAAAAATAATTTTCATTTATGGTTTCCTTGTAAATAATCAACTTATTTGTCTTGTAAATCTTTAAAAAACCCATTATATAGGTAATATATTGAAGAGTTCAACGTACAATACGTATGTACGTACGTACGGTTACACTTGTTCCAAGAAAGAGTAGATTGCCATTGACAATAACGCAGTAATGTTACTTTCGCAACCTTTCAACAATCAGACGCGCTCGTTGGAGACGAGTGTGAAACGAACACGCCCCAGATAACATCTTGATTGACGTTTGTAACTTAGCAGACAAACGAACCTTACCCATCACAAATACATATATTCTTGAAATAATCATTAAAAATTTTAATTGTAAATGATGATTTATTTCATATCATCTTGTATAAATATATGGGTAAAAATGGTATCAAGAAAAAGTCAGTGTAGGCTTCCAAGAAGATGACAAACCTGAAGTCCAGCGTAGATCTGCTGATGTTTATTAAAAATATGAAACGCCAAAATGTTTCAAACTACAATGTAAAAAAAGGCAAGGGACCGTGGATGTTGTAATAGAATTAAATATAATATACAAAGAGCATATTCTTTAACGCTGTTTGATGCGCCTTGTCGGATACACGTGGAGTAAAATTTCATCCGAAACTTCTCTTAAAATTTACTAATATATAAGTATTACATTGCACAAATATGTACGTAAACAAAGATGATCGTATCATTATAATCCGATGGGACGACAAATCTAATTAAAAAGTGTTCAAGCGCAGCCCAACGACTCGACGTACTTACCGAGGCAAGGGAGTGTAAACTTCCAACTATCAGAGTCCAGGACTGTTGCTAAGAGTTATCGTCCGAAAACTCTTTATGAGTCCCACCTGAGTTTGAACCAGGAAGGAATTAGCTGCATTATATAGAGCCACAAGATAAGACAAACACAATTCGACACAATATAGAAGTTGCCTTTTTATGTTTATTTTCACTCTCGAACTTATTATTAAGTCATGAGAGCCAAGTGGTAAGAAAGCTTACAACTTAGCAGACGATTGTGGGTTCAAACCTAGCCAAACACCACTAAATTTTCGTGTAAGTACTTAATTTTTATTTATAATTCACCTCGAGCCTAATTCTACCAACTCGCATTGTATCAACGCAGGAAGAGGAGGCTTTAGCCCAAGAGTGCGAAATTTACAGGTTGTTACTGTTGTAAGCACATTACAGTTCAACGATGCTGATTGTACTTCCGTTAAAATTCACACATAGCCACTGGAAATTTGACTGTAGATATACTATGTAATTTGATTAAAGTAAAAAGAAACATAACTGTCTTGCCAACTGCACTTGGTAAAGTCGAAATGAGCATAATCAGAGTTGTTCATCTAACCTAACTTAACCTAACCTAACACGAGCGAGCTGTTAATAATAATCATTTTGGCGATTTCGTATAGGGCCTTTTAATAGGTATAGAAGATAAAACACGTCAATGAAAAAGTTACGAAAAACATATTCCCTAAACATGTTTATATACTCATTAAAACAATTAAACTCATTTAAAGGTAAAATTTCACCGTCACTTTCTTCCAGAAACAATATAATTTACAAGACATAATTTGAGTGGAAAGTTATATAATGCATGCTTTGATATATTGTATTATATTATATAATACAATATATCAAAGCATGCATTATCCATAAATCTGTATTACAAATAATCTCCACTAGATTCAGGGTTTCTGGAAGAGATCTCTTGTTAGAGATAAGTTATCCCTATGTACACATTTTTCATTTATACAATTCTCTGTATACTCTGTTGGTACATAAATAAATAAATAAAAAATAAAATCTATGTAAGTAATTATTAGAAGAGGAATTAATTATTGTCATCCAATGTTTTGTCATAATTATTTATTTTGTAAATAATAATTAATTTAATGTTGTAATATTTTAATATGAATAATAATTTTAGTATTATGAATTAATGAATGAATTATACTTTATTGCACACCACAAACAAAAACAAAAAAAGAAATTAACACAAAATTTATGACATACAAAAACGTAAAATAGAATATAAAAATATATATAATATTCCATGCTTTTGTAGTCATTAATTTAATACATTATTTAATCCATCTAAATCAGTGTATTTCTAGAAAAGTCTGGTATATGTTACACTTTATTATTAAAAAAAAACGTCATAATATTCCCTCAAGGGGGGAGTTGTACTTTGCTTAGCTATGAGATTACTGTCGTTTACTTTTAAACAAGTTACTTTTTATAATTTTTGAAATAAGTATCCCATACCACGCATGCGCAATATAATACTGGCGACCATCCCCGGCTTCGCAGGGGTGTAATGATATTATATCACACTAGATACTTATAAAATTATCAATGTGTATTTACTAAATTGTCCATGTATTACATAGAAAAACCTTTCTCTCGAATCACTCTATATCTTAAAAAAACCGCATCAAAACCGCATGAAAATCGAAAGTACGTAATTTTAAAGATCTAAGCACACATAGGGACAGACAGCGGTACGGGACTTGGTTTTATACTATGTAATGATAATTGTATACCAGTGACACCATTTCCTGTCTGATGATTAAGAAATTTTCTTCTTGATTTCTATATTGATTCAAACCACGTCACAGATATATTTAAATGGAAGTAATATAAATTAAATTATTTATGCTAATTAATTATACTCTTACAATTAATGAATCACTGAATAAATCAGCTGATTAACGAGGCAAGACATACGTCACAGATTGAGGAAGAGGAAAATCTTTATCGACTCTATAAATGAACTATACTGAGTTTAAATATAACGTATATTTAGTATGTAATATAATATATTTAGCTTGCACTGGTGACTGGAAGGCTGGTTCATTTCAGCCCAGAGGATCGGAATTGCGATTCAACGGGGCAATGCTGCTAGCATTCTTGCCACCATTCCACGTGGTCAATATTTATACATAACTATTTTGAATTCGTATTTGTATAAATATAAGCATTTAATGTTATTAAATATTATGTTAATTAAATATATTGTTAAGTTTAACGTTCTATATAACCAAATTCAAAGGTTTTTGAATATTATCAGTAAGTAGTTATAAGTACCCATTTATAAATTGATCTGGTCCTAAGTAAATACACATTCGGTTGTATTTAATAGTGTTATTTACTTTGTGGTAGGGCTTTGTGCGAGCCCGTGTGGGTAACCACCCAACAGATATTCTACCGTCAAACAATTGGATTCAGTATTGTTGTAGTCCGGTTTGAAGGGTGAGCCAGTGTAACTACAGGCACACGGTACTCGTCTTAGTTCCCAAGGTTGGTGGTTCACGGCTCACTCAACCTTCAAACAGGAACACAACAATACTGAGTACTGTTATTTGGCGGTAGAATAACTGATGAGTGGGTGGTACTTACCCAGACGGGCTAGCACAAAGCCCTATCACCAAGTAAACTTAAATATATTGAAACTTCGCGAAGATTCAATATATTTTACGTTTTTAATTCTTTTCAGGTTTGAATACACTTCCTTCGGTTATGATTCACAAATTGTAATCTATATACTTGCGTATATAAGCTCGACTTCAAAGCTTAAACCAAAAGAATTCCTATTAAAAATTCAAACTCACAAGCGTTCCATAAGTAATACACACAATATTACTAAGATGAATGCTCTGGCATCTTATCCTGGTTTCTGAAACATTGAAATAACAACAGCTGTATCCAATAACTAAATTTGATTAAATATTTTATCGCTTTGTATTTTCTGTACGATTGAATTACGTATTGGTTGAATTAATATTATTAGCTGTTAAACCGTATGGCATTAGAATGGTTTTAGATCTATTGAAACGCTAATTATTGATTTAGTACAAGTTTCTCGACTGAAATTTATACCCACAATGTTACAGATAAGATCGTTTTGATTCAGATAAATATTGATAAAGGAATGAACTCAAAATGCTTACGATACTATGAAATTTGTAGTATACTTTTTTGTCAATGATTATAAGGCAATGGTCTCAATTTAAAGTGCAGTAAAGATTAGTTACGTGTATAATCTTCTTATGGTGCAACTTCTGATATATGTATTTTTATTGGGATAAGTATTTTTTACAGTTAGGCATCATAATAACATACCTTGAAGCTTAAAAAAACAGAAAAGAAACAAGAATAATAAATATTTATCGAAACTAGGAGAACACTACATACATTTTTAGTTTTTTCTTATTTTTTTGCTGACTGGCTATCCTACACAATAATATACATATACCTTAAATGTAATCAGTAATAATTATGTGTGCCATTTCTAAGTTCATCAGATGTCTTGGAAATGGTGAAAATTACATTTAAATTTTCACTTAAATTAACACATAAAACAAAGCGCACAACACACACTTAAAAAAACATATTTTATATACTAGTATTTACTATTTAAATTATTTAACGTTAAGTAAACATAATAATTATGATAAATAATCATAAATTATTTTTATGAATTCAATTAATTAAACATTCCAAATTTGACCGACATTAACGTTCCTATTTACCCAGAATATTCAGAACATACATAAAATATTTTACATATTGTAATAATTGAACGCGTTCAAATACCTACCGGTTGTAACGGAATGCAATGGCATTGCGCAGGTCAGTAACCTCGACAATGACAATAATGATCCGTAGCAATTAAAGCGAAAGGACATCACGTCACGAGAAAGCAAGAGTGCGACAATTTCACGGTGACAAACGCACGCGCTGAACTAAAGCTCTGATGCTCGTACGCAAGGTGTACCGTCAGCAGAATCATTTTAATTTTGTTCTTGAAATTCTAGTGATATTTAAACATAAATTCATATATTTTAAGCCATTTATAACTACTTTTAAGAGTTATATTTTATAAGATTGAAGTAAAATTTGCTTTTATGCTAAAATGAAGTTCATTTTTGGTTTGACAGCAACAAGAGCCATTGTAAATTTACGTTATGAAAAAGTTATTATCAGTTTCATTATTATTATCATTTCGTCCGAATTTCAGCCGTTGTGGCCGAAATTTGACCGTCTTTTCCGAAACTTTAAAAGAAAAAGGTTTCGAAGTAAAACTTATTTAGCATCTCAATCTTTAAATCTCGATATAACAAAATTATACCACTGAAACGAAAAAAAATGCTTAAATTCACTTTTAAAGTATGTGAATTAAACACACACACACATACAGTTTTCTGACGAACCACGTCTTAATTACCAGGGAGAATTGACGTCAATTAAATTTTCTATGTGTAGTTTCCAAATAAAGGTAACCTAGCATAGCGAGTTTTAACATGATATATGCATAATTTAATAAACGTTTTTGAATATTCAATGCTCTTTTAAGTACGCAGTTTACAGTTTAGTTCAAATAAATCAATCTACTCTTTTATGAAAATTTAAGTAGTTTTTGGATTGTGGTATTTCTCAAAGGTATATTAATTAAAATTAAATGATAATATGTTTAATAATTATTTCGACTAATTGTTATTGAGATGTTTCTGTGGACTTAACTCACAATCATCGTATCCAAATTTTCAACAAAGATTGACAAGTTTCTTTTACTTTTCAACCGACTTCAAAAAGGAGGAGGTTATCAATTCGTCTGTATTTTTCAATGTTCTTACGTCCCATATGTATTATTGAGCCCCAAACTCAATATTTACCTGAATATTGAACAGGGACAGCCTCTTATTTTCTGAAGACGTAAATGTTACTTAAGAATAAAACCAAATTATACATATTATATAAATAAGTGGCTATGACACTAAAAACCGTGCTTTTTTTTACTCGCTGGAAAAACACATTACGCGCTTCCCCCACGTGATGGAAAGTGGAAGGGGTGTGAAACTCCCCGGAGCCATGGACGCCGAGTGCGCCCAAGTACGCCGGTTTTACCCACTAAAAACCAGCGGTACCCTCTCCTTCGTTCGGCGGGCGTAACGACTAAAGACCGTGGTAAGTGGAGTATCATAAACAAACAATCTGGCAATAGCTGGGATTAATGATTGCAACGCAGAAGAAAAAGAAGTACAGTGCCTAAATTTTACAAAGCTACATATTTCAGGCTTGCTAACGAGTCTGAAAAGTAAGTTAGTTAGAGTTATGGTCTCGAAATATTTTAGATAAAATTCTGGCGCTCCTCGATAAATGACATAAGACAAACTGAAACCACGAGAGGCAATGATATACTTGTAATACCGAGTTTCCATCTTGACCCTCATTTTTACCCCAAGAATGTGTCCATGTTGAAGAGACATATTATTTTTTATTAAAATCCAGCTCGTAATGTTAGTTTTGCCGCTAAGGGAATTTATATCTATTCTATATAGTCCAGTCAATCTAGACATTCGGTGATAAATTTTCAACAGGCCGATAATTGTTAAAATTTTTCAAAAAATATAAAGTAATATGTTAAATTTCTCCACCATTCTGTGTATGGAAAAAGAATAATCAAGGTCAAAGTTAAAAAAAAAGATTTTGGCGATTTTCAGCACAGCGATAAGTTTTATCACGAAAATACCTACATCATCATAAAATTTTCCACATTTGTATCAATACTTTTTTAAAAGCTATATCTGAGACATTACTATTCAAATAGTTGTGAAAATTGTAAACGTCGTACATCTTTCACTAGAGTTCAATATTTGAAGAATTAATTATTTTTAATCATTGTAACTTACACTTAAAATAGAAAACAAATAGGTATAACTTTAAGAATACAAGGTAAAAGGAAATTTGATTGCATTAACTTATTAGTACATTTAAATGAAAGAGTACCTATTTAGTTTTAAGCCAGCTCTTCACCGTACAATCTAAAATTCGGACTATTTCCAACTTTAAATTTTATTATATTTAGATCTTTTAATAAGAATAAAATGAACATGTAGAATTATTTTAATATAAAAAATTACACGTATACGTATCTGTTATGCTGACCGTACACGTGACGGCGAAGCGTGCGCGCAGATCTCGCCGAAATTGTCCCCGCACAATTTCCCGCTTTCAAAACAACTCTCTATTGTGCAACGTTCGATAATTCAATTACCTCATGTTTGTGGATTTTGGAAACAGATGTTTTAAATATTCTTACTGATATTTGGAGTTCTGTTAAAATGGCCCAGTGGCCATTAAATGCCGTGTATTGGTTTTTAGGAGATGATTATGTAATAGAGCATCACTGTATCTGATTTAGTTTCAGTGATTTCAGATGTCATTTTTGATATTCATTTTGAAAAGGTAAGCGAGACGTTTAGACGTAATATGCATTTGTTACATAGTCAAAGTGTTGCCATTTATAGAACTAATGTGCCTGTAAATACATTGTCTCAGTCCCCCTTGATCACAAAAATAAAGAGTATGAAATTTATAAAAAAATTAACCATCTTCAAAACAAAGTAATAAATATACAACTATCTACCTACATTTTCTTACAAGCAATTTACCTATACCTCTGACACGACTGGACCGATTTTAGTGAAACTTAAACTGTTCCCTAAATTTAAGTCACTTAAATTCAAAAATGATAAATTCGATTCGCATTTCAGTTTTCAAAAAAATCGTGAGCAACACGATACAGACATTTGTATCTTTGAACATATACTTGCAAAACTAACCAAGCATAGCCTAAATAGATCAGCATACTCAAATATCATTTAATTCTAACGATGTTACATTCATACATGTCGAATTGAAAACGTCCCTTTTTTAAAGTCAGTGTCAAAAGTACTAGAACATTACTAAAAAAAAGTATTTTTGTAACAGAGTTGTTGGTTATTCTTAAATAATTTATTTACTTTACTTAATACTTTAAGTTTGCACAGGCAGGTCTTAATCCAAGGTCCCACGCGTTGGGTCGTATTGGTGATGGTGGTTTCAAAAATTTTAATATAATTACTAGATTATATACTGTTTAAAGTGTGACGCCCTCCGTGGTCGAGTTTTTTATGGGTACGCCAATCCTAGGTCCTGGGTCCGATTCCCGGCTGAGTCGATGAAGATTATCATTAGTTTTCTATGTTGTCTTGGGTCTGAGTGTTTGTAGTACCGTCTTTACTTCTGATTTTCCATAACACAAGTGCTTTAGCTACTTACATTGGGATCAGAGTAATGTATGTGATGTTGTCTCATATTTATTTATTATTTTTTATTTATTTACTGTTTCAAGCGTCATTAGCAAGAATATTTAATGATAGACAAAGACAATAATATATCGAATCGCGATGTTTCTCCGCCATATACACAAAACATTTTTTGTATTATTAGTAATTCAAGATTTCATAGCGAAAGTTTTGATAAAAATTGTATAGCTTCACAGCTAGTATATTTTTGACAATCGATAAGCAAGTGTACACGTAATGTGTAACGCTTTTATACTGAATAAAGTGTTTTAACTTTATATTTGAGCTACAGTGTTTTGTCACACAGGATGCATTTAATTTAAAAATTGTCGATTATAGAAAATTAAAGCGAAATTATTCCTTGCACCTGATCCAACTCAAACGCAATGAAAGCGATGACAGAATCCACAATTGATATCATAAAAAAAAATTCACCGGAAGCGAAGGGTCGCCACGGAAGGCAATATCCGGTTACCGCTAACCCCTTTTTATTTTATACCATTATAAAGTTATTCGCTTCATTTCGTTGCTACTTGCGGCTTTGGAATATAAATTGAGATTTAATTCATCGTTTGAGGGTGGTCTATAGCTCTGTTGAGGCTTATGCAATTTATTAGTTTTAGATAAGTTATTGGGACATCGGATTTTATGAGTCCTCTATCTGTATGCATACAAACTCTAAAATAATGGGGGATTAAAATTTACAATCACATTAACTTTTATTTCAAATGTCAATATCAATTATCATACTTTTTTAAATACTTAAATAAAAATCCGGCTCGAAGGATCATTTAGTGTAGTTTAAATGCTAGTGAATTAAAGCGTTAAAACGTATATTAGTGCTTTCTTCTCAAGACCTGATAACTTTAAAATGATTAATAATAAATTTCAGGCAGTTATCATTGCAATAACAAAGATCAAAGTGTTGCTATGTTTATTTAAAAAGGTTCAATAGCATAGTAATTCAATAACATATTGTCTAAGTATTTATCTTATATTCTCACTAGCGACCCGCCCTGGCTTCGCACGGGTGCAATGCTGATACTAAATATATTACAGAATTTGTTAATTTACGACATAACTTTAGAAATTTTTAAAGTTATCAGTTTTTCTTTACTATATTGTCCATGTATTATATACTGAATACTTGCACCCGAATCACTCTATCTATTAACAAAAACTGCATCAAAATCCGTTGCATGATTTTAAGATCTAAGCATACATAGTTTTATACTTTGTAATGATAATATAGTGAATTTCGTGATTAATATTTCAGACATTTGTAAATGTTACCCGAGTTTGAACGGCCATCAAACGTTTGGCACCTGCTGTCTTTCGACAAAATTTAATTCCAACGATAAAAAACCACTTTCAAAACGTTGGGCAAAATATTTCCAAATTTATCCGATCAATTAACAATATTTAACAAGCAACCGTTTAAAAAAAAGTGTCTATTTAAAAAACGATTTCTAAGGCATTATTTAAATATATATTTATGTGTGTTGTGTATAAATGAGGGAATGCCCATAATCGCCACGCTGGGCAGGCAGATTGGCGATCGCAAAATGTAGCTTCTCGCAATGGTGACGCTGCCTATTTTGTTGATGGTTATACCGCCATCAGTCGGTCGCCAGAACCTCGTTTGCTGATCGGCACCACTGGCAGGCGAGGTTTTAACGTATAGGACGTCCTCGGGCACGGTGGAGTGACGACTTACGCAAGACGGCTGGCAGGAGCTGGATGCGAGTAGCAATTGGAGATGCAATGTCCAGCAGTGGACGAAAATGGGCTGATTGATTGATATATATTTATAGATTGTTTTTACGACATCGGTAGGCGGACGAAATGGGCTACCTAATAGTAAGTCCTCACAGCCCTCACAATAATACTGAGTAGTTGTTTGGCGGTAGAATATCTGATGAGTAGGTGGACCTACCCAGACGGGCTTGCACAAAGCCCTACCACCAAGTCGAAGTCATATGTTGCTCACTTTGTACTTAAAATAAAAAGTCGCGAATAATTTATTCACAATTTTCTTTTTATTTTTACTGTCACGAGTTGCCAATAGTACTTACGCTAAGTACTTGCCTCATTTAACACTATAAACATGCATTTGCGTTTTTTGCAAATAAAATATATAAAAATCATAGAACTCCTTCAATTTGTCATAGGCCGGCCTTGAATACGGACAAGCAAGTGTACTGTACAGTAACTAAAGGCATAAAGTAAAAATCTTAGCTTCAATTGGCATTGTAAGGAATTGTTAACGTTTCATACATCGGTGGTGGTGACCACATACCATGAGTTATCCGGTCGTTCCATCAGGACATAAACCACCTATCAATATTAATTAAATAAATATACGCAATGCGAAGTGGAGTACCGTCACACTACACCAATTAAAATAAATATCCTGCTTAACAAAAATTATAATAAAAAGAAAAAATGTAATAACAGAACAATATAAAAAAGAATAAATTGTTCGAAATTTGAAAGGTTGTCTCTGCCAAAAATTGGCATTCTCTACTAGCGCACGTATTCAAGAGGACCTCTTATAAACTGGGTTCCTTGAAACAAGAGAGAGAAATCTTACAGACAGACACGGCGATGATGTCAGGCACAATTCATTTTCTCTAACTGTCCTTGCGCGTTCCTGTTCCTTTCGCGTTTGAATTTTCCTAAATTTTATTTAAATTTGAATTCTCCTTTACCAGTTACCATCAGGTGGATTGGAGTCATATGCCTACACAGACCAATAAAGAAAAAACAACAAAACGCGTAGCCAACCCCTTAAAATAAATTACTAAATCTGATTGTGTAACTATACTTACAATGTTAGTACAATAAAATACAAAATCGATTTTCAATCATTTATTTTAACACTGTGTATTTCTATCACACAGAAATATTTCGTGAGTAATAGTCAATTACTAAGTAATTATATTAAGTGTTAAAAGCTGTTTATTTACTTAATGATACAAATAACTCACTTAAAACTAAAATGAGTTAAGTAAGAGATAAGTCCGCAATTTTAATTCAATTCGATCTTAGATTAATGGCTTTTATTTGACAACATATTATGATCAAAAATAAAAAAAAATATACATAAGTGACACTGGTGTAATGCAATTTATTTAAAAATATAAAAAAAAATATTATCAAACATTTTCACAATAAATTTTGCCTTTGCCTTTTCGTCGAAAATAAAAATTAAACATTGACAATTCAAAAGTGTCAATTAGTCAGTATACAATTTGACATATGCCAAAAAAAAGATACCACTAGTAAAAATCAGTACCATTAGGTTTAATAGATAGCGGTAAGAACACACACAATCACATCTTCAAACGCACACAACTGAAAATGTAACGACGAAACAATGACATTATTCTTTTGACAGTTGAAGCTTCTCTATGATTCTTGTCTCTTGATTGGGATGTTCAATTATTATTTATTAAACACGCGAGTAGTTATAAATGCGGTATATTAGTATTTGATATAGACAATACTAATTAACGAAATTTAACTCCATTTTGTTGAATACGTTCTAATTTGAATTGAATCAATAATAACGTGTCAACGTCCTGCTTTAGCATACAATACATTTTATCTTTAGGAATGTAAAAAAAAATCATTAAATCAGTAATCCATTCTTCAATCAAAATATTATCATTCTTCAATTCACTGAAAAAAGTCAAATTTATTAAAATTACAAATTAAAAACAATTCAATGAAGTATCTGAGTCACATTCGAAACACAAAATACAAATAACAATATATAATAAAAGCCATTCTATTTTTAAATTAATAACCTAAAAATAAGTACCTATAAAGACCCTCCAAGTATATAAACGAAATACTCTAAGTACTAAATACATACAAATCGTATAAATACTGTTATTTGTTTAATGATTGCAAAACGACATTCAAAGTTATATAATAAAGTAAATAAATTTAATATACAATAGATTATACCAACATAAGGCGTAAAGTTAAAGAAACCTTAGACACGCATATTCTATGCGATCTATTAATAAATCTGCTATAATTGCACTAAAAATAATTCTCGATGTATATATTTACTTACAATACAGCACTATTCAACTTATATATTTAATTAAAACAGTTTTTTATTATCCACAATACTTTGCTTCCAATCTTCTGATAACTTTGCTAATATTCCCACGAGTCCATAGACAATATCAATTCTATTATTCGATTATTCAAAATTTCAAACAATGACAGCACATTGATTCAGTGACGTAGTTATATATACATGTGTTAATTCCACATGTGATTGGTTTATGCTGAAAATGTAAGCTATTTTTGTGACTGGTTTGTGATTTTTAGCAGTAACAAGTTGCCCACAGATTTAAACAAGTGATATTAAATAAAATCCTATATAAATACCTTTATATCATAATAATAAATTTAAAAGTAATTACCAATTTCGGTGTCCAACAATATCATCCTAAGCGAAATCACCCATTTTCCAACCCATTTTAAATCGGTTATATTATTTTTATTATTGTATATTATGGAAATATTTTTTACGTATATGAATAGAATTAAGTGTAATTATATTTTAAACTTATAATATTCGTCGGATTTGCTTTAGTATAGGAAATGTTTTGCGTGCTTCACTGTGCAAAATAGTTGGACAAATACACTCACTTATAATTGACACTGAGTTATCAAATCAGATTATACGCTGAACTAAAAAAATAGCCCCTATTTGTCCCGTTTACGTGTACAATATTTATCATTGTACTCACAATAATATAATCATAATAATCCAAGCAGAATTTATTATATAATATATAGCAAAATTTAACTAAGTTGAAGCGTGCAATACAATCGTAATATATAATAATAATTAACTAACGAGCTTCGTGAACTCAAATCGATATATCGAATGTTAATAGTTTTTTCACTGGCAACATTCAAAAAATTTCGCGCCATATTTTTAAACATTTTTATGTAACAATAATTAAAAAGGTAGGTAACTTATTCCTGCCACGATGTTTATTTTATGGCAATACAGAAATAACATAAATTTTATGTAGAACTTATACTGATTAATTTTTGTGACTCATTTAAATTTCATGCCATTACGCTTTTATAAAATACGAGATTTTTTTTATTTATTTATATGGCAATACTATAACTATGTCATAATTTGATTAAATAAACGTTTTTAATACAGATATCACGTTTAAATTCAATAATTTATTCATACAACAAATATAAATATTTTTTTAAATTATTTAATAGTGGATTAATTTTATTTATTTTTATTCTGTAGCGTTGCTTTACACACGTAGCCTTTGAGGGCGAGGACGCCTCTGCATTTTATATGCACTTGGTATCTCGCGCACCAGTCTAGATTATTGCACCCGATGCCTGCATCGGAGAGTGTTTTCAGTGCTGCCAGTGACAGGAGATCTGAAACAAAAATAAAATAAAATTATAATAGGCTATTTGACTGGTTTTTAAAATCCACTTTATATTATTTAGTAGAGGTTAAGGAACCCAGTAAAAGTTGATTTTTTTTATTTCTAGTACATATTTGCCGAAAAATATCTTATTAAAAATCCATACTTAAATAACGCGCGAAAACGCTACTTGGACAATATGGCGCTGGAATGGGGTCGGTGACGTCACTTTGCTGTATTTTAATCTGTGGTACATATTGTAGAAAAGCAAGGTTTACAAGAAAGTGACTTCATCATAAGCCCGGCCAATCAGGAGCGTTTTGTGTCACGTGACAACGTTTGAAAAAAATGAATTTATTTATTGATTTCTGAATAAATTAAGTATTATTTTCAACTTTCATTAGTAAATAACCATTTTTAAACTCGTAATATACACTGATTACAATAATTCACAATTTATTTTTCGCATTGTCAAATAGCCTATTTACTAGCGAAACCGCTTCGAACGCGTACAATACTGATACTAAATAGTATATTTAGTTTTGTATACAGAATTTGTTTATTTACGATATCACATTAGTAACTTCGAAAATTATTAGCGTTTCTTTACTATATTGTCCATGTGTTATATACAAAAACCTCCCTCTTGAATCACTCTATCTATTAAGAACTGCATCAAAATCCGTTGCGTAAATTTAAAAAGTAAAGTAAGCGACTTTATTTCATATTATATACATAATGATGAATGAAATTACTAGCCTCCTTTTAATTAATTTGAGTAATTTCTAAACCTTATTAAGTATTAAGTTATGGATATTTTTTCTTAATTTAGCTTTAAAACGTAAGAGCGTGATCTAATTACTCTTTTTAAGCCCTTGAGCTTTCCATCGCTCTATCGATAAGGCGTCTTCAGACAAATCATTTATCTCATTAGCAAGATATCCTTACCAGGTGGGTCCGCGTGTGTCAGTAGTTGGACGTCGTTCGCCCTGCAGAAGGCGTGCAGGGAGGGGGGGACCACACAGCATGAGGCGAGGTTGATTTGCGCGATTGTGGGCTTGACGCGAGCCCAGCCGTGAAGCTTGCGGAGGCAGCCGCCGCCGACGTCAGCTACGCCCAGTTGCTGTACCCGACCTGGAAACAAAACATATTTATTTATTTAAAATACTTTATTGACCAACAACATAATTTGTGACAAAAGGCGGACTTAATGCCTGAAGGCATTCTCTACCAGTCAACCTTTAGGCCAAACAGAAAATCATGAAAGCGGTAACAATAAATACGATAGTAATAATAATAAAACAAGAACATAGATAAAATATTATATATATGCATAAGGATACACATTTATAATTATAAATACATATATGATATAAAACACAGCGTAGTGAGAAAAAAACGGAGAAACTTAAGAGAGGTTTTTAATAAGATGATCCTGTAAACGACGATTGAAAAATGCCTTAGTAGGAGCCTTTCTAATTTCCACCGGAAGTTTATTCCATAATCTGACAGCTTGGACAGAGAAAGCGTTAGTTACGAAACCAGAGAAGTGACGAGGAAAAGAGAGAAGGAGAGAATCAGTAGAGCGTAGCTGTCGATCGTGATTGTCAGAGAGAAATTTGAATTTATCCTTTTATTTATTGTATACAACCTTAGTAGCATTCTTTGATAATTTATACATCTACAATCAAAGCTGAGATCTGGTTGAAAAAATAGTAGCAAACTCTTGGCCGCAAGTACAGTCGGAGTAAGAAAAGGTTCATCACTACATAATCTGCTTTACCGATCGAGAATATATGACACTGACAGACATATTTTGACAATTCAGTAGATGATATCATATCCAATTTACATTTTTTATGGCGTTAATTACGCCATTAAACATTTCATGTTGGTATAAAACTAGAAAAAAAAGCTGGATCGATATAATAGAAAAAATAACAAACGCTGAACAACTAAAACTGTACATTTGTCACGATCACTTTTTAATTATAAAAGTACAATTTTTTTACGGAGTTTTTCCAGATCGCAATCCGTGCTACTTTCACTATTGTTCCCTTAACATTACTTAAGCCAAACCAAGGAACCCGAAAAGGCTGTCATTCTTTCGTTCTATACCATAAACCAGCGGTCGGCAACCCGCGGCCCGTGAATGTTTTGTAAAAAAGTTGACAAATATTTTAAACATACAAAAAATAGCATCTCAAACGCAATCTCAGACATCACACTAAAATTTGTGTAAAGTCAGTTTCCTATTTAGGTCGTTTGTAGTTTTCATTTCTTTATTTTCCTTTTATTTTTCTATGCTCAAACATATAAACATAATGTAAGTATTATGTGTACAAATTAAACTCTGTATCATTTAACAATTTTCAATAGTATTTTTCTTTTATCTATGGAATATGACTAATTAACACTTATTGTGCGTAGGTTTATTGGGCTTTTAAGGTTAATATCATGACTGCGGCCCGCCTATACTTTATTTTGTCACCGTGTGGCCCTTGCCTACCAAAAGGTTGCCGACCGCTGCCATAAACAATGGATGGCTTAGACAAACAGATGAATAAAATTATTCGTTACATATTGCACGTACCGTCTTTTACGTAATCTTCGAGTACCGCCCATAATACTTTGATACCGGGGAGTATTGCTTCGCACTTCCTTGCATCCGCTTCGCTGTCTGCCTCTATTTCTGTACTAGAGACGCGACCTAGAACAATAAAAAAGTAGTTTCAAAAGCAAAATAATATTAACTCTTAACAGGCTATTTGACTTTGGTTAAGGAACCCAGTAAAAGTTGATTTTTTTATTTCTAGTACATATTTGCCGAAAATATAATATTAAAAATTCCATATTTAAATAACGCGCAAAAACGATACTTGGACAATATGGCGCTGCAATGCATTGTAAATAACCAATAACCAACTGCATTCGTTAGTAAATAACCATTTTTAAACTCTTAATATACACTGATTACAATAATTCACGATATATTTTTCGTCTTGTCAAATAACCTATTATATTATTGGCCTCCATGGCAGGAGCGCTGGTTCGTTTTAGCCCAGAGCTATAAATGTGAAAGTAACTCTCTGTCTGTCTGTCGCTCTTTCACAACCAAACACCTGAACGGAATTTGATGAAATTTGGTATAAAGCAAACTGTAACTCCAAGAAAGGGCATTGAATCTACTTTTTTTTGCCTGACATATAACAACCCAACACCCAAAGCCGTGGGTGACTAATAGTGAAGTATATACAGTTTACTAGCGAGCGACTTTTAAGCCTAAGTCCTAAAACAATAAAAAAGTAGTGTGATAATAGCTCTGTATGTATGTCTGTCACCCTTTCATGACAAAATTCTTGAACCGAATTTGATAAAATTTGGTATAAAGCAAACCTGATCTCCGAGTAAGAAGGACATAGGTTACTTTTTGCCTGACACGTGACAACCAACACCCTAAATCGCGAGCAAAGCCCCGGGCGACTAATAGTAAAGTATATACACTTTGCTATCGAGCGGAATCAACGTCAGAAATAATAGATTATCATATCATAATAGCCTCAAATTAAATATTCGAGTGTTTGGATTCGCTTATGATCGAACGGTTGTACTAATTATAATAATCAATAAGCGTTTAATACTTTAAGAAATATAAGAATAGGCGATTTTAAGGTATTACCAAGAGGGAAAGCGGCATTTAAAATAACCTTTCTTTTAAAGAAAACAAACTTATTTCGATTTCGCAGGATAATACTCATGTCAGATATTCATCAGCCTAAGACTCATAAGCATTCTATTCATTAAACTACCTTGGTCATACGAAATGGTATTTGATAGAGTAGTAGTACTAATCAGTGTGAAAGTTAAATACTTACCAACATTACTACCCAAAGAAATGGGGGATGCTTTTGTAAATGTGCTCTTTGTGTTCTCATCCCTGGTCTCGACACGGGTTGGTACATCAGGATTGTATGCTAATATTACGTTCTCTATGTGTTCCGTATGTAGTGCAGTGAATACTGAAAAAATACATTTACAATATTTATTATACTAGTTAAAATATGTAGGCATATCGATAAGATAGATACCAGATCTGGCCAGCTGATGGTTTGTGGTCATCTCCGCCTACATGCACAAACCAAGTGAGAAGGGAACATAAATACAATTATAAAAAAACTAATAAAAAAACGGTTGGACTTTTTTATCTATGCTAATGACAGAATATTCATTATAAAGAAACTTTTTTCTTCCAATAAAAACATACTTGATTTATTTTAATCAATTGAAAATTTATACGAAACTTTTATACACTAAAAGATACAATCATGCATTTAATTAATGTACAGCTAAAAGTTATAAAATATACTCTTCTTAAAAATCGGACCGAATGCATCAATACCTTGATGTGATACATAAAAAAAACACGCAATTGTCAAAAAGGCGCAAGCTTCTTTTGGCGCGAAATTTGAATTATCTATTATATTACAGGATATTTTTCGTTGTATTATTATTTACGTATTTCTAGAACAATCGAATTTCAATGGTACAACTCACAGCCAATGTACAGAAAAAATAATAAAATACAGTGTAAACTCTATATAACGACACTGAACGGACTGTGCATTTTATGGCGTTATAAAGAGTGGTCGTTAAATGAAGAGAAGAAAAATCAGAATTCGAAAAATTTATTTTATTCTATTGTTAGTAGTTATGTACAAAAAGTAAACATATCTTATTTGAACGCTATTGCGTATACTCTGTTATTTTTGTCTGACGCCTTTTGCTGCACCAGTAATTTTGTTGTATATTTTTAATTATTTTATTTATATCTAATATAAAGGAAGTAATTTTCCAATAATTTAGCTGCTTTCAGAACTTCTGTAACGGTCGGTGGAGGCTCAAGCTCATCCTTCTCATCGTCTTCATCTCTTTATTCTTGAACCTCAGTTTTTCTCACTGAATCCAAAATTTCTATGTCTGTGTGTGAAGCCGTTATAATCAGTCAGTTGTCTACTTCGATGTAGGTTTGAAAATTTACCGTATTTCCTGCCATGTTGACCTGCTGAATCCACTCAGTTAATGGAAGGTCGTCGTCGCTATCAAACTCAAGTTCTGTTTCCACCTCATCAATCGTAGAATACATATGATAAAGTTGTAATCCATGACTCCTACTTATTAGGCATGGTCACAGTCTACACGAGCAAGCAATCTCAATTTGTAAACAAATGAACGAATTTCTTAGAAAGTTGCTAATGCGTGATGCCGACATTCGAGTTTATTGAGGGCTAGAATAATAAAGCGACAAAAGAACCTACACAGATGCGCAGTTTTTTCTAATTTTAGCAACTTAAAAGGTACTTTTTATTTCTCAATTTTTGTCGTTATTGAGAGTGGGTGTGATGCTATGTAGAGTGTATCATTGTATGGAATACAAGCTAAACCAACTAAAACCAATTGATTTCGACGCTTTAGAGAGTTTGCCGTTAAATCGAGTGACGTTACATGGAGTTTACACTGTATACTCTTCTTAACATTCGGACCGAATGCATCAATACCTTGATGTGATACATAAAAAAAAAACGCGCAATTGACAAAATGGCGGAAGCTTTTTTTTGGCGCGAAATTTAAATTATATATTATATTACAGGATATTTTTATGTTAACATATCTCCTTTTATCTATTCTCTATATCTATCTTATTATCTATCTCTATTTATCACGATTCCATGATAAATATCATCGATGAAGGACGAAGTTGTTATCGGAACTTATAGGAATAGAACAGTACTGCGTTATAAATACAGATATGTTAACAAATAACTGTTTATGTATTTATCAGAGCTGTTTGAAAATTGTACGGAATTCATACACTTTAGATTTGTTATTTGAATCCTCATATATCTTATCAATCGACCATCAAGACTGTATAACAAGATGTATGATAAGATCATTAGTTCCGCGTATGTAAGCGCCGTTAATTTGATACTATTTACCGATCCGACTTTTCTCGGCACCATAAGAATCTCTATAAAACTTTTATTAAATAACAAACATATAAAGTCATATAGTTTCATCACAATCAATTGTGATGAAACTATATGACTTTAAGTAGTAAACTATAGTAAGTAGAAGAACTATATGAGAAGAAGTCATATTCTTCTCAAAAGAAGCAAAAATTAAAAACATACCAATATAGGTGTACATTATTCGATTCGAATAGGTCAAACGGGTTATGAAATCGTATACAAATTGGCAACATTCCGAAATTGGACGATTTATAATGATAAATTCGTACGAAATCAAATTTCGTCTATTTCATAAGTCACCAAAAAATGAATTAATGTAATCATGAGATAATTACAAATGTCTCAAATATTATCAGCTCGTCAATTAGCTTGGATGACGTTCACCTGACCTGTATGTTTAATAAATGACCCACAATGACTTCATGCGACCACTCCTGCATGTGACCCTGTACACAATATCAAAATTCACGATCCTAAAGTATAACTTCAAGAATTTGGTTTTCCTATTCACTAGGATTTACTTGGTGGTAGGGCTTTGTGCAAGCCCATCTGTACCCACTCACCAGTAATTCTACCGCCAAAAAACAGTACTCAGTATTGTTGTGTTCCGGTTTGAAGGGTGAGTGAGCAAGTGTAACTACAGACACGAGGGATATAACATCTTAGTTCCCAAGGTTGGTGGCACATTGACGATGTAAGGAATAGTTAATATTTCTTACAGCGTCATTGTCTATGGGTGATGGTGACCACTTACCATCAGGTGGCCCATATACTCGTCCGCCAACCTATACCATAAAAAAAAACTAGGAACCTCCGCGTTTCCAATAAATTACAACGCAAACACAAACACACACATTTATTTATATTGATAATTGATTACTTATCACCCTGACTTCGCACAACGTGAAACGTTAGTCACATGCGTGTATCGCGAAGATGTTCATCATCAAAAGTCATTTTATTTTATTTTTAGCGTGACAGTCATACTTGTAACGTGAATAATCAAAATTTAAAGCTGGTGAAACTACGAAGCAAGTGCGAGTAGAAATCTCCCTGTGGAGACTAATATCGACAAAAATATCTTCTATTGTACAGTAGCCACATGAAACGTCTTTTTTATTCTGTATTTTAATATCTGTCATTATAGTGTCAAAGATACCTTTAGATAGGGTCGAAAAAACCCTAAAAATCGCCATAATCTCTCAACAAAGTCTATTTAAAAAAATCGTTTTGGTTTTACACAATTATATCTGATTTATTATGAAGTATTTACATGTAAAATCACACTCCCTATATAAAAGTATGTATATATATATATATATATATATATATATATATATATATATATATATATTAAATATATATTTCAACTACATTATGTATGTAAGATATACTGCAATAATGCATGTAAAATGTTACATGTACAAACATATATCCTTACAGTAATCTTTGTATAAAATTACTGCATTTTTATACAGAATATATATATTCATTTGTATCATAATAGTATGTCATATTCGAATAAACACAATGACATAGAGAAACAAGCGTGTTATTAATAGAAGCCCTCATTATGAATAACGTTATCAATCATTATCAGCAAACCTCGTTCGAACTGAATCTTACATCTTGTATATCTTTATACGTAATTAACTACATCGTAAGGTAAATTACTATTAGACGTTTGAATCTCATTGCTTGTTCAATGTTTCAAATAGAAACGGCAATCTGAATATGATTGGTTGATGAGATGCAAAACTGTAGACGAAAATGCAAATTTACATTCTGATTGGCTGGCGAGATCCAAAACTTTTGCCAAAAATTCTAACTAAAATCCGATTGGTTGGTGATATCCTAAACTTTTGACAAAAAATCTAATTTAGAATCTGATTGGCTGGCGAGATTTAAGACTAGACAAAAATGCAATCGGATTGGTGGACTACTTCCAAAACTGACATAAAGTCATTTTTTTATGAATTTGTTTGAGGATCTACGTTCTCGCGAAGAACGGCAACAACCGTTACACTATGTTGTATAGATTGTCCCTAAGTCAATATTATTACATGAACAAGAAACAACAATGTTCCAAGAAAAGCAGACTTGCTTCTCATTTTCCGCATTTCTAAAAAGGCGTAAATTACTTCATTTAAATGAATCTTATGTCATTTTTGAATTGTCGTATTACTGTATTACATTAAATTTGAAAACAGCTGTAATGTTTAAAAGACTCTACTCAAACTGTAAGTTAAATTGACTAACATTTTATTGTCAAAAATAGAAAAAATCTAAAGCCTATTTATTTTACCATAGGAAAAAATACAAAAAAATTCAAATTTGACACCAACTAAAATAAAATTCAAATTTATAAACTACCGCTTGTTATTATCTATGGTATTTATTATGAACAAGTGGGTTTTGGGCAAAACTTCGCGTTTATTAAAATATATTTTAGGAATTTCGAAACATATAACGCACTCGCGACATTTATCGCCATAAATATGAAACTTTTTACTATATTTACTTTAATTTTGTTCAGGCTTTTTATATTTTCTCATATAAAGCTCTCTAACGTGCCAGTAAGATCCGCTATAGATAAGTATATACTTATTCGATTCGTGAAAAAATGGCGTACTCCCGCGAACATGCTTTAGTAACTTTGAAAATAAAATTACATTGGACATTGTATATGGAATTGAATTATACACCATAAATATAGTTTCATTAATAAAGAAGTGTTCGTAGTGCATAATCAATACTAATATTATATTTATATTAACTCTGTTTGTTTCTGTGTTACTATTTCACGGCCAAACTAATGAACCAAGTTCTAGGAAAATTTATATAAAGCTAGCTTGACCTCCATGGACACCGTTAACTTTTTTTTGCTTTCTCGCTCGAAAAACGCATTACACGATGGAAGGTGGGGTGGTGTGTGAGACTTCCGGTTCCCTGGACACCGAGTACGCCCAGGTCCAACTGGTTTACCCACTAAAAAACCAGCGGTACCCTTTCTGTCTTTCGACGGGCGCCACGAGATCGCTTACGCATGCTACCTTGAACCCCTGACCGGCCGAGTTTGTCAACTAATTTAGCAGACGGACGTATATCTAAACTCCTTCTTTTGGAATTGGGTATAGTTTATCTGTTTTGAATTGTATCCTAAGTAACCATATTACTACAAGCTGTTTTGAATATATAGAAACAAAAAGGTGCTACATAATCGAGTCCATTAATTACACGGCAATAAACAAGATTCGCATTAAAATCCTTGAAGGTATATAAAAACAAGATGTATTCTAATACAGCAATATTTCCATATTTAAAAATTGTTGTATTTTTATTTCACTAACCATTTTCCATGCATTCCGTTAACGCGGTTGTACTGTCTTCATTTATAAATATTTTGACACCAATCTTTAGATTCTTCCTTTCCTCCTCCGCCATTTTGTTGTGTACGTCATCATGGGGCCTTGTTATGTTAACGAGCGCCTCTTTAGTGTTCTTCGATGTGGATACAACCATATAATCTGAAGCCTGAGAGGAATCAGCATGCGCTGTGCCATTTTGAACGGGATAACCGTTCTTGTTACCCCATTCTGACAACGTTAGTTTGATGCTCTCTGATAACTGAAAAAAAATACCGCTAATTAAAAAAATGACAAATTATTTAAAAGAGTAGTTAGTAGTGTCGAGTAAATAATGCAGATTAAATATAAATATGCGCATGTTATTCGTAAATGTCGACAGTATAGAATTAGTAACATTCTACTAATTCAATATTGTGCATAGTTAAATATTCCGTAAAAGTCTCATAGGTACTTGGCAAAGGCGCGAACGTCTTTTCGTATGAATTAACGTAGGATTTGATAGCTTTTTAAAATAAATATCTGTAATTAAAATCTTCCTATTCCACCTTATTTTGCAGTCAGTCAATTTTGTTTTTCACTTGTTACGATCTAATAAATTTATAACGTGGTCAACATCCAAATAATTATTAAAAATTCGATATATAAAAAAATCCAATCTTTGTTTTTTTTAATAAAAATTCAATATTTTTATCTTAATCTGTTAGCATACAAATCAATTTTGCTATACCGTTTTGCCTATATGATAGACAGATGACTCATGTACTTGAGTTTGTAATTAATTTAATCTCGTTCTTATCAAACGATAACATTATGACGTCATAAATATGGCAACCGAAAGTAATTTCATTCGATCAGTACAACTTAAAAAAATATATAAATCTTAATCAATAACAATAATTCGCGATGTATTATTATCTATTCTAGTTATTTATGAAATGGAAAAACTAATTGTAATGTAATTTGTTAAACATATATGCAGATATATGATTTTTAAAATAATATAGTTAATTTTATTATTAAAGTTATTAATTTCGGGATATTTACCATGAACTATGTCTCGTGAACAAGACATTCGTAGATAATGTCGAAAAATCGAGCTCCACCGAACAATAAATACAAAACATGGTAAATATCTAACCGAAATTACTAACTTTAATAATATATGCAGATATTAAAAAAATCTAAGTAACTTTGATGAAAACATTTCTTACACGCCAGTATCAACTACCTTAGAAGTGTTATGTAAACATTAACGTTACCTTCGCACTTCCTATTACGAGTCTTAAAACATTATGAGAATTTACATAGTTGAATACAATATTAATCAACTAAAGTTTAAGTGAAATCCCATCTAAGGCATTATATAAAAGAAAATATATTTGTAGATTTTTCTAATGATATCGGTAGGAGGACGAAATGGGCCACCTGATAGCAAGTGGTCCTCACCACCCATAGACAATGGCGCTGTAAGAAACATTAACCATTCCTTTCATCACCAATGCGCCACTAACCTTGGGAACTAAGGTGTTATGTCCCTTGTGCCTGTACACTATATACCAAGTACTGTTGTTTGTGGGTTAAATTTCTGTTGAGGGGGTGGTACCTACCCAGACAGGCTTCCCTAAGCCCTTCCACCAAGTATGAAGGGTGAGTGAGTGTAACTACAGGAACAATCACCATAACATATCAGTTCCCAAGATTGGTGGCTCCTATGTGAACAATGGTTAAATTTATATACATAGCTACTAGTGGACAGTGGTGACCATCAAGTCAGTAACACCAATAACTCCTACAGATAGTCCCCCCTAGGACCAATTTCGAACTCCACTTAAATAAGTAAAATAGGCAATTAAAACCCCTTACGTTTTAATTGCCTATTTGACTATGCAAGAAAAATTAAAAAAAGGCTAAGGTATAATTATTTTTCCAATAAAATATAATTATTACACATAAGCAATGATATGTGGTTTCAACAATATGACATTAAAGTTAATATTGTAAATAGTTACAATAGTACATTATTTAATCACATAACATAGTGACATCATTCTAATGCCTTATTGCTTGCATACTTAGCATGAGTTTTGCATTTTAGCACAGTGGAACATGACAATGTAAAAATGAAACTAGTTTTTTTTTTTTTTAAGTCAATATTGTATATGGTTTTTTGTGAACAAGGATAAACACCATTGAGCTTTATGAAAGACATAAGTTATTTGAAACAATAGTTATTAGAAATGTATAAGAAAATTCATAAATAAATGGTTTAATATTTTTTAAATAAATTAGATATGTTAATGTGTAGGTACAGGCTGAAAAATGTTACATTTAAGATAGAATAAACTACTACATTATTAATAAAAATATATTAGAACTTTTATCTAATATTTAAATAATAATATTATAAAATTCACAAAATTAAAAACTAGTTTATTTTCTTTTTTTTAGATACTTATTAATTAAATCATTGTTTCATTAATGAAGTTAGATTATTGAAAGGGTTCCATTAATATTTTATACACATTATGATTAAGTATTATGCAGCACAATTCAGACTTATAACAGGTTTAATGATAGTTATAAAAATATATTGTTATAAAAAACAAAAATAATTGATTGAATAGTTTCAAAATTAATAACAAAACATTATTGTTGAATTGTATTTGGAATTTAGAACACTTGTCAAGGCCAGATATCAATAATAAAAAACTCAATGTTACTTAACAACTGTAGTGTATTGAATCAAATGTTTGAATAAGTTTGCGTAATTTTAAATAATATTAGAACAATTTAATACCAGCAAAATATATAGCTAGGCATCTCTTTTACAAATATACTAAAAGCTCTTTCAACCAAGAATATGTCTGTTAGATTATAAAGAAGTTATTGTTATATCATATAAAATTAGAAACATAACTTTTTAAAAACAAACAAAATAATTTTGGAGTAATATAATAATCTGAATTCAAACATTTTTGAAACAATATCTATTTTTATTATTATAATCAATTAAAGCAAAAGATTGTAAAGATTAGTATCTGACCTATGTACAAAGTACTTAGCTGTAGGCAATCAAATCACTGCCATTAAAAAATTAAGAAAAATATACATAACCATCTAATCTGATAAACAGAGATAAACATGCCATTAATTTGATTTACGACAATAAAATTTAATGAAATACGAAACTAACCTCCTCGGTCACATTTTGTCCAGCTTTTTTCTTGATATCAATAAGGTTTAACACATTTCCTGTATTTATTGTCACTTTTGAGGCACTTTTCAACATCGTGGCTTATTTCGTTTATTATTTTATTTTAGTCAAGGTTACCGGTAATTAAGTTATTCTACTAAAAATATACGTCTCAATTTTAATCAATCGCTATACAGCGTTTACGCGCTACCAGTAATGATGACAAACTGAATCGTACAGCCTTGAGCAATGAAACTCATACTTTTAGTTTAAATATCATATCAGCTGCGTGAAAAAAGGCATGACGAACTATTGTTAATGATGACGAAATGCTACTGTCCACATTACACAGCCTACATTATTGAGTACTAATCTTATCTATGACGTTAACAGTTAAAGGTTCTAATAATTGAAGTGGTTTGGTGCAACTCTAAATTAAAAAAGTTTGGAGATGTAATGTAAATAACATAAAATTTATCTTTGAACTTCAAAACTTATTTGATTGATCTGTCAATGTCATGTAACAATATGTTAATAGGAAATCCGAAATACCAATTCTTACGCTAATCCTAGACATTTGTGAAAATCTTTACTAATAAAGTTATATTAATATCTATCCTACATTGAATAGAACAAACTAGTGCAGTAATTTAAGCTTACTAACAGCTTAAATTGCCTTGTAGTAACTTAGACAACAAGAAAAAGAAATTCTATATATCGAAAAAAAATAACAAATCTTGACGATGGTGTGGAAGCAATATATATTTTTAATTAATCAAAATATTTCTTAATAAATTGTATGATTTTATTGGTTAAACCAATTTTGAGTGGAGATTATTAAAAGTTTAAAAAATATAATTCGTATGTAAATTTGAAAAACCCGACCCTATCTTTAAATTTCAAGCATTGTAATTGATCAAAGTAAATATTGGAATGTGAGTATAAAATAATCGGACCCATTATAATAAACTCAGAAACTACATTTTAGAGTTTTAAATAATATTCTGGCACCAACTTTGGTACTAGGTAAGATCTAAACGATACTTTATTTTTATAGTTATTAAGAAGTGTTAGAAATTTATAATGTGTTATATTTTGGTTAATAGTAAGTGATCAATAATTAAGATACAAAATCTTTTTTGAACATTGATGGATATTTTTTGAATTAATTATAATTTTATGATCTGGCAGTTTATTTTGCTGTCAAATTGTCAATCGTGAATTGTCATATGTCAATGATAATTGATTGTGTAGTGGAATAAGGAATTCGATCGTTTTGTTTCTTCGTTCTATTTTATATAATTATAAATATTTTTTATTTCGTTTTTATAAATTAAAATGGGTCTAGACATTATAGGTTTCGCTTATGCAGCTACCGTTGCCGCCGGTGGCGTTATGGGATATGCGAAAGCAGGTTATTACTTTCAATACTATTAAAGTTGAAAAAAAGTACTTGAACTTCGTGAAGATTAACTTTCGCAATAATTTTATTATTATAACATTAAAGTATATTTTAAAAAATAAAACAACTCTCTTTAGGTTTTTTAATATTATTGAACTAAATTATTTTTTCAAAGATTAGATAAAATTAAACATTTTTTTTCGCACGACTATTGTTCGAGAATTTTCTGCGGCTCCACCTATTAATATTTTTTGAAGTTTAAATAAGGTTATAAATAGCAACTT
Organism: Vanessa cardui; assembly: GCF_905220365.1. NCBI lineage: Eukaryota > Metazoa > Arthropoda > Insecta > Lepidoptera > Nymphalidae > Vanessa > Vanessa cardui. The sequence continues at coordinate 4,892,107 of NC_061146.1, forward strand.
AGTATTTTAGCGAATTATTTTCCAGCCATTATATAATAAAGTGGTTTATACAATGAACTATTTCACCTTGGTTCACTATTTGGAAACTGACTATAATATGTCTTAACTAGTCATTAACAAAGTTATGCATGTTATAGAAATTTTGTTTCCCTTTATTAACAAGTGAAGTCAAAGTCCAAGCAGTAAAATTTAAATTATTGAAACACAGGCAGTTTGTGGTTAATGAATATAAAATATAATTTGATGTTCTGTCAATTAAAATGTTTTCTTATGTTTTTCAGGATCTATACCGTCACTCGGGGCTGGGCTTATTTTTGGATCTATTTTAGGTAAGGGAGCGACTAAATAAATGTAATCCATCAAATATAAAACCTTATATTTCAGTTTGTGTTTAGTGTTGACAGAAATAAACAGACCTGCATGTCTTGGATGAATATCTGCTACTTATGTATCTACAAAATAGTATTCGAGATAGATTTACTGTTAATAACTTTACTTGATGTTCAATATTTTTCTTTTTTGGCATGATTATATATTATATGTATATAATCTGCAATACAGCTGTGTAAATAAAATGTACTTATTTAGGATTGGAATTGTCACCCTACATATAAAATTAGGATTTGTGTGTACTGGATACTGCTACCCATATACCCCACAGATCCTTCCCTAATTTCCTCTGTGTCTTCTGCATACTGTCATTAAATGTCATTAGAGAACTAAAAGCTTAAAACTTAGAATTGAACGGTATTGAACTATCAATATGTCTTTTATCTTTTATAAGAAAATCCGAGCTTTCTTTAATTTGACAGATTAAAGAAAGTCACAGAGTGTAAAATAATAATTTAAGTTAATTTTGATTATGACGCATTAAGTGCCATTAAAGTAGTTGAACAATTATAATTCTTTTTAAAGGTGTGGGTGCTTATCAGCTTAGCCAGGATCCTTCAAATTACACTCTGATGTTGGGGACGACTACATCTCTAGGAGGTCTCATGGGCTATAGGTAAGACTTAGAATGTTTTATAGTATAATCATTACTTGTCAAGTACTTTGATTATTGTCTTTACTTTTTAGGATGATATAACCAAAGTATCACTGAATGAAGTTGGTATAATATTGGTATAATAAAAATCAATTCAATAGGCTATTTGTCTGGTTTTTAAAATCCATTTTGTAATTTTTAGTAGAGGAACCCAGTAAAAGTCCATTTTTTTATTCCTGGTACATATTTGGCGAAAAATATCATATTAAAAATTCCATGTTTCGATAGCCCGCGCTATTTGGACACTTTGGCGCTGCAATGGGGTCAGTGACGTGACTTACCTGTATTTTAATCTGTGGTTCATATACTTGTATAAATTAAGTATTATTATCAACTTTCGTTGAGCAGGAAGGTTTTATGTCATGTGACGAACATTAAAAAAAAAAAATTTATTATCAATTTTATGATGTGGATGAACTACTATTCAATTCAAAAAGTCTTGTAGAACCTCACTTGAATAATGTACATTTAAAATGCACAACCCCAAATTTTGTCAGTTCAGTCAGTAGACAATAGAATGTAATACTTAATGATATAACTATCTTGCAGGTATTATAACAGCAGAAAGTTCATGCCAGCAGGTCTCATGTTCGTCTTATCAGTGGGAATGTTTGCGAAGCTGCTAGTTAAAAATGTCACCGCCTCTCCAATGGCGGTGAAGTCTAATTAAAATTTAGTGCTCAAGTAAAAGTGTTTAGTGTATCGAATGTTTTAATTGAAAAAGCGCAAAAGTTTTCCCGCCAACACTATCTAATTTTTTCTACTCAAGTAATAGTAACATATTTATGGTTGAAATTCAATCAGCCTAGTTTTTTTTTTGGTAATACATCTTGAGCCTTCTTATGTTACCGTACTATGTGTTAAGTTGCATTTTAACTATGATACGTAAATGAGTCAAGTCATGATATTCATATTATATAAGTTTGACAGTGACGTTTTCTCTGTGTGATTTAAGAAAAGAAAAAAATTATTTCACAAATCATATTAATGTATCGTTGTTCCTTTGTTTTTATATTTGTTATTTTGAATGTGTAATAAAATTGGTGTCGGAATTGTTATATTTAAGTTATCCTTATTGTGGGCAATAAAACAAAGTTTTTATTTCTTTGTGTATATTTTTTTCTTAAAATTTAGACAATTTAGGAAAAACGAAGTTGTTTATACATAAATAATTGACATATAATAAATAGTTATTAAAAGGCAAGTGATGTCAAAGTTGGAAGTAAATGGTTTATTCCTATTAAAAACTAAACTGCCAAATACTAATTACAATTTTTAATCTATGGTAACTTTAAAAATTATAGAGCTATGTCACATAAATAAATTTCGACATTAAAACAGACTTATTCTATTAACAAGGTGTAAGAAAGAGTAACTTAAAGAGATAAACTTAAATATTTAAAAGAATGCGAACCAGTCGCTGTATTAAAAAAAAAAACAGAAAAGTATAGAAGATATTTCAAAAATTCACAATGGTTTCGATATAAGTGCATAGTAAAAGAAAAATATGGGTGTATACGTGATTTATATTTATTATCGGCTTAATTAATTATTAAAAAGGCACTTTGTGGCAGTTTCATTCTGTAATCTTAAAACGATGCTATTTTTACAACCACTTATAAAAACATAGACTAAGAAAAAAATCTACATTGAATACAAAACTTCGTAGAGATATAAAACCTCCTTTCGATCCAGTTTTGTTCGTAATATACATAATACATTATATCTAGTGTACTTAAAGAGTTCATTTATTGTAACACAATCACATTGTAATATCACTCACATGTCTGACACTTAAAATTGTCTTCAGACATTCTTATACACACAAGCACGTGCGTCACATCCGTTATTACCCGCTGTATATTACCTCATGTATAATAAAATATTACCAAAGTAGTAAAATAAATTTCGAAGATAAAAAAAATTAAGTTAATTAATATTAAATAATTAAAGTGTAATTAAGTATATTTCGTAAATATAACGAGTATTTACATAAAACTTTCCTAGCTGTTAGCTATATTATAGATTGTAGTCTTTACTATGGAAGTAATATTCATATAAGGTATGTGCGCACGTTTCACATTCTGAAATGTATTCAAAGGCTGGAGACGGACTGCCCGGTTTGTAAACCAGGCCTTAGTTGATACCTCGGTACCAGTCTCTAGTCCAGCAAGCAGTCTTCATTGTTTTTCCCGCTCGATTTGCTAATGGCGGCTACTGAAACATAAAAAATATAAAAAATAACTTATACAAAAAAGTTTCAAAAAAATTATATAATTTTACAAAACTAGTCTACTTTGATTCTAGAAGATATAGTATTTGTATGATTGTATTGATTTTTATGATGTTTGGAATATGAAGGAATAAAGAATGTATCGCATATGGTTATGACTAAAAGTTTTATGTACATTTATAAATACGTATAGTTATATATTTTGATTACAATCTGTCCTTATATAAATATATCTACATCTACGCGACAGTTTGTTATCATATATGTAGTGATAGGACGTAAATGGCTGAAAAGAATGCATATGAAAATAATAGTAGTAATTGTGATATAATTGAAGATGCGGAAGACCATGGTGGTGATAGACAGAATGACATCGATATGGTCATGTGTTCGTGTCTTACCAATAATTAATTTGGCATTTCTATGTCCTAACAAGCTCCCCTGACGTCAGATTCCTTTGGTAAGAGAAGACTAACCTCGCTGGCTCTATTTGAACTTGCTGAGAATTCGCATCTGGTCTTATGGAATTATCCGACGATTTAGCTTGTGAGTAATATGTTCCTATTTTAAATAGTGACTTTATTCCCTTGTCTGAGAATGGACCTTTGGTCGTGCCCCGCCCGAAGTAACTGTCTAATTCTTCCTTTTTAAAGAAACCCCGTTTCGGTTCGGTCACTTCCGGCTTTGTTGTCTTTGTTGTGAAATCTTTAAAAGCGTACGGACTTTTTGTTGTTGATGTCGAGTAGTTGTTAATTGGTGGTTGTGTGCTGGATGATTGTGTCGCTTCTGTTGATTTTTCTGTGTTTTCTGTTGGCCGTCTTGTTGTATAGTAATAATATTTGTAGGGATTCATTGTGGTTCTAGTTGTTGTTGTAGTTGTTGTTGTTGTCGTCGTAGTGGTCGTTGTTGTTGTAGACGGTTCAGGACTTGTTTTCTTTTGGTAATATTGATAATAATTTGGCTTGTAAGGTTCTGGTGCTGACGTGCTAGCTAGGTATGGCTGAGTTGTTTCTTCGTTACTGTGTGCGTGTTTAAAATAATACGTTAGTATATTATCCTGTTTCGTTTCTACACAAACTGACAACCCCGAGATCATGTGTCATCTCGTTGCTCGTAACAGTATTGTGATGTTCCAGCAATATATATCCCAATGTAATTTAAATAATAGTCACTTGTAGTCTCATATACATTCGAAGTTCGAAATAAATTCATTTATTACAACGGTAATACAAATTATACAGACCTTGTGATGTTTCCGTAGAAGGGACTAGTCTCGGGTCGTATGTAGCTCGGCGTGTGTTGCGAGTAGTCCGGTATTATGTTCTCGTGTTCAGTTATACACCGACCGTTAATACAGTACTGAAATGTATATTTATACGATTACACTTCATTATACGAACAACTGTATAATATACGTGATATTTATTCATTTATTTGTCTAGCTACGTTCGATGATTTAAAATAACTTGGAACAGTATATTTGAAGGAAAATATTTGGACTGGCAACTTAGAAATAATTTTAAAAAGAGAATTGTTGATTATGGAATAAAAAATTATAGATTTTCTTGGCTGTTCTGACCTGTCCATCACCACATGGCGACCCTTCCGCAGCGGGTCTGTAGGCAACGCAGTATCCGCTTGCTGCATCGAAGCAGAAAAGTTGGGCACAAACCCGCTCGTCCTTGAAACATGCGCTGAAATGCACAGAACAAATGATGATTATCTTAAAACAAAATATATCCTTTTACGTTATCATACAATATCCTTAAAAATGTATACATGTAATGGTATTATAATTGCATGTATAATTTACCTAGTTCCTCTGTCCTTTCGACACTGTGCATCTAGAGTAAGTAAGCGACCGGGGAGTACCCGGGGCAGTGAGTCATCTTCGTGTGGAGAATTATATAGGCAAGTCGCAGTGTCACCGCTAAAACATACAATATATATGTAAACACGAATAATACCATCGCACAAGATTATTTCCAAAATGAAAGCAAAACTATAATATAACATTAAAATATAAAGCCCGTTACAATATAGTACAACATTAGATTTCCTAATAAATAAGTTTGAATAAAACTTTGGCGCCCAACGTGGGACAAAATAGCTAAAATTATTAATAGAAAGAGATAAACCAACTTTAAGAAGTGATGGAAACTCTGAACACTGCAAGGGGACCAACGGAAACCTTTCTCCGTGTGTCGGAGATCAGACATGATAAAACCATCTTCCCATCTGCACTTCTCAGCGCCTGGACCTCCTAAATATGAGGGCGGTGGACTTCCGTCATGGACTGCACCCAGCCTGAAAATGCATTAAAACTCTGGTTAAACAAATATTATACGTACATAACAAATTAATTACTGAAGTAATACTGAACTGTTTAGACAAAAAGTGGCAAATAAAGGAAATAGTTAAATATAAGAATCCTCTACTAAAAAGCGATGTATTACTTTACTTACAAATGTCCAACTTCATGAGCAGCGACAATGATGCCAGAAAAGCCGCCAGTGTCTTCGATGATGGCAACAGAGTTGACTTTTTCAAGTCGCTTATTCACAACGCACGCGCCTCCGACGTAGGCGAATCCTATCAAAAATGATATCTCAGTATTTTGCGGGAAGAAAAAAATGAAACAAAAAACAATATTCAGGATAGGTTTAACAGGTCAGGTTTTTTTATGAAAGTGAACTATGTACTTACGTTGAGAAATTATTGGGTGAAGACATGATGATTGTGGCAAAGGTAATAATGGGCTCGTACTTACAGGAGAACGTAGAAGACGCGAATACTAAGATATTTAAAACAAGAAAAAGCACATACAAAGCATATCGAACTAAGTTAGAAAATTAAGGCAAAACCCATGCGATTAGTATAACTGCATATGCATAATATTAGGATATTAGTTTAAAAATATGACATATAAACTAAAGTATAGATAGGTTTAAAAATAATCACTTAATATGTCAAGGTACATATCATACACAAATACTGTCGAATAATTACATCAGTTGAACTTTATAGGTGATATATCTTTTTTCTTGTACTTAAACATAAAGTAACATGCAACGTAAATGGCTTAATCGATTGTGTATACTGAATATTTATGAACGTCATTAATAGTAAGTATAGTTTGGTATACGTAATAGACGGGTTAGTTTATTTTACGATGTCCTCGTGTCATTTAAGTAAGGTAGGGCCGACTGGTCCCTCTGACCTTACGCAACTTTCTTGTTAATGTAAGAAGATGCACTGGAGGCCTTTTGAAAGGTTTGACGCGTAAAGCCAATCGTTATGTTGAAATAAATGTGGGCGATCTTTGACTTGCCATACACAACAATATAAAAAGCGAACATTTAATACATCTCTTTAAATACTCGCTTTATCGTTGATGGGTAAATCGTCGCCTTTAAAAAAGAACGATGTATGTTTGACACATGAATCATATACAGATGAAAGTTTCTAGAAGTAGACATATTAAAATTATGGTTCTGGTGACATGATGTAGTAGAGCTATGACTAAACTACGTAGGTAGAGTTGGAAGATATTGTTCTATATACATGAAATATTGGATGGTGTATAGAAAGACATATGCGTAGAAAGATTATTCACAGAGTGCTTATGAAATCACGGATTCGGGAGGAAAGGTAACAGAGGAACGTGGTTCCAGTGAAACGTCGTGTACAGGGGGAAGGAACGTGTGATAAAAGGCGTGCTCGGGGATTAACAGTTAATCGACACACGCCTACCTGCAGTCCCTCTATTGCACGCATCGTTCGCATATTGTCTCCTGCACATGTCTAGTCTGAAAGCCACGGAAACAAATAGCTGAATAAATTGCTTAAAAATATATATATTTCTTCTTTGGGGTTTTCACCTATACGCTTATTAGCTTCGAATAACCGCCTGTCGTAAAAACTATTCAATCATTAGTCCTATGTCAAAAGTCTTCCCATTACCGAAACCAAGTGTCAAAGACCATTCAAAAATGGAACGTTGTCTATGACAACATTCAGCGCCATTACCAAATCCTTTACCGTAAACATAAAAAATTATCAAGCCGAGTTATTTAACTCTCAAGCCTCGGTTAATGCTGAGTATTTCAACACCAGTCGCAACCTTGTGAAGGTTTTTGTTTAAAATTGAATTACCAGCGGTGCCTTTTGTACAGCGACCACCCTTGCGTCGTCGGCACATGTCATACCTGTTGGTTAAATCAGTTTTTGCGTCTTCATTCGGATTCTTCGTAGGATTGTATTTTTTTTTTATAAATAGGTATATATCAGTATCTGACATTTAAATTTGAAATAATGGCGCCAAATTATGTATAAAAATAAATTTCAATTTCATACTTACCTATTTTATGAATACTTTACAAAGTAGAAAGTGTTGCCATACAAATATACTATTTCTTATATCTATTGCACATTTCTGGGCATATAATTATAATTTTATTTAAGATAATCTTAATCAATTCGAGCGTCATGGTCTAAATAACAATGGCGTAGTCATGCGTACCAATATTCGTACATACTCTGACTACGATTTAAATATAATGAAGTTGACGCATTAAGGTTGTCATTGTAATGTACAGATTACACAATACGTTATTACATATTTAATCACAGTGACTAACTGCGACTATATATTGTTTTAAATTAAATATACGAACAAAAAAAAATGAAGCAAAATTATGAAGAAGCTTTACATTTACGTTCTACTCCGGTAATAAAAAAATGCCGTAATTTTTATTAACCACTTACTTGGTGATTGCAACAGCTATATCGTAGACGGGTAGTCTCCTCTCTCTAAAGAGGTACTTGCCCATGTCAGTCAGAGCGGCAGCGGAATCGATAGCATCGCGACCCACGCGATTCCTTTCAAGATACGGCGTGGCATCTCGACCCTGAATGTATAAAATTCTTACATGCACACAACATACGAACCAAGAAAATTAAAAAAAAAAATAGTATTCAAATTTAGAAGACAATATTTAATCTATATTTACGTTAGATGATTATCGAATCGTTCACATTCGTATTATTTAATTTATTTTAAAATTTATACTAATTATATATAAAAATATTAAGAAAGTTTTTAATACATAATAAATATATACGATAAAGTCAGATATATCGTAGTTTCAGACTAAATTAGATTGAAAGTCGTTAGACGGGTGACATTTAAAAAATATTCTCTACCAATCAAGCATCCATATATAATACATAAATAAAAAAATCAAGTATAATAATTAACATAATTGATGAAATTGGTTTTAATCATTAGTTCTATTAATACAATTTAGGTATCAGGATCTTATCTTATGTCATAAAAAAAATGAATGAATTGAAATAGTCAAATTTATTAATTTTGATTTTCTTGGAAAACAATTGTACTTAATCATTCAAGCTATAAACAAAATGATTATAAAAATAAGTTTTTTTTATAATAAATAAAAAAAAAATTTAATAATTGAAACGTAACTACGAAAACGAAAACTATTTAAAAAAAATTAAGCGAACGCACCCGTTTATCAAAAACTAATGAATATATTTGATAAATAATTGTAAGAAACTTTTAATCGTAATTGTACATTTATTTTTGGTGCCATAACGATTTGTACATCAAATACAAATACTTTTACGAGCGAGCATTAAACTCTGTATAAACCTTAAATAAAATGTATACCGGTGACAAAGATCAAGCCATACCAATGACCTTGAATAATATTAAAATATCCCTGAATAAAATATGAAAGTGGTTTTTAATATTTCTTGTAGTTAATATTATTAAAAAAATGTTAAAGGAAAGTGATGTTGAAGTTCCAAAAGTTCCTAAATATTATATACCACCAATCATTACAAATAATACTGCCAAACAGTGATACGCAGTATTGTTATCCCAATTCGATGGGTTACAGGCAGTGTAACTAACTCTCAAGATGGCGGTCTAAGTCAGCGCTTCTTAACCTTTTACAGTTCACGGACCCCTGGGCAATCAAGCACAATTTCAAGGACCCCTTAATAATAAAAAAAAACATTAATAATTTTCTGAACATTTATTTTAGTATCTACTATATATATATTAAGAAAAGTACTTAGTTATACAAAAACGTTAGTGTGAAGGTTGGTGCTGCTTTTTTGCAACTAAGTTAGTGATGTTTGGGTTGATGTTGCTATTAAGTTGTAATCTCAAATCGGATTCCACATGCAATCTGTTTCTGTATTTATTTTTAGTATATACCAGAGCAGAGAATGCCTTTTCACAGAGGTATGTGGTTGAGAAAAGCAGCAAATGTTTCAGTGCTTCTTCTGATATTTCCTTATAATCTTTTTTTACATTCAACCAAAAACTTGACAAAGAGAATTCCTTGAAAGTTCGTTTCAAAGCTGAATCACAGGATATTTCGATTAATTGATTTTCCTGTACCGTTGTCAAGCCAATGATATCAGTAACGTCTGTGTTGAAAGGGTCTACTATCCAAGTTTTATTTTTGTCGGGTACTGGAAAATAATTCCGAAACGAAGACCTCAACGTGCGGAGGTGTTTAATCATTTCGTCTTGTACTTGTGTTGACAACGTTGCTTCACCAGAGGATTCCAAAAACGCTGCCAGTGTAGGAAAGTGATTATAGTTTTGTTTAATTGTACGATTAGTCCAAAGGTCAATCTTTTTTAGCATCGTTTCTATTTTATCTTCAACTTGGAAGATGTTGTTATCTCTCCCTTGCAGACCCAAGTTCAGCTCGTTAAGGGCATTAAAGATATCAGCTAAATATGCTGCCATTGAGAGCCATCCAAAGTCATTAAATTTATCAGCATGTTTATTAGCTCCGCCTACAGAATTTTTCAAAAAGAATATTCTTATCTCATCTCTCAGCTCAAAAACACGTGACACAACTTTGCCACGAGATAACCAACGTACTTCAGCATGCAATAACAACTGCTTGTGAATGCTTCCCATTTCTTCACAAATCATTCCGAAAATACGGGAATTTAGAGGCCTCGCTTTAATAAAATTCACTACCTGCACTATGTCATCTAACACTGTTTTTAATTTTTCTGGCATATTTTTAGCAGCTAATGCCTCTCTATGAATGCAGCAATGATGCCAGACAATAGATGGATTCATCTTCTTTACGCGCGCCTGAAGTCCTATTCGTGTACCGGTCATAGCTCGAGCACCATCGGTACTAACCGCCACACATTTATCCCACGGTATTTCATGAGTGGACATAAATTTGTTCAATACTTCAAAAATAGCTTCACCTGTAGTATGCGAAGGCAGAGGCATACAGAATAATAAATCCTCATTTATACCGTCGTTGTGTTCGTAACGAACATATGCAAGCAAGTTTGCATCATTGCTAATATCTGTGCTCTCATCTAATTGCAAAGCATAAAATGTGCTCGCTTTAACGTTCAAAATCAACTGCTCTTTAACATTTCCTGACATTTCATCAATTCTACTCTTCACTGTACTGTTTGATAACGATATTATGTCCAATTCCTTGGAAGCTTTGTCTCCCAACATAGCAGAAACCATAATTTTAGCGCACGGTAATATTAATTCTTCGGCGATGGTGTGAGGCTTACCACTTTTTGCAACTAACAAGGATACTTGGTAAGACGCTAATACAGCATTTTCGTTATTGGTCCCAGTAGCAGTCTTCATCATTGTTTTTTTGCTTCGCTCTAATTCCGAAGCTTTAATTTGGAAAAAGGATTTAGATTTCTCACGAAGATCTTGGTGTTTTGTTTCTAAATGACGTCGGAGTTTGGCCGGTTTCATTGACTCATTCGACAAAACTTCGTAGCATATGACGCACTGAGGTCTTTCTTCGCCGTTTAAATTGGTACTTGTGAAACCGAAAGCTAAGTATTCGTTGCAAAACTTTCGACGTTTAACCTTTGAAGTCGAAGATTTTTCATTTGCTTCGTCTGAAGCGGAATCATTTGATTTTAACCAGCGTTTCATTGTCACAAATAGTCACAATCACTTTAAAAACGTAACGTAACGTCTCCAACGCAACACAACACAAAACAAAACAATGCAGGCGCAAGCACACAACACAAATGATTACTCGGCGCTAGTGTCAGGCGCGGGCGGTGCGGGGAGAGTTATAGCCTGCACGCACATTTCGGACTTCACTTCAGTCTCGGACACCGTCGCTGGCGCACGTTCGCCATGCTAAAAGCGTAGCGATTACGAGAGACTTTTAGTTACATTTATTTGTTATTATTAAATGGTCCATAGATGAGACTACGGACCCCCATACCTATACTCGCGGACCCCCAAGGGTCCGCGGACCACAGGTTAAGAAACAATGGTCTAAGTAATGGTTAATCAAGTTTGCAGCGACAGTGTCTATGGCGGTGGTGATCAATTAATATTAAATTAAACTATTTTCCCGCTCACCTTGCAAACTTATAAAAAAAACGTTTTATATGTTATTATTATTTAATGATTACAATTGAGATAAGTTTTGATTGAAGTCGAATAAAAATTCAAATGTTATGGTTTAAACTTAACAAAATTTCTTTGCAGGTGTTGCTAATTTATACAAATTAATTCGATATATTTTTTGTTAACAACCATATCTCGTTTCGCTCGTATCCTTTCATTTGTCTCATTTATATCAAACGCCCAACCGTGAAAAAAAATAAAAACAAATAATAGAAATCCTAATATATTGGATTTCTATTACTTTATTTTTAAGTCGTAAATTTTTCAAGTTTAAATTGGAAATGTGAGGACTCTTTCCAGAATCTTTTAAAATAGTATATCAGAGATTTAGTTTGTATCGTAAATTAAGAAATATTATTATAATCAACTAGATATAACAAAAAAAACTTTGAATGTTGTTTTATTTTCACCAATTTAATATTAACACATTAAAGCATAAAAAAATAGCTGGCTGTAAACACGATACCGTAGCCTATGTTGTTTATAATATAAAAAAAAAAAAAACAGAATACGCGGCAAAACTAAAAGCTAGTCTTCCTAAATTGTCATTGTTGTTTTTATTCTACGAGCATATTGTGTTCATTATTCTATTATTTATGAAATGGCAAGTGAGGCTGTACTTAAATATTTATCCGATACTAATAGACCGTACTCATGTGCAGATATAACAGTTAATTTAAGGGGCACGTATTCTAAAAATGCCATACAAAAAGCGCTCGACGCATTAGTCGAATCAGGTAAAATACGATGCAAATTGTACGGTAAACAGAAGGTATATGCGGCATTACAAGTGGACAGTACAGAAATAGCTAGTGATACAGAAGGTAAAATTTTTGTACTTATTATTAGAACATGTTTATTAATTGAATATACAAAGGAGTTTTCTGTCGGTTATTTATAACTATTTTGATATCTGTACGTCACATTTCATAATTTAAATATATGCCAAATGTATTGTTCATTCTAAGCAGTCTCACTTATTTTACTGTCAAAAAGAAAAGTGATAAGGGGGATAATATAGTGGCCAACAGATAACTACTACACACACACTCGTAAAGTTGTATAAAGTTAAGCGAGCGTCAAACGTAGCTGTTAACGCACACCAAGATAGTAAAATTGGCTCGTTTGGTAGTTCGATACACTAGATATATAAAAAATATAAGATTTAAATAATGATCAATTTATGTTAGCGGTTATTTATTAAAAAAAAAATATATATTAAGTGTCAAAAATGTATTAAAAAATTTATTTTTCAGATTATGACACGCAAATCGTTACCATCACAAGCAGTTTAGATGAAAAAAAATCTTTACTAAAAACAGCCGAACTGAACCTCAAAAACCTCCTATCCGCGCCGACCAATGATAGCGCGAAATCACAAATTGAGGAAATTAAAAATAAAATAGTCAAACTAGAAAACAAGTTGATCGATTTGCGTAACTCTACTGAAGTTGTAAACGTTAACGATAAAAAAATAATATTAAACGACCACGATATTTTTTTTAAAGAATACAGGTATACCGTATAAATGTTAAGATTAAATTATTACAACTATTAATATGATAATGTATCTTATAAATAACCTTTTTTTAAGAAAACGCAAGAGAATTTGTTCAGACATGATCGAGGCTGTTCTTGAAGGTTATCCGAAATCAAAAAAGAACTTTCTAGACGAACTATGTATAGAAACGGACGAGATGGTTAATTTCAAACTGGCTTCGAAACAATAAAAAAAACAATGGAATAAAACATTGATTTGTCATAAATTATAAATAATTTTAAATCGTAAAATTTGTATTTACATATTAATTTAAAAAAGATCTTCAGTTCTCCGATTGATTTGTGATTTTTATGATATTTCGCGCAAATAAAAATGTCTGCACCACACATTCGTCATTACGTACAGATTAAAAAATATATGACGCATGAATAACTCGTAAGTTTTAATGAGACGCTAAAAAGTTCCGCATTTATTTATAAATCATTATAAATTAAAATGATTACAGTTTTACTTAAATTGCTCATTAATGATTTAACATATAAGAATCCTTTAACATAAAGATACGTAGTAATTGTATATGTTGCCACAATTATTATCATACTGATATTGGTAACCTATTTCATCAAAAATATTAATTTTATTAAGAAAAACTTAGACAAATAAGTTTTATGAAAAATGAGTTTTATCCGTTTTAAAAAAAACTTTTTGAAAACAAATCTAATTTCATACAGGAAAATAAAATAAAAAATCATAATTATTAAAGTAAGAACAGTAAATAGATTGGATCTCTTAAAAAATATTTTTTAATTCAAAAAATATATAACCTCTTTTGACAGGATTTAAAAAGTAAAAAGAATAGGTACTAAACAAAGAAATAAATAAAATTGATTTGACAACAGACAATGTTTAGTATACTTATTACTGGTATTCTTTTTTAAATTGGCTCAGATTACTTACCCTAGAGATGATAATGCCTGCTATAGATATCCTTATTCTTGGTCCTTTAAGGAGTTTATATCGCAGATCGACGCCGTTCCAGAAAGACACGAAGTATCGTTTTATTTGCAAATTGTCCCCGCCATGTAACCTGAGAATTAATTCAAAATTATAGAACACAAAATCTTTATTTTTTTAATTAATTATTCTATTTACGTAGTTTTTTTTTTCAATTACAATGCAAAAGTCTAAATGACAATGACATTTCGGAACGTTATATAAATAAACTCCGCGGAAGTTAACCCATTGAAAAAAACTACACTTCAAAAAATCAATGATTGATTGGATATCGATACTTAATTAGAGGGAGTTCAGTATTTTAATTGTAAAGTAAACAAATATGCTATTATGTTTTGTTTAAAATGTGAACAGTATTTTTTTATCAGGTCCTGCGATACAAACATATGTTATGATTTACAAAGGATAATTAGCTCAGGAATTAAGTTCGTTATTACCTGTAGCCGTCATAATCAACAATAACAAGTATTTCTGGGTATATAACGTATGGTGCTTCTCTCTTCCGCCTGCTCAGCGACTCTGTTGATCTTTTCCTTCTGAAACGCTTGCCAAGATGATCTGGTTCCATGAACGCTAAAATAAAAAAATATATACATATTTAAAGTAAAATTATAATTGTTTACATTTTGTTATATAATAATTATGTATATTATAACAGGTAAATGTATTATGTATATCAAACAATGTGGTATATTGTTTTTTATTCTTTAATTAAAGAAGTATATCATTAGCATACAAAGTCAAATTTATCAATTCAAATGAACACAATAAAAATTAAATGTTAAACAATATTATTCTTTTTTGTTAAATTAACATTATATGGCGCCTGCATTCCATAAAGTATAAAGCGATTCTTAAAAATATTAAATGTCCTATACTTAATCTCTTGTTTATGGTCAAATACATTAGCGCGACGTAATTTAAATAAATCGTTTTAATTAATTTGTAAATTATAAAATAATTTATTTATAAAAGTTTTTATACAGTACGGGTTATTTAGTTACCTAAAACAATATTTTTATCTGAATATTTATGCTGTGTTTTTGTGTTTCTACTAGGTATGAATATATATTATTGAAATATTTGATACTTTGCAATGATATATAAATATATTTAAACGATGTTGTTTGTGTGTTAAAAGTTTGAAGAAATTAATATCCTGATTTCTTTAATTATTGTCAATGCCACTCCCAATACAAGCCATAATTGGAGGATATGTATAGTATACTGATATAATAAATGCAAAAGTAACTCTGTTGCCGCTTCACGCCTAAATCCATTTAGATCAAATTTGGTATGGAGATAGTTTGAGGGAAATACATACTTCACGTAACTCCCTGTTTTACCCCCTCGAGGGGTTACTTTAAATGCACTCCTCGAGGGGGTCAATTGGCCAGTGATAGGTTGTGTACTACAGGTAAAGTTTTATAAATTTCGTGTAACTAAAGCCGCATGTTCTGCTAGTATTATAGAAAATATGAAGAAACATTTTTATATGACAATATCATGTTACACAGAAATTAATTATCCGAAATAAGAACGTTAAGTATAACCATTCTATTCAGGTAAATCTCAGCGAAGTCGCGTTCAATAGCGAATTCTTTTAAATTTATGGTTTTCCCCAAAACATGAGTATTGTCGAATAAAAGATTAATGAATGATATTTTAATAACATCGCGAATATATTATAAGGCTGACGTAATACGCCCGAGACTCGACCTTATGACCTCTCCACGATACCGACCATAAAGATTACATTTCTTACACTTTTATTAGCACTTTTGATCTATTCACACGATACATTAATATTCGATTTAAAAAAAAAACAACTTAAGATATATTTTTGTCATCGTTTTTTTTTACTCTTCCGTGTTCAAACATGTACATGGTTAAATGTACATGTACATTCACAAACATAAAAAACACTTCCGTGCTTTTTGGTAATACTTATTACCGATACGTCGCAATTGCATTATTGCAGGATGCACCAGTAAATCGATATTGCAATTTTTATTCTCGAGACCCTATATATATTGGGATGAACCAAACGCAAGCGCGATTCAGAAAACAGCCCCTCGATACAAATTTTCAGTACGCACATTTAATACGTTTTTTACTGTTTGACAGTACATTAAAACCGATGAAAAAATATGTCGGATATAAAAATGATTTTGTTACGAGATGTAATCATTAAGACAGACAGACAGGCATCTCTTCCCATATTTATTGGTAATTTGAATACGTAAGATTATTAATATACACTAAATCAACGACATTTACTTGAAACGAGTTCCGCGGCCATTTTGCATAATTTTCATAGGTGCCTTTCCTGTCATGTGAGTGAACACGTGTCTTTCCGCGAATTTGTTGGAGATGTAGGTACCTAATGTTAATAAATTTCCCAAATTTTTAACGAGTAACATTAAATTTAGAATGATCTCCAAATTAATCATTTAGTTTGACTATAATTATATTATAGATTAAAGTGGTCTTTGGAGCACAGATATATGTAAAAATCTGGGAAATAAGTTTGGCATTTATGAACGATATTTTTAATTATATCTGGCCAGAAATAATCAATAACATTTGAAAGGTTAATATGAAAAAATAGTTATTTTTTTTCTAGCTTAGACATCAGAAATATCATATCTTGTAGCATTGAAGTCCATTGATTAAGATTAATGATTATCTTCCATAAATGCTAATATTACTAACAGTACATTATTATTATGGTATCTAATGATTAAGTATGATAATAGAAATATTTTTAAATTACAGAAGTATGTACTCATCTACTCATATTATTTATTAAATAATACCAGTAGGTATTATACGGAACAAAATCTAATTTCATTGATTCGAGTACGTATTAATGAAATTACGATTTTGTTCCGACCGATTTTCGACCATGGCAATATTTAAGGTTAATCATTTATGCTTGAAATGTTACAGTGCAAAAGTTTTTGCGCAAACACGGATTTATTCTCGTGCGATAGACAAATAGGGCAGACAAATCTAGCGCAGGGCCACTGGCTTTAGTGCTTTCCAAATCACGGAAGTAAATCGCTACAAACTTCAGAATCTCGAGTAAATTCGTGGATTAACCAATCTTATTGATTTCTGGATTGCAGTGTCTTCTTCTGTATGAGTTAATTTTTATTTACGTACAAGAAGTCATAAAAAGTAGTGTTCATAATTATTGACATCATATTTTTATAAATTATTTCACGTAATAGGCACAGGTATTACACCATGCTGCATTGACAGAAACAAATAATAAAATTCATTTTAATTTTATTACAAATGTCCAAGAGCACAGAAAACAATTTATTTCGTTTGAAATTTATGCTTAATCCGCATTGAGACACACAGCCTATCACGTCTTGTAAATATCTGAACCGAATCAAAAATAAAGGTCTGTCGTAAAATCGTAACAGTCACGAAATGCTCAAATAAGGATAATTCGGATTATCAAATGGACAAAGGTTGTTTGTTTTATTATCTGTGCATGTTACTAAAGCCTTTATAGATTTAGGTATATTTAATATAAATATAACTAGTAGAGCTGACTTTTGAAATATTATTATAATAAATTATATTATTATATTTGCTAATAAATTAACTCTTTTTAAATGTGATAAAAATGGTAAGTATTATTTTATTGTATAATCTGCATGTTAAAAATAAAAACGATTGGCATAAAACTATTATGAATATTCATTATTTTCAAGTCAAATTGTCAATACACAAAATTGAATCAAGGAAGTTAAGAAAAAAATTAAGACTGCTTGCACGCATAATGTATTATTTATTCTGTTATTGTACACCACACTGATAAATAAATATAACATAGATTTGGCCGTGATAGAACAGGCGTACAATTGTACTATAAATTGTAAATTTATTAACTTTAGGAAAATATTTTTTTCAATAATCATAAGAGCAAAACACTGCTGTCTTCGAATGAGTTACATTTAAAATTTCATTGTTTTTTTTTAATGCTGAGACTCTATAATGTGTAGCGTTACGCTAACAATTGTAATATTAAAAAAAAAGTCTCTATGAAGTATTTAAGTAAAAAGGTGTTAATTTATCGCGGGTCAGTCAAAAAGTAACACAAAGTGACAAAATATATACTTAATAAATTATCAGAGACAAAGTTGTAAATGAACATTAATAATAATGTATTTCATTATAAATATTCATTTTGAAACGCCATGTGAACGTGTTCGCTAGATGGCGTTAATGTCAATTAACCTATAAATTATAAGTATTTAAATGAATACATGCGAAGGAAGAGAACATTAATTTAATATAATTAATACAATAATATTAATAATAGATTTGCTGATAGCTTTTCCGTGTGCAAAAAAGTTATAAATGTATAAAATACATGATTTATTTTTACTTGAAATAATCAAATAAACACATTCGTATATTTGTAAATAAATCAGTTAAGATTACTTTAATTAGGAATACATAACAAGCCGAAGAGTTAACTTAAGTATAGAATAATTAAACGTATAATGTAATATTAATATGGCGACTAAAATCATGTTTCCGACATTTATCGTCATAATGATTTATGTCCGTGTGACACCACACACGTTTAGATACAGAAGTATTATAAAATACTAGCGACCCGCCCCAGCTTCATTTAATCTTGTTTCTTTACTATATTGTTTATTTGACGACCTCCATGGTCGAGTGGTATGTACACCGGTTTTCATGGGTACGCCACTCTGAGGTCCCGGGTTCGATTCCCGGTCGAGTCGATGTAGATTACCATTAGTTTTCTATGTTGTCTTGGGTCTGGGTGTTTGTGGTACCGTCGTTACTTCTGATTTCCATAACACAAGTGCGTCAGCTACTTACATTGGGATCAGAGTAATGTATGTGATGTTGTCTCATATTTATTTATTTTTATTTTATTTTTTATTGTTTATGTATTATACACAAAGACCTAACTCTCGAATCACTCTATTAAAAAAAAAACCATCAAAATCCGTTGCGTCATTTTAAAGATCTAAGCATACATAGGGACAGACAGCGGCAAGCGACTTTGTTTTATACTATGTAATGATAATAATGATATATGCGAATATAAACTCTGATAATATATCATTTGTTAAGTTGATAAACAAAACAACTAAAGTAACTTCCTCCTATCCTCCTCATCCCTTCTCGATCCTTATGTTAACCGTGACGTCAATTCCATATACCCTTTATTCAAAGCCTTCTGTATCTGTAGCTGGCTTATTTCCTCCCCAAAATACGTTCAGTGCATCATATTACTATATTTGCTCAAAGTTTTGCTCAACGATTTTTTGCTCAAGGAAGCAATGTAAATGTGAGTTTGTTTGCTTGTCTTGTTATGCCTGAATGCTGTAATAGATAGGCGTGAAATTTGGCACGCGTATAGTTTGCAACAAGGATACAGTACGATAGATCTTTATCTTAGTCGATAATATAGTACAAATTACACACGTCTTATAATTTTGTAAAATAATTCGCAAATAAAATGTTGCCAATCTTTATTAACAAGTATTTTTGTTTCCAAACGAGTAGGGCAATAAAAAAGTGGTAACAAGTATCTTACCATAATCACTCGAGTGATCTCCTTGCGCCGGGTCTCTTTTTATAATGACGTGTCCAGCACCTTGTAACGCCTTCTGGAGTTGCTCTTGTTCGACCTTTTTTCTTTTCACTAAAAAAAAAAAAAAACAAAATCAATAATTATTTTTTTCTTCTATTACAAATTTAATTTAATTTTAATGTGTATAAATAAATGAATGGATTAATTTGGCTTTAAAATGGCTTTTTGTCATTTCTATTTTAAGCAGAAGTTTATTGATTAAAAATAAAGTTTGTTCCAAAATGATGAAGTCTTTCTGACCGATTTTCTAATAGCGATCATTATCAAAGAAGATTAGTCTCAGCGGATAATTACGATTCATAAGTGTTGGCTAATACAAGCATCATTTTCAAATAGTGTCTGATGGAAAATCCTAAACAACCATCTTCAAAAAGGATTTACATGTTTTCCAGATCCCTAAAATATAAACTAATAACTTCCAGAATCCGAATTGCTATAGAATATGCCTCAACCGAAAAATTCATTGACCATTTGACACATTGAAATATCGAAAATAATAATACAAAAAACCAACGAAAGCCGGAGCTCGTAATTAGTATAAATAAAAAGGAAGCCAATTAAAGTTGACGTTATTTCAATTCACGGAAGACACGACGAAAACTTAATTGCAAGTTTGCGATCACAAGATATATTAGTAATTAGTAAATGTTAAATATATATGCAAGAACCAGTTATACACCTGATTTGTATAAAACAGCATCATGAATGAGCAACTACCAGTTTTAGCGTTCTGCTTCGAACAATTTAAATAAACTGATTTATTCTGTAATGTATTGTTTTTTGAAGTTTAACTTCCTCGAAGTTATTGGTGATGAGTTTGAATATGGAATTCGAATGCAACACTTTTAATTCATCTTTATGTTTCATTGTCTGATGGTATTTTTTTCCCTCATTAGGAATAGAACCAATCTCAACTGATCTTTGAACCAGTTGCGTAGCTTGGTGAGGAAGGGCCCTGGTGCATAGAAAAAGAATCGGGCCCTCACCCCCTCTTTCCCATCCCATTTTAACTACAATTACCCTTTAAAATTACAGATACTAAATACGAAATCTTGTGCGCAGGGTCGTAATTTTCTAGCTACAGAATCTTAAGGTTTAGTTTAGAGGGCCCCTGAACTCCGGGGCCCTGGTGCACTGCACCACCTGGCCCTACGATAGCTACGCCACTGCTTTGAACAGATCAGGTCAGAACAGGCCAGTAATGCTATCTAAACTATCTTTCACTTGTTTTTATGTTAGCTTAGATATAAGATCATTATCAGGAAGCAATATTCTTTGATAATCAAATCGGTAGCGGATAAAAATCGAACGAGGTATCCAAAGTTAAAACGCAGTACTAAAAAGTTGGTGCTTTCTAGAAGACGATAGATTGTAATTTGAGAAAATACCGCCCAATTCCGGATTTGAGCATGTGACCTCGAGAATACAGTCATGTAGCCACTGAACCAACGAGTCATTTAAATGTGCCATGTATAAATTACCTACATCTATAAAATAATAATCATGTTAATGACCAAAATCTCATCTAATTAAGCAAAATTATCGTAACAAAAGAATACAGAATAAAAACGTAAACTTGATTATTAAACGAAAAAAAAAACTACTGAGTTTCTTGCCGGATCTTTTTGGTAGAATTTACATTCTGACACGGAGGTAGCTTCACTTAATATAGTTTGTTAAATGAAAATTCAAGAGTGCTTGTAAAAGCCTACTTGAATAAAGTATATTTTGATTCACGAAAACGATTAAATCCCTACTCCAATCGAAAATGAATAAAGATAACTTAGTTCCTTCCCAAGGGATCGAACAGAGTTTGGAAGTTTGTGTTTTATAAATTTCGCGCGGCTGTGGCAGCGGGTTAATCTCGTAGTCTCGTAGTAGTACATAAATGTGGAAATATAGATTAACTCACCAATAGGAAGACCAGTGTCTATAGAAACCATGTCGGTCATGCTGGTCGGGTCCATGAACATCTCATCATCTTGGACGGCCATGGTGTCTGGAATCGGACGTATCACTAGATCGTGACCGATTGAACCCTCCTGTTGACAATAATCAGAAAAAATTAACATCAAGATTAAAACGCGTGCATCTTAATCGATGATTGCCGGTTCAAACCCAGGCATGCACAGCTGATTCATGTGCTTAATTTGTCTTTATAATTCATCTCGTGCTCAGCGGTGAAGGAAAAAATCGTGAGAAAACCTGCATGTGACAAATTTCATAGAAATTCTGCCACATGTGTATTACACCAACCCGCATTGGAACAGCGTGGTGGAATATGTTCCAAACCTTCTCCTCAAAGGGAGAGGAGGCCTTTAGCCCAGCAGTGGGAATTTACAGGCTGTTGTTTTTTTTTTGTAACATCAATAAAATTATATTCCCTTAAAGATAAATGTCACTAAAAAATGTTAAAGTTCTTAATATCAAACTGTAACATTTATCATGAGAATTACAATACATCCGGGATTTATGAACGAATGAACGAACTTGAGAACTTGCGTCATTCATCAACATCGTCGAAATTGTTCATTTCTTATTTTTATTATTATTGAATGATGCATTAAATACGTAGCACATTAAACTTTACACTTATACAAAGAATGCCATTACCAAAAAGGTTTTAATATTACTTTAAATCGTATAAAAATTATCAGTTTTTAAAAATATAGTTAAAGTCAGATTAACATAATTAACTCTTTAATAATAAAATGTACATCCAAATTTTACTGGACAAGGACATTAAAAACAAAATACTATCGTATTTTTAGGCTATTGAAATACGAATAGTAGTAGTTCCATGTAATAATAGTTGTGTATAGTTGTAAGACAACAATTTGTTAGATTTTCCCGCCGATTGTTAGCTTCTGTTGCAATCGGCCTTAGACTACTTGCGTTTCTTTTGTCAGTCGATGTTTATAGTTCGCTGTTTGGAAGCATTTATACACAACATTATTTAACTTTAAAAATATTCATGTCGAAATTGTTCCAAATAACTATATGAATATTTATTTATTTGAATGAGTTAATGATTGATTATTAGCCAAAATAAGATAAATTATCTTTACTGATATTATTAATTATAAATGTGTAAGTTAATCTGTCTGTCTGTTTGTTACTATTTTAAAATCAAATCACTGAACCGAATTTGATGGTACTTTGCAAGAGGCAACCTTGAAACCCCTAAGATATTAGATAGGCTATTACTTTTATACGTAACGACTGAAAAGCAGTCAAAGTCAGGGCAACTACTAATGAATAAATCGTTGATGATATAAATTAATTACAATTACAATACATACTATAACTGCTCCATATTTTACTGAGAATTCATTGAAATTAACTCAGAGACATTTATTTGTTGGAATGTCTGACATTTTGATCATAAGCTTTAGATGTCCACGTGGTCACGCGATAAAGAAACGGCGGACCCAGACAAATACATAGTAAGTATAGTACAGTAACAGTAACATATTCCACAACGTCGTTCCAATGCAAATTTGTGGTATATTAAGTAATAGTATAAAATTTGATTTAAATAGTAAATTAAAATACTATGAAACAAAAGGAAACATGCTGCTTCTTATTAAAAAAAATAGAACATAAAAATAATTTATTACTTAACATCATTTATTGTATTACAGGTTGAATTCTGATTTAAATATATCCAAACTATGTCCTTATTTTTATCAAGAGTTTCTTACAATAAAAACTAGATATATTTCTACGAATAGTTTTCCATTCTATGGAAATAACATTTTACGACCATTTTATTGGATGTCGTTCATTTCCTGCTACAAAAATATGCATTAGTGCCCGAATATAATATTCGAGCAACGTATGTCTATCATCTCAGTGGCTAAAATAGAGTAATCTTAAAACTCCTTATTCAGAGGTTATTTCAAGGTCGAATTTGAATATACAATTTCTATATGTAAGGTTTGAGTATAATCGGTTTAAACCAAAGAGGTTTACTTCTATATTTTTTTTCCTTAATCTGTTGAGACGGTTGCATTTGTAATATTAAAAAAAATATTACGTATGGTATAACATTACTTAATTATATTTTAGATATTGATATACACACATTTTTATATTGATAGTTTATTAAATATTACCTGTTGTCCGGGGCTTTGCTCGCGTTTTAAGAGTTATTGATTAAGTATTATATTATAATAAAGCAGCTATCTTTCCTAGAAGTTCTAGCTCGCTTCATAGCAAAATTTAATCAAAATCGGTTCAGTAATTCGGCAGCGACAGCGCAACTGACGAGACAGATTTACTTCCGCATTTTTATTATAATTAACTTGGACATCACTTATGCCAGACTTCATTTTCTTTTTCTACTTACCTTTAGTTGTGACATATCATTACCAAATGGCACTTACGACTTTTTATTTATAAGTATCTAGATCACTTTGAGTTCTATCACGTGTACTAAGAAGTCTTCTCCTTCCATACTTCTCTGTCTGACGTCATCTCCAGTAACATTCTTTCTAACCATATCATCTTTCACACAATCCATCCATCGTTCTTTTGCCGTCCTCTACCTCTATATCCATCCACATCCATGCTCAATACCTTCCTCATACTAAGTTCTATATAGTATTAGTAATACATATTAATAAAAAGTCACCCTAAATACTAATAGTCACGGTTATATAATATATTCTATTAAGCATATTGTTATATCGATAACAAAATCGAATAGAAAATTAAACAATGTTAATCGAGTCTATGACTTAACAATATCGATCACTAATACCGTAATTGGTTTACATAATCCCGTCATGATTTTCATTTCATTATTTAAAATCGATTTTTTTATCCCCCAGACACGATCCGGGATAACCCACATCACTAAATCTCGTATAATCTGACACGTATGATATTATGACTTTGACACGTGCTCAAAATATTTACTAAGTACCTACATCCTGTTTTGGAGACTGAACGAATATCACATACTCAATTATATTTAAAAAAAAACAATTATAGTTTATGTCAAACTTCTGTCAAACGACTTTTTATTTTTTAATTTATAAATGGAGGACAATCTGGCAAAGAGGTTATTTTCGGTGATAAAAATTAACATGATAATAATTTTAATGCATGATTATGATTATTTAAGATGCTTACACTGGCCCACTATAATTGTATAGTACGACACCACTTAGATGTAGCATCGACAAAATTCGTAAAACTGATTACTGCCAATTTACACAACCAATAGAAATAGCTCCCTCAATTCGTCGGTATAGATTCTCGCGGCAGTTCAACCCGAGAAAGCAAATCGACTTGTTAAATTGACGAATGTATTAGGTCATATACACGTTATTACACGTTATTACGTTTGTGTAAAGATCATATTCACATAAGAAATAAATATTGATAATTTGGGATGGCGTACTTAAATCGGATGTGATCCGTTTTACGAATTTTGCCGATGCTACATCCAAGTTGTGTCGTACTATACACTACTAGATCAAAACATTTATCTGAAAGTATACGATTTTAGAGACTTCATCGAATACTACAAAGATGTCAGAATATATAATACGATAAAATTTGATACAGCACGGTGACTATACATATGTAACGCCTACAAACTGCATCTGTAGTTAGGCGAGTAATATCTTTGGCTATGTATATCCTGTACAAAAATTAAATAAAAATACATATATATTTTTTTTTTTGTGTATCAAGTTGCATCTTCGTTATGAGTGTTTATCATCGTTGAGTGTTAGGTTAGACCCTCATCAGACGACGGTTAATAATCAAAATAAACTTATCATTTTGAACGATTATTTTATAAACCTATAAAGGCACTTCGCATGGTGGTAGCAGTATATTTTCATTATGACCACTTACACTAGATGAGGTAGTAATATTTATGGCGCAGTAAAAGTAAAGTAACAGCCTGCAAATTTCCCACTGCTGGGATAAGGCCTTCTCTTCCATTAAGGAGAGGGTTTGGAACATATTCCACCACGCTGTTCCAATGCGGGTTGGTGGAATACACATGTGGCAGAATTTCGAAGAAATTAAACACGTGCAGGTTTCCTCACGATGTTTTCCTTCACCGCCGAGCACGAGATAAATTATAAACAAAAATTAAGAATATACAGTGGTGCTTGCCTGGGTTTGAACCCGCAATTATCGGTTAAGATGCACGTCTTCTAACCACAGGACCATCTCAGCTCTTCGATGGCGCAGTAATCAAATGAAAGCCCTAGTTCTTCTAGGCTCTAAACCTAAACATTCTGTTAAGATGCACATGTTCTATGGCCCTATCACGAGTTTCATTTAGCTAACACAATTCTCAAATTAGTAAAATCATAAAAAAAAACGTAGTTAACAATATTAAATAAAACATATTTTTTTAAATAACACGTCAATTTTATTACTGGCAATAAATATTATGTTTTCCGGTTTAAGTGACGCGTTGACAGGCTCTTCATATAATTAACATATATTTTTATCGTTTTAACGATTTTTCGTCTTAATTTGACATAATAATAGAGCTTTTCCTCATTATACCAAATTACGTACACAACAATACTTACTGGAAAACAATACAAAATCTTAACTAATGAGTAAGAGGCTTTAGTTATCATTCTACAAATTATGAATTAGACGATCTAGTTGCGTTTCGATCGAAGTCAGGTCGTAATATAATAGTCTTGTTGGTAGGGCTTTGTGCAAGTCCGTCTGGGTAGGTACCACCCATTCATCAGATATTCTACCACCAAACAACAGTTCTTCGTACTAAACAAAGATTGTATGTGTTTGTGTTTGGAAAAACGTCAAACATTATTATAATAAATGTATTCTAAATAATTATATTATATATAGATACCACTAAATAATATAAGACTGTTTAACTCTATTTATTAAAAAAAATCTTATATTTATATGGATTTGAAGTTCAAGACACGTTTGTGTCTTTTCAAAAACGTACTAATTATCATAATTATACCGTCCAGAGTAAGAAAACTTACACAGTTAGACCAACTCATTGCAAGACAAATACAAAGAAGAAATCTTGTTTTTTTCTTGGTCAAAGCCTTTGCTGGCGTTACAATGTTCTTTTCATAATAATTCGTTGAATAGTTTTGGAACACTATGAAACATTTGTGTGAATGTAGAATATTAAAGAGTGTAATACAATATCGAGTGCATCTTTAAATTAGAAAACGAATACTTCTTTCACGTCTCTATGTAAAATTAGTAAAACATTTTCATATAAAGCTAGTCAAGTAAAAAACTTATATATTTACGTCCCAGCTTTGCACTGGTGGACATAAGCTTTTTTTTATATTATTACCTTTAATGTATATATTTTTTGTTGCTTTTTCCGACATGTATAACAATTGTCGTTCTATTTCAACGTAATTACTCAAAAACGTTAAAAAATATATACCTAAACCTTACTTATGAATCCCTCTATATATTCGTGAAAACCGCATGAAAATTCGTTCTATAGTTTTGGAGTTAATCGCGAACAGATAGACAGAACCGGGCAGGAGACTTTGTTTTATAATATGTAGTGACAGTGAAATGATAGTAATATAAAATTTCTTACCGAAAAAATTTATCGAAATTATATCGAAATAAATGACACATAAAATAAAAGTGTTTAATCAATTATAAATACCATTAAATAGAATAAATTAAATGAGCGAGGTCAATGAACTCGATTAGTTTAATTTTTATTTCTTTACCAACGTATTAATTAATTAGTAATAGTTGGTATATATTGCGTGCTGGATTATATCCGTTATAAAATAATTAAAATACTAATTAGACAACAATATTAATTATTATGGGTGTTTCCCTTAGAAAAACTAACAACTATTTTATCATATATTCAATTAAATTAAATCATTTGTCAAATGTTTAAAGAGCGGCTTGATCCGAAACGAAAATAAATCTATACACAAAAAAACAGTAAAAGAACACGTAACTATCCTTATATATAATGAGGTCACTGATTTTCTAGATTATACAGAAAATTTTAATGTCAAGTTTGAAAGTCAAAAAAATTTAATCATGTTTGAACAATATTGTAATAACTTTGATGACAGAAGTAAAATGACTACGAAACTATTTTCCATAAATAATATTTGTTTCTAGTTCTGTAAGCTTCATTCATGTATTATTTCTTTTTAGTTAATCATATAGAATTTATACTATTATTATATATACTCTGTCTATTGTTACAAGTTCCTGTCTTTGCTGTTTCAAGCGCTAGCCACTGAACCAAATTTGATTGAATTTAGTATTTGACTGTCCTGAAACATGTACGTTAAGGTACGTACCTACTATTATATATAATTATACATTGCTATATCTGATATTTGACATAAAAATATAGACTGTGTAGTCTACATTTTTATGTCAAATATTTAACAAAATTGTTTTATAAATTAATACACTTACCACCACAAGTTTTCCATGTTTCGGATGCCTTCTAATGAGCAGGGCGGCGCCATTTTCATCGTCTTGGTAGATATCTCCTATGTCCTCTTCGCCTTCCTGTAATCATAAATTCAATAAATTTTCCAAATTTAAATATTTATTCAATATAGCGTTACAATTGTTTATTGATTGTCTTAAATCTAGCATCAGTTCGAAATAAAAAACGTTAGAAAGACGTAAAAGGAAGAAATTTTGCGTGAATTTAGTTTAAGATTAATATATATATATAATTTTTGTTCATAATGGTTTAATTATCCTAAATAATTGGCGTATATAGGCTTCACGCGGGAACTGGTTGTAAGGGTGTGTATAAAGTTATATTAAAAAGCAAATTTCTATTTGTTATCCAACTTGGAAAACTGTGTCCAGGCCATTTCTTCTCTATTATACATATATAACCTTCCTCTTGATTTAATCTGTTTAATTTAATTTAATTTTAATTTGATGAAAACCGCAATAAAAAAAATGCGTTGTTTTAAAGACCTAAGCATACAGACAGCGGGAAGTGACTTTGTTTTATATTACCTCGTTCACAGAGATTATTAGTGTTTGTCCAAAGAAAATTAATCTTTATATTTAGAACGCAAACGTTTTTATTTTCATTTAAGTAAAGACACGTCATTATAAGTTTCTATAAAATTATATGATACCACCTACACATGGCACCTTTATCATCAAATCTTACTAAGTTACTTAAGGCTGCTTAGGAATAAAATCAATACAAAACAATTTGTCTCACCCAGGTGGTAATAAGCCACACCTACATCAAATCAAAACTGAACTATTTATAACGGATGAATCGCGTATATTAATTATTTTTAAACATCCCGACGTTTCGAGCACTTTGCAGTGTTCGTGGTCACGGGCAGACATATCGTGACCACGAACACTGCAAAGTGCTCGAAACGTCGGGATGTTTAAAAATAATTAATATACGCGATTCATCCGTTATAAATAGTTTTATTTAAATGTGTAATCATCGCGAAAATTTAAGACAACATTAAATCAAAACTGGTCAAGGCTGAGAAAATTCAAAGTAATAACGCCTCGTGGGGCATTCATTGTTACTTTGCTCCACTTGCATCGCTAATTAGACAGCAAGGTGTGTGATGAGAATTTTGATCAGCTTCATGTGTTTTTTTATAAAGGTGACCGTTAATTACGTATAAATGTTAAATATTTCAAAGATAATTTTGATGTATTAATTTGCAGCGTCCCTCGTGTGTGACAGGCTTTATATATTTGGAATTAAAAAAAAAAAAGAAATGTCAAATCTTTTTCTTTCCTGTTTTTATTAAAGTTACGAATACATTGAATCTGTAGGATATTTTAGTGTATTTAGTTTACAAATGACTATTGAATAAGTAAATTATGTTTACCCTTGACACAGGTTATTTAATTAGCCTAGCTAGGATAGATAGTACTTGATCTGTGTTTCTTTTGATGACTATGTTATGATACATTGAGACTTTTATCGTAGTTCAACCATGTAACTGCTTGTAAAGACTATTTTTGTATGGAATAAAAATAAATTTGAATAAAAATTTGAATAAGTAAAGTTTTAGACATAGACTTTAGAACCATATTTGGCATTTTTCTACTTACTAATTCTTATTTTAAGTATCAATTAGTATTTATTATTTCATTTAACATTGAAATATATTTTTATATAAAAACAAATATAGTTCAAGTTTAAATTAGTAAATTCCAATTAAAAAAGACACGAAAACTGATTTCACAAAACGTTTTTTTTTTTTTTTTGTATTTTATGGAATAGGTTGGCGGACGAGCATATGGGCCACCTGATGGTAAGTGGTCACCATCACCCTTAGACAATGACGCTGTAAGAAATATTAACTAATCCTTACATCGTCAATGTGCCACCAACCTTGGGAACTAAGATGTTATGTCCCTTGTGCCTGTAGTTACACTGGCCCACTCACCCTTCAAACCGGAACACAACAATACTGAGTACTGTTATTTGGCGGTAGAATAACTGGTGAGTGGGTGGAAAGAATATATTTTTCCTAATGACGTCAGATCCGACCAACACATCAACTAAAAATTAATCTCACATGTCCAGTAAGTTCTGTTAACCTCTGAACTAAAACAGAGAATGCGAGGTCAACAATATATTATACATACCTCAATGTATACAACAATCAACGGAAGCAACAAACGAAGGCTGCATTGTTACAATGTAGAAATTCCATTAAATTGGATTGTATGATGCGATGCATCGAACCTTACACAGCTTATTGAGGAAAAGTGGTGAAACGAATGAAAATGTCTCTTTAAAATTATTACAACGCAAGGGAATTCAAATTTTTTTTAAATTTCCTTAAAACTATGTCACAAAATGGCGGATTTAGGTATACTCTGCTAGTGTTTACGCTACATAGATTACAGATAACGAAAAAAAAATACACATTCCAAACTTGATATATATTTTATTTCTTTAAGTATTTGTTTATATTTACTAAAAATTCTTCTATATTATGTACAACAAACAGTGATTGACTTAAATATCTTTATTAAGAATATTAAACGCTTACCCACTCACTATTATATATATATATATATATATATATATAGCCAAATTATTTTTCTATCAAGATCAAACAGTAGTTCGCAAAAATTCAATTCGCTATTTTTTAACGAATCCATAACCATCATGACAATTCCTGATCAAAGTTGTTTATTTATATTTATTCAAATATCTTTTTGGATCGGCTGTAGGTAAGGTTTAATATCTAAGCTTTTTCCCAAAAAAAAATTGATCTGTCATTAATAAAATTATATATAATAAGAATACCTAAAGAAAGAATCCGGAACTAAATAGATCAAATATAGATAAAACCAAAACTTCAATCAGAATGTTGATAATATCGGTTTAAGATATGAAAATATATTTAATTGAAAGCCATTTCGATCACGGAAGTAGGAATTGCAACACCAGTTCCGAAGGCTGACAACAATGCACCTTTCCCGAATTCAAGCCGAGCTTGGTATGTGACCATTTTGTACATTAAATTTCGCAAAAATGATTAATTTTGAAATACATAATATTAAATTAATCCTTTAAAAAAAGAATATAACTCTATACAAGATTATCTTAATCTTCACGCTTTTTTAGAAGAGTTTATCATCTACTATTAATAGTAGATGATAAAGAAGCGTGGAGTTGATATTTGTTCATATTCAGGCATGATATGTATTCGTGACTAATTTAACTTGCGAGAAAAATAGTTACCGAATTCTTTGCCAATTATTCTCGCTATAATCGACAACTAAATAGACTCTTTTTTTATTTTTTTAAAATAAACTTGTTGTCGCGCATCAGGGACGCCTCACCAATGACAATCAAGTAATAGAACATTGCTGAAGCTTCTTAGACGATTCCTTAAAAATCTTTTTTGGGTGTATTTCTCCAGAACACTCTGGCACTTGTTGTTCTTAAGGCAGGGCTGATCGGACCTGTTTTAGCTTTCCATATAATAGTCTGTAAGAAGCCTACTTGAATAAAGTATATATTGATTTATTTTTGGCTTAAAACGGACATTATGACATGTCCTGTTCATGATAGACAACATTGTTTTGCGTCCCCGTAATAATTCATAAGTAATTAATTATTATATGTTTTAGCTAGAAGTGATAATTCGGGACAAGGTGATATATCACGGAAAATCGGGACGGTCCCGTTCAAAACGGGTCGTATAGCCACCTTTGTTATGAGTCATGTCGTGAGAACTGTGAACCCAATGCAACCGTTCACTAACTCTTTGACCGTTACCATACCTAGCCACGATATTTGTATAACGTGAATTTTCGAACTATCTAATTCTCGCGACTTTATCCGTATTGACCGGTTATTGTTTCCTATAATCAAGACAGTCATAAACCTTAACACTTCCAGCATAAAAGAACGATGATTCAATTAGTGTGCTCACAGACCATATCAGGGATCGTAAAACACAATGGTAAGAGCTTCTATAATTCTTCTTCTGCTAGTTTCTTGCCGTTTCTGCTTGCTAGAGGCTTCGTTCCAAAACGGAAAATAGTATTAAATTGACGACGATTCAAAAACGCTTCATTGTAAAGTTTATTTGAGTAAAATTTATT
Organism: Vanessa cardui; assembly: GCF_905220365.1. Classification (NCBI taxonomy): domain Eukaryota; kingdom Metazoa; phylum Arthropoda; class Insecta; order Lepidoptera; family Nymphalidae; genus Vanessa; species Vanessa cardui. The sequence goes on from NC_061146.1 coordinate 4,924,629, forward strand.
TGATTTTGTTAGAGAGAAGTACAATTGTCGAAAGGATTTTTTTTAAATGGCCTTTTATCAAAGTCCTGTTTATTGTAAGAAATAATACTTGGTAATAGGGCTTTTTTGAGCCGGTCTGATAGGTACCACCCCATCATCATATATTCTACCAATGCAGCAATACTTAGTATTGTTGTTTTCCGGATTGAAGGGAGAATGTGTTGGTGACGTAACATCTGAATTCCAAGAGTAGTGACGCATTGGTTATGGAAGATATGGTCAAAACTTCACAAGATGCTAATGTTTATAAGCATTGATGAGGTTTCATGAGTTAATCTTAATATATTAAATACTTGCTTCAAGAGGTCACACGCTCAAGCAATTAAAATTGTTTAATAACAGCTTTCGAACCTGGCTTTCGTTTAAATTACTTTACACAAGAGTTCAATTTGATCACGTGACAAATCGATCGCTATTCTGATGCGTGTCGCCTTGAAATGTCATAATAATTAAAGTCAACATCGCTTATCACTTTCATGACATTTCACGATCGTGTTTGAGTTCGAGAACCTTATAAAATTCTGTTCTAATATTCTATACTTGTAATATCTTTTGTATGATATGCGAGTATGCGAGTTTCTTGCCGTTTCTTCTCGCTAGAAGCTGCTTTCCGAAACGGTGGTAGTATTTAATTGTTGACGATTCAAAAACGCTTCTTTGTGAAGTTTACTTGAATAATTTGATTTGATGACTAAACTGATCGGATCGTCGGATCTTTGTATATAGATTAGGAAGCTTAAATTTGGAATATGGATTTTTTTACGTAATCATTGGATGGGATTTTTGGAGTTTTAGATATTCCAAAATTCAAATTATAGTTATTGTAAATAGAAAAGTGTAGTTATTGGAGTTCGAAATATAAAAACAAGCGTCTCGCTGTTTAGTACTGACGAATATGATAGACAACATTGTTTGACATAAGACTAGAATACTATGACATAAGAGCGCAGTTTTTTTTAATAGTGTTTGTAAGGCGGACGGGCAAAGGGGCTACTTGATAGAGTTAAGTTGTTATGACCCTTGTGCATGTAGTCATGTTATATGAAATTTCCCTAATAACCTATTAAAATGGGCTTGTCACAAATTCTTATAAAGCAGTAATATTTTAAACAAATTAATCAAATCAAAGATCGTTATGAGTAAATAAAAAATATATTTAGCCGTTATACAATACAATCTTCATATTGTTTATAAGCTAGGATGCAATCATATCGAATAAATTATTATATCGTTATAAAACATTGTCAGTTTATTTTCCCATCACAGTCCATAAACCAATCAACAGACGAACCATTTCGAGTCACGTTGTGATATTTAATGTTTTTTATTATTGTTTATTATATAAATATTACTAATAACTATACACGTGTAGAAATAGGAATCGTACTTATAATAAATATGACAATTTATTATTGGGATATCGGATGTTATTAATACACGGGAAAAAGAAGTTAGTAAAGATGACGCACTAACCGCTTGCGGCTTTGACAACCATTCTTAAGAGAGGTAGATTGATTTTATTTTTATGGTATAGGTCGGCAGACGAGCATATGGGGCACCTGATAGAAAAGGGACACCATCACCCATAGACAATGGCGCTGTAAGAAATATTAACTATTCCTTACATCGTCAATGTGCCACCAACCTTGGGAACTAGGATGTTATGTCCCTTGTGCCTGTAGTTACACTGGCTCACTCACCCTTCAAACCGGAACACAACAATACTGAGTACTGTTATTTGGCGGTAGCATAACTGATGAGTGGGTGGTACCTACCCAGACGGGCTTGCACAAAGCCCTACCACATTTAAATGCACAATATAATAGAAAACTCAGATAATTTGAGTTTCTAAGGTGATGACGTATCACGTAGCTTTGTATTGTGTAATGACTGACAAACTGTGAACGCTGTTTGAAATTCTGTAGTATATTGAGTATCTGCATTGCATTCGTGGGAAGCCGGGCGTTCGCTAGTATTGAATAAATGTGTGTGTAAACAATACTTTACTCTTTCAACTCACCCAAGAAGCGTCCGAATGCAACCAATACCTGGTGATCTACACTGTCCCAAAATATTTTTTTACGAGACGTTCTGGGTGCCTCAATACACTAGATTTGACCAATGACCATGATACGCAAGGCGCTCGTGGCATCCGGATATTAGGTAAGTTCGCCTGACGGTGTTAAATTCGATTAGACCGGAAGTAGGTCAGGAAAACTATCATTCGGATGTCCTATCCCGGAATTAAATCTTACGACTTAATTAAGGATAAGAGTATAAGAAAATATTTATAATTAATAACAAATTATTAATCGTTAGTGATGTGATGTATAATTGAGTTACGTATAAAAAAACACACACACACACACGTACAGAAAGTATATTTGAATTGTAATTTTTTTCGTTTATTTTGTAACTTAAAAAAGTCATCTTTTAATTGAATAATAAAAAAAAACAAACAAACATCGTTGAAATAAAATGATCGCGATTAAAAAATTCTACGCATGCTACATGATACCTTATGACCTTGGTAGCAAAGGTTAAAATGGCGAAAAAATTTCTGCACGTTTCACAAAGTTAAGGCTACGCTACTACGTTTGTTGAATAAAAGTTGTTCTATAATTAAACATATGTATTTGAAATTGTATTAACCTTATAGTATTTTTATTTTATTAAAGTTATTATTTAAATTTTAACTGCAACTTTGTAACTAACTTAAATATGTACATGGTAACATTGTCAAAGAAGAAAATAATTTTAAAATTAGAACATTAATGATAATTATATATAGTACGACACAAATTAGATGTAGCATCGGAAAATGCAATGAAATGAAAATACAACCGATTACTGCCGATTTATACAACCAATAGAAATAGCTCCCTATCATGCCATTTGACGCTATTCGTCGCTATAGATTCTCGCGTCAGTTCAACCCGAGAAAACAAGTGCATGTAAATCGACGTGTCAAATTGACGAATATATTAGGTCATATGATATTACAAGTTATAACGTTTGTGTAAAGATCATATTCACATAAGAACTAAATATTGATAATTTGGGATAGCGTACTTAATGCGGATGTGATCGGTTTCACGAATTTTGCCGATGCTACATCTAAGTTGTGTCATACAACTATATACTGTTGGCTGCCTAGTTATGAAACTTTGATATTTTGTTATCGGTTATCAATCAAGCGAATGTCTTTTTTAAGAGTTTGTAGCAACGGGTATATATTTCCCGAAGAAATGTATATATTATACGAGCCAGGAAATACTTGTATCTGGCAACAGTACTATATACGTACAGACAGGAAATGTAACTAATATATAACATTTCTAGCTTTATGTAAAATATCTTAAACTAAAAAAAAAAGTGTATACATAAACGCGACCCTGTTATGGTTTTGTTTTATGTAACACAGATTAAAAAATGACATATGATAATTTATTATGAATTTATGGATGGTAATATTTTAATAATTCAGTAAGTTCAAGGCTAGGTCGCGTAACCATAATCAGTCAAAATCAAATAGAATACTTTATATTCTGTGACTGATAATTAAAAAACCAGATTGCATTTGTAGAAAACATCTTATGCGAATTAATTGAATATAATATTCATTAAAAATAAAAATATCAGTTTATATTACCTGATAACGAATAATTACTTGGACGAGAACTTCCTCGTGATAAATAAATAAATAAAATTAATGGTTATTGCACAGATACAAAATTATATTCAACCCATAGCAACGACAAGTTGCGACGTGTGTATGCGCCATTAGACATAATATGCTATTCACGAACGTCATTAACACTCGAGGCGTTAAAGGGGGGGGGGGGGGGGGGGAGGCTAGTTCTGTCAACGGTCGTCTACATCAAAGCGGTTTAATTCTAGCTCCAGAAGGGATTAACAAATTTTAATGGGATTTATTTTCTATTAACCGGTGGTAGCTTCACTTCATAGAGCTGTTAAATGACAATTGAAAAGTGCTGTAAAAGCCTGCTTAAATAAAGTATATTTTCATTTGATTAGATTTGAATGAAAGTGTGCCAATCTATAAGAGTTTATTTTTTCTTTCTTCGTCTTAACGTCCAGTCTAATGAAATAAAACAAAATTGACAAATTAAGTCATTGGTATTGGATCCAATGTTGGTTATTGGCATATAGAAATGAATATTCACAAGTGAACGTTTTTCAGAGTAAATCTGATGTTTCCTTATCAGGCTGCTTTAATGTTACGACCTCTATCCCTAAACCTTTATTTGAATACGTAGTTGAGAATAATTACCACAGCTATTCAATTATTCACTTTAAATTTGTAATTATTATCAGGTTTTTTAAACAGATAGACAAAAATTAAATAACTATCATTTTGTTAACTCAGTAGGGGAAAACTTTAAAATCACAGATATATAATGCAAATTTATTTATTTTGTATCGATATTTATGATCGCTGAAGTATTTATTAAAGCGGATATGACGGAATATATCGCTGTATACATTTTTGGTATGCTGTAGATTCAAACACGTGCAATGATCGCAAGTCAAACAGCCGTTTCTAATTAATTTAAATAATTGTTATCTAGATCGTTATCACTTCCTTGTATATTGACAGCGACGAAATATCTTTCACAATTAAAGGTAAACTTATGAATTATACATATGTATGTGTGAGTGAGTCGCTAAAATTCTCCACAAAGATTTATTGAATTGGTCAAAATTCCAAACATACTCGTAACAAAACTAACTACGCACTTCGTCCGTCAACGAGAATGCAAATTAATGTTATTTAATAGAATTTATAAATAACTAAGACCTACCACAGATGTAGTTTCTAAAATGGAATACCAATAAACATATTATTAAAACTATTATTATTAAAGTTTAACGTTTTGAAATTTAATATACAGATTAACATTTTTTTAAAGCAACGGTTTAACATGTTATGCCACAAATGAAACAGCCAAAGACTAACTAAAGGGTGAAAAACAAAAATAAAATTTACATTATATGATCTAATAATAATATAAGTATGGAGTAGCGTGCAAAGGCTAGTATTTAAGTAAATAAACAAAACACTCATATATGTTAATGAAATAAATAAAACGTGCCAAAAGTTTTCCTCGATAGATTTACAAAATAGATTATAAAATGTAATATAAAACGAATTATAAAAAAATGGCAATAAATGATAACACAAATCACGTGGTATTTATAAAACGTGATCATTTCAATTTATTCATGTATTAATTACATTTGTCTAAGTATTCGAAAAGTCAAATTTGATTAGCGTTTTTAATGATTTATTGACAAGTCTGGTCAATGTACTTGATATTTGTGCATGCGATTTCCTTTTCTAATAAAACATATGTTATTTTATGAGATATCTACACGTGATATGAGTTTTTTTATCTTTAGAATGGTTTAGCGTACGTATAGGTACGTGCATGAATATACTTGTAACTTAAAGCGAACACTAGGAGCAGTTGGGGCTAGTGTCAGGGACGGTATTTTTTTAGACAATTTTCGAAGTAAAAAGATAAAAAATATCTCGAATCATGCATTATCGAAAGGATTTGTTGTATCATCCATAACAGTCATTTGATTTATTGAACAATATTGTGTATCGAATCTGCACATCATTTCATACAAAATTTAAGCGCTAAGGTTAAATGCGACACTGCATGCGAACGATTTTGTCGAGTCTGATTGTTGCAAGATGGCGTATGGGAGAGATCTCTTGCTGCTGCTGTGCCTGTGAGTCCACATTTGTGTTTTATATCTCCTATGCAATTTGCTAATCGATGATTATTTTGTGGTCTTCGGACAAAGAGGGCATTATCATCGTGATAACAAATCTATCTACTAATGTTGAAAAAGAGTAACTACTGAGTTTCTTGACGGTTCTTCTCGTTAGAATGTACTTTCCAAACATGATAACTTCACTTACTATAAAAAAAGTAGTTAAATAACGATTCAAAACTGCTAAAAGCCTACTCAAATAAAGTATTTTTATTTTTAACGTGAAAGACATTTTAATATATCCAATAGTCTCTCTGATTAATTACATAATATTAAATAGTTATTTAAATAGTAATAATAATTACTGAAATCAACAAGTAATAAGTACAATAACATTAGTCCACATTAAAATATTTGGATTGCCTATTCCAGTAATGTATAAATCCTCAAGTCAAATTCGCTAAACGACGAATGGGTTTACAATGTAAATTACATTACATAACTCAGTTGGTACGCGATGTTTTTGTATAAATAAGCAGTTTGAAACTAAATAAATCCATTATGATTTCAGTCGATCTACCTAACCGACAACAATTTGTATTATTGGAAAAGTCTTCAATCAAATTAAAACGATAAAAACGAAATGTGACTATATTTTGCTTATAAACTCACTGATTTATATTAGTACCTTTGGAATTTAAACAGTTTATTGATTAACAGTAGACGATGTAAAGCTTCCTAAATACAAGAAGAAGATAAAAAGAAAGACATTTATACAGAAAAATACGTATGCGTATCGCCTGTCAGAAGTGAAAACTTAAACTAATCGCTGTCGTATGCGTATGATAAAGGGAAGCTAGAAAGACTGGACCGTGGACGTAACGCGTTACGTTACGAAGCTGTTACCCCCATAAGAAGTTACCATAAGCAATAAGCAAAAAAATTTTATCAATTATTAAAAAAGAATCTAGTTTTTAATTTGCTTATCATAATCTCAAAGAAAAATCTCAATAGAGTTACCCTTTAATCATAATTATATCAATATGCATCGAAGTAAATATCGCTTATTATAAATAGCCGTTATCAAAGTATCAATAGCCGGTACAAATTAAATACCCATTGAAAATTAACCTCTAAACGCATAATCGCCTATTATAATAAAAACATAATTATTCCACCATAATTACACAATGCAAGCAACGTTTTAATTTCTCAAAGTTATCACCTGACTTCACTTAACATCATTAGATAAGCCTCCGTGGGAAGACGTAACGCTTTCACCTTACGTTAGATGAGCGAATTTTTTGCATGCCACAAGAACAAAGGGAACAACATACAACAAAGGATAAATTGTTTAAACGAATTTAGTATCTATTGCTATGAACATAGTAACTACATTCGTTTTCAGTTCATTTGAATAGTAGAAATTTGCTTTCTGTATCGTTCCCGTATCAGTTGTATAATATTCAATCGTCGTCGTCGTTTCTAGTTTTTCATGGTCAATTTCCCTTTTCTCTATTGACTGTGTAGTATATGGGTTAATTATAAGTATATGGGAAACAAATTTTCTAAAGCAATTAAAAGTGAAATGATTTCGTACGTCTCGTCTGAGACTTTCTTGTTTCGTAAACATTAACATCGAACAATATTTCTTATCTGTTCTAGTAATATGTTTTGTTTCTTATTTGCTATAATGAACGTCGTGAGGAAACCTGCATGTGTCTAATATTATATAAATTGTGAAACATGTGTATTCCACAAACCCGCATTGGAACAGCGTTTTAGAAAATGTTCCAAACCTTCTCTTCAAAAAAATGTCTTAACCCAGCAGTGAAAAATTTAAAGGCTGTTGTTATTGTTGTTGTTCTTCTAATAAATATCTATTTCACAGAGTAAGTTAAGCTTACCACGTTTATAAAAAAAAAAAAACAATAAAAGTAGGTTTCTTCAAACTTACCGCATTCATTTCCTCATAATCCACTCCATGCGGCTGCGAATCATTGGTCAGCACACGCCACATCCTCAATCCATCCTTCTTCACCAATCCCTCTTGTTTCTTCAGCACCAGTTTCAGTAGTCTCCCGAACGCCTCCAGCTCGATTTTGTGCACGTCCTCCTCTTGGTCTTCCACTGGATGCTCGCTATCACCATCACTTACACTATCACTAACTTCACTAGAATTTGTCACATTGAACTGCACACTCACTGTGTTATTTAAATCTCCAATAATATCCACGTCTTTTATGTAATTCTTCGCTTTTATGAACATCTCATCGTTGAGCAGCGATGGTTGACTGTTAGACTTGGTAGATTTTGAGATCTTTTCATGGGGTATTTTCCCGGAGTTTAGTGAATGTGAATTCGATGAGTGTGATGTGGGGATGTTCCGCCTGGAGAGGTGGTGGGTTAGGTGTACCAAGTGGTACTGTGGTACGTTACTGTGGTGGTCTACGTGGAAGACGTTCCTGAGCTCCTCTGTCGTCATGTGCTCGTGAATCTGTAACAATACAAAAAATAATTATGAAAACATATTTAGTAGATTCCCTGTTCATAAAGACACAATAGTTAATAACATAGGACAGGGACAAATAATCTTAAGATATATCTAAAGATATCATTATAGTCCGTAGGGGGCAGTACGGAAGAACGAGATCTCCCGATCTTTTATCTCTCTCTATATAACACTCATGAAACAGTAATTAAGTATTATGTACCAAAATCCTGGTTGTGTGCTTGATTCATTAAATTATTGCTACACAATGAAATCAATCGTGATGATATAAGTAGGACAGGATAGGATTTTTTTTCGTGTCCTCGACAAAATACATCAAAAATTTTCAATGATACACAAATGCCAATAAATTAACTTCAATCTATTTAAAATAAATATATTCAGCCGTAGGCAACGATTAGCCTTTGAAACGTTTGGCATTTTTTTACTATTTTTATGTTTACATCATTTATGCGTTTAAGAACAAGTTTAGTATCGGTTTGATGTACAGTCAGAGCAAGAAAACATTCGTCAGTTTTGAAATTAATTCCTTTATCAGGTCCTAAACTCTTAGTACCTTTTGTAACTAAATCACTAAATTGACAACTGCATATAAAATTAAACCTGCATAAAATGGTAACTTGGTTCAAAATGGTGTAACATCGTCTGACTACGTCTAGTTTTATATTAAGATGAAATCTTTTTAATGGCGTAATTAGTCATAACAAATTTAAATTAGATATATCTTTTAATGAATTGTCAAAATATGTCTGTCAGTGTCATGTATTCTCGATCGGTAAAGCAGCTTATCGCTACTAGTGAGCAGACTTCTTCTTTCCCCGACTGTACAGTCAGAGTAAGAAAACTTTCGTCAGTTATCAAATACATTCCTTTATCAAGCCTTAAACTCTGAGTACCTTTTGAACCTAAACATCAAATAATTGTGACGAAATATGTAATTGTTAATCGATAAAGCAGATTGTCGCTCATACTGAGCACACGAAAATAGATCTTAAGGTGACGAACCTTTTGTTATTCTGACTGTACATCCGTATCGGTGTGAATTCGCTCGAATGTCACAACTCGAAAACCTTGGTTGCGGTCAACAGTACCTTACAACCTTTCTCGTCATTAACATAATGTTATCTAGCGATCCTTTATACGTCTATGTTTTATGGCCATTTTATTTATATAACACTATAAACAATTTTAATATTATAATTTTTTTGCAATTTTAACTTAATTTTTGTTGTGGTTAAAATGTAAATGTTTCTATTTAAATATTAATATTGTAACGAATTATCGATCGTATTTCGATTTTGAATTATTGAGCCTTAATAGTGTTATTAACACTTGTGTTTATTAGTTAATTTATTTTAAGAATTGAAGCTGATATATTTAAGCACGTACTGAAATCATTTGTAAAAAATATACAAATAGAAAAAAAAAACATTTTATTCGATACAATTATATATACAAGATAAAAAGCATGTAAGTAATACTTGTTGATTTTTATGTAAAAGCTTATTCTTATTAAGTATAGGATTTATAGTAACTTCCAACCACAAGAGAACAACAGCCAAATAAACAGCATTAAACATTGAATTGACAAGATATAATTGATCGAAAACTTTGGTAATCTGTAATTCATTAGAGTATGGATTTGCGAAAAAAGTTTTGAATTTCGACGCAACTGTTACCGAAATTTTGGAAGTAAAATTAAAGTGAATATAATAATTTAAGTATTATAAATAAGCTCAACAACTATTACTAGTACAAAATATTGTTGAACTATTTACAAATTGCATGTTATACGTAAATTTTAAGTTTTTTATTTTCATATCTTCTTCGTTTGGAATAAGCTATAGATCATATGTGCTTTATATTAAATATCATTTATATTAAACTAGCTACTTCAGACGTTGAATAAACTATATAGAGCGCCTTTATTGACAAACATACATAATATTGTTGTGCCAGCGACCGAAGCGTACGCAGAACCGCTCAATACAGTTTCATCACAATCGGACGAATGGTGTAGCAATGTACATACAAACATTTATTTACTAAGAAAATGACGCTTCAATACATAGTATGTTTGATAGTAGAACATTATTGGTATCTGAGATATGAAGACTTGAATAAAGAACTCCATGGAGTTACTTCTCGTTATTCTAATCCAAATAACAGAAGCAAAACGAATTATGATTTAAAATGTCATCGTATTAATTTAACATTATATTTTTGTGCAAAAATAATTTCAATGACTGTTGATAGATTGATACACATTCCTTTACGACCGGAAGTCGTCTAAGGATGACGAGTTATGTAGATCAATAGTTATTTATCAACAATAATATTCTACAATACTATTTTATATACATACGATTATCGCTTCTATATCATCACACATTAGACCCTAAAACCCCTGACATGTTTTCGAATAAAGACACAATGATTGGGTTGTCCGTACATAATGTTATCACGTAATAAAATCGTTCTCAGGATTATAGCTCTTAATGTATGTTGATAAATATTAAATTGCCATAGTGCGTTTTGTAATTGGAGTTGTAATTGTACAGTGTTAAGAGTCGGTTGGCCTCGATTGTGATCCAGTTATTATGTAATGTGATTTGAACGAGTTTTTTCTAGGCTAAAAAGGTTGTAAAGAAAGCCAATATCGCCGAGTTATTGTCACTGAATGATGAACAGTGGGTGGTCGGTTTGATGCATTAACGTTTCCTGATTAACTACGTGTTAGAGAACGCTTAATAGTTGATATTTGATCATAATCAATATGACATATATAATATACACGATTTATAGAATAATAGTTTTTAATGTCTCTTGCATAAGAGTGAACTTGAAATCGTTTCGTAAAGGAAAATGGTTAAGTCTCCAGACATTTTACTGTCTTTGGCTCTTTTTATTTTATATAGTTGCACATAGCAAAACCTTATATTAAAAAAATAGTTTAAACAGTATTACATTTTGATATCACATTGTTTCAATTAAATTGTTGCTATTGTTTAAAAATTAGTTTGATAATAACTTTATCATTTCTAAAAGTTATTAAGTCTATATCATTCGTCTTTTCTTTAATACATCGTATATATGCACTATATGCGAAAGGAATTTCGTTCATTTTCTTCTAATTTTTTTGAACTAGCAACACTAATATTTATTAAAAGCCACAGTATAAATAAGTAAAGCAGATCATAAAGTTGGGAAAAGGCTCTTCCACGATTTTCCAACGAGAAAAAGAAGGCTCTTGCCCCCTGGGTTACGGATACCTACGTTTTATTTTGTAATAAATAAGCTTAAAAGAAATATATCGACGACCTCAGTCGAGTTGTGTGTACACCGGTTTCCATGGTTACGCCCCACTCCGAGGTATCGAGTTCGATTCCCGACCGAGTCAATGTAGATTATCATTAGCTTTCTATGTTGTCTTGGGTTTGGGTGTTTGTGGTAACGTCGTTATTTCTGATTTTCCATAACACAAGTTCTTTAGCTACTTACATTGGTATCAGAGTAATGTATGTGATGTTGTCTCATATTTATTTTAAAAAAAAATATGTTTACTTAGAGAAAGATTTCTGTACTTAAGTTATCTTAAAATTAACATAAAACTCGTTCTTTATTACAAAGAATTGCTTTACGTCCGTGGGAAATTAGATCGTCACGTCTGACGCAACAAAAGCGTTGATGTGTTTAATTGTATTTTTGCAATAACTATTTAGGAATAAAGGTGCATTGTTCTGACTGAAACAGCAAGCTATTTTATCAATTTGTCAAAAGTGTCAAATCTTCAAGAAAACAACTATTCTAGAGACTTATATTTTAAAGGAAAAGAATCAGTAATAGCTACTGAGTTTCTTTCTCTTTTTCTTCACTAAATATATATGTGAAATGACGATTTAAAACTACTCATAAAAGCCTACTTGAATAAAGTATATTTTGATTTTGCTATCCGATACAGCATTCTTCCTCGCTTCTACACTGTCAATGTAATTTAACTCGAGCCCGTTAAAACTAATGGAATCATTTTCAACATCGCTAACATTATGCACCAATACAATAGCGCAATGGGTTACGGGCCGCCTAGAGATTTAAAAAGTCTCAGTATGGATTCTGTCCCAATACTAATACAAGCTTAAATTGAGGCGTAAATAGTAGTTATTCCTTATGATAGGGCATTACTAAACATTTTGTCTAGATAGATAAAAGTAAAGTAACAGCCTGTAAATTTCCCACTGCTGGGATAAGGCCTCCAATCTCATTAAGGAGAGGGTTTGGAACATATTCCACCACGCTGTTCCAATGCGGGTTGGTGGAATGCACATGTGGTAGAATTTCGATGAAATTAGACACATGCAAAGACACACACCGCCGATCACAAGATGAATTATAAACACAAATTAAGCACACATATATAGTGGTGCTTGCCTGGGTTTGAACTCGCAATCATCGGTTAAGATGCACGGGCCATCTCAGCTCAATAGATAGATAGAAGATAGAAGAAATCTAGATCACACACATCACAGTCTAGATAGATAGGTAGAATAAATTCAGGAGTTTAATGTAGAGTAGCTAGTGCGGTTATAGTTTATGGTTAGGTGGAAGACAAGCCGTCAAAATTAGCGTTTGTTTGAAAGGATACCTATTTTATTTGTTTTATATTAAAACGCTTACTATCATTGAAATGCAGTATTTGTGACCTATGATATACATAAACAAATGTCATGCAATATTCTAAATTTGAAACGATGCAAAATCAACTTTAACACGTAGTACACAGAGTTTCTTTTACCTAAAATGTTAAATTTGAACTTTTATTGCTCCATAGATATGCCAAAAACGTATTTACAATTCAAAGGAGTATAAGCGTTATTCCGATAAGAATAAAGATTATTATCCTTTGATGCAATGTGTCTCACCTGATTTGGTTAAGTGCTTTACAAGTAACGATAAATACAAGATTTCGTTGATTATGTATGAGTCACGAAAACATACATTGTATCCAGTGGTAGGTCGTGTCTGTAGAAAGCTTGAATTAAAACTATATTTGACGTTAAAATGGAATCTGTCTATTTTTGGTCCGAATTGCTATAACATTGTTTTATTTTTAATTTTAAATTGTATATTCTGATTTCAGATTGAGCAATTGACAATATTAAAAATAATTTACTTATCAATATATTAAAATATGTATATTACAGTAGCATAATAGTATACTAATATTACGCTAATCAAATCTTACTTCTTCTGATCTTAATTAAACCGTCTACTTATGAATTAGCGCATTAGTTGCTAGATAAAAGCATTGGGATCCATTAAGAAATTAAGAGTTAAAATGGCATGATACATAAATACGGATTACGGAACTACATATAGTCTAACAACAATTCCATTATTAATATAAGCTTTTGTTTTATTTTTTTATTATTGAGTCTGTGTTACAATCCATGAAAAAAAAAACAAAATAATATTCTATTGCCAATTAAAACCAAAACATTATGTTTGTTTGTTTAACTGACGACGAAATATAACATACCAATTTCGTTAATTGTCTTCAAACGCTTTAATGTAAGCCCACAAATCTCGGCCTTAATATAATGACACAAAACAAAGCCTTACGTAAACGTACTTTCTTATTTGCTCACCAAGAATATCTGAATCAAATCAATGTAACGTAATTCTAGTTCGAACAGGAAACCAGTTAGGTAACCTGGGCTAGGTATGATGATTATTGCAACCGTTCAATTTTGAGCCTTATTACTTCGAAATTGAGTTTAAAATAATTTGGCTACTATAATCTGACCCCGGGTAAAAGGCACAAAATATACAATACCTAGAGAGCTAGGTAATCGTCGTGACCTTAATTATATTCGTGACAAATTGTGGGATTCCAATAGTTCCAGACGACAGGAAGTTAAGAAGGTTATGTATGATTAACGGACCAAGCATCAATTTTGCATAATGATTGCTCAAGAATCCGCCCGCGGCTTTCGTTTTGCTCTCAGATTATTAATTAAAAAAAAAAATCAAAGTTAAAACAGTTAGTCTGCTTCTCCTAAGATCTCCCTTATTTTTATTTCTTCTTTTAATTTGCATACATTGTATGAAATCCGATCAGCCACATGCGTATCAAAGTTTGAAACAGAGTAATGGAGTAAGGATTTATATACACATATAAAGGTTGACATATGACTTCACTTAGCTTAAAGGTAAGTGTTAGTGGAGTCCAAATGCAATGCCAGCCTGTAAGATGCCTTACGCCTGAAGGGAACCATGTTATGAGAGGACACGTTTGCTGGTGAAGAACAAGACGACACGTTTGCTGGTAAAAATTCAGGCAACTCTTTTTTGTCAGTTGAAAGAAGAGTTGCCGGAATTTTCACGCGCGATGGAATTGTCATCACATTTATACGGTGTCATGAATCGTTCTTAGTCCATTGTCGTGTATTTTTACATCGCATACGACCTTTAAATCATTGAGATATGGACGAGTTATAGTTAGGGCAAGCGCAATGGTTGAATCTTTGGGACATAATATATCGGATATTTTTTCCCTTCCATTTATACTCGAGGGGTTTTCCTCTGTTCTTAACATGAATCATCAATGTAAAGAGAACCTTTAATTGTTTTAGTGTGTGTGCAAGTATACACATACGTACAATAAGGGAATCAGTTAAGGTTTATATTTGCAAATCATCTTACCCTCTATCGAGAAGGAAAATAACGTACTTATATTATTTGAGGATATTCTAGGAAATATCATCACAATGAGTCTCAGTTATAATAAATAAAGATTTATGTATACGACTTTATTTAAAACAAATATATAGTTGTTTTATTAAATGTTAATTTATTATTATTTAATCAATTAAGTGAATTTTTCCCACATATTTCATAATCGACCCTTTGTCTAGATTACCTAAGTTACTTAGAGGTGATCGCTGCGTTAAAGATGAATCCGCTCCTTACAAATATACCTTAGGCTTACTTTGAAATATTTTGGCTTCTTCTCAGGTCAGGGCGTTTCCTTTTCCGAACCGGTGGCAGTGTTTAGTTTGACAATCAATAAGTGTAATGCTTCTATATTGAATAAACGAATTTGTCTTTGAGTTTGAATATAGTTCGATTAGAGCATTTTCCAATGTTTACAAACAGACTGTCCAACAGTTATTATATAATATTAGAGGAGTCTACAATTTACACGTTAGATGTGGATCGTGTGCAGACTTCGAGACAAATGGTACATTTACGTGCTAAATTCGTCACAAGTACGGCTAGAGATTTTCGCATGGGTACGACACATTTTCTCCGGACATGAGCAATCTTCGCTAACTGCTCGAGACGTTTCCTTTACCGTGAGCCAATAATTTTATTGAGGAACCGACGACTGAGTATTGACATAGTACTGTTATGAACAAAATTACTTTTATTTATATTATAGCAACTGCTAGGTGTTGGTTGTCATATGTTAGGTAAAAAAATAGCCTATGTCCTTTCTTCGATGTCATTTTTGTTTCATAAATAAAATCATTAAATTTGGTTCAGCTTTTTGGGCTGGAAAGAGCGACAGATAGAGTTACTTTCACCTTACAATATAGTATAGATTCTATGGAATATTTTGATCAGAAGTTATACTAATAAAATTGTACTAAAAATTTAACACAGTGCTAACTTAAATATGAGAAACATTGAATTTAGTAGCAGTTTGCATTCAAGCAAGCTGAGATGGCCCGGTTCAAACCAGGCAAGCACTACTATATACATATATGTGCTTAATTTGTTCAGTGGTGAAGGAAAACATCGTGAGGAAACCTGCATGTGCCTAATTTCACCATCTCAGCAACCGCATTGGAACAGCGTGGTGGAATATGTTCCAAACCCTCTCCTTAATGCAAGAGGAGGCCTTATCCCAGCAGTGGGAAATTTACAGGCAGTTACTTTACTTTACTACTTTACTTGCATTCAGTCATACAGACGTACTAAAACAAAATTGAGAAAGGTTATCTTATAGAAAACGCCGCAGCTTCTTAGTCTTGGTCACAACTTAATCGCCTCGTTCGTCATTAAAATAACAATGTTTATAATTTATAACAACTAATTAGTGTTGCCAGGTGACCATGGTAATTTCCGCTTTGTCTCAAACAAAACATTCCTAAAATACTAGTTCATTGACGAAAAAAATACCACAAAGAAACTTAGAAGATGTTTTTAAGTATACAAGTATAATCACAAATACATTACTTATTTGAACATAAGTGAGAAAAGTATAATACGTTGAACTATCTATATTACTCAAGCGAAGTCGCGAAACTTGTTATACTAGTTCCCTGTATAAAATATTAATGCCCTGAATCTATATTTAACTAATCGTTTATGTACATCAGGTACCAATCGAGTTTTAGTTACGAGCTGTTAAATAATTCCTATAACTTTTTCCATCACAGCTTATATATAACTTGAAATTTACAAACGTAAGAGAATTGTATTAATTGAAATAAAACTAGTTTAAACGGATTTTAATCGCGTATATTAATTATTTTAACATCCCAACGTTTCGAGCACTTTAAAGCGTTCGTGGTCACGGGTGGGTAGTCTACCCGGGTAGACTACTACGCGATTAAAATCCGTTGAAACTAGTTTTATTTCAATGTGTAACAATCGCGAAAATTTAAGACAACATTATGATAATTCTATTATCCGGAAGTAAAAAGACTCGTTTCTTTAATAGAAACGGGGCATAAAACGATCCAATTAATTAAAACAAAGAAAGGAACTAAAACGTTAATTTAAAAGTAATCGTTGTGTAATAAAATCATTCGTTTATTAGTACTTGTCTATTGCATTACAACAAAACTTCGCGTTATTGAAATATCGAGGGCGAGCGTTTCATTAAAAAAGGCCTTGGTTTAATAAATTAATCCGTTGCCGAAACGAAAGTATTGAATAAATCATTATTTTGTTGCTATTGAACAATGACCGTGTTTTAAAACCGTTTACGATGAAGTTAAGTTAATTAATTGTGTCTGTTGATCGATTTCGGCCTCTCGGCCTCGCGGCGACTCTAGATGATCAGTTAACTACATAGGGCATACTTTACCATAAATAGTGCACAAATGCGTTCGTAGGCACAGGCGCATGTACAGTACCCTCAGGCTCATAAGTTGATGGGATGACAAAACCAATGCTTTCCGAAGCACCAGTGCACACTTCTAACTTATCAACTGAGAATATTTAGACATAAACCATAGATATTCTTTCATCACGCTGTTCTAAAGGGATTAAGTTATGGAAGATTTTCACCCGACACATGAGACATCACAGTAAGGAGAAGATTTTGGAATATTATTATATAAGAATTTGAGAACAAACGTGAATTAAATGTGCAATGTATACAAACTTTACATTTTGGTGTATACTTATGATGACGTCATATGGTCATGCTTTCTTATCCCAAGCATCCTTTCATGCTTATCAGCATGCGAGGCTTCCATATCTTGTTCAGATCATTTGTCTTTATGCCCACGTATACGCTATCCATCTATCATAAATTTTCCTTACTTTCTTTGGCTTAATATCTACATTTCTTGGACACTTTTCCATCGCAAAATCGTATCGCCCATTTATCAAACTAGTAATGCCCCGCGGCTTCGCTCGCTGGCAAAAATGTAGCATATGTCCTTTCTTGGAGTTTAAATTTGCTTCATACCAAATTTCATCAAATTCGCTTCAGCGGTTTGGTCGTGAAAGAACGACAGACAGACAAACAGAGGTACTTTCACATTTATAATAATATAATATAATAAATATTATAATATAATATATTTATTCAGAGATTCCGATTATTGTATCTTATAACTTGTCATTGCGCTATTTTATAACGACATTTTTTTGCAATGACTTTGAAACATATAATGTCGAGAATTTCAAGTACAATTTATCTATTTAAACCATTTTTTGAAGAATCTGATATGAATATGCAAAATTCAGAACAAGTCGTCATTTATTTTGCATAAATATCATAATTGTAATGTCAAGTTTGTTGCCAACTGAGGGACAGCAAGCAGGCTGACACACATACCACTATATCTTAGCTCATTTAGCTCTGAAAACTAATTAAGGAACTTCTACGATTCAGAATTGTTGAATAAATATTTCGAAAGGAAGCATAGGTGCATACGATTTCCTATTAAAACGTATTGGTAACATTTAACATTTTTTCACACGAAACCAGTAATTTAAACGTCCGCCATTCTACTGATAGCCTTGCAACATTACAAAATTTTAACGTCATTACTAAAAATAATTTTTAAATTTTCTGATGATTAACAATAATTGACGTTTTATGAAAAAAAAAATATCGATGACAGCAAAATTGGCGCGAAAGCGTCTGACATTCGATGTGCCTCCATCTTAACGTGGCGGCCATCTTTACTCGACCTTGCTCCAGAAACGCACCGGTTCGTGTCGTAACGCGTTGGTGAGAAAATTCGTCTATCGGTTATTATGTTTTTATTATATTTTGCATTATGGCATATTAAGATTTATGTGATTTGAGGTAGGTAATGATTTGTAAATATTTCTTGTAACAAACTAAATTTTTAATAATCTTATACGAATTAGTTTATATTTCTATTTTATCAAATGACATATGAAGACAAAACAGTTTGTTATATTACAAAATAATATTAAAAGCCAATTAATTGATATCTTCTATACGTTTCACGTAATATAATGATTTAAATGATTATTGATATTCGAAATATCTATTTCTATAAATACATACAATAACAGTACCTAATATTACGACGTCCATTACTCTACCTTGGCCTATAAATTTTGAAAAAGTAAAAACACAATAAGTCAATATGAAAACATAGATTATAAATTATACAATGAGTATTTAATGTTATCTATACATAATAAAAAGTATACTACTGAGTTTTATGTCTTCCAAAATCTTAACCTTTCACAGTATGAAGGCTCGCCGAGTGACTCACGAAATGGAGTAACGCCTGACGCTCTGTAGCGTGACCCACCTAAACTTTCTAGACTTACAATGAATTTTGTATAATATTCTCTGCTTAAGAGTTCAATAAGATTACATAATCAATAATTAAAATTTATGATAAACTAGCGACCCGCGCCGAGAGTACCCGGCTTCACACGGGTACAATATTGATGCTACATATTCTACAGAATTTGTTTATTTACGACATCACATTAGAAACCTCTAAAATTATCAGTGTTTTTTTACAATACCGTCCATGAATTATATAGAAAAACCTTCCTGTCAATTCACTCTATCTATTTAAAAAAAAACCGTATGAAAATCCGTTGCGTAGTTTTAAAGATCTTAGCATACATAGGGACATACAGCGGTAAGCGGCTTTTTTATACTATGTAGTGATAATGATAGGCCTTTTTATAAATCAATTTATCGCTTTAAGCGTATATATTTCCTTTAAAAATAAGTGTTTACAAATTAAAGACTTGTTTTGTCTTGTCTTAAAAACTACATAGGTGTTTTAGTACAAGTTATTTTGCTACTTTTGGCAAGTCCTATATAAAGAAGTAATGGCAAAGTATGCTACAAGTATACATGTCTATGCCTTACCTCAGGGTTGCCAACGTATTTATTTTTCCTACATTTAAGGGTTACATTGATCGAACCGTTTGAGTTTAAATAATTGTTTTGTTTTTAATGCATCTGTAACATAATTTTTAAATAAAAATGGTGAGCAATATTGTATAATAAGCCATTTTCTGATTGGTTCTACATACTCTATTACTACAACTGTTTTCGTCGTTGCTACTAAAACATTTTAACAAATGACAACCCTATGTTACGCACACAAAAAAATCTCAGACCGGATATAGACATGTTTATTTTACAAGACCATAAAGACTATTATTAAAAAAAAAACAACTTCCCCTAAACCAAGTATGGGTACATATCAAGTCATAACACATTTTTTTAAATTACTTTTAGGTCAACTACAACCCAACTAAACAGGGCAATATAAATTCTTGAATTGTAAACCATTTTTTTATCTGTACTAAAATTTGACAGAAGATAATTAACAATATTTTTATGGAATCTGTTACGAACGAGGTTCTTTTTCAGACACATTCGAATTTTGAATTCCCAAGCATAACAATGGCTTATTGAACAATATGAATATAATCAAATACAGAATAAAAATATTCTTAATTTAAGTAGGTACATAAAAGCACTTTTCGATTGTCATGTTACGGTATCGGATTTAGTGAGAAAGCGAGAAGAACCGGCAAGAAATGACAGTCACATTAACGTCAAAACTTTAACAATAAGAAAGAAGAAAAGAAAACGTACGTATTATTATTTATTACATGCAAATATTAACTAAAACGCATAACGAAACATATAAGAGAAATAAAAAAGGAACATAAATTGCTCCTAATATCACTATACAGTTTATTTTTAAATTGTGATTGGACTGAGAAGGTTGCTTTAATACATTTAAACTTAGGAATGTTACAAGTAATGTGTATTATTTGCGCACGCGCAGATAACGGTTAACGCGACTTCGGAATTTGAATTTGTACATTTCTTAAATGTTAACTTTAAATGTTGTTCTAAATGCTGTTAATTAGTAGATAAATATGGAGTTTACAATGATATTTTATATTAATATGTTAGAATTTAATAAAAAAATGTTGCTATATAAGCGATGACCTATCAGGGATATTTATGTTTTTACTAGAAATCAAGATCAACATTTTAAAGTAGGCGCTTTGAATCAAATTGATGTCAGCTATAAATTACTAATTCGGAATGAAGATTTTACCGAGAAGAAGTAACAGTCTTCACTCATAAAAGTATAAATATATTCGTGAAAATATTAGATAGTGTCTGCCTCAGTCCACTTGGGTAGGTGAGCAATGAGTCATAATCTACCGCTGTTTCTTAAGTCAATTAAGGTAGAATTAGGTTATATGGGAAAAAGAGAACACTGGGAGCGCCTCGGCAATAAAAATGAAGTCTTGAACCACCTGTGAACCAAAGTGACTCTTAGAATATTTAATAGGGGTATCGAGAAATCATATCTGACAAACAATGCTTGATATGCTTGACACTGCTTACACAAGAATAATAATTTTGTTGTGTTCCAGTTTGAAGGGTGAGTTATCCAGTTAAATGTAAGGTGTAAAACTCTACACCGAAACAGAACTACAGGCACGTAATGAATTACAAACACTAATAATTGACATTTCACGTGCTCTGTACACGTTAAATCTGTGATGCCGACCCAGTTTCGAGACATCTCGATATAATATTACTAAAAATAAATCATACGATGATTCGAGCATGTAGTTTATACGAAAAATTTCTCAAGCAATAAACATTACCTATTAAGTCGTATGTAGTTTCGTCATGGATCGAAATTATGATGTTCCGTTTCCTCTGACTGACATTTTGACAGAACGCAGACGCTGAAAGTGTTATAAAGCTGCAGTCATACGAACGAAACTTTCAAAAATTAATTTGACGTCATAAAACGTCAACACATATGTTTTGAAAATAATTTCGAATTTAAATGCAACCTTTTTGTGTAACGAAAATCTTTTCACTCTATCATGTACATGGTACTATAATTTCTTCTAAGGCTTTTATTGTAACAGATACTTTACTATGTCGATATTGCACATCAGAATACAATATATCTGTGTGTCAAGCAAGGTAAGTCAAGTTTTAATGTCCCGGCTTTACTGGGACACACACATACATACATGGATATATAAGTACCTATTAAAATTATTTAAATAAGAATAAAGTTCATTTTAAGTAATATACTTCACAAATTAAATTTGTATTGTTCTTATTAAAAATATATAAAATATCAATATAAAATATTTCAAAGCTCGTAATTTATTGATCAGTTAATAAATATCACTTATTTCCTGAATATTACATAAAACAAAAACGAGTCAAATGTGCCGGAGCCCGGAACTCTTGTTATGTTAAAAAAAACACAATTAATATATTTAAATACTTTAAATCATTGACATTAATCAAACAGAGTATTAAGATATATACAATAATATAACAATATTAATTAATTGCCATGCCATTACTTTTATACTAATAAAAATATTTCTGTATGTTATCGAATACCAAAAGGTAATATAAAGTCTACATTTACACGTGTAACAGATATAAGCCTAGCTGAACACGCGTTATCGCACATGTAATTCAGATTTTGAAGGAAATCCTTCAAGATTTCATTTTTTAATCATACAGCATAGTAATAATACACATGCACAAGCCAACAAAGTTTTAATTGTTACATTAAAACATGGAGTAAATCTAATAGTTAATCAAAGTAAATAAAAAAAAGGTATTAAACATTTTTTTCTTTTAACTAGTAAACACATAATATACAAAATTTCCCTCTTGAAGGGTAAAAAAATAGTCCAAGCCTCAATGGGATTAATGATTGCTTTGTACCAAATTGCATTGGAATTGGTTCAAAGTTTTAACCATTAATGATTTATAGATGTTACTTTCGCATTTATAATATTTATAAGTGTTTTTTGTAGTAGCAACATTATTACATAATAGTGAATTATTTCGAAAGAGTTATAAAACTTAATTTTTAATAGCTAAGAATATAAAATATACTTATCGTTAAGTACCTTTTATATAGGATTTTTAGTGTTTCTGGGTGATTGTCATTATTGCGGAATAGGTCGGTAATACCATTTCATTACTTTGAACTTAAAACTGAAAGGAACAAGTGGGTTGACCTTGACGAGCTCTTAAGATTTAAAATCAATTGAAAAATTGTTTTATACTTAATTTATAAAGCTTATTTATAGTTTTTAAATTACGCACTGTATAAAAAATCATTGGCCATTTTATACTTTTATAAAAAATGTTTTTAATGATTTTGACGTACAAACAAATCGAAAATAGAATACTTGTAACTTGCTTTATAGTGATCTAAAAAAGTAAAAACTATTTTTTTTATGTATTATGAACAGAGTCTTATAAAATTGTATCAGCTTCACATTATTCATTAACAATAAACAATAGAAAGTTGTTATGTAAATATATTTTGGCCGTCTCACTAACAGATGGCGTTGCTCAGGTTCAAATGTCATTCGAAACAATTTGAAGATGAGACAGCATTGAGATATAATGGAGTGTTACGAAATATAATCATAAGATAATTCCGAAAAAAAAGTCAGCAATTTTTTTTAGCAGTGCATTATTAATTCTACTTGTATCTGAAAATTACTGATACTATAAACATATATTTTTTTCCCGCCTTTTATAACTTTTAAAAAAAATTTGGACAATGACATCAAAAACATGACATATTAAAAAAAAATCTTATGACAGATTATATATTATACAAGACTTCTTTACATAGAAAAGCCTCTTTTAATCTTCTAAAATTCCCGCGACCGAATTCATAATCCTTTAAAATTATTGTAAACATGCAAAAATATCTCGTAAAAAGTCTGGCAACACTGTAACTATTTTTTTTAATTTTGAATTGTGTGCAAAAACGCTCTAAAAAGTATTAAGGTCATCAACGATACTAGATTCCTACAGTACAGACCTACCACTTTCGTTTTCTATAGATTACTTTCGTTTTCACCGCAACTGCGATACCATGGACGTAATCTGTATTAATTTGTTGTGCAATTAAACTGGTTGTGGGAACTGTTTTAATGACTATTTTTATATTTGCGTAATACTTTTCAAGATCTAGTTAAACATTTACCGGTTATATTACGTTGTTATACATTGGTGAATTATTATTATAATTAAATCTGTGACAATGTTATATTACATAAAAAAAAACAAATATATCACTTTAAAAAAGTTATTTCAACATTGGAATTCGAATAGTTGTCAATATATTGTAACTTTTTTAAAATAACGAAACGTCAAAACTAAACGAGACGAAGGAGACACATTCATCAGCCAATTCCATTTTAATTTTACAAGGATTTTAAATACGTAAGTAAACAGGAAGAATATAATATCGACATATTAATATTTTTTCCATTATTAAGTAAAGATAATATCAAGATATTAATAAGTCGCCGTAGTAGGAAGCTCGCAAATAACACAACTTGTGTTTTAACACAACAATAAAATTATGACAACATTACCATTGTCGTTTAATTTCACACGTGTGTCGTAAATTTGCAATAAAACATAAAAGGATGTTAGAAAAATAATACAACTTTATTACATATTATTATTAAACATCTGTTAGAGTAATTGACTACGGTTAAGGTTAAGGACGATTTGATTTTTTTTAATAGTACAGATTATTCACGTAAAACTGACATCTCAAAAATGACAGCTGACATTACGGTAAAATGTCTATGTAAAAAAAAATTAATTGAAAATGTATAATATGTAGCTTATTTGTAATTAAAAAAAATAATGTGAGGTAAGTAGATTTCGTGTGAGAGTAAGATTTCGGGTTCAAATCCAGCCAAGCACCACTGTATATATGTGCTTAATTCATCTCGTGCTCGGCGGTGAAGGAAAACATCGCGAGGAAACCTGCATGTGGCTAATTTCATCAAAATTCTGCCACATGTGCATTCGAACAACCCGCATTGGAACAGCGTGGTGGAATATGTTCCAACCCTCTTCTTAATGGGATAGGGGGCATTAGCTTAGCGGTGGGAAATTTACAGGCTGTTACATTACTTTTTACTTTAAGTTCATAGGTTGTACAATAAATAACATTGTCTCCTAATATACCAACCAGTTCACCGATTATATAATCCGAACTACTGTCATTCAAAATTTCTGATGAGTAGAAATTAGTGATGAGTCGGCAATAACATCGATAGTATCGATATGATACAGCAAAGCAGAAGCACTAACTGATGAAGATCGATAGACGTAGTTTGACTCGAGTAAAAAATATACAGTAATTATCATGTCACAATGCCACATTCCATCAATTCACAATTAAATTCGCTTAGACTGCTGTTTGAGCTTAGTTTGATGGTAAAGGTCACCACATCGACCGTGGCTGACGCATCTTTATAATTGTTCCCGGACTTCCGATACCATATAAGGGTCTTTATATACATTTTGAGTTTTCGTTCATTCAATAGCTTCCGTCCATATATAGTATGATGTAGTGGATACGCTGTCAAAATAGTCTATTTATAGATGATATTGAAGGCTTATGATGGAAAACCTATTTATCTATACATATAATAAAATTGGAGTGTCTGTTTGTAATATTAAAATAGCCCTTTTTTACTCAATGCATATGTACGTACACACGGTACATATACAAAAACAACATTTTTACAATTTTTGTCTGTCTCTCTATCTGGCTATTAGTTCCGGCTAATTTCTGGAACGACCGGACCGATTTTGACGAGACTTTAACTGGCAGATAACTGATATAATAAGGAGTAACTTAGGCTACATAAATATTATTTTATTTTTTATTAAATTCACACGCGTAAAAGTTCACGGGCACAGCTAGTGTTAATCTAAAAATTAAAATCATGACTTTGGAAGATCATCGTTTTCTATTATTTTACATAACACCTTTTATTAATGATGAGCTACAGAATACGTGCATTGTTCTCGCAATTGTCTATATATGGAGAAAGTTTTATTTATCGAGCACTTTAAGCATTACAATACATATATCTACTATAGTTTAAATCTATATTTAAACTAAGAGATATACGCAAATGAAAAACGCTATCAAACCAAGTTTTTATAAGTAGAAACTGTTTGAAAAAAAAAATAACTACTTTTTATAAAACATTAGATTCAAGTTTATTAATTATCTGTACAAATTCGTAATCTGTGCAAGTTTTGCAACACGTGACGCAATATGGCGGTCTCGGAAGCGGGAAGGAGTGTTATGTCATTGCTGTTGCGTGAATACAATAAGGGAGAATATAGACGAGATTGGAACTTGTACTTACGGTATCAATTTACTTCGTGTAATTAGTGTAATACAATCTCTATATACACTATTACTAGCCACCCGCCCTGGCTTCGCACGCATTATTGCTGACAGTAAATATAACTGTCTGTTTTTCAGTCGTTATTAGTATTTCTAATTTATATTGTCTATGTATTATATACTTCCTTTCGAATCACTCTATCTACAAAAAAAAAAAACTGCATCAAAATCCGTTGCATAATTTTAAAGATTTAAGCATACTTAGTGAAAGACAGTGAGTGACTTTGTTTTATAGAATGTTATGATTTTATATACAATAAAGCGTTTGTTAGGCTGAATGCGGTAATACCAGGATCAACATGTACTATTTAAAAAAAATATTAGTTAGCCGCTTTTATAAAGACTATAGACTTAGGCGTCATGATTCGCACACGGTGATGGCAACACTTGAAAGACATCGCGCGGATGAACTCTGTAGCAAAACAATTCACACATCATAATACTCTCAACTATGTCGCGGATTTCCGTAATAAAACTTTAAGCACTCATAATTTCTGAGAAATCCAGATGATAAAATAACAAGATGACATAATATTGAAAAACATAATTATTAAAAAAAAAACAATACTCGTGAAATAAAACCGGATTTTTGGCAAAAAACATGAGTCAGGTGCATCGAAACTTTTATTATAGATCTTTCATTTATGACAGGAACGACTAGCGTCTTTATCGATAAAACAAAACGATATAAATTAAAAAGGTAAAAGATTTAAAAAAATAAACGTAAGTTGATGAAGTTGTATGTATGTAGGTAACACTACATTGTAAAGAAAGGAATTAGTTATTACGTAATGCAATCAAAGATTCACGATAGAAATAGCTTCGATTCGAATCCGCAGAATAGCATTGTCACGATTTTAAAGATAAAATGTCATTTTTACATAGTGTTAGCGACATCCGGTCACTGCAGTCCCAACCTGAAGCATACAGCATAAATATAATTATTCTTGTGTTAAATATTAATTAAATAATTTAAGATACTTAAAGTAGGTAAATGTTTATTAAAATCAATCATAAAACTAATTAATGTTATTATATAGATTTTGTTTATCAAATATTGTGAGGGTAGTAGTAACTTATTCTCTGGGTGGGAGGATTATCAAAAGTTATATAAGTTATTACAAATTAGATGGAGTTGAGTTCAATTTGTTCATGGAGTGCTTACTAAGTAGAAACGCTGTAACTATAATTATAGTGTAATAAAAGTAATAGAAGTTTGTGTGGACTGTTTTATTGGAAAAAGTACTTAAAGTGAACAGTGAGAAGTGAAATTTCTTAACAACAGATAATAGTACTGAAAACGTATAAATAATACCTTATAAGTTTCATTGATTCGATAGATTTGTGTTAAGACCTCTGAGCCTTTAATTAGACTCGTTCAATAAAAAAAAATACATTCTCTCATATGCCATGTGTCATGTGTCATAAATTAATTTTCATTTTCTATTAAAGACATATTTTACAGCGAGCAAAAAGGTGTATTTACATAAAGGTTTAATATGAATATGTGTTTAATATCAACGATCTTGCTTTCCGCGTTAATAAAACTTCGATTTAACAAGATAAGCGATACGTAAATTTCAACACATGACAATAATACTTTACAGTTAGGTACATGAAACGTCTTTTAAATATCAAGATTTTCGGTATACTATTAAATCTGTTCTATCGCCCAAATTGGATTTTGTTTTAATTGTCGTTTTAAAATTGAGAAGAAAATTAGGCTTAACAATATAATTCATTTGCCTAAACTCATAAAAAAAATTAAAATATGAACAATCTTAATGAGATCTGTTGCGTTCAAAATGGCCGCAAGAAGTGACCTGTACCCTAAGATAGAGAAGTACCTAGAAATGTCAAATGTCTTTCTGTGTGAAAGCTTTTCATCACGGAATATCATTAATTATACATAATTGTTAGTAAGATAAATTATGCATTTCTTTCATTATGCCATTGATTAATTATGGCAGACATACGCTATACCATTGTCGTAGGCGAGTTTGTCTTTCGGGAACGTATGTCTTCCTTTTTTTTGTTGGAACAAAACAGGACACCAAATAAGTATTTTCATTTTTTGGGGTATTATTTAAAAAAAAAAAATATTTATGGACCCACAAATAATTAGTTTTTCAACGACACTGATAACACTTTACGCGCTAGAGGTGCCTACTTGTATCATCAGAAAAGATCTTCATTAGGTACATTTGTATTTCTCGATATGAAACGGCACCTTCTTTACACGAGCCCATTTCCCTTTTGTTTATTTTGAAACGACCGCTCTGCGCCTTAATTTAATTTGACGTATCAAATCTCATGTCATTTAGACCTTGCACTTGATTTTTTTTTAAATGGGTATATCAGTATATTTTTTGAATAACAACACACAACAAATACATTGGTGTAAAAAACGTAGAAATAAAACCTTAAAATTTTGAAAAAATTATTGTTTCAAATAAAAGTTACCTACACAATTTAAAATATCACAAAAAAAAATTTCATTAATGCCATTTGTATAACTCTCACATTGACGATTAAAATAACAGGTAACGAATAAGATCCAATTAAGTATTCGCCATTAGGTGTCAATTCGACACAGATAAAAAATGTATTTTTTTTTTTTTTTATACAAAAAACATCATAGTAAGGCGAAGTTGCAAGGTCTTTACTTTACAAAAACATCAACGATATAAAAGTAACGGTTTTGACAACTGACACCAGCGTAAACTGACATTAGCTTACGATTTAAAGATTTTTATCAATTTCTCTTCGAAACAAGACTTAAAATAAGCCAAAACATTCAGATTTTGGAGTAGGCGAGTTTGGGTAGGTTCCATCCGCTAATCTCATATTTTATCCGCGAAACAGCAATACTGTATATTACTGGTACAGTTCAAAGGATTTGTAAGCCAGTGTTACTAACATGACTGTATTTTTAAATGATGTAAAAGATGAGTTTTTTTCCGGTTCTTCGCGGTATAACCTACATTTCGAACCGGTGGTAGCTTCACAAAAAAATGTTGTTAAATGACAATTCAAAATGGCCTGTAAAAGTCTTCTTGAATAAAGTCTATTTTGATTTTGAGTGTCACTGCATGCGCAAGAGACTAATATCTTAATTCCCAAGGTCTGTGACGCATTGGCGTGAGGGATGCTTAATATTTTTTACAGAGCGAATACACAATAAAAAAACCTTAATGTTATATTAACCTTTGTGTACAACAAATGAGCCACTTCGTAATAATTTTGTTTACGGGGTGTAAATTATATAACGATCACAGTAGCGGGCAATTGGAAACGCCTTTTCCCATCAGTGGACGAATAATATGGGCTGATGATTATAATGAAGATGATGGCGGGTGTATTATATAAATAATCTATCCGTATAAATAATCTTATCAAAAATACTGCAATTATGACTCGTGTGACGAAACTGCTAATTATTTTATATTGAGGACAATTATATTCTATTAACGTTGTATTTAAACATGAAATAAGAACCTAATGATTGACAACCATGACACTATACGTAGAGGCAAAAAGCGACAGTCCAGGCGAGTACGGAGATGTTATAGCTCGCACGTTTGCCCTTTACCTAGTAACACAAATAAAGACGCGTGTGCAAAAAACGTTCCGACAACACTTAAAATACGGTACGCACAAAAATGAACTATTAAGTAACGTCAACAGGACACAATTTACATTGTACAATAACGG
Source organism: Vanessa cardui (assembly GCF_905220365.1). Lineage (NCBI taxonomy): Eukaryota > Metazoa > Arthropoda > Insecta > Lepidoptera > Nymphalidae > Vanessa > Vanessa cardui. Next base: position 4,954,656 of record NC_061146.1, read on the forward strand.
GCGCATGCGTCAAATACTGTTTAGATTTGACATTGGGCGTTAACGCTGAGACAATACACGAATCGAATTTTAATTTACACTCACCGCTGAGCGCTGCTGGATCCGGTTAAATTTGAATTAGGAAACTATTTTATTTTTTTCGCTACACAAGGCTGAGGTTGTCCGCTGACATAATAGTATTCCGTTATACGCATAAAAGAAAGTTATTGACAGTTTCGTGAAGTTCACGACAGGGGAAGAGGAAGTCCATTGTCAGTTTGTTTTCCGGTTTTATTTATGTCAAGGCCGTTGTTCATATCAAATGAGTCGTTATCAGTTAGACAGACCGTGCAAGATTTATCCAAGGTCGGAAGGCAAAGATCTGTTCTGATTGAGTCGATACATTCGAACAATACATGCTTTCATAAATATACCATTCATTGGTGTGATATTATCCTTACGCTAATGATATTTGAAAACAGTTTCTTGACCAGTGTTGTGTTCATGTGTTCGAAACCATTTTTATTGCCAGCTAGAAACCGAATGAAATATATTTCTATTGACTTTTGACAACAATCCAAAACAACTACTTCTAGTGCCTTACCATTTAGGAAAGAACATAAAAAGTGAAGCTGAGATGGCCCAGTGGTTAGAACACGTATAACTTAACCGATGATTTTTGGTTCAAGCCCAGGCAAGCACCACTATATATATATATGTGCTTAATTTGTGTTTATAATTCATTCGTGCTCGGCGGTGAAGGAAAAAATTATGAAACCTGCATGTGTCTAATTTCATCGAAATTCTGCCACATGTGCATTCCACCAACCCGCATTGGAACAGCGTGGTGGAATATGTTCCAAACCCTTTGCTTAACGGAAGTGGAGGCCTTAGCCCAGCAGTGAGTTATTTACAGGCTGTTTCTTTACTTTTTTTACAGTATTCAATAAGTCATTCTTTGCTTAGTAAATGCAACACCTTCTCGTCCCTTGTGGTATTACTGATTCATAAAAAAAATAGAGTTTTGCTGTTTGTTTATCGTGATGAGTGAGAGGTTCTTACTCACACGGATACAAACAAATGGTTTGTTTAAGTCAGTATGGGTTCACTGAGTTCACTTACTGGTATTGTGGTGATAAGTCACCAGTTAAAAGGCTCAACTAACACTAAAACTACTGACTAAAAGAGTCAACCATCATATATTCAAAAATAAAATAAATCGTAAGCTATTTTAATAAGCTCTTATAGATTCACAGATAAACGAAATATATCTAAATTACTTTCAAAACATCATTAACATTTTTTAATATAACACCAGTGTACAAAGATCTAAAAAATACTATTTTATTAAATTTGATTAGAAAAGACATCAATTAGGCAATTTCATATTGTCAGTTCAAAGGAATAAATGAGTTTTACTAACTTCCTGTTACACCTAGTTTCCCAAAAGTACTAATTTAGTTTAACGTTTCGTCTTTTTTAACGCACACAGATTTATACGTTTTTCTCGTGCTTTCCTAAAACCGCTAAAATGGTGCGGTCAGCTTTCATAACGATTGCATTTACTAACGTATGTACTTAATGCATTTTTGCAACGTCTAAATCTAGACCATTGAATGCGTTACATCCTCTCTGTGTAAATCTATATATAAGAAATAAATATATCCACATATATAATTTCAATATTCATATAATATAAAAGGCACAAATACTTTACTCTTAAATTAAGACTTTGCATTAAGTAGTAGGTACGTCATACAAAAAACATAATCCATTCATTTTTTCAATATTAAAAATGACTAATATATTTTCATAATTACCTTATAGAATTGTTGTTCTATTGCATAAAATGAAACGTGACGTGTGACGTATGACAGATGTCACTCGTGCCAAATCTCGCCGACATATTGTATCTTACCTGTCAGTTTATATAGGATATTTGAGTTTTTATTTACCAACCACAAATTTACACTTGCTTGCGAAAATATCAAGCCGCTTATACATAAATAAATACAAAAAAAAAGTTAAAGGTCATCGGCCTTTCGTTATTTTCCATGGACATTTGAATGGATCTGTCATATTGATCGACGACCAGTTTGAAAGAACTCGCCGAGGGACTTTGATCTTACGAATTCAATCTTTTTTTTCTCTCTCGTTAAGATACGGCTGAGGTCTTGCTACAATGGTCATTGATTTTACTTAAGTTTTATTTTTCTTATATATACCTTGAACAAAGCTTATAAACCTATTTATACATTTACATTTTAAAAGAAATAAAGTAAGTACACTTTATAAATGATTGTTTTGAAAACAATAAGAAATAAATAACAATTCAAGTGATATAGAAAAAGGACTTAAAACTCAGAAACAAAAAGAAATTTCTTAGTATTTGTAAAAAAATATAACAATCATTATTTCATTTATTTCTCGATATCCCATGTGTTAATATTTTTTATAACATCTATATTTTTGAGTTCTACAAAAATATTAAAAAAAAAAAAATCGAAACCAATAACCATTGTTTAGAGGCATGGCAACATTGTATACAAAAAAAACAAATTTTTGTCATTTGCACAATACCGACTGCTTAACAAATAATAATTTAAAAAGCTATTTTTTATATAACTAACAGATAATAATACTCTTAAAACAGAACGGATACACAGATAATTAAATTCGAATGTATATTTTCACAGAGACCGACAAATATAAAGGAAGAACGTCGTACCAATGTTAATTGTTGATTTTCTCTCGAGAACCATCTTCAAGCTCAAAGCGTCCTGTTAAACCTAACTTACAACTTTCTTTTGCATACAGGATGTTACTTATTAGACATGTTTGTATAAAATTATAATAACCGACACTAAACTTATAATATATTCGTCCACTGTATATCAAAAACATTCTAATATGCAAATATGTTAAGTAAGAAAATGTCTCAAACAATGATTACAATATTTTGTAATTTACTTCACTTAATAAATTGTAATATGACGATTTAAAAGTGCTCGTAAGAAACTACTTAAATAATATATGTGTTGTTAACAAGGTATTGAAACAAATCGAGTAAATTCAATACATTTGTTCGTTAAAATTGCAGATTAGAAGATATAGGAAGGGATGGATAGCTTACCGGCCGGAGGTCTCATTTTAAATATATACATTGATAGTTTAATACGTTCTATGATATTCCTTGCGATATAAAAGTACGATAATACGGCTGGAGTACAATAATTCAATATATAATTTTCTATATTATAATGTTCTGTTTCAAAATCAAAAACCAAAATATATTTTATACTATTAACAATGATATTCATTAATTACTACAACATCATTGTCTATTAAGCTTTTGCTTTTGCTAAAGCACTTATGAATAAACGTAAACTATATTAAGTGAAGCTACAACCGATTCGAAATGTAGATTTTACCGAGAAGAGCCGTTATGAAACTCAGTCGTTATTCAAAAGAGTAACTACTGAGTTTGAACTCTTCTCTAAAAGAGAAAGAAAGAAAGCTTGAAATCGGAGGGAGGGCATTGACTACTTTATTATGACTGACACATAACGACCAACCCCTAAAACACGAGCGAATCTGGGGACGACAACTAATTAACAATATTTTTTTACAATGAAGCGGCAATACATTTACCTGAGTGAGCCAGTGTAATTACAAGGTCAGAAATCAAGTTCACTCCTTAAGCTGGCATTTAAGGGGCAATAATAAATGTGTTTACAAATTTAGTAGTTTAAATATATATTCAAGGATATTCTATAACAACGCAAGGAATTACACCAAAACATATTAAAGATGCATCGACAAGTATCACAAAGCTTAAAAGTGTAGCTTACAGTCGTTCTATATAAATAAAATTGATAATCATTATTAATACGATCACAACAGCTAAAAGTATTACAAATCCTGTATTTATATATTTAACTATCAGATGCCCGCGGCTTTGCTTGAGTTACTACGTTAATTTAAGACGTATTTGTATATCACATAAGTATTCACTTATTCATTTATCCCTTAGGGGTCGAATATCCAGAAACGCTTAAAACCCTATCTTCTCATTTTTCATCAGTATTCCAAAAATAAATTATCATATTTTCTAACTTAAAAAATGACAAACTTCCATACAAACTTTCAACTTCTATTTAATTTAATAAAAACATTATTATTAAAAACACCCTTAGGGGATGAATTTCAAATATTCGTTCCTTAGTGGGTGCCATTCAATAAAACGATCCTACTCAACAAACATTAATAGCTCGCTCGGCGATGATGAATCAATTGTTATTTTATATATTTATAGATAGATATGGATAGATTGAACTCTACTCTTTATATAAAAATAGGAACCGATATCGCAATAATTGCAATAAGTGAAACCTTTAAAAGCAATAAACATAGTTCATTACACACATGATACAAATGCTCCATAAAACGCCTTTGTTCATAGCGATTAAAAATTCTCGCCGATCGTGTTAAGCCAATTAAAGCGACACTCGTTCAAAACACGTGCCAAGCAATTATCGCCCCTATTGTAATGCAATAAATGACCCAAGAGCAATGCGATCGGAATAAAACGCTGAATCAATGGCTTTTGTGAATGACAAACATTTCTAATCCAGTCCAAGATCAAATACGAAGGTTCCGATTACACGAAATAGCGTTTGAGTAATTACTTTAATGGTCGTTGTATCTGGAATTTGTCTTTTTGTTACTTGGTATGCTATGATTATAACATAGCTCATAGTTATATATACAACATATTTTATATATACCTTTAAGCAAACGTAGTATAATAGACGTTGGTACATATAATCTAGTAATAATTGCTAATGGCGATTGGAGTAGGTTACATGCATATATATGTATTGTTTTACATTATAACATTTTTATGATAATATAGGCGGACAGACCAGCAGTGCTCAGTATTTTTGTGGTCCGATTTGAATGGTGAGTGAGCCAGTATAGACACATAAGACATAACATACAAGTTCTCAAGATTATTGGTGCATTGGTGTAATGAATTGTTAATATTTCTTACAGGGATAATCAAAAATCTTAAGGCGGTGGTAACCACTCAAAAAAAAATCAAGATCAAAATAAACTTGATTCAAGTGGGCTTTTACAAGCACTTTTGAATCGTCATTTAACAATTAAGTGATGCTACCACCGGTTCGGAAAAGTAGATTCTACCGAGAAGAACCGGCAAGAAACTCAGGAGTTACTCTTTTTCAACATTTAAAAAAATACAACCATGTTAGTTAATACAATTATTTAAATTAATTTTAATATCTTCACTTATCAGGTTGCCCGAAATACAGATCACCAAAACCTCTAATACTTAAAAAAATCAGTGTATAACCTAATAATGATTCGAATCAGATATCTTCGCGTACTTCTGCTTGTCGAATATATATTTACCGCAGACAATATAGACATGGAGCTGAGATGGCCCAGTGGTTAGAACGCATGCATCTTAACCGATGATTGCGGGTTCAAACCCAGGCAAGCACCACTATATATATGTGCTTAATTTGTATTTATAATTCATCTTGTGCTCGGCGGTGAAGGAAAACATCGCGAGGAAACCTGCATGTGTCTAATTTCATCGAAATTCGCATTGGAACAGCGTGGTGGAATATGTTCCAAACCCTCTGCTTAATGGAAGAGGAGGCCTTATCCCAGCAGTGGGAAATTTACAGGCTGTTACTAATATAGACATTGTTTTACATTATATCGAAAGATTCTATAATTCGTCAGTCACAAACCTTAAGAAATCATTTACGCTCCAATTCCATAGTATACGTACGTAATTGTGAACCAACAAACTTACATTCAACGCTGCGAAACCAAATGTTACAGGTACTACACAAGTACACTGAAAAAATAACTTTATATCTTAATCCATAAGATACAATTTTGCCGCTATCGTGATTGAGGTTTTTTTATGAACGGTATTTTTTGATTTCCATAATCTTAAAAAAAATGTACCACTTTTATATAACCGGTGAAGTTATATTTATAAAATATTATTTATAACACATATACTGATACTTTAGTACTGTTACATAAAATACGAGTACATTTATTACATATAACATTTTGTTTTCATACAAATATCAACAGCCAATTACAAGCACATACATTATATATATAGTATATACAGTTATATAAAAACATTTATCACATTTAATTGAACAAATTGTGTGTGAACAAAAAAACAACACATGAAAAGCATATGTCTAAAAATTTCCTCAAAAATGATTAACTCTATTTCTACATGTTTTTTTTTTAATTTGCCCTGTTCTTGTAGTAAGAATATAGGTTAAAAACATAACAATAACTTAATTATTAATTAAAAAAGTTAATATATGTAGAAATTGTCAAAACTTTATTTTGTTTCTTTCTTTTTTTTTTAATACTTTTAAATCAATACAATGGGAAATATACACAACGGTCACAGATTAAACAAAACCCAAATTAAACCAACAAAAGTATATTTTTATTCGAAATATATAAAAAATAATTGTTAGGTAGATTTTGCATCTTAAATGACATTGACGAAATAATCTGTGCTCGCACGGCAAAACAAATGCAATTAACACAAATATTTAACTGAAGATTATTTAATTAAATATAAACTAATTATACAATGCGTTATGTATGAACTAGTATTATATAAATATATTGCGTATCAACGAGGCTATTATTATAATTAAGTTTCCATATATCTATTCTTGTTTAAATTGTTGTCTGTATTAAATATTAGACGTATTAACGATTCAACGCTGAAATTTATATAGGTATGTGGGTTAAAAGCGAGGTAATCACCACTAAATTTTCATGTGCTTAATTTTTGTTTATAATTCATCTAGATCATGAGGAAACCTGCATGTGTCTAATTTCATAGAAATCTTGCCACATGTAAACCCACCAAAGCGCATGGTGTAACATGCTCCAAACCTTTTTAGCATTATACTCAAAGGAAGAGGAGGACTTAGCCCAGCAGTGGGAAATTGACAGGCTGTTGTTGTTGTTGTGTATGTTATTGTTGGTTTATATGGGATAATAAGATTCCTAGAAGTATTTCGAGTGTGACGTCATTACAAATAATAAATAATCAATAAGCAAGCAATCGTCAACTGTCATAGTTGCCAAATATGTTTAAACGTTTTTTAACATATATTTTTTTCAAATGAATTAATAGTTGACAGTTGTAGATGAATTTTGAGATGATCGATCAAATCTACAGACTTAACGATATGAGATATCACTAAACGGAAATGAGTCCTCTCCGGAATGTAGATTCATCTTAAAAGGACCGGTTAGTTGCTATACCAACTCAATCACTTTTAATGCTACAATGACATTTGTATATCCTGCATATAAATTATAAACACATATATACACACATATACAGTAAAATACACAAATATATATCAATAAACAATAGTTAATATTTACTGAAAAATGATGATAGTGATGATATGCTGCAATGGGGCTGGTAACGTCACTTGCCTGTATTGTAATCTGTGGCATATATATTCCAGATACAGTAGGCAAACGAAGTTTACGAGCAAGTGACGTCATCATAAGCCCAACCAATCAGAAGCGAATCAACTTTCGTTAGTAAATTATCATTTTTAAACTCACAATATACACTGTTTACAATAATTGACATTTTATTTTTCGCATTGTCAAATACACTTCCGTCTCCTACAGAATATAGATCAAGTTATGACAGCTATAAAATACTACAATAGCTATCGTAATGAAAGCACAAACGCAATGTTTTTCACAAGCCCCGTGGCGTATCTGACAAAAACGATTATTATTTACGACATTTGCGTGAAATATCAAAGATTACCAAATCAACGGGCAATTGGAAAAAGACTGTCACTTTCGTATAGTACGACACAACTTAGATGTATCATCGGCAAACTATACAACCAATAAAATTGCTCCACATCGCGTCATTCGATGCTGTACCTCGCTATAGATTCTCGCGTCAGTTCAACTCGAGAAAGCAAGTGAATGTAATTGGGCGTGTCAAATTGACGAATGTTTTAGGTCATAATATGATATTACAAGTTATTACGTTTGTGTAAAGATCATATTCACATAAGAAATAAATATTGATAATTAGGGATAGCGTATTTAATTCGGATGTGAACTGTTTTACGAATTTTGCCGACGCTACAGCTAAGTTGTGTCGAAATGTACTTCTGGAGCTTGTCAAATGACTTTCGATTTACGTTAATCAAATAGATTTGACAAGTCTGGACTTGCGTGTTGATGATGATGATGTCTTCCTGACTGACTTCGGTCACGGGTGTTCTCAAGGTAGGTTGACATTCAGCTGCGTAGCACATAATATTATGGCAACACACTCAAGAGCAAGAGTGTGACAAGACTAGGAAGAATTGAGGACCAGGATCATCGGTTTGACATGATTTCTAAGGAACTAGTACGTTGCCAAAGGCTAAACGCTCATATTTTGACTACACACCAAAAACATTCAGAATAGCCCCAATAGAATGGATTCGTTTGTAAAGAATATTACCTAATATAAATGTCTTTGTTATGGGCACGTGACCAAAAATTAACCCAAGAAGTGCAATTGGAATTACTTCAACTCATTTCGAATGCATTCATTCAATCCTATAATCCGTAATCCAGTGATTCATATCTAATATATAGGTATTTTGTTTATTGAGTATCCAATTCCTACGGAACCATCAAAATAGTTTCATGAAAAACTTTCGTGAAGTACAGACTGAGAGATAATGCTCTAATCGTTTAAATATAATTCCTTTAACACTGGACGATAAACACGAATTCGTTTGTCTACGGAACCATTACATTCACCGCATTCAAAGTGGCTTAATATTAAATTAAGTAAAAGAAAAAGTTACCGCAAAATCTGTCATAATCTTAGAGTCGACCTCGGGGCAAGGGCGTGCGCTGAAGCGAGACGGAGATATAGCTAGGGTCAGGGTTCAGTACTCGGTAAAAAAAACTTTTAACATTCTTTAATAATTAATTTTCATAGCATTTGTAACGAACAATTAAGGTATTTTTGTACTTTCTTATTTACAACTAGGTATCGCCTACGGCTTCGGTCGCGTTTTAGGGGTTTGGTTGTCATGGGTTTGGCAAAAAAGATGCCTTAATCTTCCTTGGAGTTCAAATTTGCTTCGTAGTAAAAGATTGACAGACAGACAGACAGACAAAGTTATTTTCACATTTGTAATACTACTAGTATGGATTTTGGTCACCATCACCTGTAGACTATTAACTAACCCTTGCACCGCCAATTGGCCAAAAACATTGGGAAGTAAAATGTTATGTCCTTTATACCTGAAGTATGCTTATACACTGGCTCACTCAACCTTCAAGCCGAAAGAAAACAATAACTATCATTGTACGGTGGTAGAACTTTTAACTTATTTAAAACATACCTAATTTACAAACAATAGAAAAATCTGCATTTGTCGAATGAGTTTTTAAGACGTTCATTCAATATGGAAGCGTTACACTTTGATTTTCATTTCGAAGAATGGGCGTAAGAATTAAAATATCTCTCTTCTTATTTTTAGTATATAATGAAATGAACAACATTATCATTTGCTTTAATCAGAAACCATTCCTCTATCATTCATTCTCCATTCATTCTCAGTCATCGAAAGAAACACCCGTAGTCTGAGATCTTTTGTAAAATCAAACATCCCACGAATAAACCACGAATCTGTGTTACTAGGTTAAAAATTATTGTTCCTTGTCGTAAATAAATTAAATTTAAAAACTACATTTATCTCTAAAGGATAATCAAATGAATCTGTAAATCGTATATGAAAATATTCAAAAGTAGCTCATTGCGTAACTGATCTTAGATAATGGATATTGTGTTACAAATATCTTAAGTAGGTCTCGACCGATGGAATCTGGACTTAATGTGAGATAACTATTGGTTTTGAAATACAAGCTCCATAAATTTGATCTAGATATAACAGATCAACTACTGCCGACTACTGTTTGTTCTTGGCTTTAAATTTGGAGAAAGTTATCAAATTATTCCTTTCAAAACCAACTGACGTTTTTATAACTGATTAATGAATGTTTATATTAAAATCAAGTGCGTTATCAAAAATTTATATGAGGTTAGAAAATCATGAAGGTTTGTTTGGAACGTGCAATTTTTTTTTGTTTTTTTGCAGAGCCGAGATGTCCCGCTGTTCAAAGGCTAGCTACCACTGAATATTAATGTGCTTAATTTGTATTTATAATTCATTTCGTGCTCGATGGTGAAGGAAAACATCGTAACCCTACTTGTGTCTAATTTCATAGAAATTCTGCCACATTTGTATTCCACCAACACGCATTGGAACAATGTGGTCGAATATTTCTAAACCTTCTCTTCATGGGGCGAGAAGGCCTAAGCCCAGCTGTGGGAAATTTACAAGCTATTGTTGTTGTTATTTTTTCTGTGGTCAGACACTTAGCATTCTCTCTTATAAATCAAGGTTATAAAATGATATAGCATCATTTATTTACCCAAAACACGTCACATTCGACAAAAATCGAATACTTCCTGAGATGTTGACGGTTGGAAATCCCATGAAAGAGCTAGTTAAACGTAATATTAAGCAACTCCGACCCAATTCTCGAAAATTAGCGAGGAAGTGACAAACAATGACATCACAGGTTTTAATTATGGAACATATGTCAAGAACATTGACGCATGTGAAATATCTCGGTAATATGAAGGCATTTCTTTAAATATATGTTTCTTTGACCACAGAGAGCAAAATAGAGCATTTGTACCGTATTGGGTTTCCTTTTTTGTCGTTAGCATGATCATAATGACAATTCTTGGTCTAATTAGCTAAGAACCATCCCTTGAAAAAAACAGAAGTCCTTAGCCCACAAGCGGCACATTTACATGCTGATCACTTTACAAATATTATTTTTTTCCTAATAATCTTGCTTTATAAAACATTTATAAATTTCGACAATAATGGTTATCTTCGGATTCGGTCGTTATATTCGTACAATCGTTCGATCGTTCTACAAATTAAAGCAAAAAAAATAAAAATAATCCGTTAAAATGTTTCAAATTTAGAATAACATTTGTTCCTATTTATATTTAACATGTGCGTTATTTATTCTGATCCATTCACGTTTAAGATTTTATTGATGTACGACATAAAAAGTTATCGTATGTCCTTCCTTGGTATAACTTTCTTCATGTCAAGTTTCTTTAAATTAAATTACGTAAATTTGGCCGTGATACAGACAGAAACAGATTCACTTTCGTATTTATAATATAAGTATAGATATTACAATTGATTGCTGTACAACCATTGTATCATCTCGTGCGTTCCTACGCGTGTTTTATTGCGACATAATGTGTGGTTTATTCGTCATTGTCATTGGATGTTTGTCTTTTAAGTTCGGAGAATTGGGTCAGCATTGGATCTTCCTATGCTCACAAATATTTTACCTCTAAATGTTAATAACTTACGTCATTTTTCAAATTGACTTTACCAGTAAAGTAAAACAGAAAAGTAACAGCCTGTAAACTACATTATTCTCTAACTTTATATACCTATTTCATTTGTCTATTTAAAGTCACAACCTGATTGACTGTGACAGATACATAACTGTTACGATTAATTTTATAGTAGGTATTATTAGATAAGTATATAAAAATATGTATATTACTCTTAATTCAAATGTAATTACGATAATTAATATAGCACAATAATTAAGAGTTGCTGTTGTCTTCGTACCTTTAATACCCCTAGGTATGAAAGACAACTCAAAACGGTTAAAAAGCGGTTTGGCAAATATCCACACATTAAAAAGTAGATAACATATCACTTCAAAAAAATTAAAACAAATTATTTTATCATCTTAAATCTTATTAATTAAAAAATAAAACATCTTATCACCATTTATTTTGGATCAGGTAACGTTACAAATATTAATCAAACATTAAGGAAACCGCAATTAGCGATAATTTAAAAATAGAACCATATTTAACTTTAAATATATTGCTTTAATTAAAAGACGTTTATATAATTAATATTAAGCTCATCAATGAATAACGATAACGATCTATCACAATAATATGTCTACGGTGATAAATAATACTTAAAATCGAATAGCGGTACAAGAAATACACGGTCAATACACTATACAATAATACATAGAGCATAGAATACTTAGAAATGACACTGCAAGTATTTATTTTTATCTACGAATATATGTATTTGTCACATTAACCGATACTAGAAATATTGAGTACTCGTAGTACAAATAAAAATAAAAAAAACTCAATACTATTTTATATCAATTTATTTCCTCCAATGAATGAGGCAAGAAGCAAATACTCATAAAAAGGGGAAAATTGCAACTAATCCACGTCGTAAAAATTTATACGTACAATATATGTTATTTATTTATCTAAGTTATCAATTACGTAATTGTGTTATTATCATAGCATGTTAACGAATACACAAAGACGTCATATCCCATATGATATCATTTCCCGGACAATAGATTGACAGTTTAGAAAGTTACATAGGAAGACAATTTTTATATTATCCATACTTAATTTCTACATATTTATGGAGCAAAATTTAATAACCGTACATAATAAAAATTTGTAAAACTTATTTAAATGCATATTTTCGCAATTAACACTAACAATTTATTCAACCAATATATGTATGTATGTGTATGCAATATTTGTTGAAACCTTTAATTGATATTTGACAGCGTCGATCTTTCTCTCTGAGTACATATAAAGATGGTAGGGGCTTTGTGCCAGCTCGTCTGAAGGGCATGCATTCGTTAGTGAAAAGTTTATCTGCGTAATATGGAGATATACAATATTGATATTGGAAAACAATTGAAAAATCTAAATATAAAGTTATAAAAAACAACCTTAATTTTTTATTGGAATCACATATAACCTAAAATGGGCTAGACAAGATAAATAAAAAAACTATTATAGATTACATTAAATAACGTATGTTGAAATGTCAAAAGCTCCTAGAAAATGTCACGGTGAATCATACTTTAAACTTATTTTATTTTTTAATTTAGCATTTTCCACTTTATTTGAGACGTCTTTATTTTTTTTAATTCAGATAATATTGCACTATCTGATCCTGCGACTTTATGCAAAGAAACGTCAAATACAAATGAATAAAAAAATACTTCGTTTTGTAATTGTAAACTGTCTGATATCAAATGTTATCAAAATCAGTAAAGCGGTTTAAGTTGAAAAGGTAACGGAGATACGTTCCCATTAATAATAATTAGTATATATCTCTTTTGAGTATTGATTCGAAATTCAAATAAATTATTTCAATGATATATTATTTAACTGTCATGTACTTACTTATCTTGCTGTCTTTTCTAGCGAGTTCAACAGCATAGATCTACATTTTGTGTTGATATATTTCAAAAGGCCTTGCTTTGTCGTCACATAAATAAATAAATAAATAAATATGAGACAACATCACATACATTACTCTGATCCCAATGTAAGTAGCTGAAGCACTTGTGTTATGGAAATCAGAAGTAACGACGGTACCACAAACACCCAGACCCAAGACAACATAGAAAACTAATGGTAATCAACATCGACTCGGCCGGGAATCGAACCCGGGACCTCAGAGTGGCGTACCCATGAAAACCGGTGTACACACCACTCGACCATGGAGGTCGACATAAATTCAGACAATTTATAAAAAAATACATTGGTACATTAACAATATTATCAGAAGAATAATTATCATTAGAAGATTTTACAGACCATAAAAAGGCGTAGAATCAATACTTCCAGGACATGCAGGATATATTACATACATATAAAACTTAAATACTTTACTTAATATAGTTGTTTAATGACGATTCAAAAGTGCATGTAAAAGCCTACTTGGATAAAGTATATTTTGATTTTATTTAATTTGAATAAATTCCAGCTTTAAATCAAAGGATATGTAATTAGTTTTTATTTAAGAAAACTCTCATGTATATGCTGTCGCCTATTACCGTTAGCAAGTCGAGAATACACGAAGTTTAAACTCAACCAAATGTACTTTCGAGGAAAATAAATTATTCGCACGTAACTGTGTTGTTGATTGGCATTCTGTTGCGTAACAATAGACAACGGACAATAGCTTTGATTACCATAGAGTATTGAGGCAAAGGTAATATTATTTCTGCCTAGTAACAGTTACAGGCTGAATAAAATAAGCTATTACACTAATATTATTTGATTATATTAAAATTGAACATAAGTAACTCATTTCCTAATATTTAAATTTAGAATTTGAATAAATATCAATTTGAATAAATAACAAATTTTCTCGAGAGCACTGTATAACGACTTTAGAAAATTAAAAAAAAATATATATATAAAGGTCAAAATGAACTTGCAATTAAAATTAAAAACAAACAAAAGCAACGCAACTATCGACGCAAAAACCTTTTCCTTGTCTTAAAAATAAATCAAAACCGCCAGTCGCCATTTACGCTGGACGTATTGAATTATTACTAAAGGTGTTTAACCTTTAGTAATAATTGTTTTTTTTTTTTTATATACATATATGTATTAAAAACAATCTTTTTAATGGCATCTGGATTTTTTTTAAATAAGAACTCATTCAAGTTTAGAATAATGACATGACAAAACTATTACAACATTATTTTAAAAGTAAAAATGATTTAAAATTTATTAATCTGTGGACTTAGGGTTATCGAACTATTTCACGAGTAACATATTTAAGTTTCGTTTGTTATTCATATCACATACGTATATATTTACATTAACTTATACATAATAATAACATAGTTGAAAATTTTGAAAGGGATTTAGATACTTACGTATTTTTAAATAAGTGAATTATAGTGTAGTAAGTAAAAGATAAGGAGCAATACTAAATGATTAAGTAAATAAGATCGGCGAGAATGTACTTCTCGCACGAGAGTGTAATGACTACATTATCACTTGTTAGAAAAATACAATAACCTTATACTATTTATATATCGAATATCTGGTACTGGAGTGTCGCAGTACAAAAAAAAAGAACGTGTCAAATTTATTATCTTTGTGTGCGTGACAGGTACGTTTGACACTCACCAAACGTCATATAACTTTACTTGTGTGCGTGTAATTATTATCGAAGCATTTTTAACTTGCCATCGAGACGTATCTATAAATAAACAAAGACAACAATGATATTTTTCCAGTATACGAACCCAGAACTTTTAAGCAATAAAAAAGTAAAGTAACAGCCTGTAAATTTCCCGCTGCTGGGCTAAGGCCTCTTTCATTAAGGAGAGGTTTTGGAACATATTCCACCACGCTGTTCCGATGCGGGTTAGTGAAATGCATCTGTGGCGGAATTTCGATGAAATTAGATACATGCTGGTTTCGTCACGATGTTTTCCTTCACCGCCGAGATGAATATTATAAACGCAAATTAAGCACATAAATATATAGTGGTGATAACCTGGGTTTAAACCTGAAATCATCAGTTAAGACGTGTTCTAACCACTGGGCCATCTCAGCTCAGTTGGCCAACTTTTAAGCTATATTACCACTAAAACGCTAGACCGCTAGTACCGTCGATAGTTGGAAATGAGTGAGGCTAAGTTAACAGACACTGACTACCCAAGTATGTCAAATACGTTGTAACATATCATGGTGTAACTCGCATTGAAATTAGAAGCTAATGACATAAAATCGAGTGAATCCTAGCCGACCTCGATACAACAGATTATGTAATCGAATTGGTTATTTAACAATTCAAACCATTTAAACACGTCTCGTAGCGCATATTGTATATATATTTATTGTTCTGATACTTTTCATAAACTCCTATTTTTTGGCAACACAAATCTTTTTGCAATGTTAAAGGGCAGGAGTAATTTACTACATGTATCATATTTTATATTTAGAATTCTGACGCAACTGTCGAAATTCAATCAATAGTTAAAATATTTCCCGCCAGTAACAAGTACAGGCTGTACAAATCACCGCCACAGGCTATGCGCACACGTAACTCATTTCCACTAGACAATTTCGTGTGATTTCCTTAATGAGAAACAATTTACACGTAATTTATACCAAATATAAGTGATGAAATACGAGGTAACAAACTAATATATACTTACTAATAAACAAAATGAATGTAGTTAACATATTTGGAAGAAAATAGACTCTGTGTGGTGTGGTGTAGAAAATCGTCCTTTATGCAAGCAAAACATTTTGATTTATTGACTGGCGGATTTACCAATAGGCTATGTAGGCTGGAGCCTAAGGCGGCAGATTAAGAGAGGCGGCAAATTTAGCCAAATCTTGTTTTAATAAAAAAAAAAAACCTTATAATTATATGTATACACATTAAGTCACTAATCCGTATACTCCTCACTTCATAGCGGCTTGCAAAAATAATCCAGTAACTAACAACAATATTATCTAGTTCAAAGTTCAAAATACTAAAAACGGGAAAAAGCCGATGTAATGAGGACAAACAAAAATCATAAACTTTCAATTTCAGAATAAACATAGTTAATCTGTACAATTCTAAACGTATTGATTTTCAAAAGTGGGACGGCAAAAATTGAATAGCCTACTAGCGGCAAATTTGTTAATCCGTCTGGATCGATTACTGTAGTTTAATGTGTTTGAAATAATGATTAAATTTTGAATATAGTTTTAACATATATAATATTAGTACGGGTTATAGCATAGCCGAGATGGCCCTGTGGAAAAACCTGCTGGAAGAACCGGCTCTAAGCCGAAGATTACAGGTAACCTTGGCAACCACCAAATTTTCTCGTCCATAAATTGAATTTCTTTTCGAATTAGCCGAAATAAGAAAACATAATGAAAAATCTATCCAATTATACGTAAATGGAACAGCGTGGTGGAATATTATCCAGAACGTCAACTCTAAAAGGGTGTCTGCCTTAATCTAGCAACAGATTCTTACTTATTTTAATGTACTCATTATATAACATGTCTTTTCAAGGACATATATATTTATCATTAAATCAAAATCCTTGTTATTGGTATAATTTCAAAAGTGAATTAACACTTACAAATCAAATAAAATATTTTATCAGAACTACCCTATCTATTAGCATTTTTTTTTTTTATGGTATAGGTTGGCGGACGAGCATATGGGCCACCTGATGATAAGTGGTCACCATCACCCATAGACAATGACGCTGTGAGAAATATTAACTATTCCTTACATCGTTCCTACCTTCTGCGCCACTAACCTTGGGAACTAAGATGTTATGTCCCTTGTGCCTGTAGTTACACTGGCTTACTCACCCTTCAAACCGAAACACAACAATACTGACTACTGTTATTTGGCGGTAGAATAACTGATGAGTGGGTGGTACCTACCCAGACGGGCTCGCACAAAGCCCTACCACCAAGTAAAGCATAAGGTCTAGACAGAGACTGCGAGGATGTGTCCTAAACATTTTAAATAATTTCCTCTCAATGAAACATATAGAGGATAAACATACTAAAATATTTTTATTAATTTAGTAAGAAACATAATAAACTCAATATTCTAATAAATAATAGACCTTGATTTTTGATGTTAATGAACCCATACTTTTCTAACATTATCTGTCATTAGATAAGTTACACACTGTGACCAATTATTTATTATCTGTATTTCATAACAGATTATATCGAAATTCGAATAGAACGCTTTGTTGCTACACAAAAAAAATATTTAAAATTTAAAGGTTGTATTAATTTCTTCGGCCCTCTTTTACATAAATTTCGGTGGCTTTATTTTGTGACCTGCCATCGAACGAAGACAGGTTATGACGTCATAATATGTTACAAAATTACTCCCAAACCGTTGGACCCGACCGGTTCATTATGAAATTGGGCGTGGTTGATACCAGGTGGTCTTTACTTGCTCCGAATTTAATTGATACAGCATCAGTTGTAGTTTTTATACAAACATATTTAAAAAAAAGTATTTATTAAAGTTAATTTTTGCGTGTACATTTTTCATCTTATTAAATATTTTTTTTAATAATTTGTCATTGGAATTAAAATAGAAAGGATTGCTGGATTTGGTGACTAATTAACTGGAAGGCATTTTTAATTTTAATTATAATATAGTTACAAATATATACTTCTAAAATTGTAACAAATTCTTTAAAAATATTTACGTTAATACATGTTTACAATTAACATAACTACATCCAATTTTAACTATCAAGATTATAAAAAAAATAAGGGATGCCATACACCGCGCGACATTTCTTATCATATATTTAAATTTTAGTGCAAATTCACAAAAAGTCGTAACAGTATTGTTTGTGAAATGGCTTTATAAGATACAGATTACAACATAGACATTATAATTATTTTAAGTAAAGTAAAACCATGGGTAAAATATTTCGATCTTTTGCAAAGGTATGACTACAGCTTTATCGTTACACGTTATTCGCTTCGTATCACTTTACTATGATGGTTAAACACCTTTTCAATCTCATCATGAGTTATAGATTATCAAACTGACTTTGAAGCTCAATTTACATATCTCATTATTATATCTCGGAAACATATGTTAACGTTAAATAAAAATAGATTAATAATGAACGTTATATAATTGTAATTTATTACCGTTCTAATCAAAACGACACGTTTTTAAATATTCGATTTTGACAGCTGTCAAAATGTTCGCGCCTAAAAGCAAACAAATAATTTCATTATATTATATTGTTGAATTAATGGAAGACTGTTTTTATGTCGACAAGAATGCAATTGCCATGTCGTAACACTTTCTATTTTTAAATTAATCATATCATAACTAAAATAAAAAATAATAACGTAAAAAAATCTTAAATTTAGTAATTATTTTGTAAAATAAGTTTATACTTTATTTTCGTTCTTTTTTTTTGAAAATTTTAAAATAATTTAATAATATAAATTAAATATTTTTTAACTCACCTTAGTATTGAGCGAATGAGTTGAGAAGAATGAACAAATAAGAACTATTGCAGACAGCCAATGGGCCGACACTTGCCGTGTCGCCTCCATAGTGAAACTGAAAAAAAAATAACAAAATTAATACGGTACTACTATGATATTTGGAATGTTGTAATTCTGACATCTGACATAAGGTTTAGCCCATCACAACTGCTGAGTGAGAGTAACTTAGGTAATTTTATGTCATTAACCAGTAAAATTTACGCGCCTATTCTGACGCCGACTACATAAATTAGATATAACCAAACGAATAATTTCTTATCATCAAATGTTGCCAGAAGTTAATAATGACCTAATTTCTTTTAAAAAAATCGTCTAATTAAAGGGTTATTTGAGATTATCAATGTGACTTCTTGGGATAATCTTGACATTGTATATCTGTTCTCTTTAAATTATAGATAACACAAAAAAAATCTAATGGACAATAGTTTACGGCCAGCGATGTCAAAAGTCGCAGGATCAATCATGATCCCTTGGGCTATTATTGTCACCACTCCTAACACCAGTGGTAGCTTAAAAGGGAGAGATAAATAATAATATTAGTAATTTCTGAAATAATTTAGGTCATTGCTATTATTCTTTAAAAAAAACTATTTATACTAATATTATAAATGCGAAAGTAAATCTGTCTGTCAGTTGCTCTTGCACCATTAAACTGAATTTCATGATATCGTTAAATTCCAAGGAAGGACATATGTTACTTTTTTCATTTCTAACACCTAACGACGGAAGCTTAAAACGAGAACGAAGTCACTGCCCGTGACTACTGAATAGCTACATAAACATATTTTAAAAAAATCCTTATAGTAAGTCTTTGTACAAGCCCTTTTATTTTTATTTTATATTTAATAGACAAACAAACAATACAAGATAAAACAACGTTGAATGAATAATAAAACAAACAAGTTGAATACGTACATAAAGTTGGAACACAGACATATAAAATTTCCACAAGAAAATAATTCATAGAAACACGAGATGTGTCATTAAAAAAGTAATAAATAAACAATCCACCACAGATGAATATATACATTAATAAAATAAAAACTGAATATAATAATAATGAAGGCAAACCATACATACAATAAAAACAATCATTAAATTAAGTATTATATAACATAATGTATTGTTGATTTCCGATTTGTAGCGTGAGTTAGCCAGTTAAAACATTGGCATAAGGAACATAACATCTTTGTTACCAAGGTTGGTGCATTGGTGCATTGGAGCATATCTACCCCCCTAGGTGTTGGAGGCACGCATAGGCGGGCTGGTCGTCAGGGCGTCAGGGTAGCATGCGTAAGAGATCCCGTGGCGTCCGCCGAAAGACGGAAAGGGTACCGCTGATTTTTTAGTAGGTAAACCTGGTGTACTTGATCGCACTCGACATCCAGGAAACCGGGTAGTCTCACACAACCTCCCACTTTCCATCACGTGGAGGAAGCGCGTAATGCGTTTCACCAGCGAAAAATTGGTGCATATCTGCAATCAAATCCTGGAAAAAGCCCAGTCCCGAGTTAAGTCAGCTTATGTCACTCGATAACGGATTCTTTCATTTATATACAACCTCTGTGCAGTTTCATGTTTATTTTATGCCAGTAAATAATTGCTTTTTATAATTTTAATACAGGTTCGCCCAATTATATACTCAAATATAATCCCGCTTTGCAAACAAAATTTGTTTTATTACTATAAATAAACCATAATTTAAGGTGACCATACATACTGACTCATGTAGAACCGTCCCGATATTCTGAAATCCTTTTGTATACAAGAAAAGTCAAATTGTTTTGATTTTCCATACATTCCTTACTTATGTGTATTGCCGATATAAAACCAAAAATGATCATTAATATTGTGCTTAATAAAACAATGGGTTTTTATTATGAACAGGTCATGTCCCATGTAGAATGAATTAAGTAATGGTCACCATACTCATAATCAAAATGAGCTTATTGGTTAAGATGTATTGAATGCTTTGGATTAAGCATTAACAAAACGTAAAGATGGAATCAAGCACGCGATCCTCGCCAACGGCGATCAGAGCGAGTGGTTAAGTTGAAATATTAATTTAATATTCGTTAACTGAACGCATTTGTTAATGCGAATTAGTATAGGGTTGCCAGTGCAAATATTTAAATTCATAATCTTTTAAATTCAAATAATAATTTCATAGTATAAAACAAAGTCGCTCACCGCTGTATGTCCCTATGTATGCTTAGATCTTTAAAATTACGCAACGGATTTTGATGCGGTTTTTTTAATAGATAGAGTGATTCAAGAGGAAGGTTTATATGTATAATACATGCACAAGATTCTAGATAAACACTGTCAGTTTTAGAAATGCGTAGCCGGGGTGGGTCACTAGTTGCAGTATAAAAAAATTCTTCCAATTAAATATGATGATTTAACTAATAATCCGAACTACCGAAAAATAATTGGTTATTTATAATTTATGACTATATCTGTGCAAAAATAAGTGTGTCTTTTTATTTTTTTATGGAATAGGTTGGCGGACGAGCATATGGGCCACCTGATGGTAAGTGGTCACCATTAGCCATAGACAATGACGCTGTAGGAAATATTAACTATTCCTTACATCGTCAATGTGCCACCAACCTTGGGAACTAAGATGTTATGTCCCTTGTGTTTGTAGTTACACTGGCTCACTCACCCTTCAAACCGGAACACAACAATACTGAGTACTGTTATTTGGCGGTAGAATAATTAGTCTACAATTCCCTTTAAATTTGGACTTCATTTCATAAATGGATAAATACATGTTTATCATTATTATGAACATAAAATAATTCCTTGATAAATCACATAAATCTGTCACAAAATAGCATACACAAAATTAACAAAGAAGTGGAAACTATATTTCACTGGAACACATTAAAATAAATATCAATTTATCTAATTAGTCATGGCAACCCTGAATCAATGTTGCAAAAAAAAAGACCAAAGCATAGATTAATAACGGCCGATACGATCATAAACAAACAAAATATCGAAAGGTCGATGAACGTTGCACAAAAGGACACTGTCTTTTCTCAGAAGTCGGGCTCAAATATTAATAAAAGTTTTAGTTAATACTTGTTTACGTACAGTTCGCGATAAAAACATGTTTAAAATATAAATAACTCAAAAATAAATTACTATTATTTTCTTTAATTGATACCACGTGTATTTGTGTGTTTAAATGTAATAATTTTGTTTGTTAAAATAATATGATAAATTCGAAATCCTGCATTCAATTTTTGACTTTTGTCCAATTAAAACTACCACTTGATGGTAGGGCTGTGTGGTGCTGGTTAGGTTACCACTCATCAGATATTCTATCGGTAAGCACCAATATCTGTTCTGTTCCTGTTTGAAAGATGAATGAGACAGTGTAAAACGATAGACAAAGCACTCACTTTCCAGTGTTTACCCTCTGGCGATAAAAGGTATACTTATATTTTTTACAATGCCAATCTATCTAGACAGGTGACAACCATCTTTTTTATGTAATTTAAAGAGGGAATACCCTAACTTAAAAAGAACTAGAAACAGTGTTTTTTGACAATTTTTTAAATTATAATAGTATATGTAAAGAAGAAAAAGGATAATATATTCCATGAACTATTTACATAAACAAATTAATACGATGTGTTGAATACACACCAAAGGTAAGCAAATGTTTTTAATAATAATTATTATCAGTCTGAAAACATTTTAAATAATTAAATGTGCAAGCTGTAATTGGCATCTATTGTCAGTTCAAATGTATTTTTTTATAGTCGATCAAAATCTAAACGATATTTAATCGATTTATCGCTTTGTAAACGTTTTGATTATTACAATTAAACTTATTTTTTTATTTATAATATCAATGACTGAATACTGGCCGAAAAATATTGAAAACTCTTCTATTGGATCTTATTTGAACACAAGTTTATCATATTATCTGTGTAAATAGAATTTATTTATAAATGTCATGCTCATGTTTAATTATTTATCTGTGGATTTGTCGAATGCGTAACACATTTATATAAATGGAATCTCTGGATTTCTATTGAAATAAATAAGAATTATAATATTAACTCTATTGTTTTTTTCTCATATATAAAGGGATATGTTTGTGTGATAAATGTAATAATATACTGATAAATATTGAATTAATTTCAATCATATCAAATACTAATATTAAATGGTATTAAAGCTACCAATCATTGAAGGTGACTTGTATTAGATATGAAGATTTACTTCAGTAACCAAAATTCTTCTTCTAAAGGAATCTGGACATTGGACGTCTGTTGATTTTTATCATGAAACATATTTATCACAATGAGTCATTGACCTCGACGTCTGAATATTACAATACATATACAATTTGCATTGAATGTTTTTATGTATATCGATCCTGAGTCCTTATTCGAAACAATGGCGTTATTTCATAGAAATCTAGCGACACATGTAAATGACACCTTTACTTAAAAAGCTGAACAACATTTTATGCTATTGGTTGACGGACGAGCATATTGGCCACCTGATGGTAAGTGATCACCACTGCCCATAGACAATGGCGCTATAAGAAACATTAACCATTCCTTTCATCGCCAATGCGCCACCAACCTTGGGAACTAAGATGTTATGTCCTTTGTGCCTGTAGTTACACTGGCTCACTCACCCTTCAAACCGGAACACAACAATACCAAGTACTGTTATTTCGCGGTAGAACATATGATGAGTGGGTACCTACACAGACGGGTTTGCACAGCTTGTCCTACCATCAATTACGCATACTATATGTATATTATTTTTTTTATAATTGTGTTGACTTATTTTTACAAATTTCTTTCTCTTAAATGCCAAATTATGCCATTAGCAACGAACGCGGAAGACTGCAAACAAAGAACGAATGTTTACATATGAAGCATTATCATCATACATATGCAGCGATAAGTGGAACCGACAATTTAATGAACCCTACAAGGTTCGGAAGTCAGGTTACAAAGGTCATTTCGCATTCGGTCATCAAACTGCTGACCAGCGTCCATTTTGGACGATTATGAGGTTCTCGGCAATTTTTTTTTTCGATCGAAAGCATTCGGAATACAAGTTAATTTTCTGTTCAATAGATATAATTCATTCTTCATTCGGATTTATTTCTTTATCAACAATTGAGTTATTGAGTTGAAACTAATTCATAACTCACTGCACGATACACGGTCGTTATATGATATACAATCGTTATGGTTATTACAAAATCGTAGAAAAAAATATCTCGAGTGACATGCCAAATGAGATCTATAATATCGAGACAACAACCAGTTCTCCCAATTTCATCCCTAATCTGGTAGGTACTACCCATAACCATGGGTATCATATTCTACCACCAAATAACAATATTCAATATTATAACAGTTATTTAAAGCGCGTATATAGTTTATCGAAATATCGAGCAATACTAAAAAACCATGGTATATATCCCGTTTTAAATAATCGTAATAACTAAAATAAAATAAATAAAAATTTTTAAATTGTGGTTTGATAATTAAATCCCAAGTTTGATGATATATTAGGTAATATAAGGCAATATCTTTTACCAGTCTAAATGATATATATATATAAAAAAATGTTTCCAAATATCAAGAATAACAAACACATATATCATACCAACTGTACTGTCAAACTAACGAACGTTTAACGCGGGATATTCCACTGTGTGACCGACATTCATCACGTTTTACCGTAACCACGTCGTTTTGTGTCACTTAAATTAATTTACATGCACAGCGCATTCGTTACGCTTTGAAGACGAATTCGTACAAATTATTTATCAACACGAAAGCGGCGCCACAAAGTTTTCCTGGTGCGAAATTTGAGAAAATTGATTTGGGGAAAATAAATGACTTGATACTTTCTGATTTCATAATAAGTCATTAATCAATGCTCGGTTCATTGAACTCGTCCTGCAATCAATGAATTTACATTGACATCTTGAAAGATATTATAGGCGTTGGATTCACACTAATTAATTATACTTCTCACTAAATATTGTGTTTTTAAAGCTTTAGGTATATTTGGTCAAATTTGGAACAATTTGCGTCCTAGGAATGACGAATAGAACTTTTCCTTAAACGATATTTTTACTTTCTCATTCCGATAACTCGTTTTATTTAAAGCTCATAAGTTAAATCATCAATTAACAACAACAACAACAACAAGAGCCTGTAAATTTACCACTGCTGGCCTCACGCCCCTTTGAGGAAAGGGTTTGGAACATATTCTACCAATGCTGGTTGGCGGAATGCACATGTGGCAGAATTTCTATATAATTAGACCAATAAGACTATCTCAGCTTATTAATATATTAATCAAATGTGCAGCAAAACTATCTAAATAAATTAATATAGATAAATAAAGATGTCCTACAAACATTTTCTGAGACGGTGGAATTCTCTTGCGAGACTGGGCAATACAGAACGGATTTTATTGCACAAACACACTCATATTATTTATCTATACGCTGTCACACTTTCAAACTGATGGACTGACGAATTTAACAACCGAGTCGTCGCTGCTACATCCTTAATATTTGCTAAGGATGTAGGATCAATGGCTTTTTGAGGCACAGAAGTGTGGACACTACTAACTTCCTGACTCCAAGCTTTCCAGACGAAATATCAAAACACTCTCTTATTGACACGACCTTGATTGACCAAATAACATTACTCAGTATTGTTGTGTTCCGGTTTGAAGGGTGAGTGAGCCAGTGTAACTACAGGCAAAAGCGACATAACATCTCAGTTCCCAAGGTTGGTGGAACATTGACGATGTAAGGAATAGTTATACATATTTCATACAGCGTCACTGTCTATAGGTGATGGTGACCACTTACCATCAGGTGGCCCATATACTCGTCCTCCAACCTGTATCATAAAAAAAGGATATCCAGACCAGCGACCTTACAAGCTACTAGACCACGAGGCATTTAAAAATGTTTACGTATTCAGGATTAAAATTAATAATTTATATTTTAAATGCTATGACATAACTTTATACAGTCATTATTAGAATAATTACAGTAAACACATCCGCGATGCTTCACGTTATGCGTAATCAATAAATAACACTAAATGTAATGTATTGTGTAAATTAAAACTTACATAACGCGTACCGGGTCTTATCCTGGTAATTGGACATACTTTATATACGATTTAAGAAGATAAATTGCCCATGATTTTAGGCTGTTCATACACTGTGTACCAAAAATTATATTTAACCTTTTTGCATGATAAACTTTATGTATAGGATCTTTGCCTCAAAATTTCAAATCACGTATATATAAATTATTATTTCAAGACGATTCAAAAGTTCTTGTAAGAGTCTGTTCCAATAAAGTATAGTTGGATTTTTGTATTATACTAGCAACTCACCCCAGCTTTGCACGGGTGCAATGCTTATACAAAATATAATACAGAATTTGTTTATTTCCGACATCACATTAGAAACTTCTAAAATTATCACAGTTGTTCTTTACTAGCTATTAAAAAAAACCGCAACAAAATCCGTTGCGTTATTTTAAAGATACATAGGGACAGACAGCGGTAAGCGACTATTTTTTATACTATGTAAAGATTTTTCAACAATGATCTAGTATAATCTTAAAATATTAAATTCAAATCTTTCACCGTTATTAAAATGATTTATTAGTATTTTATTATTTGAAATTAATTCATTCGTGGTAAATTGAATACATTTCGAATCTGCGTAAATCATCTGTGGAAAGCCTTATTTAATTTATGACCAGTCCTCTCTCTGAATTTTGTCTGCGGTATCCAAGTTATTTCCTTATTCATTGGTCAGCGGATATTTTACCAGCTGTTCAGCAGTAATTTGAATAAACAAATGGAATCTTCCGTTTCAGAATTAAATTAAAAACCATAAAAAAAATTAAACGTAAAAGCATTTTAATAGACATGAGTGTTTTTCCTGATCAAGTATCATGATTACTGGACGTACAGTCAGAGTAAGAAAACTTTCGTCAGTTTTCAAATTCAGTCCTTTATCATGTCTTAAACTCTTAGTACCTTTTGAATCTATATATCAAATCATTGCAACGTAATATGTCATTCTCGATCGGTAAAGCTGATTATCGCTCATAATGAGCACACCAAAATAGATCTTAAGGTGACGGACCTTTTCTTACCCCGACTGTATAATACCAATTGTTATTGGAACACATTTATCATCTTCATATTATTTTTAGTTCGGACATTCAAAATTCTGTTTCAGTATAAAGTACTTTTTTATTGTTATCGATCCAAATATTAAACCGATAATACGTAGCGCCAAAAAAAAATTAAGTTCCAAAATTAAAAATAGCCATTTCTTCATATTCTTCTTTATAATTATATACATGTCTTTGATTAATGAACAACGCGAAAAAAAAGCGTTAAAGAAAAATTTTAAAACAATCTATAAGTAAAAGATATATTCAATAAAATATCCGATTTAAATTTAGAACGAATATAATTCTAAATTAAAAAAACAAAAAAAAAAACAAATTAAATGTCAAAGTATTGTTGTTTGAAATTTCTTATACATTTATAATCCTACTGTTTTAACTTAAAAATAAATAAGGTTTAATTTTTTTTTAATTTTCTTTCGCTTAGCAACGAAGCCACTTGACTTTAAGGTAGCAAATGGCTTATCAGGTATATACGTCCTTTATATTACGATCATTAAACATGTATAAATAAATGTAATGAAAATTATTTTTTCATTACATTTAGAAGAAATATATCGATAAAACCTTTATCAATTTGTAATACATGTAAAGCAAATGATACCGAAATATATAAACATGGAACCTTCACTAGTAAACGAAAAAAAAACACATTTAATAATAGCAGTAAACATAATATTTAATAAGTTTAACCGAACACTATATAATATAAAATTCCAAATAATAGTTCTAAAAAAGCATTGTAGGAGGACAATGCTTGGATATTTTACTTGAATAAATTAAAAAAAAAAACTATTCCATAAATAAAAAGAACAACTTATTTAAAAAAAGAAACATTTCGCTTAGTTAATGTAGGTTTACAAAATGACCGTCAAATTAAAATTAAAAATCTTACTAATGATTGAATACACCTTGAGAAATACAATACATAAGTACGCTGACATATCACACGGATACAAAAATCCTGGCTGAGCCGTCCAGGAAGGTTTGAGTTGAGAGGAAGCGTCAACATAAATAATCGTCTCCATACAATAATTAACCGATTCACCTTGACTTGGGAATTAAGATGTACCACTGATTTATAGCCGTCATTTACTATCTGTGGAATTGTTTTAAATCGTTACAAGTTATGCGTGTTCTTATATTTGTACAAATCAATCTTATTTGTAATTATATGTTTAATTTTTCGAATTCAAATTGCAATGTTTACAACGCTGTTTACAAATTAGTTTTTTTTTTTTCAAATATTCTTTATATACAGCCTTAGGATGACCAACTCGATGTATTAGTCTGTACTGATTTATGAAGTAATTTTTTTTTAATCTGTCAATATCGAAACCTGTCATAATCGGAATACAATAATTTAAAATGTTTTTTGACTCTCGTTCCATTTATAAATACATAAGCATTTAGTAAAAAAGCGTTTATTTTAATATTACAAACAGACACTCCAATTTTATTATATTTATGGAATATAAATTCAAACGACACTGCGCCAGTGTGACCAGTTACGATATAGTTAAGTTATGGAAGTTAATTCAGTATCCGAACGGAAGCTGACCTGTCTACCGTTCCCTCTCATTCGCTACTTTCTTTTCCACTGAGCTTACATAGTCAGCCTGAGTTAGTACCTCCGACATTGTCACATATACTGGCTAACTACAAGCACTTTCATATTAGTCCAACCAACTAATATAGAATTTAGAGGTAATAAGATCTGAAAGTGAAATGGTTCAGTAGTTAGAACGCCTGCATCTTGACCGACGATTGCGGGTTCAACATATGAGGCGAGATGGCCCAGTGGTTAGAACGCTTGCATTATAATCGACGATTACGGAGTCAAACCCAAGCACCACTATATTCATGTGCTTAATTTGTATTTATAATTCATCTCGTGCTCTTCGGTAAAGGAAAACATCTTGAGAAATCTTTCATTGGAACAGCGTGGTGGAATACACATTCCAAAGCGGAATGTGTATTCCACCACGAATTCCTCAAAGGGAGAAGTAGCCTTAGCCCAGCTGTGAGAAATTTACAGGCTGTTGTTGTTGTAAGATCTCATACCACATCGAATTTCCCCCAAAAATAAATACAATGGGAGGCAAACGAGCAGGATGAAAGTGACTACCACGATTCAAATATATCTGCAACCCCTAGGGGTTTAACAGGAGAATAAAACGTTCCATAGATTTCCAGAATGGTAATGATATAGATTTGTTCACTCAATGTATATTATTACATTGATCATCAAACACTCTAAGACATAAATATGAGCATCACTCGTACTAATGCACTCATCGCTAGGGTTTATAAAATGGGGCTTATAAAAATTAATAGAATAATTTTCAAGTGTCGTATTCTGTGACTAATTTAGTCTTTGATGGACACATTTTGTACACAAAGAATCTTCTCTCAACACTCCATACTTTTACAAGGACATTAAAAACTAGAGACATACTATTACGTATATTAAAAAACATCGAAACGCTATATGGAAAAAAATCGAATTAATTAGTTTAGCAACAATATCTAGCTATGGATTTCATTGATTGCAACAGACAAAAGTGGGTATATTACAAAAATATACTGCGAGCGGCGGCCAGCGTGCGAATGACGGTTGTGTAAGGCGACTACGAAATGTCTGACATCAGTTGAATAGTTCATGTATTGAGTTCCGATGTCACAGATAATATATAGAAAGAAGACAAAAGAAACTTCAAAAAGTTTGACAGGACTCTCACATTACATCACATCTTTTAAGTAAATTTTTAGATTATGGGTTTCCAATACGCCTACTATTATGCCTTCCAAATTAATTTGAGCCTGTAATCTCGAACGAACCGATCAGTCTCCATTGTGTCTTCTCCATCGCACGTGACATTGGCGAAATAATCTGTGCCTTTTTGGCACACATAAAAGCCACAAAAAAAATATTTCATGAAATTTAAATATAGCCAGTATTAATTCTACTTGGTATAAAATGTGTGTTCCTATTTTAAAGCAAAGTTTTGTGCAAGTCAATCTAGACCCTATCAACTGGAGTATCTCTGAAAGTACAGCACAAAGA
Source organism: Vanessa cardui (assembly GCF_905220365.1). Taxonomy (NCBI): domain Eukaryota; kingdom Metazoa; phylum Arthropoda; class Insecta; order Lepidoptera; family Nymphalidae; genus Vanessa; species Vanessa cardui. Next base: position 4,984,998 of record NC_061146.1, read on the forward strand.
TTAATATTATGTATAACTTCATTCCGGCTTATAGGGTGGATGACCCAGTGTAATTACAGGCATACTATAACATCTTAAATTTCGTCGCATTGGCGGAAGAAGGTATAATGTATACTATTTATAATGCCATAGTAATATTAGCCACAAATCATCATTGACAAGTACCTTAATAAAATAAAAATACTAAATTTAAATTTGTGCAAACCTTTTCCTGTATAAAATTTATAAACAAAACTTCCAAGAAAATACATTTTATCTTATCGCTCAGCAGTTACAGCCTAAAGTAGGTACGTAACATTATTTAATAAACTGTGTTACCAGATCACAGGGACGAAATAAAAAAAAAAAACTCATGTCTTGCGCCTTATTCTTTTATGTTTCATTCAGAATCGCGATTTTAAATTTGGAATTCGATTTTTAAATCCGTTTAAATGGAATACAACAGATACGCCGACGTTATGCAAATTTTATGTAACCGTTAACCTAATTTAAATTACCTTACATTAACATAAGATTTAATTTTAAATATGCTAAGGGGCAAGGTGTTAAACATTTCTGCTAATTGGACGACACTATAAAAGTCTGAAGATTGCATCTATCATAGGCGAGGTATACGATGGAAGTGGCATATATAGTAGTACATATAATAAAACAAATCTGGTTTTGAATACATATAAATGCACCAGCATTAGATAGAGATAGTCTAGTATAGTACACTAAAAGTACAATATAGGCCATCCCTTTCTAAGGATAATGAAGGATTCCAATCACAAGCTAGCACTCATCAGATATTCTACCGCCATACAGCAATAATTAGTATTGTTGTGTTACATTTTGAAGGGTGAAATAGTGTCAACAAGGGTCATAACATCTTGGCTTCCAATGTTGATGGCGCATTGGTGTTAAGAATGGATAATATTTCTTGCAGGCCAATAATCTTTGGGCATTGGTGTCCAATTATCAGTTAGCAAAATTTGTTCGTCTGCTCATTTTATTATACATTTGCAATGAATGAAACAAAACAAAATGAATTCGCGCAGCGGGTACCAAAATTAAATTATTCATAATCTCACATCAAATTGATTTGACATTCATAATTATCTACGTTCGATTTTCAAATCTTACAAAAGTGTCTCTCATCTCGTTTACGTCATTTCCGATGTCATCTGTTCTGAGGTTTAAGTTCCTGAGTCGTTGCTAAATACACATTTTACCGTTGGTCGAATTTATTTCAGAATGGTATCGCGCCTAAAGTCATTGAACCTTCTGTACCTTAAGGATTAAGTTACATCGATAACTTAAAAAAAAACATATTTTTTTCATATCAATTTAAAAACAATTGGATTTGTATTTTTTATTTACTATCATATCATCTAACCAACGACTTAACGCACTTAATAAGTAAGGCACTTGAATGTAAAATCCCAATAACTACTTAAAGTCCCGACAACACTCAGGACCTTAGGATTTGTGATCTACTTGGTGGTAGGGCTTTGTGCAAGCCCGTCTGGGTAGGTACCACCCACACATCAGTTATTCTACCGCCAAATAACAGTACTCAGTATTGTTGTGTTCCGGTTTGAAGGGTGAGTGAGCCAGTGTAACTACAGGCACAAGGGACATACCATCTTAGTTCCCAAGGTTGGTGGCACATTGACGATGTATGGAATAGTTAATATTTCTTACAGCGTCATTGTGTATGGCTGATGGTGACCACTTACCATCAGGTGGCCCATATGCTAGCTAGTCCCGACTACACTCAGGACCTAAGGATCAGTGACAAGCCACTAAACCAAAGAGGCGGCTACGAGTAATGAGTTAATTGAATGAAGTCGTGCTTATCAAATCGGCGTCGTTACCAATCCGTATTGATGTAACAAAAGTATTGTTTTAATGTCAAAATTATTACAAAAGCAACCTATTTAATAAAATGAAATGACTAAAAAAATTAATTAATCATGATATTTACCTCATTTTACAATTATTTTGCATCAATTTCAATTCATGGTCCGCTCATTTGCAGTTGTGTAAAACCAAATAGTTACAACAATCAGCATAGAGAAACTTATTTTATTGAAAAAATATTTAATTAATCTTTTGTTGTTTTTTTTTTTATATTTTAAGAAGATTGAAATGTTCTAAGGAACAATTGCGTTCAGCATTGCAGTCTTTACAAACTTCCTTTTAAAATTTCGGTAACTATACAATTTTAAGTAATATAGAAAGGCCAAAAACTCCAAGGGAATCTTAGGGCTGGTCTGATGCAAACTTGAATAGTTTCATTGAATTTTGGGAAACCATTTCACAAAAGGCGATTTGAACTCGTTAATTAAAAAAAAAACGAATTAGACATAGCAACATCTAATGGTATAGGTATTCATGTACTAAAGAAATAAGTGTCAAATTCTAGCAAATCATATTTCCCAATTCTCACATTATGAAGCTGTTCACACCCTAAGAACTCTACCAACCACCAACGACAACGAATGTAACTCGAATTTCAAATATTTTCTACATCTATTAAAAACAACTAACCAATTATTAGAAATGATGCGTTGTTTTTAAAAGAACTACAGACAAGACATATTTTTTAATTTTAATTTTTAAAAATCCTCAACGATGATCAAAACATATATCATAAATATAGTTCAACAAAACATTTCAATGACAAACAAACACTAATCAAATGTTATATTTTCCATACAAATTATAAACGAATTATAAAAACATACAGCTAACCTTTATCGTAAACAATATTGATAAATTCTTGACCCAGTTAAACGCACATAAAAAGGCGTTTCTGAAAAATGCACATAAACATATGTAAACCACGCAAGGGCGTAAATTAGGCGCATTCTTGTGCATGTTAATGATCATACCACAGCCAATCAACAGCATCGTTATCTTCACTCATGAATATTCCAGAACTATACACACATATATTATTTTTTATGGTATAGGTTGACGGTTATGTAAGCCAATTGAAGAGGCCACCACCGCTTATAGACGCTGTCAGAAATATCAACAATTCCTTGCATTACCAATGCGCCACCAAACTTGGGTACTAAGATGTTATGTCCCTTGTGCCTGTAGTTACACTGGCTCACTCATCCTTCAAACCGGACCACAACAATGCTGAGTAATGTTTCATTTCATATTCGTTTATAAATATTTTTTTGAGTTAAGTTTTTGAGCTAACTTATATTAGGGAATATTTTTGGAATTTAACAAGGAGGAAATCTACGCGATACATAACTTTCAAAACGATTACGAACGTAATCCCAATCGTCACCTTATTTCACAATACGAAAGTTTTAAAAAATCTGATGCATCAGTCGAGTAAGGAGTTTCTAAAGAGAATGTGGGCAGTTCTCAAGGTCGATTTGTTTTCGACGTGATCATATATCAGTATGATCATGACGATACAATATGAGAAACAAACCAAGTGCGAGACGCATTTTTTTACGGTATAGGTTGGCGGACGAGCAAATGGGCCACCTGATGGTAAGTGGTCACAATCACCCATAGACAATGACGCTGTAAGAAATATTAACCATTCCTTACATCGTCAATTTGCCACCAACCTTGGAAACTAAGATGTTATGTCCTTTATGCCCGTGGTTACGCTGGCTCACTCACCCTTCAAACCGGAACACAACAGTACCGAGTACTGTTATTTGGCGGTAGAATAACTGATGAGTGGGTGGTACCTACCCAGACGGGCTTGCACAAAGCCCTACCACCAAGTAACTTTGCACTGGGGGTTTCGTACCACCCAAACATTTTAACCGTAGTTTTAATATTTTTTCTATCTCTGTGCTATAATTACTTCTCGATACAAATTTCATAATTGTTGGTCAACTGGAAGTATCCTAGTATAGGTTGTGATTCCTTTGCAAATGTAAGGATGGACGAAAGGACAAAAATACCGACGGTCAGACTGATAACGAAGTTATCTTATAAGGATTCCTTTTGTCCTTAAGAGGTACGGAACCCTAAAAGAAATACAATGTGAATAAATTAGGAGCACCGATTTCGGTCACAACATCCGTTATCATATTTAAAGCAATTGCTGGTGATTTTCAATGTACAATACAGAGAGCCTACTTAATGGGATGTGATCAATAATTAACTATTAATAACAGCGTCAAAGTTTCGCCAAATAATATAGCTCATTTACAGCTTTTATTACTGTTAAAACTATGTGTGCATTTATGGTTCCTACACAGACGTTTAGCCCAAATACTGTTTAAGTAGCTTGCAAATTTGTCCCAGCCAAGTTCTCCCTTGTTTCTTGGAGGAGATTTAGAAGGTTTACTACGCTATCTAAATATGGATTTATTGATTCCAGCATTAATAGTAAGAATACTTAGTAGTGTTGTGTTTCATATTGAAGGTTTAGTGAACCAGTATAAGTAGACACGAGGGATAACATCTCAGGTTTACACAGGGGAGACAACATCTCAGCTCTCAAAGATGGTACCAAGTGGCTAAAATCTTTTATACCACCAATGTTTGTGGCCGGTGAAGACTTCCATCAGGTACATTTGCCAAATAAAAAACCATAGGCGCAGACGTTGATCTAATCGCTATCAGTATCTAAATTTTCTAAAAAAACATGTGAATACAATAGTTTAAAATAATTTCAACGTCCACTTTCGTAAGATAACGGGAAGAAAGTAGCGCTTTAGATTCGAAGCACATTATTTGAAAGGCTATTATATTGTTCACGTGAAAACCGTTCGTGGATTGAATCAATGATTAATTATTTGGTTTATATTCGAATTCCTACACTTTCGCGTTTACAGTGTATTACAACGACACTTTCCCTTTTTGCATCAAAAAATCTATATTACGCTTCGATGCTAAGAATGAAGAGCAGAGATGGCCCAGTGGTTAGAACGCGTGCGTCTTACCTAACCAATGATTGCGGGTTCAAACCCAGGCAAGCACCGCTGATTCATGTGCTTCATTTGTCTTTATAATTCATATCGTGCTCAGCGGTGAAGGAAAACATCGTGAGGAAACCTGTATGTGACAAATATCATAGAAATTCTGCCACGCGTGTATTCTACCAACCCGCATTGGAACTGCGTGGTGGAATATTTTCCAAACCTTCTCCTTAAAAGGAGAGGAGGCCTTTAACCCAGCAGTGGGATTTTACAGGCTGTTGTTGTTGTTGCTAAGAATCGGTTGTAATTATTGAGGATACTTAAATAAAAGAGCCTGGTGAGAGATATAGAATCAACAAATGTCAACATTTCATTCCGCCAAAATTCAGTCTTATTCCACATATATTAGTGGTCGTCCGGCTTCGTTCACGTTTTAGGATTTTGGCTGTCACGTGTTAGGCACAAAAAGCCTACATATGTCCTTCCTTGGAAGTTCAAATTCGCTTCAAACCGAATATCATCAAATTCGGTTCAGCGGTTTGGTGAAAGAGCGACGATGGCGATATTACTATAGATGTTAAAGATTGATACCATGTTTCTAAGATATCACTTCACATCTCACTCTTAAATGACAGAATACTGACTTCCGACTAAAGTAGCGCAACTTTATTAAAAGTGATCCAAAGTGTGAAAGTGATTAAAACTGAAAAAGATTAAATGTGAGTGCTGATTAAAAGTATCCTTAAATGTTACAATTGTTAAACTCAATATCGATACACACTTTTTGACATTTCACGAGCGCAATGAGTATCGAGTATATTCTAAGAGAATAGCTGTACTAGATTTTCTTGAAATTGTATTTAATTAAATCATTTTTTATTCTATTTTTAAAATTTACTCAATCACATATACGTAGAAATTCAGTCTTACAAAATGTAAGCAATTATTCTAGAGAATTAAATGTCAAATTTGTAGCGATATATTTTTTTTTAATTTAAGCGCTGGTCAAAGGACAAAGTTTTTAATTCCAGAATATTACGCCTAAATATAACCGTTCTTAATGGCAAACCGAGGAACCTTAAAGAATGCGGATTCCTCACATCCGTTTGAAGATAACTCTTGTATTAATGCAAATTAGTATAATCGATTTACTCTTTACCATAAGGTTAAATAAACATGACCTTTGGTGGACAGTTTATATGTTGAAATACATATGTAGATTATCTTTTAACCGCAGCAAACAGAATGGGATTACCCATGATTTAATTTAATAAAACTGGCCGTGAATGCCGCCCTGGGAACAAAATCAAAATAAACTTTATTCAAGTGGGCTTTTACAAGCACTTTTGAATTGTCAATTAACAATTAAGTGAAGCTACCACCGGTTCGGAAAGTAGATTCTACCGAAAAGAACCGGCAAGAAACTCAGTAGTTACTCTTTTTCAACATTTAAAAAATACAGGCATGTTAGTTTATACAATTATTTAAATTAATATATCCTGCGTGGAAGTCAAGAGGTATTAATTCCACGATTTTTTATCATCTACAAAATCTTGTATCGAGTAATACAGAATGATAAAGTCGCAAATAGCCTATGTCCTTTGTTAGAGTTAAGGCTTGTTTCATACCAAATTTCATCACATTCGGTTCAGCGGTTTGGTCGTGAAAGAACGACACACAGACAGACAGAGTTACTTTCATATTTATAATATTATTATAAAATAAGAACAGGTAATGTACGACCATATAATTATATGTAGCTTTCTCTCCATGAACGCTGGCATTTAAAACAGTACACAGACATTTCTTATAGTATCTCCTGAGCAATTGAGAATGAGTTAGCCTAGCTGAATACGGTTGAGACAAAACATCATCATATTCAACGGTTAGACAGAGACAAACAGAGAGAAAACATATACACACTATATCAAATTTAATAGATAAAAATAGTACCTGTAGGTATCAGGTGCTTGTACGTAGATATTTCCGGGACTTACCTGCAAAAAGAAAAAAAAAATACTATTAGTATTACGAGTTAATATATGTAAATATATCATTATTATGGTATTATATAGTCATACTCCAGCTTAACTAGTTATCAAATAGGTGTCATTAAACAAAATATAGTGATTTTAATCTGTTGCTAAATAAAAAATATCAACCAGAGATAATTAAACCTTACGAATTGTCTTAGTGTTGCCATTACGAAATTAAAATAAAAAAAATATCAAATTATATACGAACTCCTTCACTAATGACGTAATTAAAAAATAATAATGACGAATGAACGAAAAATTACTGAGAAAATTGCTCGTGTGTTTGAAAGAAGTATAAATCATGACGTCATAAAATTACGACATACAACTCATCCTTCTTGGAAATAACATTAAAACTATATCCTGTGTTTATTTCGCAACACCCACTTCTCACTAGAAACAGCGTATTTTATGTTTCCTGTGAACGAAACAATATTTGACACTTATTAAATAAGGTAAATATTATAAAGTCGAACGCAATGTGCATTGCTATATATGGGCTCTCTTAGGCTACGGTCACACGTTTGCAAGCAACCGACTTACAAAGAATATTAAGATTTCTTGTACGAATTTGTGTGAACGTAGCTTATGAAACATAACAACGTTAATCTAAATATACAGTATAAATTAGTATACATTAGTATATATGTTCACGACGAGTACAAAGTGTGTAACTGTGTCTAATCACGCAACTAGAGAATAGGAAGTAAGAAAAATAAAAGTAAAGAAACGGTCCATTAATGTCCCCAGACTGAATAAAGGCAAACCTCCTTTTGAGGAAACATGTAAAATTTCATAAAAAACATGCAGGTTTCTTCACAATGTCATTTATTATTATTAATTAAGCATATACATTAAAATTGTTCGGATATGAACTTTGGTTAAGATTCACTTGTTCTATACACCGAGGCTTTATATAACCGTATATACAATTAGTAACTACAATAATAAACAAAACTACACTATGAAACAAAAGAGTTCGAATACTTGTACAACTATATTTTCTTAATGTACGACAATGTTGCCAGTTCATGTCATAATTCCCTGTATATCCGGACTCCTGAGGGTTGCCCGTGTAATAAAATAATTGAGGTTTTATTTAAGTAAAATATATTACGTGATATTTAAAATAAACAGAACAAACTCAGTTCTCACGATCGTCACACCGCTAATGTGCTTAAACTAATTATTACTCTTGTTCCAAAGGCAAAACATACAATTGTATGTTGTAATACTTTTAACAATTTATATACAATGATTTACGTAATATCATTAGGTAAATAAACTTATTATATTACACATTAAATCAAATAGAATATATGTTATAATTAATAGCGTTATAACTAACACATTTGCATACAAACTATTATGCATCCTATGCCCCAAATTACACAAGTGCTTTCGCTACTTACATTGGGATCAGAGAAAGCAAAAACCATAGAGGTTTTATGTAGTGTTACAGTAAACAAGGCTTGCTCTTGTCAGAGAATCCACTAAATATCTCCAACGCGAAATTTTAAGGAATCAGAATTTCATACAAGCCAAGCTGTTATACTGTCAATGATTCTCGTAATTTAACATGAACTAATGTATAAATAAAATTACTAAATAAAACACATTCAAATCAATATTTCTTGGAAATTGAACCCAGGACATTCGGTATGCAATGCTATTCGGCTGCACTACGCTCAGCACGATCAATCTCAATTTCTTTAATATAAAACAAAAAAAAAAGTAAATAAGAACAAATTTTTCGCAATAAAAATGAATTTAAAATGTAAAAAAAGAAATGCAAAATTAAGACAGACTCTGATGTTAAACATAATTACAATTACATAAAATAATTATAATTTACATTACAAATCGTTTTTAACGTTCGCGCATTCAACAGAGCATAACAAAGAAAGCAGACTATTTGTTTGAACCATAGATAATGATTTTTTTTAATAACTATCTGTTATTTTAATCTAAAATGAAAACATAAAACCTTTTTTATACCGTTTTCAAGACGGCTACCAGACAGATGAAATTTGCAAGATATTTAAAAATAGAACAAAAATATAAGTGAATTATTTTTTTTTGCCTTGTAGTTTGCGCCTCGGGGGCTACAGCGTAAATCTGTACAGTCTATAAATAATATTTTTCAATAAATAAGCCAAAACAATATTATTTCTCCTAAGACTAGTAAATCTTGAAATCAACGCGTTCAAATACACAAATGTTCAATTTTTTAATATGTATTAATAAATAAATACACTATTGTATATGAACAGGAAAGATATACACACTGCGATCTTATCGCTAAAATTATGAGTAAATAAAGAATCATGACATACATAAATAGTGTACATATATTAAAAAGCAATTGCAATATTATCTTAAAAATAAATTAAAACATTATTACATTTCAAAGAATAAAATCCTTATGAAAATATGTATAATCTGTAGCTTTGAAAAAAGAATTTGTTCTTTATCTTACATAACATAATTTTGAATAGAGAACGAAAACGAGAATACTATTCATATAAAGCTAAACATTAATATTTAGCAAAATCACACCTGTTTTCAGGGCGAAATTGTTTCGATTTTCAAAATTATATTTTGTTTTTATTCAATTTTTTTTTTTACTTTTTATACCTACTACTTACGTCTTGATATCTTAACTTCTAAAATCGATTCTTAACATTCGTTACTAATACGAGTGACGTTTTAATAATCTGTGTTCAAGCGAATACAAAACCCAATAAACGAATACCAACAATCAAACATCATTTGCAAGTACTTGTACATATTGTATGCACTAGTAATCTGAAATAACGGTTAGCGGCTAGTTATGGTAAGACTATATTTTCTAAAATTAGGTTAATCGTATTAAAATTATTTATACAATAATATAAACGGTTTAGTTTTTCGAAACATCGTTTGGAAAGCGCGAAAAATAACTAATTACAAGGTAATTTCGTTTCACGTTAAATCTTAAGCAACACAACGCTTGTCGACATTCCGTCGTTTCACGGAGATTTGGCAACGGAACCATTATTTTAATGCTTCGAATTTTAATAACAATAAATAAATAACTTTTACTTTACAATAAATACAAAACGAAACATCAAATAATTTAACCTTTGAAATCTCTATCCTTCTATTAAAAATAACTTTTGACTACGTATATAAATTATATATTTATAATATGATTTGGTTTAATTTTAAGCCAACGAGTGCGGATTCAAACCTGGGCAATCTTCACTGAATTATCATGTGCTTAATTTGTGTTCATATTTTATCTCGTAGTAAGCAAGAGGTAATAGAAAACTCACATGTTTCCAATCCGCGTTGGCGCAACATGCTCAAAGAAGGTCCCTCATACAAGGAGGATGTATAAAAAAAAATTTGATGTTTCATATTTAACGCGTACCCAAGGGCTTAAATTAAAAAAAAACGTTTCAAAACTCATTACTATATTGAATACAAAATAATCCCTGACTCTAAAGTAATAATATTCTCAATGTAAATAGCCAAGGAGTTTTCTTCCATTGTTCATAAACTGTTTAGACAAACAATGGCATTATATTTGGAAGTTAAAAGTTTGACGGTCACTCTGTCAGGGTGAAACCACGCCCTTGTGTTGTTAAGGTTTTACAATTTAAAAATAAAATAATTAAAAAAAATCTCATATAAAAATATATGAAAGAAAATTTAGAGAATACAACTAATGCATATTGTAGTTTGACGTGTGATTTTTACCGATCTTTGATTTGTATAATTGTTGAAGCACCAAATCTATAATAGTCTTTGGATTTTATAGTTTTGTTGTTTTGTACCCATAATGATCATTCATATCTGTTACTTTAAAAAAGAAATTAGGCAGTCAATCTTTGCAGAAGTGAGGTGGGAAATATCAGCGAGTGCTTAACGATAGGAAAAATGTACAAACTCAGTTCGGAATCTATTTTATTATAATAATTTTGTTGCTTAATTTGATAGCCATAAGATAGTTTGTATACCGTTGTAAATATAATTTAATTCAAATCAATGCCGCACTTTACAATACACTTTTTTTTCGTATAAGTTTGCTTTTCAATGTGTGATATGAGCTGTGCAGTTTTGGATTAACCAATTTTCTTATTTATTTTGATTCATAGAATAACGTTTATTTAGTCAATTCAGCCAGTGTTATAAGTTAAAAAATCATTAAATTCTAAACAAAATCTATAGAGCAAGTTCACGACTAAAACGTAACATGTACTACGATTTTGAATCAAAAAACTGTAATTTAAATATGCAAAAAGTCATATATGATTCGTTTCGCCACACGCAAGGTCGCGCGGCGTACACCGCTGTGCCGATGTCTTCTTGCTTAATAAGTAATTACAGGACAAACAATGCATTTTGTAACTGGTCGCACGATCTTGGCTCTAGGTGATAAGATAGCGCTTGAACAGAAACAATTAATACATACATATCGCTTACAATATACTCATTACTATCAATAAGCTCAAGTTTGACGACCTCCGTGGTCGAGTTGTGTGAACACCTGTTTTCAAGGGTACGCCACTCCGAGGTCCCGGGTTCGATTCCCGGCAGAGTCGATATAGATTATCATTAGTTTTCTATATTGTCTTGGGTCTGGGTGTTTGTGGTACCTTCGTTACTTCTGATTTTCCATAACACAAGTGCTTTAGCTACTTATATTGGGATCAGAGTAATGTATGTGATCTTGTCTCATATTTATTATTATTATTAATTTACTAAGTAAAGCCTTATTAGCCATCGCTAAGCAGTGAGACACTTACGAACTATTAATATTATTCTATATTTATACTTTTTTCCAGTTATTTATACAATATATAGACGCGATATGATAAGAGATCATCACCGCCATCACAGTCAATATCCATAGACAAAAATATCGTAAGAAGTAGGTACTGATTATTCCTTACAACCCCAATGCGCTAACAACCTTGAGAGCTGAGATTTTAATCCCCCTGTATCTGTAATTATACTGGCTCACTCAACCTTCAAAACGAAACTAAGAAATACGACGGTACTAAGTATTTCTCTTTGGCGTTGAAATGCGTGGTCGTTAAATGAAATCGACCATTAAATTAAATATTATTATTTTTAGAAGATAACAAATATACTTAATGTTATTTATAAACACAATCCAAAATAATAATTATTATATATCACTTATTAAATATAAATAATATAAAGTATAAATATTTTAACATATTTTTAATATAAAAAAAAATTGAACTTTCAATATCAAGAAAATCAAGCAACGTTTTAAAGCTCCCGTCGTAAAGAACACATAACGAAACATCAAACAAAGGTTGTGGATAACTAACCGTGAAATATTCATTTCATACAAACTGCGTTCAGTGATTGTAACTTTAGAATAGGAAATTATGCATTCAAAAAATATTCCTAATGAAGAATGTCTTTTGCGAACTTTGCTTAATATTTCGATCAAACCTACATTAATCTTTGAATTATTAAGTTATTGCAAACATTTATGCACAGGCATAATTTCGATGATATTAGACACACGCAGGTTTCCATACGATGTTTTCCTTCACCGCCGAGCACGAGATGAATTATAAACACAATTAAGCACATATATATAGTGGCGCTTGCCTGGATTTGAACCCGAAATCATCGGTTAAGATGCACGAGTTCTTACCACTGGGCCATCTGAGCTCTCTGAACATTTTTATATCTACATGTAAATTCATTCTTTGTAGTACACCAAGAAGGTTACACACCAAAGTTACTTTTTAACCGACTTCAAAAAAAGGAGGAGGTTCTCAATTCGTCGGGGCCTTTTTTTTTTTTTTTTTTATGTATGTTACCGAATTACTCGAAGATGGCTGGGTCGATTTTGACAATTCTTTTTTTGTTTGAAAGGGCATGTTTTACAGGTGGTCCCATTGTCAGGAGATTAGGATCTGATGATGGGATCCTGGAGAAATCGAGGGAACTCCTCAAATTTTATAGGCACACCTATAGTGATTTCGGTTTTATTCAAAGTGCCTTGGTCATATGCTCACGAAAATTGTCATTTGATGAAGTAGAACTGATGATGAAGACCACAACTGGTAATCAGAACCTATTAGTAACTATTTTACGGGTTTAGTTCTATTTCTTTAAGATAGTTGTCAAGCAATTGATGTTAGTAAACATGCCTATGATGAAGTCTAGCTGATGGTGGACTACCAGGAGAACTCCTCAATGATTAACGGTATTGCATCGGGAAAAATGGTATTGTCTAATTGGCGATGAGCAGTTAACATTAGGCTATTGTAACTTAGGTAACGCTTAATTTGAGTTGCAGTCCACATCGTATTGAAACGGCGTTGAGTTATGTTTAGAGTCGAAAGCCGAAATGTACTGAGTATAATAAAGTGAATGACAAACACTACCAATTGTAATTATAAATAACAAAACAACACTGAAAAGCAGTAAATACATTTTTATAAATAAAAAAAAACCGCCTTCAAAAATGAACTAAAAAGGAAAAAATAATCAGTTACATCCATATCCAATTTACGATTTTTTAATCACCTTTTGAAGTCGGTGCCAACAAAGTAAATAAATTCCTATATAGAAATCATTTATTTGTATCGATAGTAAGGTTTGTCTAATGGTGTCTATACAATAAATAGATTTAGGTTTGTATGTATGTATTATTAATTAAAAACAATCATAAATAAGACAATTGTATTAAAGATAATATAAATAAAAAATTCAAATCTTTTCATGTTTACCTATAAAAAATATAATAATATTAAATAGCCTGTAATTCTTAAAAAAGTAAAGTTTAAGTATTGTAAGTTAATTCCATTACTCTGCACAACTGTTATTAGGAAAATGCAATCTTATCGACAAATGTATTATGTATTAAAATATTAAAATTACATTTAAAGATAACATGCGTTAAACTTCTTGCTAGTTTAATGTAACATATTTCAGACTTCATTCGAAACTCAACGAACGAAACCTCTTTAAATAATCAGTTTGAACTTTACAAAATCACTTCGTGTAAACAAACAATTCACACTAAAATATCACCAAATATTATTCATAATTTATTACAAACGACACTAAATTTATATTTACACAATACACCGTAACTATTTTAAACATTTATGTTAATTTTATATCACTTGCTTGATGACTTCACGTTTCTGACACTGACAATTTATTGTTATTTAAAATATACAAAATTAATTCAATGAGTTCATATTATGTTGTCATTTTTGTATTAAAATTCTTTATTCAAAATTATACGATAATCATAGTTTAACGTTTTTTTTTCTGAAGAAATACAAATATATACGTGAATCGATTACTTATTTTAGGACGTATAATTATTTTCCTTTGCACTTTAATATCTACACCTATGTACTTAAAAAAAAACTTACACTGGACTTCTGAAACTTTACAGAACAACACTTCTTATTTTGAATTCCTACTTATAAAATCATGTAATGATTCTCGAATCTGTTTTATATTTTATTTATTTTATAACACACCACAGATAATGGTAGAGTTATAGCAAAACCAGGCATTCTAATCTCTTGTTCTTAAAAATGAAGTATAAATAAATTTTTAAAAAATGTAAATAATAACAACAAAACCAAAAAATACTATATTGTTTTAGTAACTTATAACAGTTACATCCGTACCAATCTTGTACACAATGCTTATTTCGTAACTACTGTTTCTATCTTAGCCAAGAGTACAAACAACTCTCTGAAAATTTAAATAAAACTAATTATAACGGATGAATCGCGTATATTAATTATTTTTAAACATCCCGACGTTTCGAGCACTTTGCAGTGTTCGTGGTCACGGGTAGACATAAATTCATTAATGACCTAAACTAATGACGATAAAAGTAAATTTAATAAAATAAATTTAAATTAAGAATCGCGGACATGATCTAGAAAATCATGAGAGGATGACGATACGTCAATAAATGTTAACGGCAAGGCTACAGATAACCAGACAACCTGCCTTTCTATCTTCCCAAATATAAAACATATAAATATAAAGAGCTATAAGAGGAAGAGATTGATTTTATTATTTATGTATTAAACATAAA
This sequence comes from Vanessa cardui, assembly GCF_905220365.1. Classification (NCBI taxonomy): domain Eukaryota; kingdom Metazoa; phylum Arthropoda; class Insecta; order Lepidoptera; family Nymphalidae; genus Vanessa; species Vanessa cardui. The sequence continues at coordinate 5,000,033 of NC_061146.1, forward strand.
ATGCTCTCGAAAACTAAGAAAGCATGTAGAACTTACATCAATAAGAAATTTGTAAAAGTGAAAACGCTTTCAAAATCACATTTAATCTGAATTAAATCGTAAAAACGTATACAATAACTTGCATACACTTTTTTTTCATATTGTATTCCCCATTGTGCGGGATAGAAAGTCACTATGAAGGCTCGTGGACATTTATGGTTCGGTTTGACTTCACTTTGCTCTTAGTGATTTGAACCAAGTTTATTAAACTAGAAAATAATCGCTCGGAAATTATAATTATCTTATAAAAAAAAGATAAAATTATAGCTTGCATGTCACAAATTAAAATGGAAATTCACAAGCGTTGATCTAGCTAATTACTATAGAAATCTATACTAATATTATGAATGCGAAAGTAACTCTGTATGTCTTCATATTGCTCCTTCAAGGAGAAAGTCCAAGGAGAAGGACCATTGAATGCAATTTAATGAAATTTGTTACGAAGCTTAAACTTCAAGAAAGAACATGTGCTTCTCTTTTTGTCTAACACCGGACAATATCCCCTAAAACGCGAGCTTCAGGCCAAACTGCTTTATAAATGGCAGCGCTCTATTTAAACCTTTTGAAAGTCAAATTAGTGTAGTAGCCATAGCTACTACACTAGTTTACATAGTTACATATAACGTGACAAAAAATATTGTCATCTCGTAATCGTATTTGGTAAAGCATAAGCATATACTTTTCTTCAAGAAGAAATATTAAAACTTGCCCACTACCTTCTTTCCTAGCTGATTGGTGAGCAGTCCATGAATATTTTATATACAGTATATCAAACTTAATAACTCAAATTGATAATGATGTTTAAAAGCTTTATAACTGAGTGTTAAATATTTGAAAAGATTCAACGATTTATTTAAGAAAGGTCACATAATCAGAAATAAGACGAGGATTATTTTGAGTTTTCTAAATTAAATATTTTCTACGAACTCTTTGATTTTGTACAGAATGCCATTTGACCTCTTTGGTTAATTTAAGCGGAATTATCGAGACAGCTGCCTCATATTACTCAACATCTCAGCCGCTAAACATTTGCATTAGATTTTTGCAACGATAATCAAGAGCTGGGTTTAAAATCTGCACTAAAATGCAGTTAAAATAGCATTTAAATGCAAGCAGTTTTGTATCAAAGTAACTTATAAGTTTAAGTCGTGACTTTAAATTTGCATTTATTTATTTAACATTGTCAACTTGAAGCGGTAACAAAAATATCTATTTACCCTGTTTGGCTTTATAAAATTTAAATAAGAGCCATTTGTTAGCAACCTCCGAGTAGTGCGTACACAGGTTTTCATGGGTACGCCACTTCGGGAGCCCGGGTTCAATTTCCGTCCAAGTCGATGTAAAAAAGTTCATTAATTTTCTACGTTGTCTTGTCCTGACTCCTTGGGCTCTTAGCTATTACACGAAATATAATTACATATAATATATAATATAATATAATATATTTTTGTATGATTTTAGTTATGGTTTTAAAATCATACAAATATTACACTCACAAGAATGATTCAAATATAACGAAAGACTAAGTATGGGACTTCTCGGCTTGTAGACAATTTTCGTACAACGTATGCAGGTTTCCTCACGATGATTTCAAGTCATTACACATGTTCAAACTAGTCTGTTTTTGCTAAATGCATCTAATATTGAATTAGTATTCAATTTGGTATTGCAGCTTGATAGAAATATTGCAAAAGTTTCGTTATATGTGTCATACATTACATTAATAATTATGTTTATCTAAAAGTAATATTAATAATAGTACCAATTGAAACATATCGTTTAACGCCTATTAATAGTAAGTTATTCATCTCAAGTAACGTGGGCTGGCGTATTGTGTATGGTAAGTGTACAATCAACCACTAAAATGTTTAACATTATATTTTCATCACCAACTAATATGATAACAAAATTAGGCTCTTGCTATTATTGTTTATTTGACTCGAAAGAGATTAGATTTTTGAAAAAAGTACTCATTAATTATCATTTAATATTAAAAAGTCCTATGGAGTGACGATTTACGCAAGACGGCTGGCAGGATCTGGATGGTAGTAGACGAAGAACGATCACAGCTGCGTGCAATTGGAGAGATCTATGTCCAGCTGTGGACTAGTATGAGCTGGTAATGATGATGATGATGATGAAATGAAAAAATTTAGAATTTAAAGTAATTCTACACAATTGTTATCGACCAATGAGATTACATTGTATAATCATTAAATTTTTAAATTCACGAATGCTTTTTGAAGCTGACTGTACAAGCTTATCATTGTGTCGTATTTCCATCGCACTATTAAAAGCTCTAAGCGATACTTTAATACGCAATTATAGTTAATACTCAACCATATTAAAAATATATATTAAAGCAACTTTGTTCAGAGAAAAAAAACCTCCATACATGAAATACCAAGGTGTACTTTGTGTGACAGTATAATATTTTGGTAAAAGCCTGAACCTGAAAATCTGCCGTTCTTAGGCAGGCTGCTTCTATTTAAGGGGTAAGTTAAAGCTAACTACGCATCACACTGATACATTTTTTTTGTTATGACAAAATATATATATATATATGTCGAAGCGTCAAAAAGTCTAATAAGGATTTTTTTATTATTTATCGTAAATGCTGGCGACGTCAATATGACGTAGAACACATATCAGCGAAAAATAATGATATCGGAAGGAAAGATATCATGAACGTGAACGACTAGACTTATATTATGAATATCATCATATCTGATAACGAGCTGATGCCTGACTCCTCGTTATATATATGTCGAAGCAGCAAAGAGTTTAATTAGGTTTCATTTATTTTTTTATCGTACATACTGGCGACGTCAGTATGGCATAGAATACATCACAGCGAAAAAAGGGATATTTAAATTAAAAAAAAAAAAAATAGAAGAAAAGATACAACGAACATGAACGAATAGAATTATATATTGGAATGTCATCATGTCTAATAACGAGTGCATGCCTTACTACTTGGTGGTAAGGCTTTGTGCAAGCCCGTCTGGGTAGGTACCACCCACTCATCAGTTATTCTTCCGCCAAATAACAGTACTCAGTATCGTTGTGTTCCGGTTTGAAGGGTGAGTGACCCAGTGTAACTACAGACACAAGGGACATAACATCTTAGTTCCCAAGGTTGGTGGCACATTGACGATGTAAAGATTAATTAATATTTCATACAGCGTCATTGTCTATGGGTGATGGTGACCACTTACCATCAGGTGGCCCATATGCTCGTCCGCCAACCTATACCATAAAACTCTTCTTTATATATATACTAGAATTTCATAAAAAATAAAGTTGTTATCTGTTATCTAAGATACATAAAAACGCTATCACCATAATCAAAGCAAATAAATCAACGACCGTAACTCGTAAATCAAATAAGTACGGAAACATACATTTCAAAATTATAGTCCATAAACAATATGAATTTTAGGTTTAAGTATAATTTTCCATTGCCTAACTGTAGTTCCGTACAAAACCCCTTCACAAATTTTGTTAATAAATCAGTGTAATGTCCGTTATCAAATTTAGGTTAGCCGAGACAATGAGATAACGAAATGATATCTTTATGAAGTAGTTTATATACAATAAGGTTCTATATTTCTCCATGAACAAAAAAATAAATAAAAAAAAGAAAGGCCGCGAAAAAAAATTGTTCGATAAACGAGACAGAATCAAAACGCCATATATTAAAAAAAACATTGCTTATACAAAACGTAATCTATGCAAATGTTATAAATGCGAAAGTTCTTTGTATGTAAGTTACTCTTTACGACTAAACCAAAGACTCAAATTCGACGAAATTTTGTAAGAAGCGAACTTGAACACTAGGAAGGCTATTTTTTATGGCATACACTTGACGGCCTAACGCGAACAATATCGACAACAAGTCATATATATATCCTTAATGGTTTTTATGATTAGCATATGACAACTGGTAAATATACTATATCATTTAATTATGTTAATTAGAGTACCATCATTTTGTTACTTTATACAATGGCCGTGTCAAAATGTTATTATAAGTTATATTCATTGGATTGGTAGTTTATCCTTCCTTTTATATAAACGTTGAATAGAGATAATGGTTAGAACACTGTCTTACATCCTAACCGATGGCTATCAATTCAAATCCAATGAAGCGCTACTGAATTTTCGTGATCTTATTTTTTGTTTACAATTCATCTTTTGTTTAGCTGCGAAGGAAAACATCGTGAGGAAACCTGCACGTGTCTAATTGAAACAAAATTTCACATATTATTCCTCCTCCATTAATAGGCTTTAGCCTAACACAGGGAGGTTTTATGTTGACACTGATCCCATACGTGGGTACAACGTGTACAGTACAGGCCGCTAGTTTATCACGTTCGATCCGGAGCGAGAACTTATAAAAACATTGACTTCTCTATCGGGCGGAGGCTGTAACGTCTATTTGGTATAGTGTAGGAAAGTGACAAATATATTTATATGATGCCTATTGAAAACAGAATGCTACCTACCTACTTAATCTTTTTTAATATTATAAATGGAAAAGTAACTCTGTATGTCTGTCGCTCTTTCACGAACAAACGAATGAACCACAACAACAACAGCCTGTAAATTCCCACTACTGGGCTAAAGGCAGGAGGCCTTTTGAGGAGAAGATTTTTTGGAACATATTCCACCACGCTGTTTCAATGCGGGTTGGTGGAATGCACATGTGGCAGAATTTCTATGAAATTTGTCACATGCAGGTTTCCTCACGATGTTTTCCTTCACCGCTGAGCACGAGATGAATTATAAAGACAAAACAAGCACATGAAACAGCGGTGCTTGCCTGTGTTTGAACCCGCAATCATCGGTTAAGATGCACGCGTTCTAACCACTGGGCCATCTCGACTCAATTAACAAAACGAATGAACCGAATTTGATGAAATTTGTTGTGAAGCAAGTTTGGAGTTCAATCCAAATGGACATAGGCTTTCTTTTCCTAAGTCGTGATAACCAACTCCTTCAAACGCGAACGAAGGTGCGGGCGACAACTAGTATGATTACATATCCGATAGATTCATAAAACATACTTGTCAAGTATTCCGAGACGTTTGTCGTTTATTTGCGCAAGACTGCAATTTCCTCCACGACATATTTCCTATTGTCGTAACATGTACATGAGCATGTGGGTGAGGGACAGATATAATCGAAACGTAATCATAGTACAACTGTTGTAACTTAGGATATATTATTTCACAATAGCATATAAGGGGCCTCGGAAGATAGGTGATGATTTGTTATTAAAAGGGTATGTACTAAGACTACCGGCTTACACACATAGCGTTTAACACTATTTGATTGTTCTTCGGCTTCATTGAAAGAAATAGATACTTGTTTTTAAACTTAATCAAAATCGGTTTAGTAAATATCAAAAAAGAAAACACAGACAAACAAAATGATAGTTATTTAGTCATTCAAATTATAACACAGATTTTATTTTGATTTTTTTTTTAAGTATATCTCAGTATATTGGTAAACAATCTGTCAACAATTGTAAACAATTTATTATTTGCCACCTTGTAATTTATATTGTCAAAAATTATTAAATCAAACTGACTCCAGTAATAGTCCTTTAGGAATAAGACATTCATTATCATATAAGTTAATCCTCAGGCATACAAAAAAATTGTTCTTTAGCAACCTTTTAGGAAACAATATAACTCTTTTTATATGTATTTAACACGTCTTCTATTTATAAATAACTAATTATGATAAAGCAACAATGACATATGCATAAGTGTTGCCATGTTGAAAAAATATCTAAAATAATCGTTAAAAAAAGTAAATCTATTTACAATACGAGACAATTGACAGTCTACATTGCAACTGTAATAGGTAAGGGACTACAGTCACCTCAGACATAACTAAGAACGAGCGATTCTTTATTGTTTGCAGGAACACTTCCCATAGGTACCCTAACTTCCATTTACTCCTATCCTTTATATATATAGGTTTCATAATTACCCTTTCCATGTTAAAACCTTAGACTGCGGTTGCATAGAAGATAAACATTTTCAAACAATGCATCCAGTTGTACGGAACATTGAAATTACAATATGCTAACAATAGGTGTTTTCAAAGTGTTGCCATTTCCTGAAACTACGCGGTTTGTATTTAGAACTCTCCGTAATAAATTTTAGTATCTTTTTAGTGCCAAGTGGTGGATAATGCCTTGCAAGAAATATCTGTATTTTAAAACAATATGGCTGACAATACATCGCAATTTAATAACAATGTACTAACGCAATTTGGTCTAACGTACTAGGATACAGATACAGGGACTAGGTATTGGGTTTTTGGGTTCGAGTTTGTATGTTAAAAATGTTATGTTGTGGACATTTTGTTTCTCGAAAAGCACGTTAGGCTGTTGATGAGGCGCTTGAAGTCTTTTCTGTTGTGTCGTTGTCGTTCCATTGGGTAATAGTAGTTTTCGAGTGGAGAGTGCAATACTATCGTCACACACACTTGTTAACTATAATATCAAATGAGATTAAGTGCCATGGCTAAAAATTACTTATATCAACTGTTTTGTAATAATTTAGTAACTTTAAATTCAATATGACAATGGGAGATTAAGATATTTCTCTTTCAGAGATAGAATGTTCAAAGCCAGACAGCTCTACGGTGGTCTGGTGGATAAGTATTTATTTAAGCATTTCATGCCATTGATATCATAGCTTAATTATTGTAATTTGACATTTTTTATTTCACTGTGCACAAAACGTCTTGTAAGTACACGATTTAAGCACCTACTTACGTACTCACGTGACTCTCAGCATAGTTGATATCATAGCTTTATTTTTGTAATTTGACGTATTTTAATATCACCGAGCACAAAACGATAAGATGTAAGTACACGGTTAAAGCGCCTTCTTTCGTACTCACTTGACTCTCGACGTAGTTCGTATTCAGACAGTTCAGTCTAGCCCACGTCTCCTCTTGATACATAGCCTAGTAAAAAGTATATACTTTTCTAAATGATGTCAATTTTGGTGTTTAGACAATTCGAATATATTTCATCGTCTACTAGAATACTAATGATTACTTTCTATTAATCTTTCATATTTCCTGACAATCACCACCTCCTTCTTCTTTCCCTTTCGCTCCTTTTTTCCGACTACAATCACTTAACAAAGCAGAACAATAAACGTTTTCTGTGATTTAATTCAGATCCACATTTTTCCACTCTGAAAAATCCTTATTCCTCATATATTTTGACGCCGAAGAAGTATCGTCGATAATGTAACAAATAAATTATACGTAATAAACATTAAAAGTGAAAAATGTTTTAACACAGTATTGCCAATACGTAAAAACTTGCAGGTTTCGCTTAAAACAACTTTTAAACAAATTTTCATTACAATCTATACATATATGTATAAATGTTTCCATTGCAATATTTTATAAAATTAACATTCTAATTCAATAAGACATAAAATTCTACCACGTGTTTGTTTACATCAACAAATCTATATTAATATTATAAATGGGAAAGTAACTCTGTCTGTCTGTCACGACCAAACCGCTGAACCGATTTTGATGAAATTTGGTATGAACCAAACTTGAATTTCAAGAAAGGACATATGCTACTTATTTGCCTGACACATGGCAACCTACAACCAGTCTATCTTAAAATACGAGCGAAGCCGCGGGCGACTACTAGTGTAAATATATTAAAAGATCTGTGTACGTTTAAAAACATTTACACATTAAAGTAAGTGTAAGAATGTCAGTAATATGTAATGTAATAAATTATCACTAAAAATAAAGATGAAACAATGAAAAACTTCGCGCTATATCAACGATCGAAAGTGAACGTGTTGCACACTAACACACGTGTTACGTAAAACGCACGTGTTCATCGTAGTGTGTGTGCTGCGCCCGCGCAAGTCAGGAAGCGACATACGAAAGAACCGCGGAGATTACGTTAAATGGAAGTGACCTTTAATTTTTTTAATTAATAACATGTATTATAAATTGTCAATGTTTATTTAAGTATTTAATGTAGGTAATATTCTTTCAATTAAATCAGTAAATAAGTTTACATATTTTAATAAAACAAATAAGAAATTTGTACGTTTCAAAAAGAACATTTAATTTAGCGTTTTTCATAAAAAAATAATAGGAAATGTACTATCTACTTATGGTGAGCATTTTTGTCTATACTAATTACCGATGCTGCTAGCATTCTTGCCATTCCACGCGGTCAAGATTTAAACAGTTTTAGTTCATATTTGTATATATTTAAGCATTTAATGTTGTTAATTATTACCGATACTATTTTTGTAATGTCTTTCTCAAAAATCTAGCAAACGAATATACATTAAACTTATAACAGAATATAGAGCGCGTTTAGGAGAATGTTTTTGTACCTATATAATGTTATTATTATAAGTGCGCTTCAAATTTTCACTGGCTTTAAATTTAGACTATTCACGTGAAAAGCGTTAAATTTTATTTGATGAGATTATTTAAGGAATTTATAAAAAATAGTACAAAATATTGGTAACACTTCTAGTATATTTATAGTATCGATGTAAAACATGAAGTAGATAGATCACGACGCTCCGATTACGGAGAAAATCTCCGGGTTAGATAGTTATGCCATTTATCGTTTTTTTTTAAAATCGCTTTCTTATCAACCATACATATTATACAACCGAATATCGCGGTCATTAGAATTAAAGCCGTAATATAAATGTGTTTATGCACACGCATACATTCGCAAGTACTCACACATGTACAATGCGTGTGTACGCAATTTCACACAAATAGAATAAATAAACGCACACAGATGCAACGCGGTCTCCTTTCATAGCAACAGTGTGACGTTTAATTTTTTCGACACGATTTTTTTTTCTAATAATTTATATTTCATCTTTTTGCATTGACGACATTGAAACGTTTAATTATTGAATTATAATATTAATATATTTAAATGAGTTTTTTATTAAGTTTCATTTCATTATAATAATGCTCGCTAAATTTATACTTGCAATACTATTTAAAAGACAATACTAAAACAAAAAAAAAAATTTAAAAGAGTTAATAATTTTGTAGTCAGCTAATTAAAGAACACCTAATAATATAATAAAAAAAAAGATTTGATAACAATGCACTTTAATTAAGCAGCATTATAATCTGCGATACATTCACTACGATTGCATTATCTGTGGTCAAACAAGAAACGATTGTTATCATTTATCAATTAATGGAACCAGCTATAGGATATCCTATTGCCAAGGTAATACCTGCAATAACTCAGTATATTATTAAGATTAAACATGTCGAACGAATGATTTCTGAACAACATTATCTCGCTATGAAATCGTAATGACATACTTGCTGTTCCGGATCTTGTGATTGCTAAAATGAATCCGTGACAATCAAAATGGTCAGTCATTAACATAGGGATACAGACAATGACTAGAAATAGTCATAATCTTAATAATAATGTAGATACACATCAGGACACCAGCTGCTTAATTTGTGTTTATTATTCATCTCGTGCTCGGCGGTGAAGGAAAACATTGTAAGGAAACCATGCATGTGTCTAATTTCATCGAAATTCTGCCACATGTGCATTACACCAACCCGCATTGGAACAGCGTTGTCTAATATGTTCCAAACCGAAAAAGATTTATTCCCGCATCGATTCCACGCTGCTAATGTCCGATCATAGAGCGCGTTGATTAGTCCGTGGTCGAAAGGACATACTTTTAAGAAGCTTCAGTTGTAGATAGTTTTGAACAAAAAATAATGAACTAAGTAAGATTTCGCTAATAGGTAGTAAAATTCGAAAACTAGACAACATTTCCTACCTCAATGTCTTCTAAAAAATTAATGGGTAAACATAAGAGAAAGAAAGAAAGAACATAAATTTAAATATCTTCAGTTGTAGATGCTTTTATACAAAATATAATGAACTAAGTAAGATTTGGCTAATAGGATGTAAAATTCGAAAACTCGACAACATTTCCTACCTCGACGACGAGACCGACGTCTTCTAAAACATTAGTGGGAAGTCATCAGGTTTTTTCCAAATCGTTATTCAAATACACACGTGACATTATGTTCTGGGAAAAACCTACTCATAGACTATAATAGAGCGTTTAACATTTATTATTTAAAATTACATATAAAAGCTGTTTTTACTCTTAATAAATATTTCTTTAAATTGCCATATAAAATGTCGACCTGTCGTTATCGATAAATCATTCGTTTATTTATTCGATGACTTTAATGTTTAAAAAATAGCATTCAAATTAAATATATTTAATAACCTGTATTTTTCTATTAATAAAAATATATATACAATACCCAGACAGAAAGACATACATGATATATCAGCGATCTCCTTAAAGGCTTTTACTGTACGTACAGCAACAACACAACAACAATAAATTTCCCACTGGTGGGCTAAGGCACAACATATTCCACCACGCTGTTAAAATACGGGTTGGTGGAATACACATATGTATGGCAGACTATGAAATTAGACACATGCAGGTTTCTTCACGATTTAGTCCTTAATTAAAAGAAACTGTACATTATGTTACAGGATCACGTTGATGAAAAGTAGATAGAAAACAATTCTTCTTTTAAAACATTTAATTATTTTCTTACGTACTTGTACCTAACCTACTTACATAATAAGTATGTACTTTGTTTTATATGTAGTGATTGTAAAATCAGTAATAAACCATTTAGTATTTGCAACTTCCGCAAATTATAAAACGAATAATTCATAAATCACTAACAATCAGGCGTTCAATATATAAATGTTCGCTTTAATCTTTAAGAATAATGTTGAAATTCACATAACCGATTATCAAATCGACTTATCCAATGATAATTACAGCACGTAATTAAATAATTGTTAATCCATAATAATAACAAAGGCGAAGAGTTTGTTTCGTCAAATGTATTATCTCTGGAGCTGTCTGTGTCTAAGTATTCTAGGGGTAAGTCTACTAATAAATGGTAATTTTATTTCAAATCAAATCAAAATAATCTTTATTCAAGTGGGCTTTTACAAGCAGTTTTGAATCGTCAATTAACAATTAAGTGAAGCTACCACCGGTTCGGAAAGTAGATTCTACCGAGAAGAACCGGCAAGAAACTCAATAGTTATTCTTTTTCAACATTGATTTATATATTAACCGTAGTATAAGATCGGGATAGAATTGGGATCAGGAATCATTACAAGTTAGTAGAATCGACCGTCAGTTATTCAACACAAGTTTATTTTTGTAAGATACACTTAAAGTTCGATCAAAAATTTAATTAGGAACGTGTCGCAACCGTCACAAATTAGTAGAATTAACCCCTTGAACATATGACGTTAGGATTTTATCTGATAACGTATCTCCTCACGCTCGTCACGTTAATAGTCTCAAATTGAAGCAGGTGAAACTATGAAATGCAACTATTTGTATATTAATATTATATGTTAGTCTTCTCTCTTCTGAATCGCGTTGCATATTCTACATATTATTTATACCGTGTAATCCAGTACTAATATTATAAATGCGATTATAACCTTGTCTGTCTGTCTTTCAAGCCAAAACTACTGGATCGATTTAAATGAAATTTCGTACACAAATAGTCTCGCGCCTGAAAAATTACATAGACGCTATTTCAATTGGAAAAAAGTGTCGTAAACATATTTTCTACGAGAGCATAGCCACGATTAACAGCTAGTATACTGTACTAATCTATACATATAATGCTACAATATTAACATAATTATGTATAAACATCGATAAACTTGGTAAGTCGAATGAAACAGAATATAAATTTGAAGTGAGAGAAATTATAAAACATGTTTTAAATCAATCCGATGTATATATCCGTTATATAGGTTTATTACGTCTGTCCTGATAGGGTTAATGATGTTGTTTCCTGGAAAGCCCAATGATAAACTATGAGGGATTAATAGTTGTGTAATAACTACACACTATAATAGTTTGCTTAGCATCTGTGATCGAAATAGGAAAGAGTGACGTCATATCGTCAACGAAAATGAAGAAAGACTGAAGCGCCAAAGTGAAATCAACATCACATGTTTGGTAACTTAACTTTAAAACTAATTTTCCATTGCTATTTTTATTTTATATAGCACGTTTTGATGTTGTGTCTTATCATCCTCAGAACTCCATTAATAATCTTGACTTTTTATTTGTAATATTGAAAAGTCCCAATATGTTATATAAAATATAATTAATGTTATTAAACAGAAATTGATAAAAACAAAATCATTTATCAAATAAGCTCTAAGAAATATTGCATAACTTACCACAGTTATGTATCATAACAAAATAACACTTTTAATTTCTATAAACAAAGTATACAATGAAGTTGATAGTCTACAAAATCTCTCTAGTCACTGTTTATTTTCACCGCAAGCGTACCGTGACATTATTTCCAATCCATACTTAATAAAGTTTATTTAATATCGAAACCACGAAGACGTGACCAGTAAACGCGAATTTGACCATTTCAAAGCACAATACTGTAAGTGTAACTATCATAAGATGACCTAATCTGCTCAGTGTGATTTCAAATGTAAATATAATATGACTAGCGGCCCGACCCGGCTTCACACGAGTTTACAGAAGAATTTTTTTTTTATTGAATAAGTTAGACGAGTTAGGACCACCTATGGTAAGCGGTCACCGTCACCCATAGACAATGACGCTGTAAGAAATATTAAGTATTCCTTACATCGTCAATGTGCCACAAACTTTGGGAACTAAGATGCTCTCTTGTGCCTATAGTTACATTGGTTTACTCACCCTTCAAACCGGAACACAACAATACTGCGTACCATTGCTTAGCGGTAGAATATCTGATGAGTGGGTGGTACCTATTTAGGCGGGCTCGCACAAATATATTGAAATATATTTATCATTGAAATGAAAACATCCTGGCGGCTCGACTTTTTCCGATATGTTTAAAAATTGTTATTCTATTTCAACGTATTGACTCAAAAACCTTAATAAAGTATATATCTAAACCTTCCTTATGATTCACTCTGTATATAAGTGTGAATCGCGTGTAAATCCGTTAAGTAGTTTTTGAGTTTATCGCAAACATACAGACAGACAGACTGATGCGACCGTGAGACTTTGTTTTATAATATGTAGTAATAAGTTAGTTTTTATATTATTTAATTAAATTAATACGAGACAAATAATATTACCTGAATGTATAAATTACTGAATACGGCACAATTTAAGTTTTTTTTGACGTTTGATCGAAGTATCATTAAATTAAGATATATTTATGAAAATGTTTGTTTTTGTTTATTGCAATAGCTTAAACTTTCCAGGTCAACATTTGTATCGCAAATACAATATAATCATCATCATCATCATCAAAAAAGTATCATTTTTTTATTTTTTATTGATATCATTTTTGTAACTCAAAATAAAGTTATAAAATATATAAAATATCCAGTATGGGAATAACTAAAGACGACCACAAAAACCCTTAATCCTTTCTCAGACTGTAATACAAAAAGCAGAATGTAGTGCAAGCAACAAAAGCGAATACAAAATCTAAAACGAATACAAATTCCCTTTAAATTCAACCAAGATAACATGCTAACTGTATTCGTACATATACAGGGAAACATATATATCATGACAAAAGAAGAAATCACAATCAGGCTTGTGTCGTAAAATTTATCAAACGATAGCACTAAAACCAGCGGTTTATGGTAATCGTGCCGAATCAAATCGCTTAATCCTTTGATCGCAAAGATATCACTTTGTTCTGAATTGATGACCATTTAAAAGGTAAAATAAGTGACCATGTTTTATCATTTTTATTTATTTTTATTTGAAACTAGCTATACCCTCGAACTTGTACACGTTTAAATTTAACAAAAAAAATATTGTATCCTAAGTCACTCCCTATTATATCAGTTATCTGGCAGTGAAAGTCCCGTCAAAATCGATCCAGCCGTTCCAGAGATTAGCCAGATCAAACGGACAGACAGACAGACAAAAATTGCGAAAATTTTTATTTTGAGATATGTACCGTGAATAGATAAATATGCATTGAGTAAAAAAGGGCTATTTTAATATTACAAACAGACAGTCCAATTTTATTCTATGTATAGATTATACAACATTAATTATCATTATATATATATATATGTATATACAAATCTACTGTACATGTGTACATACATGAGTTAACTTTGTAATGTAGTATACATCAACTACATGGCTTCGCTCGCGTTATATAATAATATGTAGATCATTTTTGGAAGGTTATCCATATAATATATACGTTTGACGTTTATAAGATAAACACCTATTAATTAATGCAATATTTAATTTGGAGATCCGTAAAAAATAAAGAACACGAAATTGCCTATGTCTTTTCTTAGAGATCAAGTTATTTTCATATAAACAGGTTTTTATTAAATTTAGTTTTGTATCAGTCAGTTTAGTATGGCCGTGAAAGCATTACAGGCATAAAGACAGATTTACTTCCGCATTTATAATATTAGTATACATTATTGTAATTAAAATACAAAAGAATTTAAGTCAAGTTGAATTCCAAGTTAGAACTGGTTCAAGTGTTATAAAATATTTTGAACAATACTGAAAACTCATAAAAGTTGTTTTCGTATATTTTATTATTAACATACGGTTTTATTATGTGGTATACCGTAATCAAAGTTTACGATTTTGCCAATAATTTATGGTTTTTATATCAAATTAACAATCATTAAATTTTATTTTATATAAAATCAGAAAGATCTGCTTTGCAATAGGAATACTTACTAAAGTACTGTATTATGTTGTGAATTTCATATTAAATATAAATAGTGATAAAGCAAAACTCGTCTCGCATATAATACCTCATTGCTATTTTGACAACTACCAAAGACAAAAAAGCACACAAATTAATCTCCTTTTTCATTCCACTTAATATAGGTACATTGTTCGAAATTTGATTTTAGTTAACTTCGATTTAACAATCCGCTAGGAAGAGATTATCATACATACATAGATGGTATATGCATTCACAACATGTAAAATTCTCACACACATACAAACACACACACTTCTTTATGAAAGATCGATTTTTATTATTTGTCAAAATTATAAGTTGCACAAATCTGACCAATTACGACAATTTAAAAAATAGAAAGTAACAGTATTCGTAACGTAAAAAAAAATTTGAACTCAATAATATAATAATATCTCTTTAAGAAATTGACAATTTTTTTAACTATAAAACCTCTTTGATAATATTAAAAAAAAGCCATTACAAATAATCGGTTACATTCGAATCGATACATTGCAATATTCAATATGTTCACAGGCCGGCGCGGGCGCAATCGTAGAACGAAAGTTGGCCAGTAACGTAACAGCTCTACTTCCGTACCGAATGTTGCTTAGATACCAATGAATTACGTATACACGCAAATTTCGTTCTTAAGCCCATATTAATAAAGACGCTATTTGTATATACATTGTACGAAAATCGGCAATGCTTGCGGTAAGTGTGTAATAGCTGTATTAAGGTGTTGTACGTTTTGTGATTGATATTTTTGTTTAATTAAATATTTAATAATTATTTTCTATAATACAATTTTCTATTTTAAATTAATTTAATGAGAAACAACGATGTACATTATACTTCTCTCACTAAAGATTAAAATTTATAAGGCTCATTATGAGGTTCGATTTTTTAAAATATAAAATAGGTAGGCAGACTTGCTAATTGGGCTATCGTATTCGTCAGCAATACTACAACCAACGACGCTGTAACATTACACGATATTTTTTGAGAACCAAGATGTTATGTTCCCCTACACTGGGTCACCCACACTTAAAACCGGAACACAAAATAAACTAGGTATTTATTTTTGACAGAAGTATATGTGATAGCTATAAAGACAGTCTTGCACAGTTCTACAATGAAGCTTGCTGTTACTCTTCTCAAAAGATTATTCTGATTGGTACAAACTAGCAACATATGTGGCAGATTTTAATTCATCTCATTCAAGCAATCATCAGCACCAAACAAGAAATGAAGTCTACGCACAGATGTACAGTCGGGGTAAGAAAAGGTTCGTCGCCTTAAGATCTATTTTCGTGTGCTCAGTATGAGCGATAATCTGATTTACCGATTGAGAATAACAAATTGCGTCGCAATGATTCGATGTTTAGATTCAAAAGGTACTAAGAGTTTACGACTTGATAAAGGATTTTTTTTTTAATTATTAAATCTCAGTAGTGCTTGGTCGTATTTGAAACCGCAATCTACATTCACGTATACAACAAAATTAAATATTTGCACTCAAATAGCTTAACAAATGTTACTTATAAAACTGAAAGAAAAAATGGCTTATTATAATATTTTAATATTCATTTTCCACGTCAGAACATAAAGAACAAATGCTAATGTCATCAAGATATTAGACAAATATTTGTTTAATGAAATGGCATGATATCATTATTTATATTTGTATTTATGTTTATAGAATTAACACGATCATTAATCATTGATTATTAAATTTATTTCTACATGTTTGATTTTGTGAATTTTTAATACTGTTATTTAAATTAAAATTTGAACTGTAGTATAGTACAACACAACTTAGATGTAGCATCAAACCGATTTATACAACCAATAGAAACAGCTCCCTATCGCGCCATTCGACGCTATTCGTCGCGATAGATTCTCGCGTCAGTTCAACCAGAGACAGCAAGTGCATGTAAATCGACGTGTCAAATTGACGAATATATTAGCTCATATGATTACGTTTGTGTAAACATTATATTCACATAAGAAATATATATTGATAATTTGGGATAGCGTACTTAATTCGGTTGTGATCGGTTTTACGAATTTTGCCGTTCTAAGTTGTGTCGTACTTATTCGTAGGTGAATAAATGAAAATTTGAAACTGCTAAATTCCTGTCACACTTGTGTTCGTGATCTGCTGTCGCGAATGAAATCGTGAGGAGGTCTATCTTGGAATTTTTCGTGGGAAATAATGATCTTATCAGTAAAACACAGAAGTTTATTTAAATAGAAAACTTAGGTGCAATTCTAAAAAGTATTTGCTTTACAACGTTACATTATGATATCGAGATACTTCTGATTTATATATTGTAATAAGAGGTTTTTGATCTACGGCTTTTTACATCTGGTTCTTTTGGATATTCTATTTTGTTTTTTAAAAATACAAAAAAAAGCAAATTAAATTTCTTTACTAAATACTTCTCTCGACTTCGTCCAGAGTGTGTTAGATGACCTACGTCTATTTTTGTATCCCTTACAACTTGTATACAAAAATTCACAGTTAAGACGTCAAATCGTAACACACAAACCTAATATCAAATATAGTATTTAAAATAAACTCATTTAAATTGACTAAAATAAATCTTTCAGTATGCAGAGGTGAAAAGGATAACCTTTCGTCACTGTCAAATTAATCTTAGGTTAAACAGTACGTACACCAGAATCAACACCAAAACTTAAATCAACCGCAAAGTTACAACACTTAGACATAAATCTACAATGTATTTATATTGTGAAGGTTAGGTTATTTCGAAAGATCGATTCAAATCGTTCTGTTCCGGTTTTAGAGATTAGTGTTATAATGCCAAAAAAAGTACTTGAATATTATGCAATTACGTGTACTGAACTGCGGCCCACTTTTCAGACACGAACTTATTATATGACATTCGAATATGTACTCTATTTCTTTAGTCAAAGAGTTTATTATCGTTGAGTTGATACTTTTTCAGATATCTTTGTTATTACGAGCAAAATTGTACTCTAATAAAATACTCTAGGGTACACATTCGGTTATAACTCGTTATCGTGTTACGTATAGTTATACAATCCTGTCATAATTTCTGGGAAGTGTATATATGTATAGATGTATGTATATTATAAAAAAGTACAACTTTTTAGTGGTGTGAAATGAAAGTCAACTGCTTATTATATGCAAATATATGCCGTAATTTTGTCAAGTTTAAAGTATCATCAAAATTACAGTTTAAAAACATTATAAAATTAACTTTCAACTAAATACTTACATGCATATTTTTGTTAACTTTTATTATATTTACACAAGTATTGCATCTATAATACTAAAATTATAGAAATAAAATAATATACAAAAGTTATTAAAAAACGCAGCCTCAATCCCGTTGAAGTCTATTTCATATTTCTACTACGAACATTGTTTCCTCATTAAAATATTATGTGATCAGCTTATCTAACATCATAATCACAATCATCTACATCTCAATACCAAGGTCAGTGACCTTGAACCAAGTTTCAGATCCATATAAACGAGGGAACATACAATACTTGTAAACTTATTTTCTAAAATCATTGCAGTTTAATTGGCATGTTTATAAATAAATATCCAATATAATTACACTTATAGTAAATAGTTCACGTCATAGTAAGTCGTTACTTATACACACAGACAAGACTACAGTATATTTACATATACATATATACATATATGTAAAGAGTTAGAAGTCTGCACAAATCCAGTGATCATTATAACTTAGTTAATGTGTGTAATAAGTATCAAATATTTTCAAATTTAAACTTATTTATTTCAAATTATTTCAGACTTCAGTACAGATCTCTCATGCTTCTTGCATATTGAAGAATTATTAATAAGAACGACGTGCATACTATTACAATATACATGCATATCTTATATATTATTTGGAGTTCAATAAATTATTTTTGTACCATATTATTTGATTAATAATAATTAGGGTCGACTGCTAAATGCAACTTCATTATAATCAGTTATTTTTCGTTGATCAAAGTCAATTCCGACATTTAGAGGAGGCCTACAGTTAGTGGTTAGTACGGAAAGGCCATTTCGAACATGTCACGGCAGGATTCGACATATCTCGATGAAAACAAGTTTATGAAGATCAACTAATTTATGCAATACACAGGGTCTTAACTTTTGTAAAGCTTAGAAACAGCTTCGTCATCTTTATTTATATTTAAGTTTAAAAAAAAACGATACCTTAAAAATATGTCTTATTTTAACTTCTTTATCACTATATTTTTTATTTAGACACATACTTTAATAGATAATCAAAATAAAAAATATATAAGGTACATTTGCAAAATCAAATTTATTTAACAACTTTTAGGAGTAGAGTAAGAGTGTACTTACTAAGGATTACAAAGTAAAAAAGCATTCACAGTCTACTAGAAAGACAAAATAAACAACAATTTTGAATAAGTCATATGCCATGACTAAACTAAAGTTAGACTAAAGTTATTTTAGTAAATAATATCTATATATAGTAAAGAAACGCACAATAACAAATAATTAAAGAGTGCATACTCAATGTTTCTTTTAAAAATTCAAAAGTAATTGTAGATAGAATATATTGAGTAATAAATGTTATCGATATTTCATTAAAGCGCTATTATTAGTCTACCAAAATGTAGTATAAGTATTTATGTGTTCCTGTTTGAAGTGTGAGCGAGGCTTTATAACATCCAGTACAGGAGACATTACAACTAGTAATTCTAGAAAATATTTATATTTCGTACAGCGATGATATTTACGTGCTGTGATGATCACATTTTACATTATCATCAAGAGTTTTTTCCTTAATTTCATAATTGACGCAAGTAATAATAATAATTCTTAAAACATGGTAATGACTTTCCTCTAATTAAAAATCAAATTATTTTAATTAACAAAGGGCGTTCGTAACACAACACCATTAAGGAGAAGTCGATTTAACGAAATGACTTTTGATTTGAAAAAAACAATCTAATTTGCCTTTGAGTTAATGATTATGTTATATCCGAACCAAATTATTAAAGCGAATTAACGATATTGATTAATAAACAAAAAAATTAAATTATTCATATAAATTTGTGTCTGTGGCTTCTTTCGTCGGAAAATTATTTTTTTATTATCTCGCGGGAAAAACACGTCACACTTTCCACCACGTTGGGGGGTAAGTGGGTCTCACCATTGCCCTAGACGCTGTGAGCACCCCGATGCACCGGAATACAAACTAAATACAAACCAGTGGTATCCTCTTCGTCTCTTCGGCAGTCGACACCGGGTCGCTTTCGCATGCTACCGTATCGCCCTGACGGTACCATAAAAATTAGTCTATATCAAGTTGCTTCTCATCAAATTTCATCGAATTCGGTTCAGTACTATCATCGTGAAAGAGCAACAGACAGATAAAGTTACTTTAACACTTATAACATTAATATATACTGTCATATTACAACACCAATATCACATAGTACTGCAAAACTATTAAGGTAAATACAAATAGAGTTTGTTTCATTAAATGCACAAAATCTATTTTAAATAAACAAACAAACATAGGAACGGTATGCGGTTCCGTTAAACACTCGAAACGTCAATGCATCTTTGAGTGCTTCATGTTTAAAAAAAAAGCATTATTAACCGTGTTCGCACTCGAGTGTGCTTTTAACACGATTATACAGTTAATAGAGAAATCTTAATCAATTGAAGATATTTCATCTATGATACTCAAACTACCAAATTTTCAACAAAATCCAATGATTCCTGTAACTTTGCCTTCGTCATAATATTTTTCCTGTAAATCTTATTTATAAACCGTCATGCTTTCCTCTTTATCCAGGATATCTACCTGCTTTACCGGTGTAAAATTTATAAACACAAATAACCAAGTACCCTTTATCCTAACTCAATGGAGAACCTACTAAACATGTTACATTGTTGTGCAGTAAAAATGTAACCTTCATGTTTTATGTTATGAGAAATTTCCTTTATTACTTGCATTCTCTTATTGTTTGATTCACTCAAATGTTCATTCATCATATTAGACTTGGCCTACTAAACAACACTATGATCTTAAGTAAAGATCGCTGGCAAGCACTTCAATTTGGACATACCAGTTTTTTCTCTTTAACAAGTTGTACGTAATAGATAAAAAATAGATGTAGTATTGATGCCTAAGGACTTTTAGTATTATATATTCGTATAGTATTTTAGTATTATTGATCTTACATACGGGCCTGTGTCGGTCATTGCACTTTTCTTAACACAGTTGTTCAGTTTACACATAGATTTGGGTTTTGTATATACACCTTATAACGGTAGCTTAAAAACGTTCGTGACTTATATATGTATATTTTATTTTATGACGTTTTGACAAGAAATAATAATCATTCTAGAATAATTTATTATCTTACTAGTTCAATTTATATTTGACTGATTATATTAATAGTCATTAATATTATGATTTGATTGTTGTTATTGACAACCTCCGTTGTCGAATGTGTACACGGTTTTCATGGGTACGCCGCTCCGAGGCCCCGTATTCGATTCCCGACTGGGTCGATGTAGAAAACGTAATTAGTTTTCTATGTTGTCTTGGGTCTGAGTGTTTGTGGTACCGTCGTTACTTCTAATTTTCCATAACACAAGTGCTTTAGATTCTTACATTGGGATCAGAGTGATGTACGTGATGTTGTACAATATTTATTTATTTATAGTAAAACATTCTTAAGAATATTGATTCAAAAGTACGTTGAATCATTCTATCTGTATTGTCACGTTAAAAACAATTCGTCTGATGTCAATTTCCTGATTGATTATCGACGCACAACTCGACATTCGCTGTCGTCGATTTGTAGTTTCGAAACTCACCGAATATAATTTTGTGGTGACTGGCATTCTTTTCTGATACCAAGATTTGCACTATCAACGCACAATAATTCTATTGTACGACAAATAGTAAGCTGTGTAAGGGAACTTCACATCGCTTATTTTAACTCATTTGATGCATTCGTATGATAATTTACATTTCTTTAATATGCTTGTATTAAAATAATCGTAACATGTAAGAATAACTGACATAATAGTCCCGCTGATTTAATTCTTTGAATATATTGAGATCTAGTTTGGTCAATAATAGAGGTTTTAAAACGATTGCACGTTAAAATGGATTTATGTAATTTCTTTTTAAATTAAATTAAAGCAAATTGGATTACAAAAGCAAATATAACTTGAATGGTTCTTGAAATTAAATAACGAACGTTAGCATATATTTAATCTGTAAACTAATTTGACGCATAAGTAATATTTATTATCGTCGATATTTTTATCGTTATAAAGGCTTAAGATCTTAAATTGCCAATCACTTACCGACAATACACAAGCCACTGAAACTGTAAATGTACATTTCGTAATGATAACATAGAGTAAATATACACAGAGAAGTGAGAGGTCACGTTGCACGAAGCGAAAGCAATGAAATAACTTACAGCGATGCTACCGATTACAAAACACTTAGGGTACTCAAAGGTCGCATTATGTAAACTCTAAAGATGCATAGATCTGTGGATACTTTATGTAATATCTATATTGCGATGACAGAGAATCCTCCTTTTGTAAATGGCAACGGTCTGCGACATAGAGGTGAATGTTTTAAAAATGGCATGGATAATTAATAATTGATACGAAATAATTATAGGTCCAAAATGTAACTATTCGTATTTAAATGTTGTGAAATCCTTCTCAACGTTACTTGTCCGCTTTAAATGATTGTTATATGTATATATTTCACGACTATTTGAATAATAATCGATATTTTGTCATACATTATACATGATACATAGCAAGCATTTTATAAAACACATATAAAAAGTAATAGCTTTCCTCTATTTTCTTTTTTTTCATAGAAGTTTCGGAGCCAACTTTAATATGCTATCAGTAGCAGTTTCATAAGATGAAGGTTTCCTCGCGATGGTCTTCTTCACCAAAAAGAATTAAGCACTTGTAAATTTAGTGATGCTTGTCTAAACTCTGATCATCAGTTAAGACTCACGTCCTCTATAAAGTATATAAAGTAACAGCCCATAAGCTTGTTACGATATAATTTATAAAAGTAAAATTTGGACCTTCGAGCCTGATAAACGAAAACAAACTAACTAAAATCATACATTCATCGTGATTTAAAATGATTGCGTACCGATATTATATGGACGTATAGAGGCAGGTGACCACCGGTTCACCAACCTTCACCTCTCGGACGCTTTGCATCGGATGCACCTTCTAATACATTCTAATATCAACGAAATGTTTATTTCATAACGTGATATTTGCAGGCCGGTTTTGATGAGACGGCATTTATTACATTAAATGTTAATTTCGCGCAGACGTTTAATATGTATATAGTTTTAAGGCGATCTTGTGTTTAATTTACAAAATACCTATGTGACCTCTATACCTCTGCAAAACACATATCATGCCAAGTTTCACGCAAAGTCAAACAAGTGATTATATATCGAAGATACAACTTTCGTAGGGATACAATATACTGCCTGTATTCTGTGTATGTCTTTCAAGATATATACAACTTAAGATAGTAGGGTAAACTCCAAGAATTACATAAAAAAGTGTCAAGTCAATGGTATCGCCATACGCCAACATTGCAATCAATTAATAAAACTTTACCGCGATTGCACAGTGGTTAGAAATCGTGCTTCTTAACCGATAATTGCGAGGTCAAATCCAGGCAAACCCCACTGAATTTTCCAGTGCATTTTTATCATCTTGTGCTCGGCGGCGAAGGAAAACATCGTAAGGAAACCGACATGTGACAATTTCTTCTAAATTCTGTCACATGTATTTTCCACCAACCCGCATTGGAGAAACGTGATGGAGTATGCTCCAAACCTTTTCCTCGAAGGGAGAAGAGGCCTCTTAGCGCAGCTACGGTAAATGTACAGGCTATTAATGTATATTACTAAAATAATTACAAACACACGTACACTATAATTTAATTGATTTATGAATTGTTATATAAGAAGAGATAGCATAGTTGGTTAGAACAAAATTATTTTTTAATAGTTGTGAAGATGTTAAAGGTTAATTAAGTTGAAATCATTACACGATTCTGTTGCATAGTGGCATTTAATTGCCTTAAGCGTGGAAGCTGCACACGCCACAGTATACACAGATTGAGAAATTATATATAGCTTATACTTATAGATACTTTATATTTATATATTGACAGAGCCCTTAACTACCTGACCTAAAGATAACTAACAGAACAATTACAACCTAATTACAGACAAAATTTTAATAAAACATTTTTTGGTATATGTACCGTCCGTTACATATGTATGCAATTAAAAAAAACGTTATTTTAATATTACAAACAGTCACTCTAGTTTTAATATATGTAACATAAATAATATTAATAGTTTTTATTTCGTTGTATCGGCGGACGATTATTGGCCAAATTTAATATTAGTCTGGCTTAATAGTAAAATTAATTCGTTCTTTAATTATCCTTGAATTTAAATATTCCCATCCGTATCCTTTTACGATACAGTTTCCTTTACGTTAATTCGATACGGAATTCATTGCAAAATATAATTTAACGTTCAATATAATTATGTTAATTACATGATTTATGTAAATCTTAACACTTTCTGACATAATGCACTTGAAGCGTATCCTTAATTTTCTTTCGACTATTTGTTTGTGTAAATTTTCATCTTGACATTCGAAATTTGAAATTTTGGCGTTGTTTGGGTGTACATTTTTATCTTGATATTCGAAATTTGAAATTTTTGGCGCTGTTTGTGTACATTTTCATTTTGATATTCGAAATTTGAAATTTTGGTGTTATTTGTATACATTTTCATTTTGATATTCGAAATTTGAAATTTTAGCGTTGTTTGGGTACATTTTCATATTGATATTCGAAATTTGAATTTTTTGGCTTTATTTGAGCATATTTTCATTTTGATATTCGAAATTTGAAATTATTATATTTATATTTGTCGAATTTTTTAGCAGCTCATATTTCGATTCATTGTTAACAAAGAGATTTATCTGTGTGATGTATATGTATATAACGCACATGAATACATTTCTTCAAGTTACTATCGTCTATAATTTAACACAACAGGCTATAGCTACCTATTTAAAAAGTACAAAAAATTATAATAGTTTTTTAGGTCGTATTAAAATAAATTAGCATTAACCTCAGACGATATCTATTTGCTATTACACAAAAGCTAATAAACACACGTCCTATAAAGCAGATTTGTATGTCCAAACCAAACACGGCAGAAACCAGTTTTATTCTCAGTATTGTATCGTAATTAACATCTTCGTAATATCAAACGTAAGGTGTACCCAAATGTGTAAGATTCGATGAGAATTTCATATTACCGTAATACAAAATTAACGACATATAAAAATTTTTTGAAGGATCTCAATGAAATCATATTTAAAAGAAATTATTACAGATTATAAAATCATACAGATAGACATTTGCGATAATCACACATTTTTTTTTTGTATTTCAATTCTCGTTATTTATGTATTTCTAAACAGATAGATTTATAATTTCTTCATTTACACTTACAACATTTTTTTACCAAAATAATGATTCATTTTTTTATTCTTGTAGCTTATGTTTGTGTTGAGAAGGCAATACTTAATTAGATACAAAATGTATGCATAAAAAAAATAGACTTAAACACTCAAAAAAATTAAAAAGAAGTTGAGAAAATAGTGTCACACAATGTGGGTAGGTATAGTAATACCCAAAACTTATTTTCAGCGGCCTCCGACATCATACCGCCATGACAGTCTCACTAGTTACCTCACTTAAGAATTAAGCTAGCGCATATTATCTTATACAATTCTACCAAAATACTTTATTCTTCTCAGATCCAATGGGTATTGGTATATAAATATATCTTAAACAATTGCTCTTTGCATTAGCAATTATCAATTATTAAATTGATCAAAAAATCTTCCACAATTTTTTTTACTGGCAACACGTTCTTAGTCAATTTAATTATCTTAATAACATGATGATGATTATAAGAAAATAATGAAGGTGATTTCTTAAACAAATAAAATCATATGAATCTTGCATTAAAGAGAAAAAATTATGATTACTATAAAGTATGACCTCATACAAAGGTTGCCAGTATGCAGTATTTTCCCATAGAATTACAATATAATTAATAAATAATATATGTTATAATTCAAGTAATCAAGTAATACGTGATTAATGTTTGTTTTTATGTTACCAGTACACATAAATAATTTAAACGGTATGTTTAATTAGCAAATAAATTAAATACTCCGTCTAAAATTAACCAATATTAAGTATATTTCAATAAATACTTCTTTAAATTTAAATAATACGTTTGTTTCAAAAACTAAATTATTAAATGTACATTACATTTAATTAATTAATTTAATTACTCTAAATAAAATTCTATTAAGAAATATTAACCTTTTAATTTTCACGTACCACTGCCATAACGTGACATATCACGATTTTTATATGATAAATGACAAAACAAAACTGTACTAATGAGATAAAATAATTTAAAAAACAACACGTATTTTAAAGTGGGTTTATTTCAATTATTTGCTATCTGTGACTAGACTTACGTCAAACGGATAGTTCTTTTTTTAATTTTTTCATGACCTTATAACTGATATGCACAATGCTCTACTACTAAATAAAATTCAGATCAACCCACAGCTGGGACAAAGGTCTTCTCTTCTTTTAACGATTAGGTTTAGAGCTCCATACTCTTATGCGAAATGGTGGGGTTTTGTACATCTTTGGAAGATTTTCATCTGACATTACACAAAAACAAAACAATTTGTTTGCCTATGTTTGAACCCGTAATCCCTACTTAAAATTCACGAATTCAAGCTACTGGAACATCTCGGGTTATTAAGTAGACATTTTATATTCATATTACAACAAAATCCATTTGAGCGGTTACTCATGCAAATTATATGGTCACTTTCTCCGTAGTTTTAATTAGTTCATTGTTGCTATACCATTAAAATATATTTGTTATTTTTAATGACCAAAACAAACTAACATATATTGCATAATAGCGAACATAGCACGATGTATAGAAAGTATATCTTATAAGCACACACACACACTAGTGTCTTTTTAATGTCTAAGCAATCGTATATATGATACAGGGGCATTTTTTTATGGTATAGGTTGGCTGACGAGCATATGGGCCACCTGATGGTAAGTGGTCACCATCACCCATAGACAATGACGCTGTAAGAAATATTAACTATTCCTTACATCGTCAATGTGCCACCAACCTTGGAAACTAAGATGTTATGTCCCTTGTGCCTGTAGTTACACTGGCTCACTCACCCTTCAGACCGGAACACAACAATACTGAGTACTGTTATTTGGCGGTAGAATAACTGATGAGTGGGTGGTACCTACCCAGACGGGCTTGCACAAAGCCCTACCACCAAGTAATTGACATTTCAAGACGCCAGTCCAACAAACAAATTATCAGTTCATCGCAATCGAATCGAAACGGTATTGTTTGAAGTTTCTATCCAGCAGATTTTCTACTAACACATCGATCGAAATCGAAACATAATCGAAATCTTACGTCAATAAATAAAATTGGTCTGCAGTTAGGATTAAGCTGTTTTATTATTGTTAAGAATAATCGAAATTATATCGGAATAGAATCGGAATCGTATCGTATGTAACTATAAATCTTAGTAGAATTATCCCTCAGATTTCCTCTAATATTCTACGTTATGCGGTTATTTACAAGTGCAGAATCTCCCGCTCATTTATGAGAGGTGTATTAGGAATTCCCCTTTTATAGATGTTATTCATCTTGCTCCTCCTTATAACATTTGTCAGCTGGTCTTTTAAAATGTAATCATCGGTTAAGATGCACGTGTTTTAAACACTGGGCAATCTCGGCTCATATATCTGTAAATGGTTGTAGGATATTAAGTTTTTTAATTGCGTTTTACCTTCCCCTATTATTTATTCAATGGCCAGTTGCAAGTATATATGTATATAGTTAGTACGTCGTTCCAATTAACATTTGCAATAATAGTATATAACTATCGTCCAATCTAACTCTTTGCTAAATATGTTCAGCAATTAAGGCGTTATTATGAAACAACCATACTTTCACATTCACAATAATAAAATGTTAACGGTCCAAATATGAAATGTTTGTATTCGCCCTGAAACGTACCGATTCAGACTACGTTTTAATTTGATATCATAATACATTCCAAGCAAAGCACTGAACAAGAGCTTGTAGAGCTATGACAAGGATATTGTTTCTCTTACAACATTATTTCAGAGGCGAAATCGAAAGTCCACATTTAAAAGTGGCTTTCAAATTGCATCACAATCTATACAATACACCCATAGTAACAAAACGCATACGCACAAACGACTCTTATTGCAAGTTCTATAAAGGATATAATCCTTCAAATGTATTTCAGTTCCGTTCACACAAATGTGTATTTAGTATCACAATAAAATGTATAAAAATATTTTGCATACTAATTTGGGCTTTACAGCATTGGAATAAGTGTTATTTTATTATCACGTATTTTTATTAATTGTAATTAGATAAACGAATAATGGGGTTTTTTAAGTTGCGAAATATGTGATCGATTGGTTTAGTATTAAAGAAAAGTAAGTTCAGATTGATTAATTAAAATTATCTGATATGATTATTTTAAATACAAATAATTACAATTTAAAATACCTAAGAAAAAGTTACCAAACGTCAAAATTACGAGATTACATAGAAAAATTACTATGTTTCAGAGTTTTTTTGTTGATAGAATACTAACAATGACATAAGCAGAATGTAAATGTGTGTCCTATATCATATACTATAAAATAACACGTTCGTATGTCTATATATTTTTTAAATAAAGCCTTTCCTGAATAAACATATTTAAGAAATAAATCTAAGGAATTTTATCGATAATCATTAACAACTGAAAATTAACTTGAAAGGGCTTTGTACTATCCCGTCTGAATTGGTACCATCCACTTGTCAGATATTATAACATCAAACAGCTCTACTTAGCATTGATGTATTCCGATTTGAACGATGAGTCAGTTGCGTAGGTACATAATGTTTTAGTTCTTTAGGTAATGGTGAACCCTTATCAGCAGGTACGACCTTGGTCCAATAGGTCTTCGAAGCAAGTAATACAACATATATACTTAATTAATATAATACGCGTTTGAATTTAACAAAAAAAAATATTGTAGCCTATGTTACTCTTCATATCAGTTCCTATATTAGCCGAAACAAACAGACAGACAGACAAAAATAGTAAAAAATGTTATTTTGGTATATGTACCGTGTATACATACATATGCGTCGAGTAAAATAGGGCTATTTTAATATTACAAACAGACACACCATTTTTATTATATGTATAGATAGAAGATCGCCCACTAAACTAAAGAAATCCGTTTTTAATTTCGGAACATAAAGCGATCTCTTATCTTCATTAGATAAATGTTACAGTGACATATATGAGTTATACATAAATATTATTTATTCTATTACAAACACTGATTCAGTCAGTGTCAGAGAACATTATTAATGTCAAACCATTATCCGTTTTTGCTATAATTTTTTTTATTAATACCATAAGGCACAGGTGTGTTAATTTTATGCCAATGATACAAAAAAGTTTTTAAGATTAAGTTAGTAGATAAATAATATCATATACCTTACTTAGACGTTATTTAACTTAATATTGATTGGCTGGAGACAAAACAGAAAAAAAAGTTTAAATCGAATTTCGAAATTCTAAGATAAATTATAAAGAACAAATCTAATTTTAATTTTATATTGTAATATTAATTTTGTAATATTTTACACTTTGTTGTTTATTTAGCTAAATTCATTTTCCTTTTAAAGTGTGTTTTTATTATTATTTTTATGGTAAACTAGCAGGTATACATATATAGCTACTGATAGACTTATGAAAAGTGACCACCACCGCCCAGGAACATTTGTAAGACGGTAACTCCCTTTAAGGAATGAGTAGGCTTTCCATATTAAAAAGTTAAATTAATGATTTCATGTATTGAAAATTTTTATATAAGTATGTGACGTTATTATGCGTGGGTTAATCCTCCCAAGTGAACTATAGGCCAGTTGTACACAAATAAAATAATTAAGCTAGAATTTTGCACACTTTTTTTACACTGGCGACACCACAACAGCTAATATTAAATTAGTTGAATTACAAATCAAATAAGCATTAATTAATGAGCTTGTTGAAAAGTTTTTTCGTTTGAATAATTATTTATTTATGCAACTAACTACTCGTCCGGACTATCAGCTATATTACAGATTATATCATACATAATATTGCTTCTATTGGTCGAAACATGATGGTATATAGCCTTCCTCAATTAATGGGCTATTTAATACTGAAATAATTCTTCTAATTGGACCAGTAGTTCCTGTGATTAGAGCATTCAATCAATCAAACAAACAAACTCTCATTTGATAGTATATAGCCTACAGCCTTCCTCAATCAATGGACTATTTAACACTAAAATAATTCAATCAATCAATCAAACAAACTCTTTAGTTTTATATTATTATAATATAGAGTATAGATATGTCGTCTGTTCAATAAAACGACAAGATTCTTGTTTAAATGTGAAACGAATAAACTTTAAAACTGATAATCTTAATAGAATTATTACTACTAGAGGCTTGGATAAATAATTAACATTTTACAATTTATGGACAGGCATTCAAATAGAAACGTATATCTGCTGAGCATATTATATAATTATACAAATTGTACATCACGGAGAAGATACACATTCGGTAATCAATATATCGATCGCAAAATTTGAATATACAAATATTTAAATATATTATTCCTCATTTTGACCAAACAACATTTAATTGTAAAAGGAATTTTATATTCTTATATAATATAATATACACATGTTCTATATTCAAATTTAAAGTTTTTAAAAGCTTATAATGATTCCTTTTTCAGGCAGTATGTTGATATTATCATGTTCGTTGGCTCCGTGCTGGTTTCTTTCTTTTCATTTCATTTCATCATTAAAATTCGTCGCGTCTTTTAAAAGATCTAAGAGTACTAATGGTGAGTAGTGACTGTATATAGTCGGGGTAAGAAAAGGTTCGTCACCTTAAGATCTATTTTCGTGTCCTCATTATGAGTGATAATCTGATTTACCGATTGATAATGATATATTACGTCGCAATGATTTGATGTTTAGACTCAAAAGGTACTAAAAGTTTAAGACATGATAAAGGAATTAGTTTGAAAAGTGACAAAGGTTTTCTTACTCTGACTGTACATAGGTATGATACATGGTGTATAGGTATGTACGACTACATATATTTATATTCAAAACGCCGTGTCAGGGTAGCAAAATGTATAGTCAATTTTTCTATGCAAAATAATCTCAGTAGCAATCCCAATTATAACAGTTGTCAGCTGTCGGAAAATGAGTTAAACTGTATATTCTGCACCTGAACTAAATCCAGTCGTCTAGAATAGTCCCATCGGATTATGATGAGGGAATTATGGCATCGGTACTTACGTTCACAGTAATGCTTTATAACATGATGTAATAGTCTCTCGAGATTAACCGCTGTGACCGAAAGAGGTCAGGAGGACATATGTTATAAAATATTTTATACTATATATATACTAATATTATAAATGTGAAAGTAACTCTGTCTGTCTCAGTTTCAAGACCAAACCGCTGAAGCGAATTTGATGAGAATTTGTGTGAAGCAAGCTTGATCTCCAAGAAAGGATATAGACTACTTTTTTGCCTAATATATGATAATCAACCATAGAAACGCGAGTGAAGCCATGGGCAACAGCTAGTCGTGTAAAATTCAAAAAAAGAACATAATCTACTGTTACTCTAATCACTAGAAAATCGACTAAGCAAAAAACAAATGATTTCTCCCGTAAGCTATTTCGTTCGTAAGAGTGTTAATTAATTATGTCAGTGTCGAAAATAGTTCCATCATCTTGATTCATTCACTAGATATAAGTGCCATAAAAAAACATGCAAAAATAATAGTTTATTTTGAAGTGTCACAAATCGGTGAATATAAATGGCGCTAGTAAGGCAGGGTAGACATTTGTTACTGTTTACATAATAAAGCCTACAACAATATAAATTGTTTATATAAAACATTAATTACATTACGCAAGTGCAAATAATTCGTAAGATCGACTTATGTATTTCAACATGTGAGAATAATTAACATTAATTAAATTACTTTAAAATAAAGTGTTGGTTGAGAACGTGTGACATGTAACCTACTGGCATTAGAACAGATAGTGGTAAGCACCAAACTTCTTCAAATAGGTTACCCAACCTTTGCCCAGCGTTAATATATTAACTGGCTGTCAGGTTTTCTATAATACATTAGATTATGATATTTAGATTAGATATTTTACCTTTCATAATTCGCTAATAGTCAGTTATAATAATTTAAAAATAAGATTTTTCATTTTCATATTGACGGTACAAGAACTTTTTATCATGATAAATTTTAAAGTAAACTTCTCGTAGTTGTTAACATATATATAAATGAAATTAAAAATGTAACTTCTTATTATAAGGTAATATCAATACATTATTTAAATAAAAATTGATAAAAAAATATATCTATGGGTTGTTTAATCTGTGTATGAAATTTTAAATTAAGAATATTAACATAAAATTAAAAGAAAACACTATTATGAACTATTTTATAACCAGTGATAAATTGCAACCAACACCCCAACAAAGCTACTGCTTTTCTTTGCTAGCTCTGCAATAAAACGATTATAGATTAAAAAAAACAATATCAAAAACGTCAACAATTTTTAATTATCTATGACAAAAAATCTAAAAAAATATTACAAGAAATCACTCAGAAAATGATCTTTTAAATAGGTAGCTTGACTGTCCCACAGACTTATTAATTACGTGAGAAGTTAAAATATTATTTATACCCCATTAAGGATGATGTAACGGCAGAAACCAAACAAGTAAAATCCGCATGACGCCCGGCGACGCTCTCAAATATTTATATAAGCACATAGCGTCAGAAAAAAAGCGCTTTTCGCTTAAGGGTCACTGTAGACTATATAGCTTACAAATCGATTAATTCTTACCAAAGATTTTGACAAACAATTTAAAAAAAAAAACAAATTTATTGCCATACTACAAAATGTTTATTATATGGCAATTTTTTTTTTGTTTGTGCAAGAGGCAATACATGGATTATAATAATATAAATGTCACTGAATCTATTTCTAAACAAAAACAATCCGAATCGCTGACGTTTGATCCTAAAAATATACGTTTTAGAAAATTAACAATTATTAACATATGTAGTTATTTTTTTTAACGCAAACTTGCAAATATCACCGATGGAATAACAAAAAACTTGTTTTAATACTTGATCTGTCAAAGAGACTCTTAATTTAATAGTTATCGTAATGTTTTCCATGTTCGATAGACGTGAATTGCATTAAACCTTTTACCTCCTTATATGTTATTTTATTGCCTCTTTGAGCTTCGATACGAATAAAAAAAACAAAAACAACACTTTTTAAATTTAGAATTAACCCTAGTCGACACTTTTGTCTAAAAACATAATTCCAGAAAAAAAAATACTAAGAAAAGAATAAACATTTTTAAATTTGGAATTAACGTGTCGTCGTTTCTTTTTTTTTTCTCCATAGTGTTGTTAACTTCTTATAAATATACTTTAATCTTGTAATATTTCATGTGATAAAAAATATCGACACGTATAGTTTATTGGGACCTTTATAGTTCAAAGGTGGTGTTACTGGTTTGTCAAGTCGCAAATCGATATTATAATAAGTATCGACGACATCTCGTATTAAAATTAATATACAAATCTTCTTGAAAAAAAAAGAGAATATTTATTTTTAAAACTTAGTATATATTATAAAAATAGTTTGTTTCATTTTATCGTTATCATTATATAAAGTTATGATGGTGAAAATTTCAATAGCTAATTTATAATTTAAAATCAATTTAATTTTTTATTATTATATATTACTTATAGAATTTAATACAAAATATTTCAGGAATTTTACAAGGCATTCTCAAAAATAATATTTTAAAATATATGTACGCGAAATAAAAAATACTAATAAAAATAAATATGAACATTAATGAAAAAATATTCAAATAATTCTTGTAATGAATCAATTCATCAAAAAAACAAGAATTTTCTATTGGCAAAACTGGTAAATAAAATAATTTCTTGCCAATATTCTAATAAAACGACCCATTAGCGCCTCTGACGCCTCTCAGATATTTCGGCGTTCTCGCAATACTTTCAGTTTCAAAACACACTTGCACAATACTATTACACAATACACAACTATCATTGTTTTTATAAGGATAATATTACATGACAAATTAAAGAATACACGCAACACTATAAAAATATTTAATACATTGCTCGAACTACTGAAATTAGTCAGGTTATATTTTAAGTGAAACAAACGCCGATCCATTTTAAAAGTAATCAGCTATAGTAAAAGTTAAAGGCCGTCTCTATCGAGTGTAATAACGTTCCTTTCATTTAGGTACTATTTAAGTTACTTACGTGTTAAGGAAGTTAGCAGCAGAAGGGTGGACCAGGGGCGCTGCCGTAAAGAAAATCACAACGTTTACACTTAAAAGCCATACACACAATCCATATTAACACAGAGTCAGAGGGACACAGTCTGGCACAGGTAAGGTGAAGGACGATCGTGCGTTGTGTCCGACACTCGCGACACAATTTTTCCGTAGTTGGAAAACTCTTGCCACGCGACGCGGACTGCGCATACGGCGTCGAATGGGCGACTGAGGCGCGCGCACGCTTCCCCACGGAATAAACATTCGCGCTTCGAGAGTGGGGCGGGTGATTTTTTTTTTTATTATTTTATTTTGAAAACGGTACCTAGTCATCTTTTCCTGTTTCGAAATTTACGACTATAAAACACATATGAACAAAGTATACGTTATATATTTCGTGATTTCGTAATTTTACTTTAATTTAATCATCCATTGTTCTTTTCGTGTTATTATATTATTCACTGGAGTCCATTTTAACCGTAATAACGACACATTTATTGTGAATAATTCATAATATATTGTTAATAAAATAATAATGTAAAGTAAAGTAACAGCCCGTAAATTTCCCACAGCTGGGATAAGGCCTCCTCTTCCGTTAAGGAGAGGGTTTGGAATATATTCCACCACGCTGGCGGAACACGGCATTGCCTTAAAGAAATATCCCCCTCTACATTAACATACATAAATATCGCAAAAAATAATCAACCTTAAGACTTATAGGCCACTTTGCCCCTTCTTAATCTATCGCTAATTTTATATCCCTGCCAGAATGGATAATAGGGATAAAAAAAAACTGAAATCACTAAGACACTTAGTGAAAAAATATATTAACTCTTTTCTTTTTTCATAATATGATATAACAAATCGTATATTATATACAGATACACAAAGGTGTAGAGAGCGGTGGCAGAGAGAAGGCATGACGGCATGAAAGAGCGTCATATCGTTCGCCGTGACGGCATACGAGTCACCCCTAAGGTTTCAAACAATCCGAGCTTTAATTTGGTGTATCTTATAAATATAACCACTCAAACAGATAATTAAGTTTACCTACTTTTGATTTGAAACAATAAATTAATACAAAATTTTATTTGACGTTTTCAAATACCATAACGAAATATAATGAAATTCTATTAAAAGATCGTTCGAGAAGATATATCTGATATATCTACAGAGTCATTGTCCCTGTCCGTCACCGTTAATTTTACAAAGTGACACATTTATGACATTTTATAACATATAAATTCTGATATGTTATAAGTTACATTATGAATTCATAAGACTTATCAATGTCATGAACTCTGCAAGTAATAAAAATGTCTCTCATATTTTTTATCTCTTTCTTTCCCTGTTGTAGTTCTGAGATCATATAAGCATTAAACGAACAGCGCATGCGCACACGTAAGAGAGCTCGTAAATACGGTAAACTCTATTCTTCTTCTTTCACAAATCGATAGGATAGCAATTCGAAAATACTTCAGAGAAATAACAGGCATGAAAGCCTTACATTCAAATCCCATGTGTAATCTGTTTGAAAAGTATTTTAAATTTAATTACATTATATTCGTTACAAATTCTATATCATCATATCATCATCATTACATATTAAAAAAAAATCGCTCACCACTTTTTGTCTATATATATGCTTACAACTTTGAAATTACGCAACGGTTATTGATGCATGTTTTTAATAGATAGAGGAATGTTTTTGTATATAATATATAATAAATAAATTAAATTGTATATTTCGTTTCAGTAACGCACGCGTGCAAAGCCAGGGCGTGTCTCTAGTAAGAAATAATATAACTGCGGTAAACATGACGACAGTCCGTATAAAACGTTTGCACATAAACAACAATTGTATATTGTATACAACTATTGCGTACATTGCATTAATGTTGAAATTATTGAATTAGTTTAATCGTATCTAATATTGCATTATAAAATAGATGATATATTGTTCGTATTTAAGTTTCATTCATTTAATGTTAACGGTCACAATAAAATATAGTTTTTTTTTAATTTTATTTTATTTACTTGAAACGCCGTCAGGATATTCACAAAAACAATGCAATCAAAATATATCACTATAGAATTAAATAAAAATTAATGCACTCTTAAATTAATAATAAAAACTTAAGCTAGAACAAACTTAGACAAATACAGATTAAGGCTTAATACAGACAAAATTAACAATTATAAAACTCTAAAAATAAATATTTATAATTAATAAACTGGTAAAATTATCTGCATAGATAAGGTCAAAAGCAAGAATCTGGCAGTATTTAAATTGAATGCCTCCATTATTCAT
This sequence comes from Vanessa cardui, assembly GCF_905220365.1. Classification (NCBI taxonomy): domain Eukaryota; kingdom Metazoa; phylum Arthropoda; class Insecta; order Lepidoptera; family Nymphalidae; genus Vanessa; species Vanessa cardui. Next base: position 5,036,948 of record NC_061146.1, read on the forward strand.
AAAAGAAAGAGTTGACGAAAAAAGTTTGAGAGTATTACTAATTTGATTGTTCCATTTCATTGGACTTAACCTAATTACTTTTATCTGCTTCGGCCGCCTGCAGTCAGTGGGTCTGCTAAGTATATCTCTGTAGGTCAAACCATCATCAACCACTTGCAACGCTAACTTAGTTACGGTTTTAAATATAAGAGTTAGTTTGAGATAGAGTTAATACATGCCCTTTTCTTAATAAGGCGAGATACACTCTGTGTATACAGCGATCAAGCAACTCTACATATAGACATTAGCAAGTAATAAAACAATAAGTGTCGCGGTATCTAACAATCCCTTGTGGTTATAATTACACTGGCTCAATAAAGGCCTGTGAATTTCCCACTGTTGGGCTAAGGCCTCTCCTTTTGAGGAGTAGGTTTAGAACATTTCCACAGTCTCAGTCACTATTTTTGGTAAAAATCTACCCCAAGATGATAGCGAAGCTCAAACCATTACTACTAGTCTTATATTTTTTGTCTAGTTGAAAATTATCTACAGAATCAGAATAGGCGTTTGATTTTTACTAAACGTAATTCAACGAATGTATTTGAGATAGTATAAAGTATACAATAACAGTTTGCCAATCCTTGGCTTCGTAATTAATATAGCCATTTGATATGTTTTTAGTTTTTTTATTGTTTATTAGTTATTATAATGTGAAATATAATATTCAGATAGAGGTTTTATTACTTATAATATGAATAACGTTAACAATCAAAATGAAGGTGTGTAAAAATATTCATATAATAAATCCGTAACTGTCATCAAATATTATTTTTAATAATAATGAATCTCTATATAAAAAATAGCATAGATTTTTATATGTTGGTTATGCAGGACCCTTTTTTTATGATATAGGTTGGCGGACGAGCATATGGGCCACCTGATGGTCAGTGGTCACCATCACCCATAGACAATGACGCTGTAAGAAATATTAACTATTCCTTACATCGTCAATGTGCCACCAACCTTCGGAACTAAGATGTTATGTCCCTTGTGCCTATAGTTACACTGGCTCACTCACCCTTCAAACCGGAACACAACAATACTGAGTACTGTTATTTGGCGGTAGAATAACTGATGAGTGGGTGGTACCTACCCAGACGGGCTTGCACAAAGCCCTACCACCAAGTAAACACTAATGATAATAATAAAAGCTCTTCCACGTAAAGCTACAAGTAAAACATAAAAACAAAGCGAATCATATAATCTAATTTGTACTTTTTTTGCGGTCTCTACTTTTGTTTTAATCATCTCACGCATACTAAGATATCTTGAAAGCACAAACGTCACTCAATGGATGCCGATAATTTAACTCGGAGAGTCGCGCCTTTGTGAGTGAATAAATCTATAACGTGATGAGAATAGTTTATCAATGAGGTTTAATGGATTCAACGGCTTTTAATCTTATATCTCGAACTACAGTTGTCATTATTCCTCCCCCCTAGAATACAGGGTAATATGTGAATACCAGGTTTGAAAACCTATTTTTCTAATAAGTTTTTCGAATTAGTCACTTTTCGTTTTGAAACGTTAAACATTTAATCGTTGCAATCAAATTTGACTTAACTTAAAGCCTGATTCGTCTTGTGTCGTTAATATTGGAATGCAATATATTAGAAATAGAATATTTGATAGATTGATACAATATAGCATGAATTATAAATAACAATTATAAATAGACTTGCACTAAAGTTCGAATTAAAAAAAATTAAAAGTTATCGATACAAAGAAATATGAGTAATGTCAACCAAGCAATCGCCATATTGAAAAGACTTCAACGGGTTCACATAATTCAACAATTTTCTTTTTTTATTCGTTAAAGAAGAAATAGAAGTCTTATATATTATTTAGAGATGAAATAAATAAATGTCACCCGAACTAGATTACTGTACAATATTCCCACTTGTAAATGAAAAAAAATCTAAAATAGAACCTTAATTTTCACCCGAAACTATTTGAATTTTTAATTAATATTGATATAAATAAATAAGCTGTATCGTTTTCAAAACACGTCGAACGATACACGATAACTACAATAAGTGAAACCGGAACAGTTAATAATAATAACAATCATGTCGAACTTTTTAAAATTCATAGTTAATGTTGAACACGCGACGCGTGCGCAGACAAAGAAACGATTTTCATTACAACACTTAAGTCATCGTTGAGGGTATTTTTAAAAAGGTATTTCAATCCCATGTTGCATTTACGTCGTTTTAAAAATTATTAAAATATTTTCCAGCATTATTTCATCCGTTGATTCGTTGCTTGGAGAAAGAAAGTAAAACCAAATGCTGTGCAATTACTATATATTATAAATTGGGGCGTGGACAGCGCAAAGGTTTTTATAGTTTAATAGTTGCAATGGTTAGTACCGAAGTAATAAGTCACAGGATCAATTGAAGGCGCAGGTCCTTGGGTTATTGTCATCCCCAGACATAACACAAGCTTAAGGCTTCAATAGGAATATTATCAATTTCTTATGATAGAGCATTGCTAATTTTATTTAAAAAAAAAGATACGCGAAGCTTCTTTCCGTTCGCCATAAATATTGTTAGAATTATTTCTTACGCGATTTATGTGAAAAGAAATAAGGAACATATAATCATTTATTCCTCTTAATATAATACTATCTCATATGTAAAGCAGTAGTAAATCCCATTGGAAAGAGAAGTAAAAATTAACATATATAATCCATATTACATACCTTCCACCATTTAATAGTACCACTTTCAATTTGACTGACATAATTTCGAAAAAAATTAAACAACATTCAAAACGCCTTTTAATTACAAATCAAAAACACATATACATCTCGACCAATGATATCATCTCAATTCAAGGTCAAAGTTGTTTAGTTCTCCTAACTCTTCCTGCCGTTGGAATAGACATACTATATATAATTTGTGACTAGTACCGCTAAAACGTAATATTACGATATTCATATCAATACAATAGCAGTATATTGTATATTACAGCAGCGCACTATCCAATTATTAGTTAATGCAATAATAAAAACATTTAAAAGATAAATCAATAAAAACGTAACCCACAATGCAACAGATGAAAGATTACGTGGTTCGCGTGAACCGGCGGGCGTGACCATAATCGCACAGAACTAGGTCGACACGATCGGTCAGACGAAATAATTTAGGTTCTACATACGTTTTAACACGCGAAGCCTAGATATTGACCAAACTATGAAATTTATACATTCGGACGAGTTGATTGAAACGTCATCACAACTCTGGCGGAACTGAAACGTGGTTACCAGTTTTAATCATAAATCCAGGACAAAGTCAATCCACTAAGAAGTGTCGTTAAGCATCAATTATTATTTTACTGTTTTTGTACTTAAAAATGAAATTTTAATTGCCTACGATAGAACATCTGAGATCTTGTGGTTGGTCAGTTTTGGTTTGATGATTGCGGTACTAGTGTCTACAGGAATACTTATTTACCATTAAATGTACGGGGCAAAAATGCTTAAATACCTTCCAAAAATAATGATCACTAGTTCACAGTTTTTGTTTTGTAGTATTAAAAATAAATATACTAAAAGTATCCAGATAGGGATTATAAATCTTTTATGACAATAATATTATAAACACACAGATTTTTATTGAAATGAAATTTGATTATATATTTCTTGTTATTGTATTATCTTAGTCTCAAAGAAGTCAGTCTGAAAGATCCTAGGAAATTGGGATAGATGGTTACCCTTAATTGAGAGCAAGAAAGTAAAATTGAAGTTACACTAAAAACATTAGATCTGTTTATTCATGAAGCGCATCACATAAGGCCTCAAGTTATATTTAAAAAAAAGTTTTTATATAAAAATTGTTAATTTTTTTGTCTTTACTCTTCTCTTCTCACCCACATTAAGACGTCTGATCAACATTTTAGTGCAGTTTATTAGCACAAAATCGTCATAAAAACAAATACACTTCTAAACAAGTTTTAAAGTAATAACAAAAATATCTTATTACTTGTAAAGCATCTTATATAATAACTAATTTATTGTTACATTCAAAGCACACATTTCATTAATTTTTTTTTAAATATAAATAAACACCTATTACAATGTTAAGCAAGTCTACCTAATATAAGTGATAATTGTTGAGAAAAAATGTTTTAATTTTATGATGAAATTTCAAAGCAAGTTATTTGTCCTTCTAAGATACAGTTGGTAATATTAGTATTTATATAACAATTGCAGAATTAAATATATTTTAAAATAAAACGTTTGAAAATAATATTAATTCTGCAATTGTTATATAGTCACAAAAATACAATGATATTGGCGCTATTACAAATATTATCAATTCTTTACATCGCCAATGTTGCCAACCCTGGGAATTAAGAAAGAATATTCCTTTGTTGGTTACAATAACTCACTCACCCTTTAAACCTGACCATATAAATGCTAAGCAATCGATATTTAGTAAATTATTGATAATTAATGATTAAAATAATACGCTTCTTTTTATATGTCATGTGTATCATAAATCTACGTATACATATTAAAATATTTTTAAACAGGAAGTTGCTTATGTGATGCATTTTTTAAACAATACATCAAAGAAGTATTTAATCTTAAGCTTCAATATTCATAACTGGCATAAAAATAACTGTTCATCATAGATGTAAACAAATAAAAAAAAACAAATGTTTATTTTAAAAGCATCGACAATGTCGGATTCGCCAGAGACAATTTATTTATATTACCTTTGACATAACAGATGTTTACATCTTATTTATCTCCTCTCGGAAGCGATTGTACGTCTTTTTGTTACCTTGTGAACCGGAAACATTTCCTATAGTTAATTATTAATTTCTCTACGTTTATACGATATTAGCAGACGAGTAGCAAATGTATGTTTTTTACAATGACAACGTTTTCTTTATAGTTATGTGTTTGTATGTGCGTGTTCTGTAAGCAATGTGTGCTTAATTATAATCAAATGAGATGAATCAATATATGGAATGGATTTACACTGAGTACCTTGTCTTAAATACTTAATTTTTTTTATGATAGTAGGCGGATAAGCCTATGAACCACCCGATGGTAAGTGGTAACCGATGCCTATAAACAATGACGCTGTAATAAATAATAACGATTCCTTACATCGGCAATATCTCACCACTTTAGGCACTAAGGTGGTATGTCCCTTGTGCCTGTAGTTACACTGGCTCACTCACATTTTAAACACGAATAAAACAATACTGGGTACTGTTGCTTAATGGCGGAATATACATATGGTGACACCCAGATGGGCTTGCCCAAATCCCTACTACCAAGTAAAATATAGAAAACTAGTTATATATTTGAAAGTATACATATATGTATTTCTTCTTAATAATAAATAAAATTATTTCCCTGTAATAACGTATTAAAACAACATTTTAATCGCAATCATGGAATCTTCATAAGGTAATAAGTTCTAAGATTATTCTTAGAACTTATTACCTTATGAAGATTCAACGATCAAAACACGGATTGTAAAACAGTTTGTTATATTTACACAATTCGTTCTCGCAGATAAATAATTAATATCACAATTTGATTTTAATTTAAAACAAATAATATAATATAAATTCGAAAAAAAAGTATTTATGTGTATACAAACACGTACAATTTTCTTCTTGAAAATCAAGTAGTTACTACTTAAATAATATACATTACACACAAAATCAATACAAACATATAAATATGTATATTGGTAGTACTTGGTTCGTTGTCACAATTGCCAATCAGAGCGTGTTTTAGGCTAAGATTGCATTCATAGAATGAGAAGAAACGGCAATAAACTCGCATAGCGTTTTAAATAACCAGATTTACTACGACCAAAACTTGTAAAATTATATTAAAATCGAAAAGATTAAAGTATATTTTGTCTTTCCGTAATGAAGCACATAAGATCTTCTAAAACCTCAGGATTAAAGACGCGTTAGTGAGAATGAAGCTCCTTCCGTTGTTAATGAGAGGAGGCGATTTATCAAGAGGTCATTTACCTGTCCGAAGAAAAAAACAGAAGCAAAGATTGCAGGTTCAACCTCAGTTAAGTATCGTTTAGTATTACAAATGTACAGTCAGGGTAAGAAAACCTTCGTCAGTTTTCAAATTCATTCCTTTATCAAGTCTTAAACTCTTAGTACCTTTTGAATCTGTACATCAAATCATTGCGACTCAATATGTAATTCTCGATTGGTAAAACAGATTATCGCCCATAATGAGCACACGAAAATAGATCTTAAGATGACAAACCTTTTCTTATCCCGACTGTACATATGATTTGTTCTTTTGTTCTGCGCAGTGAAGTACATCCTGAAAGAACATTCATCTATTCAATGGAAATTTGCTGAAGTAATCTATTGCATTGAATTTCGGTACTAGGCTACAAATCTTCTTAAATGAAGGTCTAATCCCAGCATTAGGATATATATTATGTCACCGTAAGATTACAAAATTCGTTAGATTACAATCTGACGGGATAGATTGTAAACTGTCGAAATATTGTGAACTATAAATTATGATTGCAATTTAACTTATTATTTTTCGTTATATTGTAATCTATCGATGATTTCGACAGATTAGAATCTATCTCGTCAGATTGTAATCTAACGAATTTTGTAATCTTACGGTGACATATACAAAATGTTCTATCAAAAAAATGAAAAAGTACAACGATTTTTTGGGATGGTTTATTAATAAATATATATAAGATGTTTACTCATGTATTAAAAGCCTAAATTATTCGCATCATAAACTCGCTGGATAATACACTACTTCCGCACAGCGAGCTTGATCGTTTATGAAGACCTCAGAACAAACATCTTCGGAAGGCGCATCGTTTGTTGTGTTTCAATTATTAATAATAGTCTCTTCGTAGACTATTATTAATATTAGGTTCGTGCCATTTTTCGAGTGTTTATGTTGTTTAGCTTTTTTTCTTTATGTTTTTTCGAATTTATTTTCAAACTAAGTATATTGTATTTCATAAATTTTTATTTTCAATATTTTTTTACATATAATAAATGTACATATTATATTATTTAGATCTTTTAAGTTTAACTAATTGAAAAACAAAAATGTTTACGATAAAAATTAAAATCGTTATTCTTTTCAAAACTCTTATTATAATCATTGGTAAAAGTGACATTCTTATATAAAGATTACCAACAGTTTCATTTCAAAACAGAGTATTATAATATTTTTAATAGTTCATTTACCGATACTAATTAAATATTCAAAAACTAAAAAAATCAATGTTATTAAATCGAATCAAATCAAAATAAACTATATTCAATTAGGTTTTTACAAGCACTTTTGAATCGTCATTTTACAATTAAGTGAAGCTACCACCGTATACCATTTCTGTTTTAATTTTTGTTCGTTGACGATGTTAATATCTCATTGTGCGATTGTTGAATGACACTTCCTTAGACTTTAATCATCATTAAGATACTCGACACTGATGCCATCTTTAAAATATCCTTTTACCGTAATTTATTGCGAGGAATAACAGTATATTAAAAACACAAACACAATACACACAACTACATCCGCAAGGGTCAAGTTATAATTTATTATGTATGTGTTTTATGTAAATACTTCAAGTTCTATATGTTTGTATATTGTATATTTACAACCATATTGTATGTATACATAATTAGGCATCGTGATAACATACTTAAAATAGGGTAACAACCGTCAATTGTTTGTTACTATTCATCATGTTGGTCCTTCTGCTTGCTTTAATTACCTCATTTTGGTGATAGTGCAAATACCAGCCAATTATCACTTATTCTATCACATAACAGCAACATTTAACATTTTTGTGTTCAGCTTTGATCGTTGAGTGAGCCAGTGTAAAGAAGGACATAATATTCCCAAAGATTCCAAGTTTGGTGGCTCATTGATGATGTATGGAATAATCAATATTTCTGGTCCATTCTGGGTGGTCCATATGCCAGAGTTGTCTATATTCAATCAAGACTTTAAAAGAAATATACGAGTATACATCTTTCATACAATACTTGTTATTGATATTTATAGACCTTCAAAATATGAGATTTTAAATTAAGATAGTTATTTTTGTTACTCGTCTCGCGAACAAGACATTCGTAGACAATGTCGAAATATCGAACTCCATCAAATAATAATAATTTAAAACATGGTAAATATGAAGCTTCTAATAACTCAATAAATTACTCAAACGAAATCAAAAACGAGGCTTTCCAATAAAGTACATAATTGTATTGTAATTAAACATTAATAAATTAAACAATTACCACGTTTACTTCGAGATAAGATTTTAACCTCACGTATATCTCTAGTCTAGGCTAAGGGCGTTCAGTCATTCAGTGCGGAGGGCATATAAAATATGATTTAAAATTAACGTTGTAAATATTGACAGCGATTTAATTAAACATTATCAGATTAAAAGATCATAATTTTAAAGTCGGTTCTAATTATCAAGATTTATTACGTTATACTATAAATCTGCTCACTTATAATCATATTCATATTATAATAATGGAAAGCCGAGATGGTCCAGTGGTTAGAACACGTGCCTCTTAGCCGATGATTACGGGTTCAAACCTAAACAAGCACCGCTGTGTATCCATGTTCTTAATTTGTGTTTACAATTCCTCTCGTGCTCGGTCGTGAAGGAAAACATCGTGAGGCAAACTGCATGTGTCTAATTTCATTGAAATTCTGCCACATGTGTATTCCACTAGTCCGCGTAGGAACAGCGTGGTGGAACATGTTCCAAACCTTCTTGTCAAAAAGAGAGGCCGGAGATAGAACCAGCAATGGGAAATTTACAGGCTATTGTTGTATTATAATAATAGCTGATTGCTTTGTAACAGTGTGTAGATAATCCTCTGCTTGGCTAAAACTTCCCTCAGTATCAGGTGGAACTTTGATGATATTTCAGATCATGCATATTATCAGATTTTCATCCACTATACGCAAATTTTAGGATTTTATTACGTGTCGATCTTGAAACAAAGTTGAAGCATACATTATTTAAAAGTAACGTGTTCCATCCACTGTTAGTTGACGAAATGAGATATCGTTTAGAAAATAAGAAATTATAGAAAATTCATTTCTAAATTAATGAAATGTTTGTTATTTCATACTAAGTATAATTGTAGACGACTTGATTTTTTTTATGAATTTTGTTAAATGATAATGAAGACAAATGTTATCAATTTCGTATCTAATGATTTGTTTATGAGAATATATGTGTGTATGCGTTACCCACACTTAGATACAAGTCGATGTATATATATACAGTATACATAAATAGCAAATTTGTTTGAGATATATCCTTGTGGGTTCTACGATTAACGATACATTAAATTGCCAGGTTTTACTGATATGTGTGTACTTTATACTCTGATTTAATAGAAGTTCAAAGATTGTTTGTATAAAATAACACATATCTAGAATGTAATGTTTGTTTGTTGTTGTAAGTTTAATTATTGGCGGAAACATTAGTAATACAGGATAATGGAATGGAATACATACTGTACTAGTTATATGACGTATATGTAGATATGTTATTAAAAAAAAATTGCGTGTTAAATAAGACTAAACAAATTAAATAATAAATATGTATGTATAATAATAATAAATAATGAAATATTGGACAACATTACATACATTACTCTGATACCAATGTAAGTAGCTAAAGCCATTATTGTGTAATGAAATTAACTTTTATATCATACTTGAAAATTGGGTTGCCCGATTTAAAAAAGTAATAATCGGATACTTGCACATTACGTTGTGATGGATTAAATAATTACAGCTTGGGTCGCTCGCATAAAGATTCTGAAAAGGATTAAAAAATATATATATTTGTACGAAATGTCAGCCATTCATATAATTAATGGTCAAGTACCAAGAATGAGATAATGCCGATTAAAGAGAATTACTAGGCATAAAAATGTCAACATTTATCACAGTTCCACAGGATACTTGCGCATGCGCACGTCCCGGTGATGTAATTGATGAGTTTCGTTACCGGATCTTTGTAATACGGATTTATATGAAGCAACTCTAAAGATCACTTGCAATCATCAATTTGTTAATTAAACATACAAGCTGTCAATATTATTGTAATGCTTTGTGATTTATATTGTATGTAATAGGAATATTACAAATGGGTACATTAATTATATTTTGACATTACATTATTTTGGGGCTCCATATTCATTTCTATTATAAATATCCAAAGGTATTTCTAACTTTGTCGATTCATATGTACATATATTCATATCGTTTGTTAAAAATAATGTAATAAATGAGACATATTATTCAACGCAAGATTATGTAGATGTTAAAAAATTTGAACATAATATTTCTTGATTTTCAGGCGGGATAATATATTACAAATAATTACTGAGTTTTACTTTTTGTTAAGTGCCAAACCACGTGTATCTATGTACATATAAACAACAAATTGTAATATTATATAGTCATACTCATTTTGTAAACTGATATTTAGATACATATATAGTATCTTGTTGTAATATTTCCTTTTTAGGCCAAACAGTTATTGTTATTATTGATATTAATTACGTTTAAATTTGAATTTCAAATGTTGATGTGTAACTACTGAGGTTCTTGCTGATTCTTCTCGGTGGAACCTACTTTTCGAACTGATGGTAGATTTACATATAAGAAGTAATAACTACGTTGTGTAAAATGAAGATTCAAAAATACTTGTAAAAACCTACTTGAATAAAGTAAATTTCTATTTTGACAATACTAGTGCTTTTAGTTGTGTGTTCCTAACTTTATATACCGTCATAGTGGGGACTAAGAGTATTGTTGTTGTTGGTTTGATGGTTGGATCAGCCAATGTAACTAAAGGCACAAGTCACATATTAGGTCTTAAGGTTGGAGACAGTATCATCACGTGTCTGTTCGCCTGTTCGTCTATTGTATAAAATATCAGTATTTATTAAAGGTTAGGCGACCCACAAAGGACATACGTTCTTGATGTCCAAAGTTAGTATAGCATTAACGACGCAATTATTCTTTACTAATATTATAAGGTGAAAGTAACTCTGATGTCTGTTTGTCTCATTTTTTCACGACCAAGCTAAAGAAACGAATTTAATGAAATTTCTATTAGGCAAACTTGAACTGCAATGAAGAACATAGGCTATTTTTACCTAAGAAATATTACCATACATTAACAAGTTTTTTGCACCACACATGACAATCAACCTCCTAAAACGTGAGCTATATCTAAGAATTATTAACATTAAGTTTAATGCACCACTACCAAAAAAATAGCCCTTGGACTAACTTTTTCAGCAAATAAGAAAAAAACTAATACTTAATAATAATAACAAACATAAATAATGTAATAATTAAATAGTGCTTTATAAAAAATAATGTAAAGCAACAGCCCGTAAATTTCCCACTGCTGGGCTAAGGCCTCCTTTTCCATTAAGGAGAGGGTATGGAACATATTCCAACACGCTGTTCAAATGCGGTTTGGTGGAATGCACATGTGGCAGAATTTCGATGAAATTAAACACACGCAGGTTTCCTCACGATGTTTACCTTCATCGCCGAGCACGAGATGAATTATAAACACAAATTAAGAGGATATATATAGTGGTGCTTGCCTGGATTTGAACCCGAAATCATCGGTTAAGATGCACGCGTTCTAACCACTGGGCCATCTCAGCTCTAGTGCTTTATATTTCATACAAAAGCCAAATCTATGACGATAGATGATAAATGACGATATAACATCTAATAACTCATAACAAAACAATATATTCTAGTATAAAACTTTAGGATGTATTAAAATTTTATGGTAACATTGTAATTTATTAATGGGCTATGTGTTGCCATCACATGACAATCTTGACGTGAATCTAATAGAGTTCATATAATTTGTAGATTACCATTTTCGATACAGAGCGATTGCCATCTGACCTTTGCGGCACACTAATGTATACCTGTAATACTTAAGGTTAGATTAATCAACAAATATGTCAGCGGTTATTACCAATATATATTTAAATCATCAGGAAACATAACAGAAGTAATGCACCCGAATTAAATCACGTAAAAACGTCTGTCAAATACAAATGTTAATTCTTATGGTGAAAAGTTCTAGCCAAAATTGATTATTTTGTAAGAAAAATGATTTCATTAAACCGGACGAGATGACGACGCCTTCTTGAATTATGTAAGATATTATATATATATATATATATATATATATCTTTCGAACTAATTCGTAATATAAACAACACGATCTGATTGCCAATTAAATTATGTGTATGTAGCCTTATCAGATCGGATGTAATCACGTTATGAGATTCAATTGTTAATTTAATCAAATCTGCTATGCACATGATGACAACACAACTCCCAATACACTTTAAACCTTTATTGTGTTCGAATTGTGTAGAACATTTTAATCATAAATACAGATTAAAAATGTTTTTTTTTAATAATACAAAATTTTGACACTGACATTTTGAATTTGACAGGCTTCCGCCCAATTAAACATCAAATCTAGTAAAAAAAAATCAAGAAAAGAAAATGGAAGCACAATAACGTTATAAATAAGACTTATTAAAATAATTATATTGTAATACATACATTTACATAGAAAATATTATATATATATTTATATTCAAATCTAAATTAAAATAAGTAATTACTGTACAAGTCGTGACTGCGTGGAACGATGACATGAAAGCTGTATTTCCTTGTTCAAATGCAATTCGGATTCACTGACCGAAATATAAATTTAAAATTTCTTCTTTTAATGAAGGCTTTGTAACATTTGTTCGAGTCGTTACCTCATATCCCATAGCGTTTCACACGCGTTCAATTTATCATGGAATTACAATAAACCTAAAATGCAACAATATCATATAACCGTAGAAACAATTCATTTACAAATTATACATGTGTCTAAAATTAAAGGTAAAAATGATGTGTATGGGTATACAATTCAATTACTTGAGACAAAAAGACAAACAAAAAGATTTGTTTCTAAATTGGGACTTGAAAATATACATATTAACTGAATAAAAAATTGTAATATGATTTTTCTATTTGAAAAATTAAAATAATCGATTTTTACTAAATTACTTACGTCTGTATTCATGGTACATATGCCAAAATAACATTTTTTACAGATAACTGATAAAATGAGTTATTTACAAAATATTTCATATATAAGTCAAGCCTTAGAAAGTTTTATATAGAAAGATTTATAGATAGTGTTCTTATAACCCTTGCTCTCTCTTTTTTGTGTTTCTCTGCTTGGAGATTATCTGGGAAAGATCTTTGCCATACGGCCGTCTCTTATATTCGTACATCATTCATACATTTTCCTTTGTATTGAATTCATGGCATGAGTATTTTCGACGAGTTTTCATTTACTTGTAATTGTTTAGGGTTCAGATTAAACTACGCTGAATTAATATAAGCTACATAATAGTTTACGCAAGCTATGATTGGACAGCTATTAATGCATTCCGGTGTATTACCTAAGCACCTGTCTGTAACATCACGCTCCATTTGATCTCATATGTAACAATACAAACTCCTTACTGTGAAAAATGTGGAATTGAAATGTAGTACGCTATCGTCGACAGGACGTTAAGAGGCGAGATGGCCCAGAGGTTAGAAATTGTGCATCTTAGCCCATGATTGCGGGTTCAAACCACGGCAAGCACAATTGTATATTCATGTGCTTAATTTCTGTTTATAATTTATCTCGTTCTCGGCAGTGAAAGAAAAAATCGTGAAGCAACCTGCATATGTCTAATTTCATAGAAATTCTGCTTGTGTATACTACCAACCCACATTGGAACACCGTATTGTAATATGTTGCAATCCTTCTCCACAAAGGAAGAGGAGGCCTTAGCCATTCTGCAACTATGCTGAACGATTAAACAGAGCCTTAAACCAAAGTTTTTTGTTAATAAACATTTTTTCATTTTCATTTTTCATTTTCAAAGCCGAATTCAATGATACGATTCAATTCAAGCAATTTAGATATAGAGTTCTCCCAATAAAACGCTACATTAAAAATAAATTTAAAAAACAGTTTACAATCGAGCCATATTTTTTATTATAAAGTAGAGATCCTATCCGGTAACGTACTATACGAATCATACTTTAAAATTGTTCCTGATCATGACTGCGTGAAATGGAACTGATGAATTATGAGCGAAATTTTCAAAGTACTTTCGATTTAGGATATTGTGGTGAACTTTTAAACATACGTTTTCAATTAACATTATCGATAATTAATCTTTAAGTTACATTATGAATATACTTTTTGTATCTTTATATTATCAGAGCAATAAGTACAAAAATCTACCTTGAAAATAAAATTAACAAAAAACACTATTGAGTTACGAAATTCTATCTAATTTTCCAAGCAGCTTAATGCATTTCTTAGGAAGCTGCCTTAAAGGCAAGAGATTTTATATAAATGATAAAATTATTTTATTCATTGGAACTTATTTAATACGTAATAAAATTTAAAATAGACATAAGAAATAATCATAATAATAATGAAAGGATGTATAATAATGAAATCTGGAAATATGATTTAAAAGAACCGTAGTACGTCATCAATAAAATAAGGACGCGAATCAAAATGAGAGGTCACACGGAAATTTAAAACAATGGCAGATTATTATATAATCTAAATTTCACACTGCGACGATTTTTCTTGATGATTGTGACATTCGCGACGTATCACCTAATTGTCTCTCTCGTTTCACGAAAAACAGATATAAATAAAAGAAATAACAGCCTTATTAAGACTGGCAACTCTCACAGTTTTATACTGCATATAAATGACATATTTCGCCGTCAATTCCTATTTCCTTGCCACGACCATGAGAAAACATAACAAAACACCATTATCACAGATTAAACATTAATTCAGACGTTATAAAATTTTCATTAATATATATAATGTTTAACTTTGCGAATAAATGCATTTTAATCATATTAATAAAGCGTTGAGGGAGGAAGAGAAAAGAACGGCCTTAGAGGATATGGATGGAGGGTTTATAGGAGGGATATAATAAAGATGGATGTGAACAACCAGATGACAAATAATAGAGGAGAATTAAAAGATAGGACATGCAGTGTCGAACCCAATGTCGATAAACATCATTATGAATCTTGTATTAGTTGAAAATTCTGTCACATGAAAGATTCACGCTTGGGTGATATATATTCAAATGCTCCAAGATCTTTAAATGCATTTTGTTTGGCTAGTGGCGGTTTTACCAATAGGCTAAGTAGCTATGTTTGGCCAAGATACTTACAAAATTAATTTAGGTAAAGTATGTAAATAACTTTACTTAAATATCATTTTTAATACGTGTTAGCGTTAACTACTCTTTGACAAGTGAAACATACATTTACCTGCTACATACACTGATTCAAGATGCACTTCAAGCCCTTTATATTATGTTTATATGTTATTGATCTTATCATACTTCCTTAATATTAATTTGCATGTAAGGACAGAAATAATGTATATTCAAACAATTGTTTCTGGTTACTTGACCAATGCCTGGTCGTTACAATAACACATTATCATTAATAAAAAGACACTTGTTATATCTGAGGGAGGCCAATCATTATTATACAGGATACATTCAATTTTTAATGCAGGTAACACTTACAACGGTGGCTTGAATTCAAATGTTTCGAAAAATCTTTAAAATTAAGCACATGCAGGTTTCCTCGCGATGTTTCCCTTCACCGCCGAGCTCGACATTAATACACATATTAAGCATGGCAATTTAGTTGTACTGGTCTGATTTGAACCCGCAATCATCGGTTAAACTGTACGCGTTCTTACCACTGCGCCATCTAATCTTGACTATCATTAAGTAAGTGTAATGCTATAGCTATATTGGATATTGATTTGTGTTTGATTTATAACTAAAAAATAGTGTCCCGTTTCTTATTTTGCAATAATGGGCGAGAAAATCAGTATTACACAGATAGCTGTGATATATTTTGTATAATTTACATTATTATTTATATGATACAATTGAATTATTATGAAATTTTAATTTTTCAGTACTTAAAACCATAGTTCAACACTCAACAACAACAACAGCCTTGAAACATATTCCACCACGCTTTTCCAATACGGATTGGTGTAATACACATGTGGCAGAATTTCTACGAAATTAGACACATGCATGTTTCCTTCAATGAATTATAAACACAAATTAAGCACATATATATAGTGGTGCTTGCCTGGTTTTGAACTCGCAATTATCGGTTAAGATGCCGCGTTCTAGCCACTGGGCCATCTCGGTTCTACCCTCAGGTGAATTTTAAGTATGTTGCTGAAGGATCTGATGTTATGGTTAATTATATATCAGGTCAATGACCGCATTGCAATGACCCCACAACAATTAGACGCATTTACCTAACAATCGCTTCTTCAACATTTTACGATGAGTATTCAATACGTGTCCGCATGAAGGTAGATGCATTGTATTGTTCTACAGATTCCATTGTATTGGAAATGTTCAACTCGAATAGATTAAGGCTTGACGGATAAAGAGCAACAATTTCCAGCTTTGTTTACTAGTAGTAATTTAAAGAAAAGTCTTATTAAATTGTATAACAAAGATTAGTACGTATATATAACTATAACCTATTCCACTGCAATAGGAAACAAGGTAAACAAAAGAAAAATTTACGTATTTTATGCTTTTAGGTAATAACTCAGCTATATTGTCACTACTTAGAGCTTATGATTCATATATTTTTGTTTATAATACAATATTGCCTAGCAGAGATTGCTATTTTAACGATAAGTTCGCCTCTTATGCATCTTTCTTGTGTCTAAATTATTTATTTATTGGTGCACAATTTGATTCGATTATTACACTTAACTATTTATTCACTCTTTAATTTTTCTTCCAAAATTCCCAAATGATATCGCGTCAATTTGCTGCCAAAATTGTTTACTTTGTTTTTATCCTCTTATTTGTATTTAACTAAGATTAATGTATTTTTTTAATGGTTAAAAAGAGTAACTACTGAGTCTCTTGCAGGATCTACTCGGTAGAATCTTATTTCCGAACCGGTGGTAGCTTCATTTAATTGTTAAATGACGATTCAAAAGGGCTTGTAAAAGCCTACTTGAATAAAGTTTATTTTCATTTGATTTATGATTGGAATAGAGTTGTATACTGTGCACATCTACAATGTTTAGACTCTATAAATATTTATTTATAAACATTTTTGTTAAACATTTATTCGACACTACATTGCATTGAACAAAAAATAAATCAAATCAATTTTATTACAAGAAGTAAACAGTTTTATTATTAAATATATCATTATTCGTCTAATATTATTAATATTACAAAACTGCGAACGAAAAAATCAGTGATAAGATTTTGTTGTATTATTTTCTCTCACGTACCAAATCTTTGTACGTGACAAAGCTACAGAGCTCACAGGTTAAATAATAATACGATTGAGACTGTTCAATTTAAATTCTATATTTAAAATGAAATACATTTATTTAAAAGTCGATTACTCAATCAATCGAGATTTTATTTTTTTTTGAATTAGTGCGATATTTTACGGTTTTATTTTGTATTAACGTCAATTGTCAATATAATAGGATTAATATTTTTTTCCGATGAAAGTTAGTCTTAAAATAATTCACCATAATTCAGTTTTCAACATTGAAGGAGGTTTTACTCGTTAGTAGTGAGTTTTTTCAAATTAGCACAGCTGATATCAATCATTGTTACCCAACAGACGTCATATTCATTCCATTTGCACAGATAATCAAGTACCTACGTCGGAATCAACTTATCGACCTAAACGAGTTTTACACAAATAAAAATGCCTACAGTAAATTTACACGTATAATCTTTATTCAATATAGATAGGTATATTACAATTAATTATTGTATTTAAATCAAATCTACCACCAGTTCTGGAAGAAACACCTCAGACCCAGGGCCGGATTTAGGGAAGGGCAACCGGAGCAACTGCCCTGGGGCCTCCACATGAGAGGGGGCCACAAAAGTTTTCAGTGTGTTAACAAATACCGAGATATAGTCAAATTATAATAATCTTACTACTTAATATTTTAAAAGTTACCGATACCAGTCAAGAAATACTTGCTGATTCAAATTAATAAAAGCTTAAGCTAAACCATTAATCCATGATATAATTATTAGGATATCCACGCTCCTGTTGGTCTAGGGCCTCCACTGCTTTGTGGCCCCAGGGCCTCCAGACCTTTAAATCCGACTCTGCTCAGACCTGAGGAAATACGGCGAAGAAAATCGACGGTAACTTAACATATTAACTTAAACATGTTCGTATCATATACGCCGCAGAGTTTTGGTTAGAAATGTCGGTTTTCTCGCGATGTTTTCCTTCAATGCAAATATAATTAAAATGACATAGAGGTTCTTGTCCGGAATCACACCACTGACCTTCGTTTAGGATACTCTGAGTCATTTTGCTCAAACGAAATATAACTATCATTCATGTTTTTTTAATCACTAATGTTGTTATTATTTATAAACTATTTCGTTACAATAGGTCATGATTGCTAACAATCAATTAAATCCATCAATAAATACCCGAACTAATTATGTATCAATTTGTATATTTACGAATATATATGATGAAATAAGCTTACAAATCAATTTGATATATCTGATTACGAATTATTTAAAAATATAGTCCCTATAAAACTATACGATAAAGTTCAAAATGCCTTACAATGTGTTGCTAATTCTTCGCCCACCGTACACTAAGTGAACCCGCTAATTTTGTACTTTCAACGTAGATAATTATAACTTGACTTGCATAACCCTAGTCGCTTCTGTAGTCACGATCAAATTGTTTCACCAATATTATTTTACCATCCATTCGAAGAAAACAAACAATATTGAACTTTAAATTCATTACAATAAAGATATAATTTAACATTAAACATTTTATCACGATCATAATAAACTTGTTACGACACAAAGCAACAAAAATTATATCAAAACTTCAAAGGCAGTGGTTGCATAACCTCGTTCCCAATACAATAATAATGGATGTCGCAGAAAAAAAAAAACGAAAGTGCAAGAATTAGAGCGGACAATGGATACAATGGCACGGTAGACACGATTCGTCGTAAAAAGATTAAAACCTTAGACATGATATGAGTGTATTATTGTTACAGATAAAATAAATCGGTGAAAAAAGGTTACATATCATTTATTTGGCACACATACGCACTCATTCATAACGTGCCGAAACGCATTCGTGTTATACTGCACATAATATCAAACGTTGATTCTTAAGACATAATTTGCATCACTTCATTGGATATTGAGGTATTTATACTGTATAGAAACCTCTCTGTATATGAAGATTAAAAGATAGACGACACGTAGATGAAGTTGCGCAACAAACTTCAATAAATAATTACTATGAAACAAATGAAGTAAAGCGTCTGTCTGCACAGTATTTAGCTCTTGTTTTCTCAGTTATTTGAATTATCCGTTGAAATTTATAATTAGTGGGGTTATATAAGATTTAATGTGAGCTTTAGAGCAACTTAAGAAGTTTAACAAGTTACATCACGAACAAATTGTTAAGTATAACATAATTGATTTACTTTCACATGTGATTAGAAATAGACAATATTTGATGTTAACGACTAGGTACTATTAAGAGGTAAAATTGTTGTTGTTCTTATCATTAGAGCGCTAAGTATTATTATTTGATATTTGTCTGATCATATAACCAGATTATAACGAGTTACCTTTCAATATTTCTTTTTTTTTAAATATACTGTTTATTTGGTATTTACCTGTCAAAATAAAAAAAAAGCTTTAACTTTCACTAAGAATAAAAAAAAATAATGCATATGTGTATTCATTGATCGTACAAAATTTGATTCACACTTATATTTTAGCTTACAAATTATATGTATAGAACAAAATTGCCTCCATTTTTAATGACGCTACATTGACGTGGTTCATATTTTTTTTTTTTTTAGCTAAATCCAAGAACAGTGAAATCTGCTAAAAGGTCAACACTGAACATTTGATTATAAGCCTGTACCGTCTTACAAACCAAACGTTTACTACACAGCAATCAAGCAAATCGAAACTCTATTGCCGAAAAATAAAGTTCTCATTTGAGAGAATACTGTTTTAGTTTTATAGATAAAACAGATGTCATAAAAAGTCATTTATTGCTGAAAATTTATGCGGCTTTTGTTGTATAGCAGTTCAAGGTCTAATTTCACTCCTGAACTCGCGGTCGGTCAAAGTGTAATTGCTTATTTCTACTATTTGCATTTCAGACGTCACGGTTAGTTAACTCAAGGTTTTGATGAAATTATTGTTTTATTTTACACCATTCCTTGTATTAACATTATACCAGTATATATGTATGTTTCGTTAAGGAAAAGGTCTTTTTGGGAATTTACGTCACCCTTCTTTTCAATTTCTGCATAAGGTCAGTACCGCAAAGGACAAAACTGATCTTTTCGGTTCTCGTTTCGCATACAACCCGACTCTAAGTGACCGAGGAAAGTCTCCACCGACAAGCCCGCAGTGTATTCGTAAAGCGCTTTTATCTTTGAATATTCATAAGTCGAGTATGCTAGATGGCATCCCTCCGATCATGCTTTAGACATGTGCTTTGGATTTGTCTCCGTATTTAACGAATCTTTTCTGAAAACCTACAGACCGAAATTATAGCCGTAATATGACGCTACAATTTGACGGATTTGTAGTATTCTTCGTTATTTCGACGACGGTGCATGATTTGAATAAAACATCGTTTATTTTGATGTTCCTCCAGCTAGCGTACTATGACATACTCAGATTCTTCTACGTATAAATCATTTAGAGCATATCGGTAAACATCTTATACAAGTCAACCTCAAAAAGCGACATGTTTGCAAGTTAGTTGAGACAAAGGCATCATTTGTATCATATGAATACGATTGGACAACATTCCCCTGCTAGTATCAGAATACTTATTCAGACCCGCGGTAAGCCAAACTGGCATCTCGAAAGCTTACTCAAGGCAAGACATCAGGACGGTCTATCGCCTAATACTACACAAGACGCAAATTCAGCCTAACGAACTACTGCTCAGATCTTTGATCGGGAGCTTCCCAATGTTAGCTTTTACTATTTAATCAAGCTATTTCCATCCTGTTTGACCCTTTGGACAGAGACCAGATTACTCTGCATCTTCTGCTGCATTTATCACTTTGTGGTTGTGGTTTATGTTTCGAGGAATTGATTGGGTTAATCCGCTAGTCAGCTACAGAATTTCAGACTAGCTCTATTGTAAAATTGACTTGGGTAACATTTTATCTAAATTAAGTTTTATAATGAATAAAAGAAAATACGTTTGCAAATAATCTATAGTATTTTTCTAATTTGTAGTTAAAAACTACTACTTTGCTACTTTTCTGCAGGTCTTGTCAAGAACTGCAATTTTCTAGAACATTGTTTTGAGGTATCTTCTGAGATTCAACCATCATTAGACATATAAACATACATACAGTTTTTAAGATACAACACTATTATAGCTCAGCTATTTTGTACAAAATATTTAGAAATTAAATTTAATACTTTTCAGTTTATCACTCTTTCTATTTGTGAAAACTTTATCAAAATATATTGAGTACTTTAGGAGAAAGCAGAGATACAAACAGAAACTTTCTTGGTTATTTTCTATCTATATGGTTTTATTTAATCTAATTCATGAACAAATCTAGCTTCAACCCCTCTGTCACCTAAAAAATACTATATATATATAACGTGTATTTAATTTTTGTCCAGAGAGGATTCTAAAAATAAAAATTATAGTTATACAGAAACTCATAATTTGTAGACTAGCGAGTATTAAAATTAATAGGTGATAATTTATTACACATTTTTCAGCATATGTTTTTTTTTTTTCATTTTACTAAAACAAGTTTTATTCTTGTCATTATTAATTCAAAATAATGCATAATGATTAACATGTATAATAAAAAGATAAATTATGTTCAAAGCACATGTTTTCATACTAATACAATATAATTAAATTTAAGATTTTTACAGCACACTAATTACAAATTACAAAAATAAAACACCTATTCTATTAGTTAGGTGCATAACATAACATGAACAATTACTGTTTTGTATTGTGTTCACAAATAAATATACATTTTTCAGTATTGTTTTTGTTTTTTGCTGACATGGTTGATCTAAATTACACATGGAACCTTTTCCCAAATGAATAACAGCCTGAGTTAAATGAATTAAGTGTGTTGACAATAAATATTTATTTCTTTTAAAATTGATATGAAATTAACAAACAGCATAACAATATTGTATTTTATCATCTGTGCATCATAGCAATCTGTTCATTAATTTCAGTTAACATTTGAGCGGACTTATGTATATTCTCGTATTGGTAGCCCATGTGGACAGAAATTAGTTGCATTTTTTTAAGATTTTCCTCACTTCCTTCCATCAAGTGTTCAGTGGCGGCAAAGTCTCGTGCAGCTTTAGACAGGAGCTGAAAAAAAGTTGTGTTACTGATTAAAAAACTGTGTTTCCTTCTTTAACTAGTTTTGCCTAGAATTACTTTATTATAGCTTATTGTTAACATTCTCATAAATAAGTATGAAGTCCAAATAGCCGACACAACAGTTCAACAATAAGCATGAGTCATATAATTAAAAAAAAATGATATACTTGCCTCGTTTGATTTTGACCCTCTCTGTATCTGCCGAGCCAAAGAGGCTATATTATTCATATTAACTTGAACTCTCTCTGCTAAACGCTGCTTAGACTCAGCAAATAAAGATCGAGCACTGCTTGATGAAGCTGAAGTCATATTGGTAATATTTTAAATATCTTCCTTCAAAATGTTTTGATACGAACAGATCAATATTTATTTACATTTTGGTTTAACAGCAAACTAATTCTGTCAATGTCAATTGTCATTAGTCAAATTGTAATTTTAAGAAACTACAGATTTCGATTAATCTGTGGACCGAAATACAAAGATGTACAAACTGATCGTAACAGTAAGATTTTCCGTATTACTAACATTAAAATATAATAGCCAAATTTACTTCTGTATAATTTTACTTTAATTTTACGAAACCATCTCAAGACAAAATATTTTTTGTAGGTACTATAAAAAAGCGATAAATTTAAGTTCTTACTTAATTTTAAGGCAAAATAATATTACATCAACTTGTGTAAATTATAACATAGACCGTTAAAAATAATTTATATAAAAAGTAACTATTTATAATTGAACTGCTTTCTTAATTAATAACGTAACACAATTTCATCAAATTAAAAGATTTTAAACAAACAAAAAACTTAAACAAGATACAATTACTTATAAATTGTGACTTAAATATAAGCTATTCATATTTCAAAAAGTTTGATTGATAACAAATGACATTTATTAAAGATTACTGACAAAAAAAATTAAAAACATACGTTAAACGCATATTTTTAGTCTATTGAATTCTGATCTGACTTTTCGCTCGTCACGGAACGTTTTGTGTTAGAAATTCCTGTAAATTAAATTAAATTATCAGCCTTTATCCGAAATGTGCTCTCTTAATCTTATTTTCTTATCTATTACCTCTATTTTTGCAACAACTGAAGCAATCCTCACAATTTAGAAAATGTTTATTTGCGGGACTACTGTGATTCAATAATTTCTTATTGATATTAACGTATTTTCACGCTACAAAGTTAAAATTTTCGCAATGGACAAAGGCGTGACGTGTGAACATCTAAACAAGCTTGTTGACTTCCTCGAAAAGGACCTGTGGCAGTCTAAGGAGGTATGCCCGTATAATTTTTATTACACCTAACCTCAAACGTAATATCAGTGTAATTGGTAATTAGCATTCTTTACTTGTGTTCTTATTGTGCAATGTACTGGCTGCTATGTAAACTAAATTCAATTGGCAAAGACGTTACTGTTCGTACCACCAATACTTTATGAGTTCCTGGTACTTTGTTGTTGTTTACCTATTATTTAAGATTTTTCCGTCAATGTTCTTTCATAGAGATTTCCTTGTAAATAATGACAAAGTAAATAAAAACTTTACACACTTATGCAGTTTATATAACTAACATTATGTAAAGTGTTGAATAAAATACATGCAAATATAGTACAGAGTTCAATATGAGTAACTATATTATTCATAGTTAGTTATATGTATGTTTTTTAAATTGCCCTACATGACTTTAGAAACAATGTTTTTATCGTAGAATATATTATTCAATATTGTAGGTAAAAATTAAATGTTTTATTGACAGAATAGGACAGCTTATGATATCATATTCATTCAATATTTCATCATCATAAATCAAAATTAAATATAAATATCAAACAGTACTCAAAGTACCCAGTCGTTGGCTTCCAAGAATTAGTCATACAAGCCGGACTCATATTGCTACTTTATAGTTTATTCAACCACCACGGGACAAAACCCAAACAAAAGTTGTCTAAGCTGTTATTGGAAGTGGGTGGTAAAATTAAAGTGGTATAAATCATTAAGTGGAATAGTCTTGTTTTATAAATAAATACCTATTAATCAATAACTGTTTAAAGTGCATAATTCCACTAAGTTTTAGGAAATTGCTTGCTAAATCTTAGTTTATCTTTATTCCTTCCTCGATCGGAATAGACTATACTTATTAAAAACTTTGCCGTAGGGCAGTTATGATTTTCAAATAAAAATATGCCCTTACACTTAAGGCAGCTTTAAAATATAACCAACTGTGGAGTCAATATTGTAATAGTAAAATTTTGTTTATGTTGGCAATTGTTATTGACCCAGACTTTTATAATATCTGACAAATTTATGTTTCATGTATGTTGTTGACACTATTAGTTACTTTGTTGTAAATATTATTTATAACTTTTTATCTTACAATAAAAAAATAAATAAAGTACTCAAAAATATGTGATGTTACATACTAAACTAACTTCTAAATTCTAAATCTACCTACTAGATATAGGTAAGATCTTAATAAGAAGAATCAGTATTGTGTATATTAAGTACCATTTCAGTAATTTCATATTTAATTCCCTCCTTTAAATATTTTATTGCTCGCAAAACTGAATACAGTGACAAAGGTGATATGAAGATGATTAATAACGAAGACAGTTCATTTAATTATACTATATGCAGACACAGCATGAAAAATGTAATTAGTGGAACAGTACCTGCAAAAGACATTCATCTTATCCTTATATTATTTAACTCCGTAAATGATTAATATCAGATATACACAAAGTTATCTCTCTTCTGCCCAGATTTATCTTGAAAGGTCTCCCAAAACTCAATACTGATATCTTTTCATCCTCTTTTGTGCTAATATCATCCTCATCCACTTAAAAACTATCCATTTAAACCTCTTTTTCCATAATTCTTCAAATTTAACTGAAACCTGTGTCTATGACTAACAATAGACTGTTATTTTAAGTCCATAAAGCATAAAATACACCCAGTATTGAAGGATTTTCGTTTTCTTGGGAAATAATTTGTTTTATAGTTTAAAAATTGATCTTATCATGTATTATTATTTTTTTATCAATATTCTTTTGGTACATATGTTGGTGGACGAACATATGGGCCACCTGATGGTATTTGGCCACCACCGCCCATAATAAATGGCGCTGTAAGAAGTATTAATCATTCCTTACATCGACAATGCCCGACCAACCTTGGGAACAAAGATGTTATACCTCTTATGCCTCTAAGAACACTGGCTCACTAACCTTCAAATTGGGACACAACCATACTCAGAAATGTTTCCAAACTAATCTAGCATTACGGGATAGTATACTTTAAAGTCATCCTACAACTAAAATTGAAACTAAATTGGACAAGTCCTGCAAATTAATTTTGCATTATAAACAATAACAAAAGATCCTTAAGCGTTACTGCCTAAAATTCTTCCCGACATTTGATTTTTTTTTTGGACGAATTCAGACTGTTTATTTGTTACCACTTTCTGCCGATTTGATATTCTTATTCGCCAAATTATTTGCCATCTGATTGAAAAACCCTAAGGTTGGGGTCACAGAAATGTCGATATTAAAAGAAAAAAAAGAATCTCAACACCGACGAACATCTCTGTATTTGTCTATGTTATATAATAAATCTAATCAGAATAATCCTTTTAATCTATTAAGCTTGTCAGACAGTTATGTGGATCGTAAGCTGGATATTTTTATTTAGTTAAAATTGGCATTCTCGCTACTCTACTTCGATAATATTCACCATAAAAAAGAAGACAGAAATTATAAAAAAAACATAGTAACTCTTAAAAATTAAATAGAAATAATTAATTATTAAATATAAAATTCAAAACCAGTTTCACCCGAAATTCTAACTAGACCATATAACCTATTTCAATGAAAGCAGGAAAAATGATAATTTGCTAGTAACTTCTTCTTTCTTCTAAAATCTTTATTTATAATAGAACACTATTGCACTCAACCATGTATTTCCAATTTAATTTTACTTCCAAAATTCCGACGCTCCCGAAGTTAAATTGATAAATTCTGTTTCTTTGACGTTCAAATCGCCATTTTAAATCCATAGTGAATATCATAGATTAATCAAGCTTTCGACCAATGAAATCGCATCAAATTGCTGTCAAATTTTGTATATTTGGCTTCCTGTTATGGTTGAAATAAAATATACGAAACTCATATATTGTAATCTGTCTCGTCAGATTGTATCAGATTGTATGTATCCGAAATTAACATAACGGTGACATATGATTGGTCGCTCTTACAATAAGCTTTCGACAATTGACAATTTGACGCGGGACAGATTGTAATCTAACAGTTTTACTTCGACAGATTACACTATATCGAAAAATAATACGTTAAATTGCAACCATATTCCACGGTTCACAATATTTCGACAGTTTACAATCTGACTCGTCAGATTAAACAGAGTAAACTATCGAATTTTGTAATCTTACGGTGACATACATATATGAATTTTCATTTCTTATTTCGTCAAGTTCTATATTATGTGTAATTATAAATACATATATACAAATTTGTTTCAGAATTTAACATGTTTCGACTGTGGATGTCCCGGCCCGAACCTCTGGATTTGCCTGCAACCTGATTGCCATCACATCGGATGCTCTGAAGTCAAAAATGATCACAGCACCTTGCACCAAAAGGTAAAAATATTTCAAATATTCATATTATAATTGAAAAAGTAGCAGTATCTGTCCGTTAGTATTTCACGGCCTAAATACCGAAAGGATTTTGATGAAATTTGAACTCCAAGGACGAAGGCTGCTTTTTACGTCTAACACCTGTTGAGTAACCCCTAAAATACGAATCAACATACCAACCACAGATAACCAATAAGAGTTTATATTCACTTGTGTTAAATGACGGACATGTGTGTTGCCAATTAAAAAATATCTCTTCTTAAATAGTTTTTTTTTTTTTAAATAATTGAGATACAAATCGATGCCAAGACTCCAGAGTGATAGCTGGATTAAGGTCAATTTCCTTTTATAAGAGGAACCAGTGCCAAGCCTGTTTGTAGATATCTTACATTCATTGTTTCAATAATCATATGAAACTAAGCTCATCAACTTTGATCTAAATCATATTTTGATATAAATGTAATAAACTGTAAGGTATAATAAATAAAGGATTAACGAGATAATTATCATTTAAAAATAAATAATTTTCATTGTTTCTTTTTTTAAATATCAGATATAATCATTCAAATGTATTGTTTTTATTATCTTGTTTTATTAACGACTAGTTTCTGTGCGCGGGGTGGGGGCGTCTAAGCAGGGTTAGGTTTGCTTAGGCTGCCTTTGTCTCTACCCGTGGCGATATGCGAAATTTCACGAAGATCGTTTAGGTAGTGTGACGTGGTAATGAGTCAGGGTACCAAAGTAACTAAAAATAAAATGAACACGTAAATAAAGTGCAATATAGTTTAGAGTTCAAAGGGCATAACCGAGTTACAAGAACATAAATGCCTTTGTTAAACTTTATCAAATGATTATGCACAAAGCGAATACTGTAATCCTCAAAGGACACTTATATTCTATATTTAGAAAAGAAATAAACTATCAATTGAATGATGAATGGCGGCTTTGTTAGTCGTGTTTGTCTCGTATTTAATAAGTATAAAAAAAACTTATTAAAAATATGTTTTTTTTTTGCTGCTATTACTCGTAACTCATCTCACGCACACTATGACGTCTTAAGCACGAGCAACACTCATACTAATGCAAGCTGATATTAATTTAACGTGGACATGCGAAATTATTAGTAAATAGATCTAGACATATTTAAGATGAATAAGACTTCCACAATGACGATGATATGAATTTATTCTGAAGACGGTTTTAGCACTGACCAGTTAATCAATTAGTTAAAACTCGCCGATAGATGGCGCCTTTTCACGTAAACTTGTATACCATCAAATCGATCGCCATAATAATGGATATGTTATTTATATATGGCATTATAAGTCTCATCCTACTGTATAAATTAAACTTTTAATTAAAAGCCTAGCCACTTTTCCAAATGGCGTCGTTCAACCAGTAACCTGACCAGCTAATTCATTTTCCGTTCATAGGGTCACACCAAATTTTATGGTTCTTACTTTACTGGTTACGCTCAATCCATCAGGATATACTATTTGATACGTAGACACAAAACCACCATCAGCAATTTTAGTGCATCGGTAGGTAGTTTTGCCATAAGGAAAAAACTTTGACCCTTCATTTTAAAATCCCAGAAGGATTTTAAGATTTTTTACCTACTTCTTTCCTTTCATTTAAGAGGCAGAACTGAACTGAACAAAAAGTTTTTAAACCAACCAATGCTTTGTGTAAAGACATGTATACAATTTAATGTAGAATTAAAACCAATTAAAAGTGGAAAGGAAATTTCTTAGTAAGAATTTCGACGTAAATGAATTGGCAAATCATCGCGAATGTCTCAACTTGTCCAAATCTGTTCCGAAACGTTACGACAGCATCCTATCAGATTTTGATTTTGATGTTAATTATTGTATTGCATATTTTCGTTTCAAAACTTGAAAGGAACTCTTACTGAAAGCGTGATAAATCTCAAGACACTGGCATTTCGTTATTGTTTTATTTATTACATAACTTTCCATTTGATACTCAGAAGAAACTATATTTCTGATTCAATTATCAAATTATCTTTATCGACCCACCCCAACATCGCACGGTTGCAATGCTAATCCTGCAGAATGTCTTACAATGTTCACCGTATTTCAGTTATTCTCTACAATATTGTGCATGTATTATAAATATAAACCTTGCTCTTGAATCAATATATCTATAAAAAACAACCGCTTCAAAATCCGTTGCGTAATTTTAAAGATCTAAACATACATAGGGACAGACAGCGGTAAGCGACTTTGTTTTATACTATGTAATCATTGTATACCTAAATCTTCTAGAATCAGTCTTTCTAGCTGTGAAAATAAATTGATATTTTGGATATATTATTTCGGATATTAAAGCAAATATTAAATACGTTCACAGAAACTTGCGACGGGAATTTTATTTATAATATATAGATTATTTTAATAACAGGAAATTTAAATCAATCATCTGTTAATAAGGCGTTCAAAGTAGGAAGTATTATTTATATTTTATTTATTAATTAGATTACATTCGAATAGCTTAATTAAACACGTGCTGTTTAATCTAATCGTTCATTAAATGCGCTTATCGATTGCATTCAATTGTCAGAATATATACGAAGGTCTCATCATTATCTGGAACTGATTTAATAATAATACAAGGCTACCAACAATGCGGAAAATAATGCATGTTTAAATTTGTATTTGGAATTAAAAAAAAAATAAACTTGTATAACTGGTCTTATAAAAGCACTTTCGAGTCTTCATGTTACACTGTGTAATGTAATGCTACCAATTCGAAAAGTGTTTCATCCGAGAGGAACGGGCAAGAAACTCAGTGGTTACTTTTTTTTCCATCGTTTTAATTACAGAGTATGTGAGAAAGTACAATGAAACTCTTGAATATACTGAATAGTAATCAATAAACACTGTTTAGGGAACTGATTTAGTAATAATAAAAGGCTACCAACAATGCGGAAACTAATGCATGTTTAAATTTGTATTTGGAATTAAAAAAAAAAAAAATTGTATAACTGGTCTTATAAAAGCACTTTCGGGCTTTCATGTTACACTGTGTAATGTAATGCTACCAATTCAAAAAGTGTTTCTTCCGAGAGGAACGGGCAAGAAACTCAGTGGTTACTTTTTTTTCCATCGTTTTAATTACAGAGTATGTGAGAAATTACAATGAAACTCTTGAATAGACTGAATAGAAATCAATAAACACTGTTTAGAGATGTATCGAAATGTATTTTCAAAAATGATTCAATTGTCTTTCACTAATATTTAATGTCTCTCGGTGCCAGGCTTGCCTTTATGCTAGGCTCTATTATCTATGGCTCCAGGCTAGTTTCACATAAGAATATGTTTGTAGCGATAATAGTAAACGCTTCGACTCGATTCGAATGCATTTGCACTAATGATAGAATAACTATAACATACATTAATTCTAAGGTACGCTAAAATAATAAATCCCTTTAGAGAGATAGTATAATAAAAAATACAAAGAGCTGCTCATGGGTTATGACGATTTTAATTTAATAAAAATGATTAGTTATTTATGAAAATACAATTTTTTTTGTCATTTAAAAAAAAATAATAAAATATACTACTAGTATTTAATATAAGCTTAATATTTAATTACAGAACTTCTCATCCCATTGTGTTCATATGAACATATCGACAGAACGAATATGGTGCTACTTGTGCGAAAAAGAGGTACACATCAGAGCCGCGCTTGCGCAGGCAAAAGTAAGTAACGCTTCAATGAATTCTGAGTTATTTATTAATGACATCCATCATCCTCCTGCCCTTTTCCCAATTTTATTTGGGGTCGGCGCAGCATGTCTTTAGGAGCAGAGATGGCCCAGTGGTTAGAACGCGTGCATCTTAACCGATGATTGTGGGTTCAAACCCAGGCAAGTACCGCTGATTCATGTGCTTAATTTGTCTTTATAATTCATCTCGTGCTCAGCGGTGAAGGAAAACATCGTGAGGAAACCTGCATGTGACAAATTTCATAGAAATTCTGCCACATGTGTATTCCACCAACCCGCATTGGAACAGCGTGGTGGAATATGTTCCAAACCTTCTCCTTAAAGGGAGAGGAGGCCTTTAGCCCAGCAGTGGGAATTTACAGGCTGTTGTTGTTGTTGCAGCATGTCTTCTCCTTCCATACTTCTCTGTCAGACGTCATCTCACAAGTAACATTCTATCTAACCATATCCTCTTTCACACAGTCCATCCATCGTTTTCTTGGTGGTCCTCTACCTCTATATCCATCCACATCCATGCTCAAGGCCTTCCTCACAATATGTTCCTCATTCCTCCGCATTACATGCCCATACCATGATAGCAGCCTTCCACATAACTTCTCTTAACTTAATTATTAATGACATATAAAACATATATTAACATATGTTCTGTAAATTATTTACTTTCATTTATCCTGTATCGATGTTACATATTTTATCTATTTTAGATATGAATATCTTATCACTGTCATCAGTGAAAACTTTTAATTGGCTTTACTATTTTATCTGTCTGACTACCTTCTGTTGCTAATTTGAAGATTTCCTTGTTAGATAAAGTAAGATTCTTTATTGAATATCCACAGATAAACCTGGGCATAGGTTTGTCTTAGTTAACTTACCCGTTTTTAAAATTCAGAGTTTGAAAAAATGTAACGGTTTTATTTTTTAATGGTATATGCCAAGTAACTACATATAATTGCCTATACCATTCCAAAACTAATATACAAAATATTTATTTAACTCTTTATTGCACCAAATATACATAAAGACAAAAAAATATATTTTCTTTCAAACAAAATTGGCCAAGCAAAAGGTGGTCTTATGGCTTATAAGCCATTTCTTCCAGACAACCTTTGGGTTAGAAGAATAAAATAAAAATATCATATTTGTCTTCTGTGAATTATATTACATGCATTTCTAAATATAATATGAATACAGACAGA
This sequence comes from Vanessa cardui, assembly GCF_905220365.1. Taxonomy (NCBI): domain Eukaryota; kingdom Metazoa; phylum Arthropoda; class Insecta; order Lepidoptera; family Nymphalidae; genus Vanessa; species Vanessa cardui. The sequence continues at coordinate 5,069,213 of NC_061146.1, forward strand.
TAAGTGTGGGTCTTTTAAGTTTCTTATATTTTCATTGTATGTATATTTTCAACCATTAAAACATAGAAATCTACATCTTCTGACGTCAATATTAAATAAGTAAATAATATATTTTCAGGTGAGTCCAGATTCAACGACAGTGGAGGACATGTCGGTGACCACACGGCCCGGCTTGGTCGGGATCAGTGTCAACTCGGACGAGGATCTCGACCCGGACGATATGGAGTACGACGAAGAACAGCGGCCGAAAGGTACCACTACGGTCCCATACTGGGAACTCATTTAATATTTTGACGACCTCCGTGGTCCAGTGGTGTGTACACCGGTTTTCAAGGTTACACCACTCCGAGGGCCCGGGTTCGATTCCCGCCCGAGTCGATATAGATTATCATTAGTTTTCTATGTTGTTTTTGGTCTGGATGTTTGTGGTGCCGTCGTTACTTCTGATTTTCCATAACACAAGTACTTTAGCTACTTACATTGGGTTAAGAGTAATGTATGTGATGTTGTCTCATACTTAAATTTTTTTTTAATATTTAATACACTTTTCTTTGATCACTGATATTTGTTGTAATGATTAATGTTGCTTATTGTAATCAATAGGCTATTTGACTGGTTTTTAAAATCCATTTTATATTATTAAGTAGAAGTTAAGGAACCCAGAAAAAGTTGATATTTTTATTTCTAGTACATATTTGCCGAAAAATTTCATATTAAAAATTTCATTTTTAAATAGCGCGCAAAAACGCTACTTCGACAATATGGTGCTGCAATGAGGTCGGTGATGTCACTTTCCTGTATTTAAATCTGTGGAACATACAGAAGAAAAGCAAGGTTTACAAGAAAGTGACTTCATCATAAGCCCGGCCAATCAGGAGCGTTTTGTGTACGTGACACAAAACGTTTGAAAAAATGCATTTTTATTTATGGATTTTTGAATAAATTAAGTATTATTTTCAACTTTCGTTAGTAAGTAACCATTTTTAAACTCATAATATACACTGATTACAATAATTCACAATTTATTTTTCGCATTGTCAAATAGCCTATTGGAGAAGAGGAAATATAATATCATTTGTCCCACTATAACCGGTTCTGAAAGAAAATACCCTGACCTGAGAAGATCCGGCGAAAGTCAGCGGGACTTTTTAATTTTTTTATCAATTATATTATACACATATATTGAATATAAATAGACCACTTTACTTTCTTAATTATCCTTCACACCTGAACAACAATACGAAGTACCGCTGCTTGGAAGACTATCTGATGAGTTGATGGTATTTGCAAAGACTTACCACCACCAACACCAAGTAAAGATTGCTTACCTACTTATTTTCCGGTTGTTTTTTCAAGATGTTTTAAGTTGTGTTTAAAATATATTTATATGTGAAAAGCCAGGTTTGAATATGATATCTTCGGTTGAGATTTATGCTTTGCATTCACTGAAACATAATTCCATCGAGTCCATATATTAACTATAATATATATTAAGTATGTTACCAGATACTTTTACGCGCGTAAGTTTAGTTATGTATATTTAACATAATTATTGTGGCCCAATCTGACCTTTCTGCTACATGCATTGTCACCCGCGGTAATCTTTATTGTGACCCCGTGGAGTATTTCATAATGCAATAGGCTATTTGACAATGCAAAAAATTAATTGTGAATTATTGTAATCAGTGTATATTATGAGTTTAAAATGGTTATTTACTAACGAAAGTTGAAAATAATACTTAATTTATTCAAAAATCAATAAATAAAAATTCATTTTTTCAAAAGTTTGTCATGTGACACAAAACGCTCCTGATTGGTCGGGCTTACGATAAAGTAACTTTCTTGTGAACTTGGCTTTTCTACTATATGTACCACAGATTAAAATACAGGAAAGTGACGTCACCGACCCCATTTCAGCGCCATATTGTCCAAGTAGCGTTTTAGTGCGCTATTTAAATATGAAATTTTTAATATGATATTTTTCGGCAAATATGTACTAGAAATAAAAAACACAACTTTTACTGGGCTCCTTAACTTCTACTAAATAATATAAAACGGATTTAAAAAAACAGTCAAATAGCCTATACTAGCTGTAAATATGTGTATATAGTAGCTATTCAATAAACGAGCTATAGGGTATGGCCTGGTATGGTATTATCCAGTGAAGCAGCATGTGTTTACTGTATGTGTGTGTGTGTGTGTGGTACAGTGGTAAGGGATATTATCCAGTGAAGGAGCATGTGTTTACTGTATGTGTGTGTGTGTGTGTGTGTGTGTGGTACAGTGGTAAGGGATATTATCCAGTGAAGGAGCATGTGTTTACTGTGTGTGTGTGTGTGGTACAGTGGTAAGGGATATTATCCAGTGAAGGAGCATGTGTTTACTGTGTGTGTGTGTGTGTGTGTGTGTGTGTGTGTGTGTGTGTGTGTGGTACAGTGGTAAGGGATATTATCCAGTGAAGGAGCATGTGTTTACTGTATGTGTGTGTGTGTGTGTGTGGTACAGTGGTAAGGGATATTATCCAGTGAAGGAACATGTGTTTACTGTATGTGTGTGTGTGTGTGTGTGTGTGGTATAGTGGTAAGCGATATTATCCAGTGAATCAACATGTGTTTACTGTGTGTGTGTGTGCGCAGGGCTGGTGGGTCTCCAGAACATGGGCAACACGTGCTACATGAACGCGGCTCTGCAGGCGCTTAGCAACACGCAGCCGCTCACGTCATACTTCCTGGAGTGCGCCGCCGCCGTGGCCGTGCTGGCTGGCGACGGCAAGCCGGGCCTCAGTCGGTGAGCAGCCCCCCTCTTTCGTATACTACACACCAGAATGCACACACAAACGCTTGGGACGACCTTTATTATATACTTTACACCAAAAAGCACACACAAACGCTTGGGACGACCTTTATTATATACTTCACACCAGAAAGCACACACAAACGCTTGGGACGACCTTTATTATATACTTCACACCAAAAAACACACACAAACGCTTAGGACGACTAGTACCTCTTGCAGAAAACCCATAAACCGATTTTATATAAAATCATTTGTAATATTTTTATACACTAATTAATATATATTTTTTTTATGTTTGTATGTTATTATTTTATTATTATTGTTAATTCTTGTCATTTTTAATTAACCTTGATTTACTGACAATTAATTATTCGTAAGTTCGTCATCTCCAACTGTATCTTTGCATGTGGTATTCACCTTAATAGATAATGCATTTAGTTTTAAGTTGTATTAAAATTGTATACCTTTGTACATGTTGATGTATTTACTACTGGTGAATCTTAAATAAATAAATAAATATACAAAAGCTTGTACAAATAAAATTCTACAAGCAACACTTGCTGAGATGGCCCTGTGGTTAGAACGCGTGCAACTTAGCCGATGATTGGCGGGTTCAAACCCAGGCAAGCACCGCTATATATATGTGCTTAATTGTGTTTATAATTCATCTTGTGTTCTCTGTGAAGGAAAACATCGTGAGGAAACCTGCACGGGACTAATTTACTCGAAATTCTGCCACATGTGCATTCCAACAACCCGCATTGGAAATAATGGAAAAGGAGGCCTTATCTCAACAGTGGGAAATTTACAGACTTTACTTTACTTTAAGCAACACTTACTCAAGATATTTTACTTTGTTTGAAAAATAAAAATCATTTTATAAATTTTTTTCCCACAAAAACGCTGTCAGGTTTTTTTTGTTGACGTCATATTGATAGAAACAACAGTTGATCATTATTTTATAAATATTGAATACATTGTGTTTTTTTTTATTTGGTGACATATTTGTAACCTTTATTTACAGAGCATACCAAAAATTAATTAAAGAAATGTGGAGTAGGAAAACTAGAGGCTATGTCGTACCTAATGGTATTCTCTATGGAATACGGAATGTAAGTATAATTGGGTATATATTTATTAATAAATCAATTTAAAATTATATATTATATAATAAACAAGATGTCCATATGTGCACATTTTAATTACAGACTCACTTGTTCTGGAATATAGAAATACAAAGTATTGCTTTTAGTATAGCTGTACAAGAACTTGTTCATAGTTAAATATGTGGTTTATCATCAGGTACACCCCATGTTCCGAGGATACCACCAACATGACACGCAGGAGTTCCTGCGATGCTTCCTCGATCAGCTGCATGAAGAATTAAAAGAACCGGTAAGAAAAAATTGTCTTAGTTAGAAACCATTGTATACTTTGTTACTCATTAAATTTCACTACTATATGTGGTCCTGGTTTTAGAACATTGTTCTGTTTTATTAATTATTAGTCGACCATACAGACACACAGACGAAAATTTTTAAAATATTATTTCGAACACACCATATATACACCAGCTTAACAATATCATCGCTGAGGCTGTGCTCAACCTGATCCGTGACGGGGCAGGGTCCGCTGTTCCATAATGTATAGTTTTAAATTCGATTAAGTTAAAATAAATTGTTTAAACGATATAAGAAATATACATGGTTATGATTAATTAGATATACGTACAATTAAATCTTAAATAATTGTAATTACTTACCGATTAGAAACACAAACCACAAACATATGTAAACAATAAAAAAAATAAAAGAAATATATATATATATATATTTATCCCGCAAACAATTGGCCGTCCACTGAAGGCGAAAATGCATTTAAACTGGCGTCCACCTGCTTTTGGCGTCCGTATACCGGACGCCACTTTTTTAGCCGGTGGCATTGAGGTCCTATTCATCCTAGCTAGCCGTAGTACAAAAATCGACGGAAGGTAAAAATCGCTCTAAATAGTTGCAATAAAATATTGAAAAGTTCCCGAAGAAATCACCGCGCAGGTGAGGCGCTGCCGCAGCGCGTATATCGCACACTGTATATCGAGGGGAATTACTAACTACGGATTCGCGTATTTGGCGTCCAAAATTGCGACGTTGCCGTCTCGCTCATTACTTACGCGTTACATGATACCTATTCGGTGCTTGATTATTGTTTGTTTTACATCAGTCATTTAATGTTTATTAAATATATTAATAATGAATATATGAATTAATTAATATAATTAATATTTATTTTAATTATTCATAATAATAATATAAAGTATGTATGTCTGTCTGTTATCTTTACACGCTTAATCTGCTGAACCGATTTAGATGAAATTTAGTATGGGGACATTGTAGAGAAGAACATAGGATAATTTTGTCTCCAAAATCATACCCTAACGAGATAAAGGAAAGTAGAAGTTTGTGCAGGGAATCTATATCCGATAAACTGGTTTAAATTAAATTTGGTATGAAGATAGGATAGTTTCCATCCACAAAATCATCCTCTAAGGGGATAAAAGGGGGTGAAAGTTTGTACAACATCTATATCAATCGTGAGTGAAAGAAGAAGAAGAAAGAAAGAAAGAACTGGTAATATTGAAAAAAAAAAATAATATTGAAAAAAAGATTGGTATCTGTACTGTTAAATCTTCTGTTATCTGTGATTGGTAGTTTTTATTATTCGGTGTAAACAAAATGGCGTAAAGCTTAGTACTTTGTACAGGCGCCAAATAGCCATATACGGACGCCCAATAGCTGTATACGGGCGCCCAATAGCTGTATACGGACGCCCAATAGCTGTATACGGACGCCCAATAGCTGTATACGGACGCCCAATAGCTGCATACGGATGATCAATCAGAAAAAAAACAGAAATCAAAATAAAATTATTCAAGTAGGCTTTAACAAGCACTTTTGAATCGTCATTTTACAATTAAGTGAAGCTACCACAGGTTCGGAAAGTAGATTCTACCGAGAAGAACCGGCAAAAAACTCAGTAGTTACTCTTTTTCAACATTAAAAAAATACAAAGTCATGTTAGTTAATACAATTATATAAATTAATATATTCAGCTTGGAAGTCAACAGATACCTCCACGCTTTTTTATCATCTATAAAATCTTGTTTCGAATAATATTTGCTTTTTTTTATTATAGTATTTTTTACAAACGATTTGAATTTACGAAACGGCAAAGTTAAAATTTTCTGCCGAATTTTATTATAGAATTGGATACCTTGCCCCAAGAAGGATTTTTTGACTTTGCGGATTCGGAAACTTGGTGTTATAAGCTTATCCTTACTTCTAGTGCAGAAACAATGATGATCACTGATTTTATCAAAGTGATCAATGTTACTGTGAATATACATAATATTGTTGTAAATATACTGTGACGCAACGTGAGTATTAATACTTTTTTAAAAAAATCCCGAAGAGAGTATCTAGCTCCAAGATTATAAATAAACCAGATTGCTCTCTTTTGTAAAATAAAGACAGATTCAATACCTGCAGAGTTACCCCAAAGTAATATGACATAATACTGTGAAAAAAAACAAAAATATACTAGACGAGCGGTATCAACCTCAGTTAGTTGTCTTACTTTTCTAAACGCGTATGCTGCAGAGCTGAGTCTTCCTGTTAGGGATGATAAATGAAGACTCCACTTAAGTTTGGAATCCAATTCTATTCCTGAGAACACCGTAGTATCTAAAGATATCTTATAATTATGCTTTCTAACATTGGGTAGGGTAAAAACTACACATTTTGTTTTTTGAGCATTCAAAACTAAATTATTTACTGTAAACCAATTGTGTATCTGTGATAATGCACCGTTCACGTCGTCATAGTCAGTTTTTTTTGTCAACCCTAAAAATCAGTGAAGTATCGTCAGCAAACAACACTATATCACAAATACCTTTAACATAAAAAGGAAGATCATTTATACATACCAGAAATAGGAAAGGACCCAAAATTGAACCTTGTACAATAGCCGAGCCATCGTGATCTTGAGGCATACAGTACTATTTTAGGTGGTACTATATGGCTGCATGCTACCAACTATAAAATGAAAGCACTGTTCCCAGTAATTTCATTTTATTATAAAAACTATTATTTTATTATCGTAAATATGAAATTTGGTAGGTAGATGTTTATGACATATAGGAAAAATAAAACACAGGAGATAACAAATGCTACAACAAAGTAATATGATAGAAAAATCATAATTACTCCGATGACGTTTTATGCGCAGAGCCACTTGTGCTAAGAGTGAAAATGAGAGACACGATCATATTTGCGCAAACCAAATATGAATCTAATATAAAAAAAATTGAACTTAAGTTTTTCGCTGATCCTCCGTGAGATCACTGGATAACAGTCGTCGGCGTAATCATGGATAGGTAGCAAAAGATTCGTATTTACACATTATAACATATCGGGCATCCGTATATGTATAAGCCTTACGAATATTGGAACAAAATAAACGTTGAACTGTTTGTACAGAACAGCGATAGGAAAAGAAAGAGACAACAAACCTAAAGCTGGCAACGTCGCACTTCCAAATACAGTCCATCCTGTGAGGCCGCTAAATAATCGATGCCATAGGTAAATTATGATCAATATATCTAGGATGCCTTAAATGTATCATCATGGTTAGGGGTTCAAAAGTGTTTGGGCATGACTGAAAGACGAATATCGTGGAATTTTTTTTTATCGGAAAACAACGTATCCCAAGGACCTGGAAATCAAAAAATTAAGCAGTATTCATTAAGACATGTTAAGTAAAGTAAGGGGAACTTGTGGACGTCGTAATGATGCACCACGTGCATGACGCCAAAAAGGTTGTAAGATGTATATATATATATATATATATATATATATATATATATATATATATATGTATAGATAAAATATCTATCTACATATATAGTATGTACATAAAAGTCAGTAAGGTGGAGAGCCTCCGGCAAGAAGACATCGAAGCCGGAGGAGATCTTCGCTGCTCTTCGATGTACAGTAGTTAATAAGCTGATAAAGTTAGAATAGTAACTACTGTTAATCTCTGTACGCTAAAAAATGTTACAAAAATATTTAATTAAATTATAAAAAAAGGCACGATCAACTATGAGCCCGTGGATGTAGCTTAAAATAATAATTAAAAAAACATATGTATAAAATTTCGGTAGTTCATAATATTTATCTATAGATTGTAATCTACCGAAAATTAATGTAGTAGACAGTTCGCAATCTCGCGAGATAGATTATAATCTAATTGTATTTACAATTATATATTTTTTTCTTAATCTTAATATTTTGTATTAGTACACACGTGGGTGGCTACATTTATGCAGAAAACGGTTTAATAATAATAAATATAATATATTGAAAGCGTATGTCCCAGTAACAATATTATAAGCGTTGAATATTTTGAGTTATATATTGTGAGGAGACATTACCATTTACTTAATTTGTATATCTATATTATAAGTCAGTAATGTGTATATGTATTAATAATAAAAAGTTTTCCTCCAGGTGTGGGACAGCACGTCAGAAGATAAGCTGACTTCAGAAGCAGACGGTGACCATGACGTCAGGAATGTACATATTAGACGGAGAGCTGCTTCATCAGGAGGTAATATCCCAAATACAAAACTCAATGATACCATAGATTAAGAATTTCATTTATAAAATTATAGAAACTAAATATTTGTATCAGAAATTACAATAACGATATTTACATGTATTCAATCATAATATTGCTATCTCTTTCTTATGCCCTGGTTTAAAAGTTTACAATATTGTGGCACGTTTTATTCTGAGCTATAAGATGGATATTAATAGATTGCCAGCGTTATTTCCACTAAGAAATAAAGAGTTATGGATTATTTATTATTTTGAATATACATGTTTTACATATACTTGCCTTAAATGATATTATATGCAAAACATGTATATTCAAAGAGTGATGAAATATTTCCAATAATTAAACTACACCAGATCGATGATTATATATATTTTGTATCGACAGCTAGTGACGCGCCGTACTTCGCGAGAATGAGGCGGAAATCCCCCGCGCCCTCCGCCTACAGCGACACCAGAGCCGACGGCTATTTAAGGTAACACATTTGACCATAGCCTAACCTACAACTGGCAAAAAGCTACCATTGACTCCAGTAGCCAAAAGCCCAGGCAAGGAGGAATATCTTGAGGCCTGTACCGTACATGACCAAAGACCAAGCAGGAAGAACACATTCTATAACATCCTACATATAAACCAATATAACGAGACATACATAGAATTGACAATTAGAAATATGTATAGAATAAATTTAAATGAAAAACACAGAGATGCTTAATATTCATAAATATAAATGAATGGATTTGTGTTAGTCTGTAACTGTGTTAGAATTACTTGCCTATTGATTTGTTGATAAACATCATTATTAAGAACTGATGGGTCACAATTTGAAGGATCAGAGATTTACAAGTACCGAGATGATGCCTAAGACCATAGTTGATGGTACACTGATGCTGTAAGAGGTGTTTACCGTCCCATAGAATTTTCTATATTATAAACGGATATTTATTTGGTAGAACGACTTTGTGCAAACTTGTCTGGGTTGGTCCCAACCACTCGTATTTTGGTGTTCCTGTTTATGTAGGGTGAGTAAACGAGTTACTAATATAGTATATAATAAGCACAAAGGATATAACATCTTAGTTGCCAAGGTTGGTGGCGAATTGGCGATGACAGGAATGGTTAATGTTTCTTACAGCGCCATTGTCAGGATAAAATTGGTCATTTGGCATAAATTTGGTCAGGAAGTGGAGAAGATAATGATTGTTTATGTATGTGTAATACTTACGTCTTACAAATACATATTTGTAGTATTTAGTGAGTAAAGCTTCCAGGTACAGTCAGAGTAACAAGTGATTATATATGTGCAAATGTTTCTGCCCCCAGGGTACAGTCCCAGTCGGAAGGCGTGTCGCGGCACCGGCGCTCGGCGAGCTTTGCGGGCACGCACCACTTCACCTACAACGTACTCACACACCAGATCAATGGTGATTACATACATTAACATAGTAAGAATTCTGTACCCCCATTTATTGGTATCAGGCCTATTCAATCTAGGAAGAAATAGTAATTACTATATTACACTATGAACCCAGATTCTATGATCCAATGTTCCTCGGCTAGAAAAGTTCAAGAGTCTGTTAGTGATGTAAAAATTGCAACTAGTATTGATCTGCTAACTTTATAATTGGGCTTGCAATTATGGAGATTCTAGGATTGGTTTGTTCTTTGAGGTTTGCTGTCACGCAATTCTCATTAACAGCTTGGATTTAGAGAGATACAGTGTAATATTCTCGTGCCTCGGTAAGCAAAACTGTTCAAGACATCAATCCTTATATCTTAAGTCTGAAGTGGAGTGAATGAAGTCCAGTCGTGTGGCATCGACACCATTTATTTCTGAGTGCGGTGGTGTTGTTTTTGCGCATACAATTAAATACTATACTAACACTGTATATTATTTGAGACAGGCCCCTGTGGCTATTATAAGCTATTTGACAATGCGAAAAATAAATTGTGAATTATTGTTATCAGTGTATATTATGAGTTTAAAAATGGTTATTTACTAACGAAAGTTAAAAATAAATACTTAATTTATTCAAAAATCCTTAAATAAAAATGGATTTTTTCAAACGTTCGTCACGTGACACAAAACGCTCTTGATTGGCCAGGCTTATGATGATGTATCAAATAAAAATACATGAAAGTGATGTCAACGACCCCATTGCAGCGCCATATTGTCCAAGTAGCGTTATTGCGCGCTATTTAAATATGGAATTTTTAATATGATATTTTTCGGTAAATATGTACTGGAAATAAAAAAAAAAACAACTTTTACTGGGTTAAGGCACCTAGTAAAACTTCTACTAAATAATATAAAATGGATTTTAAAAACCAGTCAAATAGCCTATTGTGTCAGGGCGGTATGGTAAGGGTACATTAATCTGTTTCCAGGTTCCGACTCGAACCAGCGCGACGTGGGGTCGGAGTCGGAGCTGTCGTGCTCGAGCGAAGCGGAGGAGCGCTACGAGACTTGCTCCAGCGGCGCCAGCGACGCACCCGAGCCGCGCGACACCCGCCCGGAGCCCCCGTGAGTATACTGAACCTAATGACCCTAATAATGACCCCCCCCCCCCCACCCTCAGCCAGTGGCGTAGATAGGTGGGGAAGGGCCCCGGTGCATAGAAAAAGAATCGGGCCCTTCCCCCCTCTTTAACTAATAATTACTCTTTAAAATTATAGACACCAAATAAGAAATCTCGTGCGCAGGGTCGTGGTCTAGCTACAGAAGCTTAAGGTTTAGTTTAGAGGGCCCCTTGAACTCCGGGGCCTTGTGCACTGCACCTCCTGGCCCTACGATAGCTACGCCACTGCCCTCAGCCACACACACACACACACATTTTTTAAATATTGGACAACATCACACTACTCTGATCCCAATGTAAGTAGCTGAAGCACTTGTGTTTTGGAAGATCAGAAGTAACGATGGTACCACAAACACCCAGACCCAAGACGACATAGAAACTAGTAAACCTTCTACATCGACTCGGCCGGGAATCGAACCCGAAACCTCAGAGTGGCGTACCCATGAAAACCGGTGTACGCACCACTCAACCACGGAGGTCGTCAACCACGGAGGTCGTCAAAATAATAGCCACATGAAATAATAATAAGTATATCAAAGTAATTAGTGAAAAGTAAAGTAAGTAACAGCCTGTACATTTCCCACTGCTGAGATAAGGCCTCCTCTTCCATTAAGGAGAGGGTTAGGAACATATTCCAACACGCTGTTCCAATGTGGGTTGGTGGAATGCACATGTGGCAGAATTTCGATGAAATTAGACACATGCAGGTTTCCTCGCGGTGTTTTTCTTCACCGCCGAGCACGAGATGAATTATAAACACAAATTAAGCACATATATATATATATTAATGCTTGCCTGGGTTTGAACCCGCAATCATCCGTTAAGATGCACGCGTTCTAACCCCTGGTTCATCTCAGATCTATATCAAAGTATAGTACGACACAACTTAGATGTAGCATCGGCAAAAGTCGTTAAACCGATCACATCCGAATTGAGTACGCTATCCCAAATTATCAATATTTATTTCTCACGCGAATATGATCTTTGCACAAACGTAATAACTTGTAATATCATATGACCTAATATATTCGTCAATTTGACGCGTCGATTTACATGCACTTGCTTTCTCTGACGCGTGAATCTATAGCGACGAATAGCGTCGAATGGCGCGATAGGGAGCTATTGGTTGTGTAAATCGGCAGTAATCGGTTTTTTTTTTCATTCCATTGCATTTTCCCATGCTACATCTAATTTGTGTCGTACTATACGTCTTGTTCACGAGACTGAAAATTTTCAATCAAAGTAACTTTACAATAAATATCGTGCGTAAATTGAATGCATGCATATAAGTGGCAAAGTTACCAAATATAATAATAATAATAGCTTTCTTGACTATAGGTTTATACATGTACTTGTATCAACCTACAGTCATACCTACATTAAATATAATAGTTTGTAATCTCAACAGTACACACACGTGGAGCGCCGGCGGGGCGGGCGGCAGCGGCGACGGCGGTGGTAGTGCGCGGTACCGCAGCATCGTGTCCGACGTGTTCGACGGGAAGTTGCTCTCGTCCGTGCAGTGTCTCATATGCGATCGGGTGAGTGTGGTGGTACCACCCTACCGATTCCCTCGATGATGTGTACAGTGTGTAACGGGTGCGTCTTGAGTGTGGTGGTACCACTCTACTCTGTGGTGGTTTCCCGGATGTAACGTGTAGTGTGTAACGGGTGCGTCTTGAGTGTGGTGGTACCACTCTACTCTGTGGTGGTTCCCCGGATGATGCGTACAGTGTGTAACGGGTGCGTCTGCGCAGGTGTCGACGCGCATGGAGACGTTCCAGGACCTGTCGCTGCCGATACCGTCGCGCGAGCACCTCGCCATGCTGCGCTGCCAGCAGCCGGCCCTCAGCCAGCACGCGCCGCACGCCGCGCAGGACTCCTGGGTGAGCTCGCTGACGTTGGCGTCACGTCGCACTCTTAATTCCATATTACATAAAAATAAAAATATTTATTTCATTATTAACAAGTAACAGCTATAATCAGAAACTGGGACTATCCTAGTAAGTAACTAGTATTGCTACTAGTACTTGTGGCAGGTAGTCCCACTCTTCCATAACATTCTAATACAATATTATAAACGTGTGTGTGTGTGTGTGTGTGTATGTGTGAGTGGTTATATAAAGATCGAAGAGTCGAGATGGCCCAGTGGTTAGAACGCGTGCCTCTTAACCGATGGTTGCGGGTTCAAACCCAGGCAGGCACCGCTGATTCATGTGCTTAATTTATCTTTATAATTCATCTCGTGCTCAGCGGTGAAGGGAAACATCGTGAGGAAACCTGCACGTGACAAATTTCATAGAAATTCTGCCACATGTGTATTCCACCAACCCGCATTGGAACAGCGTGGTGGAATACGTTCCAAACCTTCTCCTCAAACGGAGAGGAGGCCTATAGCCCAGCAGTGGGAATTTACAGGCTGTTGTTTGTTTGTTTGTTTTTTATATAAAGATCTCTAATATTTATTTCGCTAATTCTGGTCATATTTTTAGTGTAATATCATAATTTTGCTATTGCTAACGAGCTTCTACTTAAATTTTACTTTAATTTTTAAGAAAAAATCAATAATAGTGACTATATTATTTATTTTTTTATGGTATTGGTGGCGGACGTGCTTATATGGGCCACTTGACGGTAAATGGTCACCATCACCCATAGACAATGACGCTGTAAGAAATATTAACCATTCCTTACATCGTCAATGTGCCACCAACCTTGGGAACTAAGATGTTATGTCCCTTGTGCCTGTAGTTACACTGGCTCACTCACCCTTCAAACCGGAACACAACAATACTGAGTACTGTTATTTGGCGGTAGAATAACTGATGAGTGGGTGGTACCTATCCAGACAGGGTTGCACAAATCCCTACCACCAAGTAATATAGAGATAATGAGCCTTTATCTAAAATGATACATAAAAACTTGACAACATGAACTGAGGTAACGATATAATAACAATAACGTTATAAAGGGTTATAACGTTATTATATCGTTATAGAATCCGTTATGAGTAACGTCCCTGTGATAAAGGCAACCGAATGGTGACGTCACCAACATTGACTTCAGATATGGTGGCTGTTGAGTTGGCTGCGGTCCTGGTTCTATGGGCCCGTCGTCTCGCTGCAGGACTGCCTCGCAGCCTTCTTCAGTGCCGATGAGCTTAAGGGCGACAACATGTATAGGTAAATTGTTTATTTATTTTAATAACAAAAAAAAAAACACTAATTGTCTTAATATCAGAGATAGATTCAGCTCAATATGAATTTATTGCTGGGCTGAAGTTGAGGATAATGAAAGTCACTAACTGGTTCACGATTTATTAACGAGACGGTACAATTATACGGACTGTGACGCACTTGATAGACACTCTGACTTTTATACATGATATATGCCAAAGAATATGAGATACGCAGATGTGAAATATTTTAGTCATAGAATGATTGATGTTTACTTTAATACCTTTGTGCATATACGGCACAAATTTTATTGACCCTATATGCACCAACCCGCATTGGAACAGCTTGGTGGAATATGTTCCACCTCACTGGGAGAGGAGGCCTCAGCCCATTAGTGGGAAATATACAGGCTGTTGTTGTTCTTGATGTAAACAAGAGTTGACCATTTTTAAGTAAGCACGTTTTTGAACTTTTTCAAAATAAGTCAACTTAAAATATTTAATTAAAAAAGTAAAAATTTAAATCATTTTTTTTTTCTTCTGATTTATAAAAACGGTTGAACAGTGGTTATTTATCAATATTCAAGCAATATATATCGGTCCAAATTTGAAAGTGCGATACGGTAAACGAAATTTTTTTAACAAAAATGCCATATCATATTTCGATTTTTTTTTTGTTTTGTATGGAATAGGTTGGCGGACGAGCATATGGGCCACCTGATGGTAAGTGGTCACCATCACCCATAGACAATGACGCTGGAAGAAATATTAACTATTCCTTACATCGTCAATGTGCTACCAACCTTGGGAACTAAGATGTTATGTCCTGTGTGCCTGTAGTTACACTGGCTCACTCACCCTTCAAACCGCAACACAACAATACTGAGTACTGTTATTTGGCGGTAGAATAACTGGTGAGTGGGTGGTACCTATCCAGACGGGCTTGCACAGAGCCGTACCACTAAGAATCTAATCTAATTTGCCTTTGTTCCCGTTTCAGTTGTTCCCGGTGCAACAAGCTCCGCAACGGTGTGAAGATGTCGGGCGTGATCCGCCTCCCGGAAGTCCTCTGCGTGCATCTGAAACGCTTTCGTCACGAGCTAATGTCCAGTGCTAAGGTCGCCGCGCGGGTATCGTTTCCTATCAACGATTTGAATATGGCTCCTTACACCCATAAAGGTGTGTTATGTCACGTTTTGTTATAATATTGTCTGTATCAACGCGGTTTATTTGTTCTCAGTTATATTGCTGTTAAATTGTAATTTTTTTTTTGTATGTTATAAGTGCTAGTTATTTTAAATCATTGGACAGATTGTCAACTCCCTTTAATTTTTTGTTTGTGAGAAAAACAATGTTCAGATGTCTCCTTTTGAGAAAGGTATGGTAGCTGGATCAACTCCATGCTGGTTAATTGTTGTTGATGAAATTGATAAGCAAATAGTTGAGACACCGAGATAAAAATATGTTTTTAATTATTATATAATTTATTGCACTTTATTATGGACATATAAACATTTTTTATTTTGCTAATAATGGCCACCTATAAAAAAACCAGCAAACAAAGCTTTGGAAACGTCGGCGTGAGCAACCAGCTACGTATCGAGCATACAGTGTGCCCGCAGATTGCACGTCGAAGGTGAGCCGCTACTCGCTGTGCGCCGTCATCTGCCACGCGGGCACGGCGGGCGGCGGACACTACACGTGCGCGGCGCGCGCGGCCGACGGGCGCTGGGTGGCCTTCGACGACGCCGCCGTCGCGCCCCTCGCGCCGCACCACCTCGCCGCCTGCGAGGCCTACGTGCTGTTCTACAGGTGAGCACGCGCACACGCGCACACGCGCACACACGCACACACACTACACGTGCGCGGCGCGCGCGGCCGACGGGCGCTGGGTGGCCTTCGACGACGCCGCCGTCGCGCCCCTCGCGCCGCACCACCTCGCCGCCTGCGAGGCCTACGTGCTGTTCTACAGGTGAGCACGCGCACACGCGCACACGCGCACACACGCACACACACTACACGTGCGCGGCGCGCGCGGCCGACGGGCGCTGGGTGGCCTTCGACGACGCCGCCGTCGCGCCCCTCGCGCCGCACCACCTCGCCGCCTGCGAGGCCTACGTGCTGTTCTACAGGTGAGCACGCGCACACGCGCACACACGCGCACACACGCACACACACTACACGTGCGCGGCGCGCGCGGCCGACGGGCGCTGGGTGGCCTTCGACGACGCCGCCGTCGCGCCCCTCGCGCCGCACCACCTCGCCGCCTGCGAGGCCTACGTGCTGTTCTACAGGTGAGCACGCGCACACGCGCACACACGCGCACACACGCACACACACTACACGTGCGCGGCGCGCGCGGCCGACGGGCGCTGGGTGGCCTTCGACGACGCCGCCGTCGCGCCCCTCGCGCCGCACCACCTCGCCGCCTGCGAGGCCTACGTGCTGTTCTACAGGTGAGCACGCGCACACGCGCACACACGCGCACACACGCACACACACTACACGTGCGCGGCGCGCGCGGCCGACGGGCGCTGGGTGGCCTTCGACGACGCCGCCGTCGCGCCCCTCGCGCCGCACCACCTCGCCGCCTGCGAGGCCTACGTGCTGTTCTACAGGTGAGCACGCGCACACGCGCACACACGCGCACACACGCACACACACTACACGTGCGCGGCGCGCGCGGCCGACGGGCGCTGGGTGGCCTTCGACGACGCCGCCGTCGCGCCCCTCGCGCCGCACCACCTCGCCGCCTGCGAGGCCTACGTGCTGTTCTACAGGTGAGCACGCGCACACGCGCACACACGCGCACACACGCACACACACTACACGTGCGCGGCGCGCGCGGCCGACGGGCGCTGGGTGGCCTTCGACGACGCCGCCGTCGCGCCCCTCGCGCCGCACCACCTCGCCGCCTGCGAGGCCTACGTGCTGTTCTACAGGTGAGCACGCGCACACGCGCACACACGCGCACACACGCACACACACTACACGTGCGCGGCGCGCGCGGCCGACGGGCGCTGGGTGGCCTTCGACGACGCCGCCGTCGCGCCCCTCGCGCCGCACCACCTCGCCGCCTGCGAGGCCTACGTGCTGTTCTACAGGTGAGCACGCGCACACGCGCACACACGCGCACACACGCACACACACTACACGTGCGCGGCGCGCGCGGCCGACGGGCGCTGGGTGGCCTTCGACGACGCCGCCGTCGCGCCCCTCGCGCCGCACCACCTCGCCGCCTGCGAGGCCTACGTGCTGTTCTACAGGTGAGCACGCGCACACGCGCACACACGCGCACACACGCACACACACTACACGTGCGCGGCGCGCGCGGCCGACGGGCGCTGGGTGGCCTTCGACGACGCCGCCGTCGCGCCCCTCGCGCCGCACCACCTCGCCGCCTGCGAGGCCTACGTGCTGTTCTACAGGTGAGCACGCGCACACGCGCACACACGCGCACACACGCACACACACTACACGTGCGCGGCGCGCGCGGCCGACGGGCGCTGGGTGGCCTTCGACGACGCCGCCGTCGCGCCCCTCGCGCCGCACCACCTCGCCGCCTGCGAGGCCTACGTGCTGTTCTACAGGTGAGCACGCGCACACGCGCACACACGCGCACACACGCACACACACTACACGTGCGCGGCGCGCGCGGCCGACGGGCGCTGGGTGGCCTTCGACGACGCCGCCGTCGCGCCCCTCGCGCCGCACCACCTCGCCGCCTGCGAGGCCTACGTGCTGTTCTACAGGTGAGCACGCGCACACGCGCACACACGCGCACACACGCACACACACTACACGTGCGCGGCGCGCGCGGCCGACGGGCGCTGGGTGGCCTTCGACGACGCCGCCGTCGCGCCCCTCGCGCCGCACCACCTCGCCGCCTGCGAGGCCTACGTGCTGTTCTACAGGTGAGCACGCGCACACGCGCACACACGCGCACACACGCACACACACTACACGTGCGCGGCGCGCGCGGCCGACGGGCGCTGGGTGGCCTTCGACGACGCCGCCGTCGCGCCCCTCGCGCCGCACCACCTCGCCGCCTGCGAGGCCTACGTGCTGTTCTACAGGTGAGCACGCGCACACGCGCACACACGCGCACACACGCACACACACTACACGTGCGCGGCGCGCGCGGCCGACGGGCGCTGGGTGGCCTTCGACGACGCCGCCGTCGCGCCCCTCGCGCCGCACCACCTCGCCGCCTGCGAGGCCTACGTGCTGTTCTACAGGTGAGCACGCGCACACGCGCACACACGCGCACACACGCACACACACTACACGTGCGCGGCGCGCGCGGCCGACGGGCGCTGGGTGGCCTTCGACGACGCCGCCGTCGCGCCCCTCGCGCCGCACCACCTCGCCGCCTGCGAGGCCTACGTGCTGTTCTACAGGTGAGCACGCGCACACGCGCACACACGCGCACACACGCACACACACTACACGTGCGCGGCGCGCGCGGCCGACGGGCGCTGGGTGGCCTTCGACGACGCCGCCGTCGCGCCCCTCGCGCCGCACCACCTCGCCGCCTGCGAGGCCTACGTGCTGTTCTACAGGTGAGCACGCGCACACGCGCACACACGCGCACACACGCACACACACTACACGTGCGCGGCGACCAACATGGGCATAAACGACGATGGAATCATCATTCATATTTACTCATTTATTTCATCAGATATTATTTTTCAGAATTATATTTGAAACCACTCATAACTGATTCGGTAATTTTAAATTATTTAAACTAGCCCATATACTTTTTTAAACAAGATTAAAAGTGAAAAAATAATTCACAGGAAAGTGAACCCACAAATGACGATACTGCGGCAGAAGGCAGCTGAGATATTGGAAACGGCTAGCTCGGAACCGAATGACCTCAAGTTCTACATTTCAAAAACATGGATAAATAAGTGAGTATTACAAATTAAATACCTAAAAAAAATTTTATCGTATACTTCTAGTCTAAATCCGTGTAGACTTAAAGCAACAAGCACTCATTGCACACTCATTTCTATTATTTTCATGAGTGAAACGTCATAATTACTTATTATTATTATTAAATTGCTTAATACTAATATTGGTAAAAAGTTTTCGCAAAACTATCACGTTATATTAATTAAAATGTTAAATAAAATTACAAGTATTTCTAAATGTCCCTAAGAGCAATCGGAGGGCGTGTAATGCGATACGTGTAAGAGGCTAACGCTTGTCGGGCGCAGGTTCAACACGTGGGCGGAGCCGGGCCCCATCGACAACAGCGACTTCGTGTGCGTGCACGGCGGCGTGCGGCCCGAGCGCGCGCCGCACCTGCACGCGCTCGCCGCCAGCCTGCCGCAGCCGCTCTGGGACTTCCTGCGCGACACGTGCGTCGACCTTATGTTACACATCATGCTGATGCTCCATTTAGTTATATATATTCCATTCTCCATCCAGTCTTTAAAACAAATATAATTTGTTGGAATTAGATCACAAATATGCATACACCTTTTTGGTTGGTCAAAGGGGGCGGAGTCAGGCCGGTAAACAATGACAGCTCACTGCATTTTTAACGCTAACGGACTATAGTACGAATAATAAATAAAAAGTTATTCCTTTTTATGCAAAATTCAAAAAAGAACAGCATTATAATTATTTTATTTTTCGCTTACATACAATCTTACATTCTATAAAATATTTGATTCGTCTATAATTTAAATGACTGGATATATGATCGTGCGCAGGTTCGGCGGCGGGCCGGCCGTGTCGCACGCGCACGAGTGCAGCGTGTGCGCACGCGCGGCACAGCGCATGCGCACACGCCGCGCGCGCGAGCTCGCTGCCTTCGCAGACCTGCACGCGCTCTTCCAGGTGAGCGCCACTTACCCCACGACGTCTCAGTGACGCAGTTGACAATAAGTACAGTCGGAAATTGATCTAGGGAAAACACTCAACGAAACATATTTTTATATTTTCGTTCAATAGACTATTTTTTTATTTCTAGTATATTCTCAATCGGGTATTCCTACCACAACAACAACAACAGCCTGTAAATTCCCACTGCTGGGCTAAAGGCCTCCTCTCCCTTTGAGGAGAAGATTTGGAACATATTCTACCACGCTGTTCCAATGCGGTTTGGTGGAATGCACAAGTGGCAGAATTTCTATGAAATTTGTCACATGCAGGTTTCCTCACGATGTTTTCCTTCACCGCTGAGTACGAGATGAATTATAAAGACAAATTAAGCACATGAATCAGCGGTGCTTGCCTGGGTTTGAACCCGCAATCATCGGTTAAGATGCACACGTTCTAGCCACTGCGCCATCTCGACTCCGGTATTCCTACATGTAATAAATAATCACTATTAATTGAAAATCGGCAAGCATTATGCTTTAAAAAATATTCTCCATTCTTCTATTAATATTCTCTTTTCTAAGATACCATAAATTAATTGGTAATAAAATACTTTAATTATATAATGATACAATTTTCTATTACATAATATATTTTTTCAGGAGCAAGAACGACCCCGCGCTATATTCGCAATCAGCATGCAATGGTTCCGGCAGTGGCAGGCCTTCGTGCGAAACAAGTCGCGACACCCACCGCCGCCCGTCGACAACACCTCCATCGTCACTAAGCAGGTAAATACATAACCACACATTCATACATACATGATGAAAATTTAATAATATAATTTGCAAAATATTTCAGTATTTTTATAGTTAATTTTTCATTCTACAAAAATATTTACTTTACCGGTGGTAGATTTTTGATGATCAATAAGAAAGTGATGCTCGTATATTGAAAGAACATTGCATTTTAATTTAAAGCATTCAAATTTTAAATACAATGTTATAAAGAAAGTTATTATTGAAGACCAAGGTAATTTTGTGATGAAATTTAAAAAAAAATTAACAGTGGAAACACTATTAATAATTCCTGATGGTAAAAGGTCACCTCTGAGAATGAACCAAAAAAAGAGCCAAATTTTACTAATATGCTGATACTTTCTATTCGTATTGAAAAAGAAAAATGAACTATACTGTTTGTAAATGTCGGCGACCACCGTATAGTAAGACACAAATTAGATGTAGCATCGGAAAATGCAATGGAATGAAAATAAAACCGATTACTGCCGATTTACACAACCAATAGAAATAGCTCCCTATCGCGCCATTCGACGCTATTCGTCGCTATAGATTCACGCGTCAGAGAAAGCAAGTGCATGTAAATAGAGTGTCAAATTGACGAATATATTAGGTCATATGATATTGCAAGTTATTACGTTCGCGCAAAGATCATATTCGCGTGAGAAATAAATATTGATAATTTGGGGTAGCGTACTTAATTCGGATGTGATCGGTTTTACGAATTTTGCCGATGCGACATCTAAGTTGTGTCGTACTATAAATGTCTCGTTTTCCAGGAAATCGACGGCAATGCGACGTACGTGTTGAAAGCGGGCTCCGACCACGCGCAGCTCAGCGAGGAGCTGTGGCGGTTCTTCACCGACATCTACGGCGGAGGGCCCGAGGTGCGGCTGTCGGCGCCCCCCGCCGCGCCCGCGCCCCCCGCCGCGCGCGCACTCGCCAGAAACTACTCAGAATCTGACCGGGAGGACTACTGCTCCAAGTCGACTTCCGAGGTCAACATCAGGGACACAGTGCAGGGCGAGCTGCAGAAGAACCAGTCCCTGCAGAACATCAACCGTCGATACAAGAAGGCAGACTCCGACGAGGAGATAACGTACAGGCATTTCCAGTACAAGCGGCACGAGCCCAACGGGAACTACGACTCGGACGAGGAAATGGACGTGAGCCCCGTGCGCGTGGAGAACGGAGTGGACAGTTCCGACCACGACGCCAACGACAACCCCGTGTTCGCGGGGAAGGCCGACCGGTCGACGGACACGGAACTGCCGAATCTAGATAGTATATCGCTCCGAAACAAACCCTCGAAAGCGGGGAAAGTGAGAAAGATCAAAAGACGGACAGTGAAATGATTCTTTGTAGCTTTCCAGTTCGTTCACAGGCTGATGCAGAGGGCGACGGGAGCCGCGGGCACTTCTGAACATTCCTATACCGGTGACTGGTGTTAACTCGTGCATTTATTGGGTTCGATTCGACCTAACGTTGCTACTTCGACTAACGCGGAAAAATTTTAATATTTTTCTATAGATATACTCTTTCCTGCGGCCTCGCATTCCCGGGGGGTTAGTGTTTAGTACAATTTTAGTTCAAATTCAGATTTAGACACTTAGGTACCTACTTCCGTGTTGTTCGGAATAATCTGTAATATATACAATTGAATGTATGTCTGTCTAAATAACTATCGAATGTAAACACATCATGTAAAAAAATCATATTTGTAATGTATATTCTACACCTGCATTTCTTCGTTTGACTCTTGTACCGTGGGTTGGGTATTTATTTTTGTTATTCCTGGTTCTATGTGTTATTTGTTAATGGATTGATCAGCAATAAAAATATATTTCAACTAATTACATTTCATTCATTCATTCATTCGATGAAACACATCCCATTTTTTGCAGTTATGATGTTTAATATAGTGGAAGGTGAAAATAAGAAACCAACGTGATGTCCAAAATATTTATTACAATGAAGACCATATTACATTGTGTTATTATAAAACAGGTACAATGTTTAGAATTATTTAATAGGCGTTCCTGCGAGGATACGTGGTTCACATGTCCCTTTTTGTTAGTACTAATGTCAAACTACCTTCATTTTACAATTAAAGTTAGCGTAACTGTTTCAACTTTACAATAAAAAATTTTATTCATAAATATTTAAATTGATAATCGACTGATTTCAAACTGTAACATGATTATTACAAAATTTATTTTTTTTATATATTCTTAGTACGTTTTAACATTTAATAAAAAATGCTTTAGTCGAAAAAAGCGTAACAAAATAGATTCTTTGTACATACATCGTAGATATCTAAAAATATTTTTTTTTCTTTTGTTATAATTCAAACAACTAGATTTTTTTAAAGGCCCCTATGTTATGTACCATAATTACGTATACCTACGGATCAGTGTCGCATTTAGCTACGAGTAATCAAACTGATTAATTAAAATTATGTAGAACCGAAAATTTAATAACATTCTAAAATCTCCACTGAAAATTATATCTTGTGATGATTATTCGAAAAAGGTTTCAACTAAACGTAAAAAAATGTTTTTGAATTTTTTTTTAATGTTTTTTCTTACTCGTAGTATTTTCGTTGCAGTTAACCGAACTTAAACTTACATTTACATAAATAAAAAAAAATATTCGAATTCTTACAATTGTAAACACAAAATAGAATTATGTAATTATTTGGTATTACACAACATATTTCCAATAAAAAAAATACATATAATGAGTTAAACTCATTACCTGATTTAATAAAAACTGGAAAAGTAGAATAGTAACAATAAAAATTATGCATAAAAAATATTTTTTAAAAAGAAATAAAGTGAACACTTTGTGTTTCATAAACAAAATAGATTTACATTTTATCGTCTGTTGACTGCTGCTCAATAAATAAATGCCAACTTCTATGTACTCTAATATTTTATATTGAAGAACATCGGCAACAACAAATGGTCATACAAGTCTTTGATATGTAAAAAGTTAAGGTATCTTATTTATAATCTAGTTTTTTTTTTTAAATACAAAAATATATTGCATATATCGTTGTATATCTCTGTATAAATACTAAACAATATAGTATATAAATCCTGTGCTATAATTACTATTTGTACTCAGAATGGATCTGCACCTAGTTTTTTATAAATATTATTCATTTATAAAAAAAATAATATTACAAATTGGTAAATATCACTTGGTAAATTATTACCTATTTGATAAATCCGCTGCTATTGTATGACTAGTGGCTTAAGACTGATGTAGAAGAAAAATGAATGGAAAATTTATCATTAAAATCTTCAACAGTTGCATCAATGTACGTTAAGTTATTGTCTCATGTTTGAGGAAATTAGGTATACTTTTCTTTCCTATCTAAATGGTTACCTTTGTATATGTACATTTGCAATAATACTATTATTTTCGATTGATATTCTAAAATAGGCTGTATTGTAATGTATTTAAATATAAATATTACTAGTTAATATTTTGTTCTATACTGATTATACACCTCGAAATGCTGAACATCTTTTGATTTAACATTCAAAAGTATAATATGAACACAGAATAATATAAACATTTACCAACATGTTTGGAATGGCCCTACGTTATGAAAGAAAATTATTAATTTTTTTTATTTTTTTGTTCAATGAATTTTTTACACTTGTTATATTAAATCTACATGTCTCTGATCAGAATCGATGTAATTTACTCTGCTTTATTTCATAATACAATCAAAGACAATTGCTAATTAATAACGAAAAGCAAAATGATACATAATTAAAATGTTTTAAAAATAAAGATTTCGATATTGCAGCACACACTAACATTAATCATTAACACAACAAGAATTATGTTAAGTGTAAACCAGCCCTAGGTTGTATGTATTTCTCAAAAAGAAAAAAAACTAACATTCTCTTTTCTCACTAACCTAATATAGTAATTAAATTTCTAGACGTAAGGATAAGTTTCAATTGAGGTAGATTAAATTTTTTACAGTCCTATTAACCTAAAAGATTAGAAATATTTACATATTCTATAATATGAAGCGTGTACAACATTGGATCCTTCTGTTTATTTCTCGCTGTTACTAGACGCCCAACATTGATAACGAATATTAATAATAATATTATACAATTAAACTTCACACTGCGATTAAAACTTCGATTTAAATTGTAACGGTTTAAAAAACGCCGGAATTCTCTTTTTAAATTTTAGATGATTTTCATTTAAAAACGGAAGATAACTTTTTTAAATAATATTTTAATTTTTGAAATAACGAGATATTAATAGTTATCGCAGAGCAAGATAATCGTGGAAAAATATTTATTACATATCTATACTACTCATGGATGTTATTTTTACTTAATTCTTTATTTTTAAAAGTAATAAAATTACACCGAAAATATATCTTCTCTGAAATTCTTTCGACATTAAATATATGTACGTAAAACTTGGGAATAAATGTAAGGCACCTAATACAGCTGTAACCCTTTCATTTCATTTCAATCGTACCAAGTCGTTTGAATTCCTACAACATTTTTTACAGACATCTTGACACACTCACCTAGTCTCGAAGTGAAACTTACTACAAATTACATAATTTGGCTCATACTCCTAAAAATATGCTGAGACTATTTTATACGTTTCTCTTTTCCGTATAATAATACCAGTTTATTAATGATAAATTCTAAATTGAAAACATCAAAACAAATATCTTTTGTTCATTTGAGCAAAAGAGATTTTTTTATATTATTTTTCGTTTTTTTTTTTGTCCAGAATTTAGGAATTTTGGCACATATCGTTTCAATCATCATTTAATATCAGTGTATTTCGTTCTGTTTTAGACCCAATCATTTATTGTCTTAAATGCTAAGGAAACACAGAGTGCTTCTGAGGTAAGTTAACTGAATGTTGTTTAGAGTTGTTTGAAACTAAACTGTAAAATAGAATAAAAATGATTCCCATATAATTAATTAGTCTCCGTGGTATGTTTGATAATTGTTATTTATAATTGACAGATCTGATTTGAACCAATCATCATTTTTTAAGACTACTTCCAAAACAAGGATTATGCTCTTTGTTGTACTAGCTTCGCGTCGAAAAGCAGCACGCCTCTCTAAAACATATCATACAGCATACTGCTTTCAAGAGTCATAAACCTTCACACAAAACCTGCTCACTAACTACACAGTCCTAAAAAATATTAAATCAGAACTAAGAAGACATGGACTACGCGCGCTGTTAACCTTCTTATTGCTTACAGAGTTGGTCCCATTTATACTCTATAAACTTCATACATAAGCGCTATAAATAAACAATATACAATTCCGAAAGTACATACACGACTAGATAACATTCATGTAGAATTCGGAAACATTTTGGTATCCTGAGACAAATGCACAATTTGGCAAATTCCATCTGGATCGTGCATTATTAAAGTCCAAAAGAATGCCGTTATAAGTATAACCACATCACTAATGCACTATTCCAGATATTTTACAGCTTAGACCATCCTTACCTAATGAGGTAGTTCGGTATTGATATAAGCTAAATGCAGCTAATACGGTGCGGGCGAGGCTAGTGTGGCGGCGGTGGGGGCGGAGGAGGCTTCGGGCTCTGAGCCGTCTGGAAGGCCTGCGTGAATGCCGGCAGCCGCTGCTGCACGCGGCCTTCCTCACTCACGAATGTAGGTTCACGTTCTTCCAGCAACCCTAACATCTGACTCGATAATCCCGATGGCCCCTCCCCTGGATCTATTAATATTGATCGAACATTGCCAGGACCGAGCAAGTGCACATCCAAAGGATCGGCGATAGGCTGCGTCGGCAAGTATGGCAAGTCGGACGGCGTTTGAGGGTAAGGCGGTGGGACCATATATACTACCGGATATTCGAGAATTTCACTTGGAGATGGTGGACTCTCTAATTTTATGTCTAAGGGCTCCACTTTTATATCCAGATCTGTTGGTATTTCAACAATTATATCAGATGCGGGCACCTCTGTCTGACACTCCTGTATCTCCTCTTTGGGAGTAACTGTTTTCCAAATACCAAAATCAGTACCTTCTATTGGAAAATCAGTAAAGGTCTCCTCAAATGAAGAAGTTTCAGGGAGTGGGTCTTTCGAGGTACCTACAGCAGCAGACTTCCATGATTCATCTGGATGGGCATTTTTAACATGACGAACCAAATGATCTTTACGTCCAAATTTTTGTGGGCAGTATGGACATAAAAAATCACGCCTACCAGTGTGAACAACGAGATGTCTGCGAACATCTTTTGCTGTAAAAAACCTTCTGTCACAATGATCACAGGTAAACTTTTTATCGGTCTCGCTCTTCGGAGTGCGGCTCCCTGTATGAACTTTGAGATGATTCACTATATCCGGCTTTGTATTAAACACCTCATCACATATTTTGCATTGTAAATTACCTTCTTCTGCAGAATGTAAAGCAGAATGTTTTCTATAGCTAAGCAAAGATGTATAAGATTTCCTACAATCTGGCCGCTCACATTTAAAAAGTTTTTTAACAGGATTATGCACCCTTACATGATTAGTAAGATGATCTTTACGATTAAAAGTCTTACCGCAAACAGTACAAGCAAAAGCTCTTGCCTCGCTGTGTATGAGACTGTGGCGCACTAGTTTAAATTTAGAATTGAAACGCTTATCACACAATTCACAAGAGAATGGAAGCTCACCAGTATGGGACAGAACATGTTGGCTGAGCTTACCAGGGCTAGAGAATCGTTTGTCGCAGGTCGTGCAGACGTGTCGCTTGCTGCGGTCGCGGCGAGGGCGGCGCTCGGGCGCAGCGCTGCTGCCACTGGCCTGGCTAGGCGCGCTGGAGCCACTGGCGCCGCCCACCGCAGTGTCGGGCTTCTTGGGCGGCAGTGTGGGCACTCTACGAGCGAACTTGACGGTGCGAAAGGTGTGCTTGACGCTGCGGCCAGTGCCGCTACGAGCGACGTATTCCAGCTTCGTGGGCAGCTGTGAGGCGGGTGGCGCTATGAATGTCTTCTGCGGGGCGGCCGTACGTTGGCCGCCCGTCTCCTCCGTGAACTGGGAACCGCTCTCCGCACCTTCTCTTGGGTTCGGTGGCGGACTGGCCATCTCGCGCACATTTTTAACGCTCTTGCCCTATATCTCCCTATGTTTATCACGCGTCGATGTAGTTACGGCTCCGCGGTAACGCTGGTCCGTCGTGATGGCAGAAAACATTTCTGTCACATTGACGGTCTGGAAGCCCTTTTTCGTATTCGTGTCACATGGTTCTCGCGGAATTTCTGGAGTTTGTCCTAGATTCCCGATAGTGCTCGATTCGCACTAAACTCTTCACAATTCTATTTGAATGAAAATAGCTCAGAAGGTAAGAAATATTAAGTGAATTTGACTTTTTTCAAAGAAATACGTAGCGGTTGACATCGAAATGTCAAAATAATGAAATGAAGCCAAAAAGCCATGTCAAAAAAAATCCGCCGATTCGTCGTCGACGGCTCCTTGTTAAGTGATGCCATTTTTTTATTAAAAAAAATAACTATATTATAATTATTTTATTACATACTATTAGAAATATTATTAAACATGTATTTAAATGTAATAAACAACCCATTTTGCGGGAATTAAACAATATGTAATTTTTAAACTTAATCCTAAAATGAGTACTTCATTTAAGCATTTAAATTATATTATATTGCATTCGAATACAATTGTTTATTACTATATTAATTAAGACAATGGATAACCAAATCAATTCGATTATTCCTATGCGTTATTTGAATATATTTGTATGACTTATAAGCTTTTAGAATACTGTGATTCCGTCGCAATTAAATGTTATGTCTTGTTTTGGATATATCGTGCTCAAATTATGCCTGTTGATTGTTTTCTAAAGCATTAATAATATCAATAATATTGATATTATTTTTCATGAGATTATTTACAACAATAAATTACTGCATTAATAATTTAATTGCATTACACTATGAGATATTATTTAATTGACATATCAATGAATAATATTTTTTGTAATAGTAAAGTAAGAATCTATATTTTTTTATTTATATTTCATAGTTATTTATTCAAATTGTTATAATAAAGTATTTGTAAGACACATTTTTTCAAGCAGTTTATATAAGTTAAAGTTATTTACCAACTAGCTAATAGCAACACAAAATTCCTTTATGTCATATAAAAATTGTCAAATATTATAACCTGAATCATTAGATGATTAAGTTTTATTTATAACAAATTAAGAACTACCTATTTGTTAACACCAAAGTACTGTTACTAAGTACTTAGCTACTGATATTTGAAGGAAATATAGTCAATACAGGGTGAGTTTTGTTTGTAATTAGAAAAAAGGTTTAAGTTAACATTGTTTAGAAAAATGTTAAAAATAATTTTTCACCGATCTATCCATATCAATCGTATATTTTTTCTAATTTAAATTAACTGTCTGTCTTTGTTTTGTTTCTTATTTTGATGTAAAATAATCTAAAAATTGAATAATAATTATTGATATTTTTGTACAATTCCTAATGTTTAATTTTTCATTGTTTGTCGTTACTGAAAATCTTATTCAACAAAGCTTTATACGTTGTATAAAATAATTTGGTAATTAATAACTACGCAAATAACAATCTAAGCCTAATGACATTTTTTATAAATATATCAATACAAATGATGTTTAAATATTGGTATTTGTTTTGGTGCCATAAATATATAGTATGAGGGCAAAGGTGAATACTAACAGTACAGACCCTAAATTGTTATAGACTTGTTATCTTTGTAAAAAGTCTTCAAATAAATCTTAAATTTTAATTAGTTTCATTCAAAATCTGGTACATTAATATTTCTTGTATTTAATATTAATACTACATAATATTTTATTAACAGTATAGGTTTATTAAATATATTTTTTTTAATTTCATTTATAGGCTAAGAGAACATGTACATAATACACATAAAGTAACCTTCATCTATAAAATCACGAAATACAAATATCACTGCGTGGCGCTATTTGGATCTTGTGTGATGAGTTTGAGCTTACTTTAAGCTCATCATCAATACTGGTTTAAAATTTGTTCAGTTCTTTGTGTCTTCATAATATTTGTGAATTGATTATTCGAGAATGTAGACATATAGATATAACTCAAATATTGCTGAAAGAAGTGAACCCCAATCCATTTCTGATTATTTTAAATTTTGCAGTTAATTTAAATGTGCTTAATTTTTTTTATTTCAGAACAATGTCTGATGTTGGATCTGCCCTGCCATCTGCGGCACCCTCAGCCGCTAGCGTCGGTGATGAGCAACGCTCCAGTGCTGCTGCCGGTTCTGGTAATATTTAATTTATTTAAATTTTTTTTGTATGTTAGAGTTCGATTTTATAATTTGCACTTAACACTGCAATAGTCCAGTTTGGAAAGCAACACTACATTGAAACTTATGTATGGCGTCAGAAGTGGATTTGCTAAATGGTTGTAAAAATATTGTGTTTAAATAATCACTTAATCCCAAGATGATAATATTAAGTTATATTTACATAGTAAAAAAAATTAAATTTGCATCCCACCATCTAAAATTAGAGATCTAACCATTCTATGCAATACAATTGATTTTAATGTTTTCTTAAATAAAGAAAAGAAAAGAACTTAATGAAAATGTAAAGAAAGCATGCATATTATAGTCAAGAATTTCGACTCCCTTGGTTAGACTAAAATAAGCAATTTTCTTATTGTGTTTGTTCTTGAATTTATACTTTGTATAGAGATCCTTATTGGACTCTGTGAAGCCAAGGATAGCTAGTAAATGTAACAAAACTGATAATTTATATTTATTCTTTAATTTTTTGGCATACAGCCATCATAAAAGGTTTTATTATTATGTTTTGTTTAGTTGTAACATTTCAACCAATTAAAGACAGGTTCTATCAAAATCACTTCAACTTAATGTGAAAATTATTAAAGAAACTAGAAATGAATAAATTAAAAAAAAACGTAGTAGCAAGTATAATGATTTTATTTCTAATGTAGAATAAGGCTAGATACATGCCCGTATGATGGCGAACATAATTCTAGAATTTTCTAAAACAGCCGAAAATAATTAATAAAGAAATAAAATCTCTTTTACTGCGCTTTGCTCATTTTCTTGTTATTACTCATACATAAGAATGTTCCAGTATAGATTTGAGATTAAATGTTTACCACTAGGTTAAGTGTATCAGATTATTATCTATAGTAATCTTCAGTTCTATTTGTCAACAGGCACAGAGGAGAAAGTCTATGGTGGTTGCGAGGGACCTGATGCCATGTATGTGAAGCTAGTGTCGTCTGATGGACACGAGTTCATAGTGAAACGGGAGCATGCTCTCACATCTGGTACCATCAAGGCCATGCTCAGTGGACCCGGCCAGTTTGCTGAGAATGAGGCCAATGAAGTCAACTTCAGGGAGATACCGTGAGTACAGGGAATAATTTATGAGTGGGTTTCTCGTATGTTATTCTACCACTGAACAATATAAAGCTGCGTACGTATAGCGCATTCCTATATTAGTTATTATTATTATTAGTTGGGAAAGACTGTCCACGCGTACAGCTCCTGTATGCGAGGTCTATCTGTCCGGATACTATTAAACTGACTACTCGTGTAGTACGACACAACTTAGATGTAGCATCGGCAAATTCAATAAAACCGATTACTGCCGATTCACACAACCAATACACGTAACTCCCTATCGCGCCATTCGACACTATTCGTCGCTATAGATTCTCGCGTCAGTTCAACCTGAGAAAGCAAGTGCATGTAAATCGAAGTATCAAATTTGTGTAAAGATTATATTCACATAAGAAAATAATATTGATAATTTGGGATAGCGTATTTAATTGGGATGTGATCGGTTTTACGAATTTTGCCGATGCTACATCTAAGTTATGTCGTACTATATCAGTATACGCGCTATCCATACGCACCTGTACACACCTTATTACTTTGTATGGCTGGGTTCTGGTTTGGTTGGTGCCACTTTAGTAAGAAATGGAAGATTGTTCACTACAACCCATAAGTGTTTTATTACATATACAGTAGCGTGCAAAAGTTTTGGGCCATCCTATTTTTTATAAATATTACACAGCAATACGAAGGTAAAATAAATAAAAACAGTCTATTATAACAGATATTTATTTATTTTCGAAAATAACGATTTATATACATTGATATTATTCTCAAAAAACATTTTTTTTTTCAAAATATTTCTATTAATAACTGTTCAACATATCGGGTCACACGTTATTATGTAAATAAAAAATCAAAAACCAAAAATAACAAAGGTGAATTAAGGATAAATGTTTTCTATTTAATTATTTGACTTAATACTTTGTTGCCATGCCCTTGGCAGCGATGACTGCAGCGCACCGACGAGGCATTGAGTCAATTAACTGTGAGATTCGGTCTTTTGGCAAATTTTCCCATTCTTTTCGCAAATGATTCCACAATTCCGTCTTATTGGAGTGATTTTCCGTTCCAACCCGAACTTTTAGGTCTTGCCACAAGTGTTCGATTGGATTTAAGTCCGGTGATTGTGACGGCCAGGATAGTACACGGACTTTTTGGTCCGAAAAAATTTTTTGACAAGACGCGAAGTGTGTTTTGGATCGTTATCTTGCTGAAAAATCCAACCACGAGGCAAATTTTTTGTCGCAAATGGAAGCATGTGGTCTACCAGAATATTCTTATACATTACAGCGTCCATATTACCTTGAATTTCCACCAGCGGACCAACGCCATCAGCAAAAAATGCTCCCCAAACTTTGATGTTCCCACCACCGTGTTTCACAGTAGGAGTCTGATACCTTACATGATATCTAGTACCTGTTGGACGTCTTACGTACTTCCGACCATCACTTCCAAACAATTGGAATTTCGATTCGTCAGAAAATAGCACTTTCCGCCAATCTGATGCTGTCCAGTGTTGATATTTTTTTGCGAAGTCCAACCTAGCCTTCTTATTTTTTTTGCTAATCAGTGGTTTCTTCACGCCAATACGTCCAATCAGTCCCACGTCTTTCAGGCGTCGAGACACCGTACTGCGACTAATATTGGCTAGATTTTCGCTGCGTAATTCACGTGTAACATCAGCTGCAGTTTTTCGCGGATCGGCAACACACTTTCTTCTTATAATTTTGTCGACACGAATTGAAGTTTTTCGCGGCCTACCGCTGCGTTTTTTATCGCACAATAAGTTAGTTGATTTATATTTGGAAATAATACGATTCACAGTACTTTTACCGACAGATAAAGCCCTTGCAATAAAACGTGAGCTTTTTCCCTCTGAAGAAAGCCTAATTACGATTTCGCGAACCTGAATGTTCGTGTGTTTCGCCATGGTGGCCACAAGATAGCTACTTTCCCTTTGTGGAATATTTTTTGACACCAGCAGGCATAAAAAAATAAACAAACCGGGAGTACAAAGCCGAGGCGTGTAATGGCCCGAAACTTTTGCACATCAATATTAGTTATTTTACGTAGTACACGTAAAATATGCTACGAACCAATGAAATGTTTGATGTTTTCGTCTATATTCGAACTATCTTACATATTTTAAACAATGGATCAATGAAAAACAAATTTTTTTTTCAATCAAATGGAAAAATCAGAGTGGCCCAAAACTTATGCACGCTACTGTACATATATAATCTCTATATCGAATAAACTTTCAAACTTTTGGGTGTTAGTTAAGAGAGTTTTATTTCAAAAATTATGCCATTGTTATTTTTTCTCGGTTGATATCGAGTATTTTTACTATATCATTATCAACTAAGCTACAATATTGTCTATGGTTTTTGAAAGGAAATAAAATAACTAGTTTCAGTTTAAGTATTTAGTATTTGTTACATTTACAGATTTTCTTAACAATAGTGTTCTGTGTCCAGGTCTCACGTCCTGCAAAAGGTTTGTATGTACTTTACATACAAGGTCCGCTACACAAACTCCTCGACAGAGATCCCGGAGTTCCCGATCGCTCCAGAAATCGCTCTCGAACTTCTCATGGCTGCTAATTTCCTCGACTGTTAATATGTAACGACGGAATAAAGTTATATGTCTTTTTCTGAGTGGCCTATTTATTTATTTAAGTTTTGGTTCGATATTACAACATATTAATCCACTAAATCTTTAGTGGAATATTTGATATTAAACAATTTTAATATTTTTGTTATCTATAATGGGAGTAAAAATTAAATGGTCATGTACCTATTATGTTACAGTTTCATATTAATATTTTATTTACTGTCATATGTTCCAATTAGCTGCCACTTGTTGCAGAAATAAATTTTGACCATAGACAAGGGGAAATATTGTAGTTTTGTGTGTTCATGTACTTAATGTATTTAATTAATAATTATTCGTTGAAATGGTCTCATCGTGGAAATGTTATCCAAACCTAACATAGACCGAGTTATGCGAAAACGTTTCAAGGAAACCATTAAATAATAATTCAAGATTTAAAATGCAGTTTATGGTAAAGAGTTTGTTTTTAATTAACACTTTTTCAGTAAATGCTTATTTTGTATCCCATAAGTACACAAGTACTGTTTTAAAAACTTGGGAACTAACTTTATTTATATACATTTGTTTCATCGAAGTGTTGCATTTTTAGAGGCTCATTTTTATTTTTAACATTCGTAAAATATCAGTTTTTTTTAATCATAATATAATAATAACAAGTTCTTAGTGATTATTAATAATATTTAATAACTCTTTGATCAAATATATGGGGTAGATCTTAGAACAATTACATAGTCAAGCTAGGTCCGAGCTAATATATAATCGTAATACGTGATATGTCGAGCTCTCAAATTTTACGTTAATTTTACTATTATTACTATTAAACTAAATTTCGATTGCTATTTACAAGAAATTACGTGTAAGTTAGCGCATTAGTCACTTTTGTTATTAATAATTGATTAGTAGTGAAAATTTGTTTTGTATATCTCATAACGTGCTTGAATTTATACTTTTTAACTTTATTAAATTAGAATTGAAAACGATTTGTCTTTTATTTGCTTATATTTATATATCGACACCTAATTGTTGGGCCCTCTTGGGCACGAATGAGCCCAAGTACACCGAAATATCTACTAAAAACCAGCGGTAGTCTCTCCGTCTTTTCAGCGGGCGCCACAGGATCTTTTTCGCATGCTAATGTGACGCCTCGAATTCCTAGGAGGGATTCCCTGAGTACTAGAACCCCCCTAATCCCTGCGGCCCCTATTCAGGCGAAGGAGGGACTAGAGAAGGTGCGCATAGCGTCGTATCGTCCTCACCATTCTTATTCAGCGGATCGGGTTTGCAGCAGCGTCCATCTCCCGCTCCAGTTTCGTTTCGTACTTCTGCGACATGACGGTTTCGCAGAGCACATGGCGTTGATGACGCTCGGCAGCGAGAGGTCTCCACCCAAAATATCGACACCTTATACGGCAAACTCGTCAAAGTCTCATCTGAATGGGTTGTCAAATCAGACCAGCTTGACGACTGGCTTCTCACGAGGCGGATGACCCAGACAGTTTTTCGGTGAGCGCAACGGGATCGCTTACGCATGCTACCATGAAAATACGACACCTACGCATAATATATTTTACCATAATATATTTTTTGGCTAAAATTAGATTTGTGTACTACATATAATGTATTAAAATATAATTGCTAGACATCATAATTAAACTACCGCGCATGTAGTCGAGTCCTTGGTTGCGGCAATTTGCGTTGGTCTATTAGAGCGCGCTATGGCTCAGTTCTGACGTCGTATATAATGTAAAAAGAACAAAATATTGCTACATATATCCGACGCAAAATGTAGCAACATGGAAGTTGCGACTTTATACTTGATCGACGTTTGTGGATTATACGGCGTAAATAAAACTTACGATTATATGTATGTGTCGTTTCGTATAAAAGACCCTGTGACAACACGAATAAATGCGTAAGGTTTTATTTCTTTCCCGATTTATACTAAAATATGAATTTTTAAATCAATGAAAAA
Organism: Vanessa cardui; assembly: GCF_905220365.1. Lineage (NCBI taxonomy): Eukaryota > Metazoa > Arthropoda > Insecta > Lepidoptera > Nymphalidae > Vanessa > Vanessa cardui. Next base: position 5,105,117 of record NC_061146.1, read on the forward strand.
GCCTTATTATATTCTCTAAGATGTGGTGTTTGAGCAATGCAAAGTTGAAAGTTAAAAATCGCTCTCCTAAAAATCACAATTTTTTTTTCATAGGACTTAATGCGTTGGAGGTGTCGATATGTTACTTCTTCCCTACATTTGGTTTATTTATAAGTAACTTAATAATACCTGTTTACAATATTTAAGTAACGGTTTTTGTGTTTAGTAGAATGTAGTGTAATATATACGAGTCGTATTTCAGAAACTGGGTAGAACTGTATACATACTTATGTATATATACTTATGTATTAGAAGGCTCTGAATAACGGATAGTAGGTCTAGATAGACACTTTAATTTGACAATTCTGTTTTCTTTAAATAAGCATTTGCAGAGGAGCTAAAAACAAACCTTTGCCAATTTGAATTAACAATTTCAGCCTCGTCGGCGATAGGCTATTTGACTGGTTTTTAAATTCCATTTTATATTATTTAGTAGAAGTTAAGACGCAAAAACGCTACTTGAACAATATGGCGCTGCAATGGGGTCGGTAACGTCACTTTCCTGTATTTTAATCTGTGGTACATATAGTAGAAAAGCAAAGTTTACAAGAAAGTGACTTCATCATAAACCCATCCAATCAGGAACGTTTTAAGTCACGTGACAAACGTTTGAAAATTTGCATTTTTATTTATGGATTTTTGAATAAATTAAGTATTATTTCCAACTTTCGTTAGAAAATAACCATTTTTAAACTCATAATATACACTGATTACAATAATACACAATTTATTTTTCGCATTGTCAAATAGCCTATTTCAGCCTCGTCGGCGATTGTCAATTTTGATTAACCAACTAAACAGGATTTTTTTTTTATTAGTTCAGTATTATCTAAAATGGCGATTGGAAGCCATTTTGAAACCTGTTATAATGCTGCCATTTTGTTTTGAGAAATGGATATCAAGACTGGACGGTTTGGAAACGAGATAAAATGAAACAAATATTTTGACCTGTCCTTTATTCAGTTTAATGCATAAACAAAATCCGGTCACGTCATATAGGGTATTTGTAAAATAATCTCGACCAGCTCACGACTACGATACAGGGACTAAGAGCTTGCTTACAATATCATATACTTTGGAATGACATCCCGCTTACTCTAAACACATTATAAAACAACTTTACAAATTAAACCGAGAAGATTCATCAATAAATAAATTCTGATACAATTGTACAACTAATCAAATAAACGAATCTACCTCTACAAAATTCCGTCTGAGATCTACGCTTATAATAAAACTTTGGATAAAAGTTAAAATAATTATGGACAATCGATTTGTTTTGTACATTTTTACAAAGAAAAATATATTCATTTCAGTTTAAATACTGAACACGAATTTGTCGAGGAAATAAATGCAATGTTGTGACAGATTACGCACCTTAAATAATAATATACATTTTTTTTAATACAGTAACATTACAAAATAATACTATAATATATTATAATCATAAAACGATGTTTAAATATTTATTGTTCTGAGGCAGTTTTGATTCATTATGAATAACATATGAGCTTTACTGGATTCCATGAGTTAATTTATCTAAAAAATATATTTATGACGTCCCACAAATGTTATAGAAGTACCGCTGTCACATTGACAGCTGTTATTTTTTTTTAAACGATTGATTCCAAACTAAGCAAAAGTATAATAGATAACATTTTTATTATTAAATTATTGTTTACTGACAATGTAATAATAAAAAAAATATGATCTGTTATATTATGAATAATGTTTGAAACGAGGTCTAATATGAAAATTGCGATATATTGTAAATGAATAATATACATACATTTCTGTATGATATAGATATGTAGACCCACAACTTATGAAGCGTCATGATAATACGATTATAAATTTAACATGAAGCGAAACAATGCCGATGATATGTTACTTTAATGTATCTATAGGTATACAACCAAAATAACATTAAGTTGTTTAGACAAAAAGAAAACAAAATCACTTTGACTCTTTTTAACACTTGTAAATAATTTTTGTTTTTTAATTATCTGTTTACAATTTCAATTATTTTCTGTTAAACCAATGATGGTTGCTGAAGTTTGCTGTCAAACATTTAGGTACACATGACACTGTCGATGCTTCTTACACGAAAACATTTAAATTACATAAACTCCGAATGTCCAATAAATGAATCATAGTATATAACAGTACATACACATACACGTATAGTCGAGGAGTAAATTTTGGCTAAATCATAAAATCCACAACATTCGCTAAGACATTGAGCAAACGAGAGATTGTCTTTATGAAGCTTCTAAATAGATCTAAAGTAAAATAAAATCTTAAGCGGCATTGTATACTTCAGTACAAAGTAAACCCATCGATTATCTGTAAGTACTAGTCACTATGCGTCATAGCCTCGCAACAGTAAAGCTTCCGACCTCCCGAGGAGACTCCGTCAAACAAACTGGCACTACAAGCGAACTAAAATCGATCCGTCCGGCCGCCGTCCGGCTCAGCCCCGGTCCTGGTCGACCGGGAGCGGCTTCTTGCCGACCGCGTACGTCGGCGCCTCGATCTTGCCCGATATCGCCTGGACGCGACTCTTGACCGACTCCAGAGGCGCCAGGTCGACTTTGGACTCGTCGACCGACTGCGAGTGCTGGAAAGGCACCTCGTTCCCGTAAACGTGCTGTGGCTCGCGGACGTTGCCGTACAGGTTGTAGTTGTGGATCAGCGTGGACACCCGGTTGGAGGACGCCGGTAAGCTGCTGTGTTCCTTGGGCGCAGGATCGGATGGCTCCAACCGGGCCGGAGCGACGGTGACGGGCCGGTCGATCCGGAAGTCCGGTCGCGGGGGCTCGTCGGCCGGCTCCGGGTTCTGCGGCGTGAGCGTGCGGCACTGCGGCGCGTACACCTGGTTCTGCGAGCTGAGGGTCTGGTTGCGCGGGGCGCAGGCCGGGGCTTCGTCGGCGAGGGCGGCGCGCCAGTCCACGTGCGGGTGTCTCTCGCGGATGCAGTCGACCACGTCTAGGAGGTTCTTGGCGTCCATGGCTAGCACGTGCGCGGCTGCGAGCATGCTCCTAAGAAATTGGGTATTTTTATTGCTTTTTTCAAATGAGCATGTTATGTAGAGAACAAGGCACATAATATGCGCCATACTGAATAGGTGGTTTGTGCAAGTAAAGTAAGTAAAGTAAAGTAACAGCCTGTAAATTTCCCACTGCTGAGATAAGGCCTCCTCTTCCATTAAGGAGAGAGATTGGAACATATTCCACCACGCTGTTCCAATGCGGGTTGGCGGAATGCACATGTGACAGAATTTCGATGAAATTAGACACATGCAGGTTTCCTCACGATGTTTTCCTTCACCGCCGAGCACGAGATGAATTATAAACACAATTAAGCACATATATATAGCGGTGCTTGCCTGGGTTTGAACCCGCAATCATCGGTTAAGATGCACGCGTTCTAACCACTGGGCCATCTCAGCTCTCTTTGTGCAAGTGACTTGTAAATGTTAATGAAGTAATATTCGTGTGTCTCACTTGGTGTAGTCGTGATGCAGCGTGGTCCGGCAGTAGTGTATGGCGAGCCGCATGGCTTCTACCAGCGCTGCCATGTCCTTGCTCAGCACCTGGTGTGCCATCTCCACCTCCCTACAGCATTTGTCAAGAAATCGTTTTAGCATATTTTTCTGGAGGCAAAGTTATATAAATTCATGGATTATAGGATATGAAAAAGAGTAATGACTAAACATTAACACATTCAAATAAAAAAGGATGAATTAGCGAGGTGTTTTTTGTGAAATGTGTTCTTCGTGTCATGTTCCTTAATTAATGGACCTAGTCTCTGTCAAATATTTCGATTTAAAAAAAATATGCGTACAATTTGTGTTAAGTTGTTATTAAGATTCAATAGATAATGAAACCTACTATCATAGGTCAGAACAACAAGACGAAACTATTAAAATTATAATGGATATTAAATCAAGCAACCAATGAAATCAAGGTCAAATTCGACAAATAACGATGCACAAGTATTAAAGGCATGCAAGGGGGAGAGTCGACTGTATCCGGCAGAGTCTTCTGTGACTTGCCACCCGCCCGGTGACGCTGTAGAGGCCACTCTGGCCAACAGTAACAGTAACAAAAAAAAAAAAATAAAATAAAAAAAAATAAAAAAAGAGTCGACTGTAGAGACCTCTGCGCGGCGGGCGGGTAGAGCGCGACGAGCGCGTCGACGACCGCGCACAGCTCGCGCAGCTGCGTGCCCACCGCGCGCACGGCGCCCAGCAGCGCGTCGGGCGCCGGCGACGCCGCGCTGGCCGCGCCCGCCAGCCGCATCACGCGCCTCACCACCTCCGTCGTGCACGCGTACACCGGCTCCACTCCCCCCGCGCCCCCCGCGCCGCCCGCGCCCCCCGCCGCCTGCACACACGCGCACGCGTTAGCGATACATACGCACACAGGAGCGTTCCAATCGAGCAAGGAATCCCTAGTCACCTTGTCTTCGCTCGGCGTTCTGGTTTCTTTGGATTTAACGGTATTCGCCGGACTCGTCTCTGACGAATTCGTAGCTGGAATTTAAGTAATAAACCATTTTATTGCTGTTAAAAATGTGAATAAAATTTTCAAAGCAAAAATGATTAAGTTATAGTAAAATAAATAAATATATTTTTTAACTTTGGTATTAACAAATATAACATAATACACAATGTAACCGGAAAATGTCCAACAAAAAAAGCTCTAAAAATATTTTCGACCCAGCTAACTGATTTTCGGGGTGAAATCCCTGAATGGTTCCACTGGACATTTAAAAGCTGATAAAACTCACAAATACGTAGCCATCCCGTTACTATCTTATAATCCTATATTAATAACTCTATCTGTCTGTCTGTCTGTCCTTCGTTCTTTCACGACCAAACCAATTAACTGCATTTGATGAAATTTATATGAAGCAAACTTGACCTCGAAGAAAGGACATAGGCTACGCTTAAACGCGAGCGAAGCAATCATGTACCGGAATGTGGTTGACTAGCGGGTTTGGTGTCGTGCGCGCCCGTCTGCGCGCCCGTCTGCGCGCCCGTTTGCGCGTCCGCCCGGTCGCCGTCCGCGTCGGGCGGCGCCAGTTGCACGTTCGATAGGCGTTTCTGGAAAGTAAAGTAAAAAGTAAAGTAAAGTAACAGCCTGTACATTTCCCACTGCTGAGATAAGGCCTCCTCTTTCATTATGGAGAGGGTTTGGAACATATTCCACCACGCTGTTCCAATGCGGGTTGGTGGAATGCACATGTGTTGAAATTAGACACATGCAGGTTTCCTCACGATGTTTTCCTTCACCGCCGAGCACGAGATGAATTATAAACACAAATTAAGCACATATATATAGCGGTGCTTGCCTAGGTTTGAACCCGCAATCATCGGTTAAGATACACGCGTTCTAACCACTGGGCCATCTCAGCTTCTGGAAAGTGTACAACTCAAACTAAAATTCCTTTATTCAATATACAAGCATTACACTCACTTATTGACTGTCAAATAAACACTACCACCGGTTCGGAAAACATCGGTAAAACTACGTCAAACATCTCTATAATGTAGACTAAGTAAGATTTCGCAATGTTATTAATAATAAAACATAGGGACATTTGATTACGATTTAAATGTAAATTGTTACGAGCCGAAATCGCCGCGTGGTTAGAACGCGTGCATCTTAATAGATTGCGGGTTCAAATCCAGGCAAGCACCACTGAATATTCATGTACTTCAATTGTGTTTACAGTTAATCTCATGTTCGGTGGTGATGGAACACATTGTGAGGAAACCTGCATGTGTCTAATTTCAAAGAAATTCTGCCACATGTGTATCCCACCAACTCGCATTGGAATAGAGCGGTGGAAAATGTTCCAAATTTTCTCCTTAAAGGTCATAGCCCAGCAGTGGGAAATTTACAGGCTTGTTGTTGTTAAATTCTATACAAATGATTTACCAAATTGTCCTCTTGCATTTGCAACCATCGCCTGTCCTCTTCGCTCTGGTGTTGCTGCCTTGCCAGCTCTGCCAACAGCCGCCTCTCGACCGCTTGCTCCGTATCGAACTCTGGACTCTAAGGCCATATACACAGAGCTCATTATCGGTTAGACATTATTATGAACTACCATTGTGGTTAGTAGGGTTCCAATTTTAAAATTTTAAGTATAACTTTTTTTGGATAATTTATCTTAAAATGGTAATTTTTATGAGTTAACATTTTTGATTAATTCAATTTAATTTTACATAATTTCTTATCAAAAAGATTCCCGTGTTAATTCGGTTGCAACTTTCACCAACCACAGATAACCACAAAGTTAGTTCTTAACAGAGAAAATTAAAGAGAAACATATTATATACATGATCGTAACGAAAAAACCAGAATATTGATAAAGTGTAAACTAAAATAAAAAGAGTATATGTGTTAAGCGAGAACTTGAGCAATTACATACATTCTCGTAAACACATTGCCAGTTTAAAAAATGAAAAAATAGTAAATAAATCAAAACCAAGTCTACCGCAGAAAATAACGCACACATACTCTGTGAAAAACAAAAATTAAAAGCTCTTAACCAATAATAAGGAGGGAGCGGGGAACAGTGGGATTGGAGCGAGGAGCCTTTGTACATGACGTCCGTTTACACACCACTGCCGGTAGTCGCTGAGATTCCCACATTGTTAGCTGTCTGTCACGTTAGCGCCAACGGCCACATTGTCTTTAGAGTGTTATCGACCTTTCCAATTCCGAAATGTGCATCCGCCGCTCGCACGCGCGAGCCAGGAGATATTTACAGGACAATCCAACGGTACCGTAACTGGGCATGCGCAAAACAAAAATTGAATCTATCTACAAACAAATCGAATGCAAAACAAAATTTCGAAAGGAATATGCCAATCATGCTCTCCGGTGCAATGCTGTAGTCACCTGCTGGGCGTCGGCCGCCACCAGCGGGCCGGCCGGCCGGACGAGGCTAGCTTTGGACAGCTGGCTCTGTGCCGGACGGACCGGGCAGCCGTACTGCACGGCCGTCACGACGCCCACCGGCACCGGGTAGGCGGCCGGCCGGAACTGGCTCTTGGCGAGGCCCGCCTTGTGCGCGGCGATGGCGACGCAACTTTTAACATTGTCGCCGCCGAAGTCGTATATCTCCTCGACCAGCGCCGGCTCGGGCTGCTGCCGGATCTTGCTCAGCACGCTGGCGGCCAGCTGCGCGTTTATGGCCCCCTGCACCGAGAACTGGCCTATGTCCTGGTCGCGCCTACTCCGCGGCGGGGGCGACGCGGGCACCGAGTGCTGGCGAACGAAGGGGGCGACGGGGACCGGCGAGCCCCGGTGGGCGAGGCTCCCCCGGTTGCGCTCGAGGGAGCCCATTCGGATGGGGCCGCGCTCGACGATTCGGGGGCTGCGTTCGAGGGAGCGGACGCGGCTGGGATACGACTCGGGCTGCTTGTCGTCGGGCACGGGGGGGAGGAGCGGGGCGGGCGCGTCGCGGGGGTCGGCGGGGGAGGGCGCGCGGGGCGCGGGGTTGGCGCACAGGTTGTCGCAGCTGTCGGGCGCCGCCACGCGGCCGGCCAGCGTGGCGGGCGGCGAGGGCGCGGGGGGGTCGAGGCGGTGCAGCTGCGTGACGGGGATGGGGCGCGTGGCGAGCGGGGGCGAGGGCGGGGCGGCGGGCGGCGCGAGGGCGGGGTCGGGCGGCGCGAAGTCGACGGCGAGCGTGTTGAATACCGAGGCGGGCGTGGTGTAGGCGTGCGGGTCGGCGCGCGGGTTGTCGCGCAGCAGCTGCGCCAGCACCTGCGGGTTCTGCGCCACGATGTACGTCTGCGGCCCCGCGCCCTCCGACGCTGCCGACACAGACGCGCCGTTAGCATATAGCGCATAAAAGTAAAGTAAAGTAGTAAAGTAACAGCCTGTACATTTCCCACTGCTGAGATAAGGCCTCCTCTTCCATTAAGGAGAGGGTTTGGAACATATTCCACCACGCTGTTCCAATGCGGGTTGGTGGAATGCACATGTGGCAGAATTTCGATGAAATTAGACACATGCAGGTTTCGTCACGATGTTTTCCTTCACCGCCGAGCACGAGATGAATTATAAACACAAATTAAGCACATATATATAGTGGTGCTTGCCTGGATTTGAACCCGCAATCATCGGTTAAGATGCACGCGTTCTAACCACTGGGCCATCTCAGCTCTGGCGCCCAACGTGGGGCATTTTGCATACAATTTATTAATTTATTTAATCAAACATCCAAGTGGCAGTATTGTACTATATTGTAGAGAGTATAGTCACCTCCGGTGAGGTTGGTGGAAGGTCTGGAGGGTTTGGGAGGAGGCTCGTCGCCCCACGAGGCTGCAGCCACTCTCCGGTTCTCCCGTCGCATGGTGTCCCACGCGGTGTTGCGCTCCTCTTGCAGGATCTCACTGAGAACCGAAAAGACATATTAGCTATATATAGATAAGCATCTCACTGAGGAACGGAAAGGGATATTAGCTATATATAGATAAGGATCTCACTGAGGAACGGAAAGGGATATTAGCTATATATAGATAAGGATCTTACTGAGGAACGGAAAGGGATATTAGCTATATATAGATAAGGATCTCACTGAGGAACGGAACGGGATATTAGCTATATATAGATAAGGATCTCACTGAGGAACGGAAAGGGATATTAGCTATATATAGATAAGGATCTCACTGAGAACCAGAAAGACATATTAGCTATATATAGATAACTGAATCTCATTTACATGTACAATAGATTCGTTGATTCTACTTTTCAGCTGTTACAATACCTATGTTTAATATACGATATCTATTAATAGCAGGTATCTACTGATTCTTCTACTTTCTTTTATTTATTTTAAGTATATGATGGTAACATTGAACTAATTATAGCAAAGCAATAGGCAGAGAGCAGAGATGGCCCAGTGGTTAGAACGCGTGCATCTTAACCGATGATTACGGGTTCAAACCCAGGCAAGCACCGCTGATTCATGTGCTTAATTTGTCTTTATAATTCATCTCGTGCTCAGCGGTGAAGGAAAACATCGTGAGGAAACCTGCATGTGACCAATTACATAGAAATTCCTTATCCTTAAAGGGAGAGGAGGCCTTTAGCCCAGCAGTGGGAATTTACAGGCTGTTGTTGTTGATAGGCAGTATTTTTGTTTGGCAGTATATACTCATACGAGTGGGCGGTAGCTATATACACGAGATAACAAAAAGCTATACAATAAAAAATAATAAACGTTTAATTCTATTGCACTCACAAGAGCGTCTCCTTGAGTTGGTGCGCGGTGGGCCGCTGGGAGGGCTCGTAGGCCCAGCAGCGGGACATGACCGAGTACAGCCTGGGGGGGCAGCGGGGCGGGAGCGCCAGTCTCTCCCCGTTCTCCAGTTTGCCGATCACGTCGTTGTTTTTGACGCCACTAAACGGCTTTACGCCCAACATCAGGATCTCCCACATACAGACGCCTACAAGAGAGAATTTTATGCTGTAGGTTGGAGGACGAGCTTATAGACCATAGATATTGGCGCTTTTAGAAATATTAAACTTTACTTAAATCGCCAATACTCCACCAACTTTGGAAACAAAGATGATATGTCCCTTGTGCTTGATACACTGGCTCACTCACCCTTGAAACCGGAACATAATAATACCAAGTACTTTTGTTTGGCGGTAGAATATCTGAGGTGGTACCTACCCAGACGGGCTTGCACAAAAAATAAGTACTCAGCACTTTAGTCTATGGCTAGTTGTCTATGATACATTCAAGTAATATATGATATGTATTTACCAAACATCCAGACATCCGAGGCGGACGTGAACCGTCTAAAGTTGATCGATTCGGGAGCCATCCACTTGATGGGCAGCTTGCCTCTCGACGCCTTGTAGTATGATTTGTCTTCCACCATTTTCGAGAGACCGAAATCCGCCAGCTGTGACCGAAAACACAGATTATAAATGTTGAATCACAAATATATCTTTTATTATTTTATTTTAAGGCCAAAGAGAGAACTTAAAGAGAGCAACTCTTCTATTTATATCTATTATAAACCAAGCAGTAATTTGGATTTATCGTTAAAAATGTAATTTATTATGAGACAAAAAAAAACGCTTGACCGATTTCGTTGGACATATTATATTGTACAATTACGTTACGCACACAATGGGCTATTTGACAATGCGAAAATAAATTATGAATTATTGTAATCAGTGTATATTATGAGTTTAAAAATGGTTATTTACCAACGAAACTTGAAAATAATACTTAATTTATTCAAAAACCAATAAATAAAAATGCAAATTTTCAAACGTTTGTCACGTGACACAAAACGCTCCTGATTGGTCGGGCTAATGATGAAGTCACTTTCTTGTAAACCTTGCTTTTCTACTATATGTACCACAGATTAAATTACAGCAGAGTGACGTCATCGACCCTATTGCACCGCCATATTGACCAAGTAGCATTTTCGCGCGTTATTAAAATATGGAATTTTTAATATGATATTTTTCGGCAAATATGTACTAGAAATAAAAAAACAACTTTTAGTGGGTTCCTTAACATTTACTAAATAATATAAAATGGATTCTAAAAACCAGTCAAATAGCCTATTAAACAACACAAATTCACAAACGCCGTCTAAGTTCTATCTTATAATCCAATGGCATGGCAATCTTCTCTCTCTATATTTATAGAAGAAGAAATATTATTTCGACGTGAAGTGTTCCTCAAATCTCAAGAACTGTTTGTTATAAAGAAACTTACACTTCCCTAAGGACCTAAAACTTACTTTAACTAATTAAGTTAAATTAAAAATGATCATTTCGTTACGAACTTTAATTATCGAGGAAAATAAATAAATTACAATTAATAACACTCATAAATTTAGGATTTTACACCACTGAATAGCATATCCCGAGTGAGTATATATAGCTACGCTCCTCTCCTCCCGCGGAACGCACACGACTGCCCCTTGAACGCATCCATTATAAATAAGTACTCAAACACGCAGACCCAAGACAACATAGGAAACTTCCCGGGAATCGAACCCGGGAGCTCGGAATGTAGCGTACCCATGAAAACCACACACACTACTCGACCACGGAGGTCGTCAGTCCATCCATTGGTCTGTTGGTTTTATTTTAGGCTGTGGCAATATTGGTTCATCCCCTACCTTAACGCAGGTAGCGGTAGAGACGAGCACGTTCCTGGCGGCGATGTCCCGATGCACGAACTTCTTGCTCTCCAAGTAACTCAGCGCCGTCGACAGCTGATAGATGTACAGCACTAGCGTACACGTCTCTAGCCTGAGGAAGACATTGGCATTTTTGATTGGGCGAAAATAATTAAAGATCTAATCTCAATCTCAAACTCAAATAACTTTATTCAATATAGAAGCATTACACTTTCTCATTGATGGTCAATTGAAACACTACCACCGGTTCGGAAAGAAAATACCCTGACCTGAGAAGAACCAGCGAAAGAAACTCAGTGGGTTTTTTTTTGTTTGTCTTGTGTATTATATAAATAAACAATTTAATATGAGACGAAATATAATAATAATAATCGGTATACTGTGCTTAATTCGTGTTTATAATTCATCTCGTGCTCGGCGGTGAAGGGAAACATCGTAAGGAAACCTACATCTATTTCGTCTGATTTCATGGAAATTCTGCCACATGTGTAACTGCACCAACAGCGTCGTGGAATATGTTCCAATCATTTTCATCAAAGGGAGAGGTGGCCTTGGGTCAGTAGTAGGAAAATTACAGACTGTTGTTGTTATTGTTGTTGTTGAATAGAAAATACAATAAAGCGGCATAGATAGTGGCTCCAACTAGTGACCTATGCAGACAACTACGACATTGTTTACATTATACTAGCTGTAAGACGTTTAACTAGTTGTAACCAGTTCACCTGTGAGCGTTCTGCTGCAGGTAGGCGCGCATCTCGCCCAGCGTGGCGAGCTCCATCACGATCCAGATGGGCGGAGTGCTGCATACACCGACCAGTCCGATTATGTGAGGGTGGGAGAACTGCTGCATTATATCTGGAACATTTATATTTATTTATACAACACGAATACGCCGTGAGGCAAATAAAGTGGACATATTTATGTTTTTTTTTTTTCTAACTGTTATCCTACTGCTATAATACTTTAAAGTTTAAAATCTTATAACATTATATTTATTTATTTTGCCCATGTACATGGCCCAGTAGTTAGAACGTGTGCATCTTAACCGATGATTGCGGGTTCAAACCCAGGCAAGCACTGCTGATTCATGTGCTTAATTTGTCTTTATAATTCATCTCGTGCTCAGCGGTGAACGAAAACATCGTGAGGAAACCTGCATGTGACAAATTTCATAGAAATTCTGCCACATGTGTATTCCACCAACCCGCATTGGAACAGCGTGGTGGATTATGTTTTAAACCTTCTCCTTAAAAAGGGAGAGGAGGCCTTTAGCCCAGCAGTGGGAATTTACAGGCTGTTGTTGTTGTTGTTGTTGTTGTATACGCCTTAAATAAAATAAAGTGGATATATCTATGTTTTTTTACACTATCCAACTTTTAATGCCACGAAACAAGTATATGCCTCCTGTTGTATGACTAAAATCAAACTAAGTCAAAAATCCCTTAACATTACATTTGTACTTTATTGTGCATAGTAACATATGTATATTATTTAATTACACCTAGTACATGTCCACATAGCTAAAGATTTCGTTTCTTATTCAAAAAATACTATGATAGTGATGTTGTCTTAAATTTTCGCGATTATTACATATTTAAATAAAACTAATAATAACGGATTTGAATCGCGTATATTAATTATATTTTTAAACATCCCGACGTTTCGAGCACTTTGCAGTGTTCGTGGTCACGGGTAGACTAAGATGACATTTGTCTATTTGAAGAACAAAGGAAATATTATTAACAACTCACGTCTACCCGTGACCACGTCGGGATGTTTAAAAAATAATTAACATACGCGATTCAAATCCGTTATTTATTTATGTACCAACAGAGTATACAGAAAATTATGTAAATGAAAATGTGTACAAAGGGATAACTTATCTCTTACAAGAGATCTCTTCCAGAAACCCTGAATCTTATTATTAGTTTTATTTAAATACTATGATAGCGAATCTCTCACTCACAGGCCTCCTCGAGGAACTTCTCGGCGGTGTCGAGGTCGGCGTCCAGCTTGCACGTCTTCACGGCGACCGGCAGCACGCCCTCCGCGCGCCCGCGCCGCCCGCCCGCGCCCGACACGCGGCACGTGCCTGCGGGGGGGGGGGGGGAGAGGGGATTATAAGTACCCTTGACTATACAATTCCAAATTACGTCCTTTGTGCGCGGGGAGGGGGGGGGGGAGTTACTATGAGTACCGTTGACAATACAATTCAGGATTTTTTATCCCTATCCGATCCGTAGGCGTCCTAAGCACGTCCTACACGATCAAGTCGACAGACTCACTGCCGACAACACTACCCAGATAGGTACAGACAACACACACCGACCCCGCCGACGGGGTCGAGGTCCCTATTTACCGACACGTCGGCGCCTAGGCGCACGACGTTGAATGCACACGTCATTCCTCCCTGGAGTCGACGACGGCGTCCTAAGCCGAGGTCCGGCCTCATAGGAGGCACCCTTAGGATGCGCGTATTCTGAGCCCTTCAGTGGGCTCCCATCACTAGGCCTGAGCATATAGCTCGCCTACCCCACCCGGTGACGCTGTAGAGGCCAATAGGGCCAACAGCAATACACATTTCGAAAAAAAAAAAAAATCAGGATTTATACGTTCTTTGTGCTTGCATATTATTATTACTATCATTCGAAATCCAAAATTTGATTGTCTTGTACGACCTTTTAATATTCAATAATAAGATTGACGTTAGAGATATCAGTGTACACAGAGTATAAAATTATAAATACCTTTGTGTACGTCACCGAACTGTCCGTTGACAATAGAATTCCATAGGCATATTATTAATACCACCCCATTCGAAATCCAAAATTCGCTTGCCTTCTACGCTGTTTTAATATTCAATAATAAGATTGACGTTAGAGATATCAGTGTACACAGAGTATAAAATTATAAATACCTTTGTGTACGTCACCGAACTGTCCTTCCCCGATGATACCCGTTAGTTCGATTTGATTTCGAACCAATTCGTAGTCGCGAACTAATGTAAAGCAAAATAATGATATTAGTCACACACACACCATTATCACAAAACTTTTATCAATCGACTATTTCTTAAAATTTAATTTAATTGCAGCATGTCTATGCAACGTTTCTGAGTCAGAAGTATTGAATTTCTGAAACGCTTTCGTTATGATTTTAACCTACTTTAGTAAAACACAAATTTTAATTCAAAACTTCCATTTGCATCATATAATTTTAGACGACCTCCGTGGTCCAGTGGTGTATACACCGGTTTTCATGGGTACTCCGAGGTCCCGGGTTCGATTCCCGTATTTCGAGTTCAGTTCAGTTCGAGTCGATGTATGTAGATTACCACTAGTTTTCTATGTTGTCTTGGGTCTGGGTGTTTGTGGTACCGTCGTTACTTCTGATTTTCCATAACACAAGTACTTAAGCTACTTACATTGGGGTCAGAGTAAGGTATGTGATGTTGTCTCATATTTATTTATTTATAATGGTATAAGTGATATATGACGTCACAACTAATGGCGACTGCGACCAGCCATATAACTTTTTACTAGTGTAAAATTATTACTGAGTTCGACTACAGCGGTAGTCGTTCGTTACCTGCTGGTGTAGAGTAGTCAGCGTCATCATCCACAATTTCCGCATAGTCCTCCGACAGTAGCGTGGCGGTGGTGTGCGCCTCCCACGAGCTCGTCTTGCCTTCAGACGAACTGCTACTCATCTCCGCTGTAACGTACCACCGACATTGAATACCATCACAAAAATATTTCCTCCTTTCAAGGGATAATCCCTTAAATACTACAATTAATAAATCCCACAAGCTCTTCACCATGATCTACCACGAACATTAATATTATGGGGTACTTCGGTACATTTCGGTATTCTAGCTCTACTCATCATCGGAGATAACATCCTACTCTGGGGTAATGCAGCTGACATTAATACTATTTTTGTACTGCAGAAGAGGGCTATTCGTGCAATTTATAACCCGGGCTCAAAAGATTCGTTAAGGTGTAAATTTAAAGAAATTAAAATAATGACTGTCGCTTCTCAATTTGTTTTTGATAATGTTATGTATGTACGCAAAAATATAAATGATTTTCCCAAAAATTGTGACATACATTCCATTAATACTAGGAACAAGAATAAACTTGTTACGCCTAGTACCCGATTACACAGGGTTAGTAACTCTTTTTTGGGGCATTGTATACGTTTTTACAACAGGATCCCAGAAAACGTTCAACAATTTTCAATTATAAAATTCAAAAGAATCGTTAAAGAGCGTTTGTGTGCTAAAGGATATTACAGCACTAATGACTTTCTAGTTGACTGCACACCTTGGGAATGAGATGATCGCCTCCAGGCTGTTTCAAATAACAAGAATATGTTTATTGTTGTAAATTATAAATTGACATTATAAAAAAAAAAAATATCCCGCTAAGTTTTTTTCGCCGGTTCTTCTCAGGTCTGAGGTATTATATTCCGAACCGGTGGTAGATTATCGACAATCAATAAGAAAGTGTAAACACTTCTATTTTGAATAAAGGTTTTTGACTTTGACTTTGACTTTGACTATGTATGTATGTTCATCATGTAATTAAATATTTTAAATAAATAAAAAATAAAATGAGAGTCAAGATCACCAGTTTTAGGTCAAAACATTTCCAAAAAAGTATGGCGAAGATTGATTCGATTTTGAATTATTATTTGAGGTACTATTTCTTAGAATTTAAACAAGGAACATATATCTTTAATATTGACTGTATTTGTAAATATATACATAACAACAACATAATTGTTTTTTTTTTTGTCTACGTTAACCTTAAATCAAATACTTACTCTTACACTGACAGTTCAGGCTTTTCCATACAGTGGCTTGCAAAGAATGAGAACGTCATCAAAATAAACAGACCATAATCAAAATACCATCATTAATCATTTCAAAACAAACGGTAATAATTAATATTAAAGAAGAAACAAAGGTATTTTCTAATTTTTGGTGATGTAATCTTTCATAACAATATATCTTAATTATAACAAACTGTACATATGTATATATACCGTAATTATAACACGGCTTATAAAAGAACTTTACAGAGTTCTTCTCGGTGGAATCTGCATTCCCAACCAGTGGTAGCTTCACTTAATTGTAAAATGACGATCCAAAAGTGCTTGTAAAAGCCTACTTGAATAAAGCATACTTTGATTTTGATTTGATACTCACTTGCGAAGTGGAAGCAAAATACTAGGAAGGCAGACCCCACCATCAGATGGGAATAATAAATGCACAGGAGAGAGAGAGAGAGAGAGAGAGAGAGAGAGAGAGAGAGATATTTGATACTCACTTGTCCGATTCCAAAGCGATGTCTGCGAGTCCGTCACTAGTCTACAATAGCCGTCTACTAAATCTGCTAAACTTTCTGCAGCCTGGAAATTAGTAACAAACATTCTATAATATATCTTATCTTCTCTAATATATCTATCTTCTTTATAATGTTCTGTATACAAGCACCGCTGATTCATAAGCTTAATTTGTCTTTATAATTCATCGCGTGCTCAGCGGCAAAGGAAAACATCGTGAGGAAACCTGCATGTAACAAATTTCATAGAAATTCCGCCACATGTGTATTCCACCAACCCGCATTGGAACAGCGTGGTGGAATATGTTCCAAACCTTCTCCTCAAAGGGAGAGGAGGCCTTTAGCCCAGCTGTGGGAATTTACAGGCTGTTGTTGTTGTGTTGTTTTGTTGTTGGTGTGAAGCAAACTTGAACTCCAACAAAAGGACATAAGCTACTGTTTTGCTTGACAGATGACACCTTAAAGCGAGGCCGCGAGAACTAACTAGTTTTAAAATAAATGAAAAAGGCATTACCTCAACACTGCTGCACGTAATAGTTAACGTTTCCGTAGCGCCCTTCACTCGCAACTGCAACGCCGCCTTGCCGCACGATGAGTTCGTCTGAATAAAGAAAATATAAATTAAGCTATTAAACTAAATATGGCAACAACAGAAAAAAATGCTGTTGCAAAAAGATGAAAAAATATCTATAAAAAAAACTCTGTACTATTTCCTCCACATATTCCAAGTATCAAGTAAGATTTGACGAGAACTATTTATCATTCCGGATTTTTATAATCTGTGCCAATCTATACGAATATTATAATTATGAAAGTAACTCTGTCTGTCAGTCGCTCTTTCCCGACTAAACCGCCTAAACGAATCAATAGAATTTGGATATGAATGGGAGGACCGCTTCTACAAAGTAAGCCGGCTTGTATTAAACCGGTAAAATATGGGGCAGTTCTTTCGTGTTAACTGTGGTTTATCACGTATTGAGTTAAATGTCGGCTACAAAACTATTCATTGTATGACATGACAATTGTACAAATATTTAAAAGCAGATAAAGTGAGCTGAGCTGATAAGGGGGGGGGGGTCTATATTCAATTGCCTTATGAATTAAATTTGAGCTCCAAAGGACATAGGCTACTTTTCCTGACACATCATAACAGATACCTAAAAACCCGAGCAGTGCCACGGGCGACTACTAGTAACAAATTCCTTTTATTTATTTTTTTCATATATTTTTTTTTTCCCCCAATGTAAGTTGCTGGAGCACTTGTGTTATGGAAATCAGAAGTAACGTCGGTACCACAAACACCCAGACCCAAGACAACATAGAAAACTAATGGTAATCTACATCGACTCGGCCGGGAATCGAACTCGGGACCTCAGAGTGGCGTACCCATGAAAACCGGCGTACACACCACTCGACCACAGAGGTCGTCAATTTTATGATAGAATAGAAAAGTATATTATAATGAGCTTAGCACCTGCGTCTGCGACTGTTGCGTGCAGTTCGACTTTAAGGTCTGCACGGCCACGATGTCGCTGAACGACGCTATCTTCGTGTACGTGGGCGGCTCGCCGGCTTTGTGGGAGACGTACGATATATCTGTCGAATGAAGCATAGAACGTCATGCACGCGTTTTATATTAAGACCATGTATCAACTATTAATGTTCAGTACTAGTAAACGAAGTATGACCTTGAAAGCTGTTGTCAGTTGACCAATCATAGCACGAGTATAACGTTAATTTTTAGTGCGGGAAATTAGTCATGCTGAAAAGATATTACCAAATCCTAGAGTTAATTGGGAAAGCTACATCACCTTTCGTCGTCGTACATCTTGAGAGAGTAGCGTCAGCCTTAGGTCTATTTCAATATTTATTTAATATTTTAACCATATATTTTATATTATTCTTGAACAATATACCATAAAAGAATTTCCTATACGCTTGCAGTTAAAGTTCCCAAACAATACAGAACAGATCACGTCCAAAACTTCGATATAGTTGGGTTTTCGAATGCAGCGGCCATACCTATGTCGGGTCCGATCGCCAGCTCGACGGGTATCGCCCAGCCGGAGCCGAGCGCGCCCGTGAACGTCTCTCGGTCGTAGCCGTAGTGCGTGTGCATCGTCTCGAGGTACTTCAGCATGCAGTCCGTATCGCTCAGGTTTGCCACCTGCGGAAATGATGCCAGAATTCACTATAATCTTCTAATTATGGCAATTGTTTTCGTGGACAAAGGATTCCAAAATTAATACAAATACTCGAGGCATAAGTGTACCAACTGAAGGTCAATTAATTTATTTGCTCATTGGCTAAATTTGGAAATATGGATTTTTTTTATGTTTTAGGTTGGCGGACGAGCATATGGGTCACCTGACGGTAAGTAGTCACCATCACCCATAGGCAATGACGCTGCAAAAAAATACTAACTATTCCTTACATCGGCAATGTGCCACCAACCTTGGGAACTAAGATGTTATGTCCCTTGTGCCTGTAGTTACACTGGCTCACTCACCCTTCAGACCGGAACACAACAATACTGAGTACTATTATTTGGCGGTAGAATGACTGATGAGTGGGTGGGTTTAAGACCAAATATAATTACATTGCAAAATTTTCTGGATGTAAGATCTAAATGCTAGGGAAGAAAAATATCTTAAAGAACAGCATCGGATTACATTTCCGAGGCGTTTATTTCCAGCTGAAGATCACCGTAGTTGAAAACGCTAAGGATAAACAGGATAATTATGCAGCATTTTACCGATCTTAGCTCATTGCAAAACTGACCTTTTTGAACTGCTGCTGTATCGCCTTCTTCAGCACTTTCGGTTTGATCGCTTCGAGCACGGACTTGGGCAGGAACTTGTGCAAACCGAACTCCTTCTCCAGGTACTCGATATTGGACTTCTTGTCCAAAGAGATCTGCATGTCTTTGCAGAAATATCTGCAGCAAGAAAACGACTGTTTTGGGAAACCTGTATTATCTATGGCAATTCTGCGAAAGATTAGGAAAGATTTTGACATTACACGTTTGATACAAATTAAGAGGATTATTTTTTCATGATTAAAACTAAATTAATATTGATTTGAATTAATTACTTACTTTATTTCTAAACAACATATCTGTATCGCCAAGTCCTGGTCGACCATTGGATGATTGGCATTGAGGTAGTCGTGTCGGACCTAGAATAGAAGATAACCATACAACAATATATAGTTTACAACTTATATCACCAAATAAATTAATGTACCAAAAAGAGATACCAAAACGCATAGATCGTGTGTATCTGAAGCAAGGAGAGCGATGTCAAATCAAGAGAAAATTGAGTCGTATGCTTAATTCGTCTCATTATTTAATCTCATACTCGAGGATGAGAGAAAACAATGTGAAAAATGGAAGGAAAATTGTACCACATTCAAATCATCGTTGACGAATAAGCTCAAAATTTTCCTTAGGAGGAGGTCTTTGTCGAGGTAGTTTGGGTATAAAAGATAAACGTCTGAGATTAATTTCAAAATTTACCTGGTCGTAATAATAGTGGAAGGTGACGCGATCCGAGTCGCAGAGGTCGCGAAGATTCGCGGGTAAATAACGCACGCGCAACTCCAAGCGCCACTCGCTCGCCGGCCATTTTGTTATCAGCTCCGATACCGGAGTGTCTTGATGTATCCATCGGATCTAAATTAAATATATAATAATAATATTAACGCGATGTGAGTTGGCCCAAACACAACCACTTTAGTGGACTAATCAGGTCGACGCACAGTGACCGATTATAGCGGTCCTTTCGTATCGAAATCCATGTAAATATTTCTATTTTCAGGTGCCGTATTTTAAATATAACTAGTTGTTTGAAATATTTAGACATTAATCAGGGAGAAAATTGAATTAGTATGCTTTTTTAATACACGAGGTGCCAACTAAACTCTTCTCTTAACTGGAGACATGTCATTCGCTCAGCAGTAAGCTTTTATAAATGTTTTCACTGACAAAGGTACCTGTCAATCTTAATCACTGGTGTTCATTAGTGAGTGACACTCATGCTTACAAGATGTCTTTGTGTGCGTAAGATAGCCAACAATATGAATTATATTATATTTGTTGACATTTGACGTAATTATTCTAGGTAACTTAAACAGACGGACCTTTCCACTGGTGAGCCTGCGTGCCCGTAGCGCGTAGCACGACGCGTAAACCCGATCGCCCGCCGCTAGCCTGGCGGCAAGACATCGCAATACTGATCGTACATCCTCATCAGCGGACGCCCTCACAACGTTGAACCCGCCGTTCGGCAGGTGTACTTTCAACGTTGATGGATCTGTTGCTGCTCCTGCAATAAGCAAATTATTCCTTTAAATTGTTTATGAAACTAATGACTGGACATAATTTGCTTCTTATTGGTTTTTTTTTTTTTAAATATGGGACAACATCACATAAATTACTCTGATCCCAATGTAAGTATCTAAAGCACTTGTGTTATGGAAAATCAGAAGTAACAACGGTACCACAAACACCCAGACCCAAGACAACATAGAAAACTAATGAATTTTCAACATCGACTCGGCCGGGAATCGAACCCGGGACCTCGGAGTGCCATACCCATGAAAACCAGTGTACACACTACTCGACCACGGAGGTTGGTACACATAAGGCAGATTTGCATAGGACCCGAGAAATTTTCCATAAAATATGTTTTACCTACGAGCGTGACATTCTTTATAAGCATAAAAAGATGGTAAATGAGAGGTCTAAACCCACAATGTCCGGTTAAGATTCACGTCGATTCGTTCGAGATTCATATTGGGGAGTCACGTGTCGGTTTCTGCTTTTGAAGTACTACTCATATTAATATGAAAGTTTGTATGTTTGTTATTAAATCACGCAAAAGTGGCTAAGCGAATTTATATGATAATTGCAGATATTTTTAACTTTGCCGTTTCATAAATTCAAATAATTTGTAAAAAATATATTGGTAAAGAAGGCATATTATTCATTACAAGATTATATATAGAAGATAATCGGTATAGCGTGGACTGCTAGTAGGATGTATTATATACATATGTAATTTCATTTTGTATTTTTATATTGAAAAATAGTAAACGATGATTTAGATTTTTTTTTCAATTTTGTAATAGAGATAAACACTGCTTGCAATTTAACTCGTATATAAGTTAGTCAATGTGTGACTTTCTATCCTGGCAAACCGCGTTTGAGAGCAAGTTTCAAATATTGTATATAGTGCAGTGAGAGTGAACCAGTGTAATAAAAGACATAACGAACAGACATCACAGTTCTTGGACCATAGACTTATAGGAGGTATAATTTGTTTACCTTTTTCATACATTGAAAACCACCTTTAATATATTTATTACTAGTCATGAGTCGGGCAAAAAAGTAGCCTATGGAGTTCAAGTTTGCTTCATACCAAATTTAATCGAGTTTGGTTCAGAGGTTTGGTCGTGAAAGAACGACAGACAAACAGAGTTACTTTCACATTTATAATATTAATATAAATAAATATAAATAAATCTTACAATTAATATAAACGCAAAAGTTTTTTATGCTTGGTTGTAATTAACGTCACACATCATTACGTCAGAACGGCTGATCAGTTCTGAATGCAATTTGGCACAGAGATAGATTATAATCTAGAATAGCACATAGATTATTATCCCTAACACTTATAGGTCACACCTTTACACACGGGTGAAACTGCGGGCGGAAACTAGTACAATAATTTACAAAAAAATGACCGGACAGAGATATAAGAACATTAACTTTTTCTATTAATTACAAATATCATTATTTTAAGTGTATCGGATGTACAAGATTTAACATAGTTATTTTTATTACTACAAGTATTTAAAACAGGAAATTTTTCCTTTTTCTTTATTTTTATTTGATGAAGCTCGATATTTCGAATATTATCAACGAATGTCTTGTTCACGAGACTTCCACCAAATAAAATTAAAAAGATGGTAAATATTCCGTTTTAAATACTTGTAAGAATCGGATCTAATTGGACACTTAAGATTTTACGATATATTAAGATATAATTAATAAAATACATTCATATATATTAAAAATAATTTAAATATAAATATGAGACAATATCACATACATTACTTTGATCCCAATGAAAGTAGCTAGAGCACTTGTGTTATGGAAATCAGAAGTAACGACGGTACCACATACACCCAGACCCAAGACAACATAGAAAACTAATGATAATCTACATTGACTCGGCCGGGAATCGAACCCGGGACCTTGGAGTGGCGTACCCATGAAAACCGCTGTGCACACCACTCGACCACGGAGGTCGTCAAATTTAATAATATATATATATATATTTATCCCGCAAACAATTGGCCGTCCACTGAAGGCGAAAATGCATTTAAACTGGCGTCCACCTGCTTTTGGCGTCCGTATACCGGACGCCACTTTTTTAGCTGGTGGCACTGAGGTCCTATTCATCCTAGCTAGCTGTAGTACAAAAATCGACGGAAGGTAAAAGTCGCTTAAAATAGTTGAAATAAAATATTGAAAAGTTCCCGAAGAAATCACCGCGCAGGTGAGGCGCTGCCGCAGCGCGTATATCACACACAGTATATCGAGGGGAATTCCTGACTAGGGATTCGCTTATTTGGCGTCCAAAATTGCGACGTTGCCGTTTCGCTCATTTCACTTACGACTTGCATAATACCTATTCGGTGCTTGATTATTGTTTGTTTTACATCAGTGTGTAGAAATAAACTGTTATTAGAACTTATTTAATGTTTAATAAATATATTAATAATGAATATATGATGAATTCCCGAGGACTTCGTGGAAGAAAATTTTTAAATATTTTACAATAATTAATATTTATATTCATTATTCATAATAATAACATAAAGTATGTCCGTCTGTCTGTTATCTTTTCACGCTTAAACTGCTGAACCGATTTAGATAAAATTTAGTATGGAGACATTGTAGAGAAGAACATAGGATAATTTTGTCTCCAAAATCATACCCTAACGAGATAAAAAAGGAAAGTAGAAAGAAAGAACAGTTTCCATCCACGAAATCATCCTCTAAGGGACTAAAAGGGGGTGAAAGTTTGTACAACATCTATATCAATCGTGATTGGTATCTGTACTGTTAAATCTTCTGTTATCTGTGATTGTTCATGGTTGATAGTTTTCATTATTCGGTGTAAACAAACCGGCGTAAACCTTAGTACTTTGTACAGGCGCCAAATAGCCATATACGGATGCCCAATAGGTGTATACGGACGTCTAATAGCTGTATACGGACGCCCAATAGCTGTATACGGACGCAAAATAGCTGTATACGGACGCCCAATAGCTGTATACAGACGCAAAATAGCTGTATACGGATGCCCAATAGCTGTATACGGACGCCAAATAGCTGTATACGGACGCCCAATAGCTGTATACGGACGCCAAATAGCTGTATACAACAACAAAAACGAGAACAGCCTGTAAATTCCCACTGCTGGGCTAAAGGCCTCCTCTCCCTTTAAGGAGAAGGTTTGGAACATATTCCACCACGCTGTTCCAATGCGGTTTGGTGGAATACACATGTGGCAGAATTTCTATGAAATTTGTCACATGTAGGTTTCCTCACGATGTTTTCCTTCACCGCTGAGATGAATTATAAAGACAAATTAAGCACATGAATCAATGGTGCTTGCCTGGGTTTGAACCCGACCACTGGGCCATCTCGACTCTAGAATAGCTGTATATGGACACCCAATAGCTGTATACGGACGCCCAATAGCTGTATACGGACACCCAATAGCTGTATACGGACGCCCAATAGCTGTATACGGACGCCCAATAGTTGTATACGGACGCCCAATAGCTGTATACGGACGTCTAATAGCTGCATACGGACGCCCAAATAAAAAAACATAATCAAAATAAACTTTATTTAAGTACGCTTTAACAAACACTTTTGAATCGTCATTTTACAATTTAGTGAAGCTACCACCGGTTCGGAAAGTAGATTCTACCGAGAAGAACCGCCAAGAAATTCAGTAGTTACTCTTTTTCAACATTTAAAAAATACAAAGTAGTGTTAGTTAATACAATTATATAAATTAATATATCCTGCTAGGAAGTCAACAGGTATTACCTCCACGCTTTTTTACCATCTATAAAATCTTGTTTCGAATAATATGTTTTTTTACCAATGTATTTTTTACAAACGATTTGAATTTACGAAACGGCAAAGTTAAAAATGTCTGCGGAATTTTATTATAGAATCGGATACCTTGCCCCAAGAACGATTTATTGACTTTGCGGAGTCGGAAACTTGGCGTTATAAGTTTATCCTTAGTTCTAGTGCACGTACAATGATGATCACTAATTTTATAAAAGTGATCAATGTTGCTGTGAATATACATAATATTGTTGTAAATGTACTGTGACGGAACAGTGAGTATTCCTACTTTGTTAAAAACATCCCGAAGAGAGTCCCTAGCTCCATGATTATAAATAAACTGGATTGCTCTCTTTTGTAAAATAAAGACAGATCCAATATCTGCAGCGTTACCCCAAAGTAATATGCCATATGACATAATACTGTGAAAATAACCAAAATATACTAGACGAGCGGTATCAACATCAGTTAGTTGTCTTACTTTTCTAACCGCGTATGTTGCGGAGCTGAGTCTTCCTGTTAGGAATGATAAATGAGGACTCCACTGAAGTTTGGAATCCAATTCTATTCCTGAGAACACCGTAGTATCGGCTACATCAAGACGGTCACCGTTTCAAGATATCTTATAATTATGCTTTCTAACATTGGGTAGGGTAAAAACTACACACTTTGTTTTTTGAGCATTCAAAACTAAATTATTTACTGTTAACGAATTGTGTATCTGTGATAACGCACCGTTCATGTCGTCATAGTCAGTTTTTTTTTGTCAACCTTTAAAATCTGTGAAGTATCGTCAGCAAACACTATATCACAAATACCTTTAACATAGAAAGGAAGATCATTTATATATACCAGAAATAGAAAGGGACCCAAAATTGAACCTTGTACGATAGCCGAGCGATAGTGATCTTGAGGCATACAGTATTATTTGAGGTGGTACTATGTGGCTGCAAGCTACCAACTATAAAATGAAAGCACTGTTCCCAGTAAATTCATTTTATTATAAGTACTATCATTTTATTATTGTTACTATAAAATGTTATAGGTAGACTTTTATGACATACAGGAAAAATAAAATACAGGAGATAACAAATACAACAACATTTTTTTTTTTATGGTATAGGTTGGTGTGCGAGCAGATGGGCCACCTAATGGTAAGCGGTCACCATCACCCATAGACAATGACGCTGTAAGAAATATTAACTATTCCTTACATCGTCAATGTGCCATCAACCTTGGGAACTAAGTTGTTATGTCCCTTTTGCCTGCAGTTACCAGTGTAACTTCTCACTCACCCTTCAAAGTTCAAACCAGAACACAACAATACTGAGTACTGTTATTTGGCGGTAGAATAACTGATGAGTGGGTGGTACCTACCCAGACGGGCTTGCACAAAGCCCTACCACCAAGAAATATAATAATATGATAGAGAGGACATAATTATTCCGATGAAGTTTTATGGGCAGAGCCAATCGCCCAAATTTTTCGCTGATCCTCCATGAGATGTGTATAACAGTCGTCGGCGTAATCCAGGATAGGAAGCAAAAATTCGTATTTACATATTATAACATATTGGGCATCCGTATATGTATAAGCCTTACGAATATTGGAACAAAATAAACGTTGAACTGTTTGTACAGAACAGCGATAGGAAAAGAAAGAGACAACAAACCTAAAGCTGGCAACGTCGCACTTCCAAATACAGTCCATCCTGTGAGGACGCTAAATAATCGATGCCATAGGTAAATTATGATCAATATATCTAGGATGCCTTAAATGTATCATCATGGTTAGGGGTTCAAAAATGTTTGGGCATGACTGAAAGACGAATATCGCGGATTTTCTTTTTATCGGAAAACAACGTATCACAAGGACCTGGAAATCAAAAAACTAAGCAGTATTCATTAAGACATGTTAAGTAAAGTAAGGGGAACTTGGGGACGTCGTAATGATGCACCACGTACATGACGCCAAAAAGGTTGAAGGATGTATATATATATATATATATATATATATATATATATTGCACAAAAAGTGGGATTAAAGCTATACTATATCTACCAATCAGCCTCAATACGTTTACGAAAGGTTACCAGTAGGTGGGTGAAAGGAAAGTGTTTCATATAAATTATATAAAAATATTTATAAATGCTATACATTCATAAATATTTTTAGCAGTGGTTATAATTGCTTTAGTATGTTTACAATGGTTTTATATATGTTGACAATAATGTATATATTTTTGAGAAAAAAAAAAACCGTAATTATCATTGCATATACACGAGTAGGTCAGGTAAACTAATAACACCTAATACCCTATAAAAAGGTAAAAGATTAAAATAGTACATTATGTAAGTATACAATAATTACTTATTATATACATTTGGCAATATACATAACATATATATATATATATATATATATATATATATATATATATATATATATAAAAACTAATTCTGGTACTATAATTAATAGTGAATACAACATTGGTCAAAACTGTTAAGTTTTTTTTAAGTATATATTTTCATTTGACTAAAAGGTTAATTAAACAAATGAATTAGTCGTGAAAATTGCTATGCGTGATACACAGTTATTATATTTTGCTTAAAACATACGTTATATATTACTGTGTTTATATTTCATAATGAAAGAGCGGAGAATCAATTTAATAAGTAATCATTAAAATAAATAAATACTATGCTATACAAAATTTAAGACTTAATTCCTACTGTATTACGGTACATAATTAAACCGTGCAGAAAAATAAAAAACATTCTTGCTTGGAATTTAATAAATAAATATTTAAGAAAGTGGAAAAATATAACTGGCCGGGTAGAAAATCAAATTAATCAATTAAATTAAAATAAAACATGTATAGGTGGTATTCCTAAAAACAAGATTTTTATCTTTTGAATAAAAGCAAATTTCCAGGGGGAGGGCGGTGACAAAAATTTATATAAATATACCAGCTGTAACCGTGTCCTTGTGCGCGTTTGAATTTAACAAAAAATAAAATTTTAGCCTAAATTATTCCTTATTACATCTGTTCATTTTATAAATATCAGCCAGTGAAAGTCCCCTCAAAATCGGTCCAGCCGTTCCAGAGATTAGCCGGAACAAACAGACAGACAGGCAGACAAAAATTATAAAAAAATGTTATTTTTGTATATGTACCGTGTATACATACATATGCATTATATAAAAAGGGCTATTTTAACATTACAAACAGACACTCCAATTTTATTATATGTATATGGATTTAGGTACTTTTAATTTAAAATTTTATAATATAGAGCTATAGTCAGTCAATCCTATTAGTTCGTATAATTGAATTAGACTAAAACATTATCAAACGCAGCATAAATCTCGTTTATATTTGTAGAGCAGGCCGTCAAATAGAGGTATCCATGCTAATCCCCGATCGTTCCATTTAACTTAATACCTTATAAGTATCTTAAAACTACTTTTGCTATGGAAAAGATAAGCCGAAATGGCTTTGTGGATAGACTTCAAACAAGCGCTGCTAAGGTTATCAAATGTTAAATTTAAGTTTCTTTTTATATTATAGATGCGATATGACCCAGTGGTTAGATGGACTGAAATGTACGAGGTTCTATACTAGGCAAGCACGAGTTAATTTTCATATGGCTAATTTGTAAAGCATCGTGATTAACCCTATATGTGTCTGGTGCAATAACGTAATTTGTGTGATAAGCAATAACAACAGTCTGTAAATTTCCCACTGCTGGGCTAAGGCCTCCTCTCCCTTTGAGGAGAAGGTTTGGAACATATTCCACCACGCTGTTCCAGTGCGGATTAGTGGAATACACATGTGGCAGAGATTCTTTGAAATTAGTCACATGCAAGTTTCCTCACGATATTTTCCATCACCGCCGAGCATGGGATTATAAACAAAAATTAAGCATATGGATTCAGTGGTGCTTGCCTGGGTTTGAACCCGCGATCATCGGTTAAGGAGCACGCGTTCTAACCACTTTGCCATCTCGGCTCTGTGATAAGCAACGTGAGCCAATTTTTTCTCCAAGGGGAGAGGTAGTATTTCCAAAATTATTAAAAATAAAAATTTATTACAAGACCTTTAGTACAAGACAAGTACTCGTACGAAATCAGGCAGACCTACGTAAGCTAGGAATTGAATATTGTAATAAGACAAATTATATAATTGTTATTTTATATTTATAGTCAAGTCAAGTCATATTCTCTAACGAATATACAATTAGCATACCGAACTTCTAGGAATGTAATCGGTGGCGTCAACAAAAAAAATCGATTACCATTCAACACCTACCCGTTCTTAATCCCAAGAAGCGTCTTTATATTACTACATTATTCAAATTTATGTATAATCCATATAAACCGTCAATATATCCGTTATATAACTGACGGGACGACTTCTGCCAAGGTTATATATATATTTAGAAACAAGAGCTAATAATACCTTTATAATACACAACAACTTTTTAATTGTATTATAGAAAACTTATTTTATTGTATATTTATATGCGAACTTTTTAAGTATCTTTCTAAAAGAAAGTTAACGTTCAAGATCCTATTACAAATCTTTAATTAAATAATAATAATAATTGATACTACTCCAATCAAAAGTTTGAAATTCTTTTCTCCCTCTTGCGTACTAAATATTTTTCAATAGCAGTGAAAGTAATTACGAAATCAGCGCTATTACACTTATATGAGAAATAAAAAAATACCTTTAAAAACAAAATTATATTAACAAGGAAATGCTATTAAAACGGAAATTTGTGTGTGCTCGTACATAACACTACCATTCCGGCAAATTTATATTATCGATTTTTACTGATGGTAAAATAGTGTCATCTAAGTAGAAGAACTGCTGGGCTAAGGTTTGAACCCGCTATAGGTCATGATGGACGTGTTCCAACCACTGGGCTATCTCCACTCAAGGCAGCATATAAACCCACTCAGTATATTATACTGAGTAGGTTTATGTAATTTATCTATGTATATTTAAAGTATATTATACTTAAATGTATATAGATACATTATATACATAGATACGGGTTTGGGAAAACGTATTCTAGAGTGGGGACTGCGTCTCGGCAAACGTAGTGTAGGACGTCATCAGGCACGGTGGAGTGACGATTTACGCAAAACGGCTGGGAGGAGCTGGATGCGAGTAGCCGAAGAAAGACCACAGTGGCGTGCATTTGGAAAGGCCTATGTCCAGCAGTGGACAGATATGGGCTGTTGAAAATGATGATGATACGGGAATCCCCCAATCACTCGGGATGGAGCATAAGTAGCCGGGCTGTATCATCCTCGTCAGCACCGGTGTCGCACAAATAATAAATGTCACAACATACCTTATATGGTCTCGAGTTCTATGAATAAATCCATGCAATTCGATTGTAACGTAGTTATATGGAAGAACATCATGTAGTTGAGATGCAAATAGTGTAGCTCATTGAATAATCAAATTGTATAGTTCAGTGGAACTCGGCTAAGTAACTCACGGCCTGGTAATGCGACAGCGTTAAATTACCGGATAATTAGGTTTCCCTGAGATTTCCACGAGGAAACTTCTATAGAGATCTTATTGATTTTCTTCTCGGAATAAAATGTAGCACGCGGATGATTTGCACGGAAAATTTGCCTTCCGTCTATTCTCGATAGTATTTGTCGAGCAAAAGTGGAACTGTTTGGAGAACTATTCAGAAAGAATTAAGTTTACACTCACCGTAAACACGATCGTGAAATATCAGAAAAGGTTGAACGATGGACCTATCATATAATATCGCTGAGTTCATTGTTGATAAAAGACGATTCAAAAGTGCTTGTAAAAGCCTACTTGAATAAAGTATATTTTGATTTGATTGCGTGCGTTGTATGGACATAATATGCAATAGAACAATTAATAAAAACAGTATTGAAATAAAGTTGCCGCACTATATATCTGATTATTAAATGAAGCTATTGATAATTTAATCATACGGCATACATAAGGCACACAATTGTATAAAATACCAATTTTGTCAATTTTTATGTGTCTGTTTGTTGCGGCTTATCTCTGGAACGGCTAGACTTATTTTGATGAGACTTTCGCTGGCAGATAGCTGATGTAATAAGGAGTAACTTAGGTTACAACAATAACGTTTTTATCAAATTCAAACGCAGACAAAGTCGCGGGTACAGCTATTTAATAATAATCGAGTGTAATCGTAGCGATCTCTAAAATTGACATTATAATCATGTCCAGCACCGATAATTGAATTTAAATTAACTTCAAATTCAACATCCGTATCTAAAACTCGTCAAACTTGTTATTCTACATCTCTATCAAGGCAACTTCCGATTTTTTTTTAACACATTTTTTTTTGGCACCGGATACACTTAAGAAACGACTACCACCGGACGTATATATCTCATTAAGTTCATATTACTTTTTAGTACAATCTAGAAAACTAAATTTAATTTGCTTTAGTATACTACAACTATAATTAATTAAACCGCCAAGTTTATTACTGTAGCGATAAGATTAAAAAAAACTTAAAGGGTTGTTATGATTACGCAAATCATATCAAAACATTAAAAAAATGATTTAAATGATCCCCGTTTCACGTAAGGTTAAGTTGGAATATTAAACGAAGATAGTAGGTTCGAATCCTTGCAAAGGTGACCATAATTTCATGTGCTTATGCGGATTGTTTAAATCTCCCGTGAGATGTGGACAAAAATTGTGATCACCATGTGTAAATAATTCACAATGGAGTTTCCATCAAAAGGAGGCTTTAGTCCAGTCGAGGAACACTTATAGGGCTTAAGGCACGTACTCTACCTTTTTTATATCGTTACTTGGAGAGCCTACAGCTGATGTAACATCAATCACAACTCGTAACGTTTTATTTCGCTTAAATTTCGTGACAGCGACGCGGGTGGAAGGATGTCGCCGTAGCCAGGCTGGATAGGCCATAAATATATGTTATCTGTCGTTTTACCGACCGCCATAACCCATAATACAATACATCAGAGTTATTCATGAAAGCCCCCTTCCTAAACAAACGTTTTCTAGATATATACATAAATGTTCTTTAAATCGCTTGATTAAAGTATTGAGTTTGTTGTTGGTTCTTTCTAAAGAATAAAAATAAAAGTGCTCGTCTAATCTCTTATACAAAAAATGATGTCTTTAACCGTCTACATGGTGGTACCTCCTGTAATTATGTCACGATAAAGTACACCATTCGGATCGATATTTAACAGCTCCAACTAAAATCAAAAACTATTTGTTTGTAACAAATCTATATTTCGATATAGATCGTATCGATCGTAAGCGATCCCGTGGCGTCCGCCGAAAGACGAAGAGGGTACCGCTGGTTTTTTAGTGCGTAAACCCGGTGTGCTTGGGCGCACTCGGCGTTCAGGGCTCCGGGGAGTGCTCCCCACCACTTTCCATCACGTGTGGGAAGCGCGTAATGCGTTTTTCCAGCGAGAAAAAAAAAGAAAAAGCTACCACCGATTCGCTACACTCGATGAACTGATGAGTATCTCAGTTTCTCTTCCATTAGGTAAACACATATGCTAAGAACAGCTGGAAGCCATTTGGAGAACAGATCAAACGCAAGACGATGATAGAATAAAAAAAATTCGGATGATAAACGAACAAACGGACGATAAGAAAATTGGCTAGAATAACCTAAAGACCAGTTCATCTCGTGCTCTGTGAAGGAAAACATGGAGAGAACTAATGTTTCGGATGAAATTGTGCCATTTATATCACCATATTGGAATAGGATACTGGAATTAGCAAAAACCTGCTCAAAGCTTAGCTCAACAAAGAGACGTTTGCAGCCTGCAATCTTACTGTTTGTTGTAGTTCTACCTCTTTAACCGGACATGACAAAATTCTGAACTATATTTGGTAGAGAAACCTTAAAATGGACCGCTCGTTAGTAACCACGTGGCCCGACAGTCGGCGCCATCGGAAGTGGTGACATCAGCGCCGGGCCCTATAATGACGCTTCCTGTCATTTTCTTTTTAGTAGCGGTTAACGAGCGCCGAAGTGTCTTATCTATTCCGATATTCTGATTCGAATGTAACAATCTTAGTGATATCTGTTTTACATAATTATGTTCAAATCTATTTTAATAACGTTTATTTGAAATATCTCTATCGCTTTGTTTATAAAAATTTGACGAACAGAGAGACTTACTATCTTTAGGCTTTATTATATTAATATGGATATAATAGTGTTCAGTAACTCCAATATCCTACAAACATTAAAACTTTTAAATATGACTTTTAAAATCAGCATATTATTAACAATTAAGACGAACGCATATCAGACGAACAAATTAAAAAAAAAAATTATCGCATATTCGCTGAATTTAGTATAATATTCAAATGTAAAAGTTAATTAAAACTCGATACAAAAGCGAACGATGGGAACCGAGTTGTTTCAAGTTAAGATCTGTTACGAATTTTAACTTTTAATTAAACATCTTTGTATAGTACGACACAACTTATATGTAGCATCGGCAAATGCAATAAAACCGATTAATGCCGATTTATACAACCAATAGAAGCTCCCTACCGCGCCATTCGATGCTATTCTCGCGTCAGCCGAAAAAGCAAGTGCATGTAAATCGACGTGTCAAATTGACGAATATATCAGGTCATATGATATTACAAGTTATTACTTTGTCCAAAGTACTATTAAGTACTATTATTACGTTTGTCCAAAGATCATATTACCATAAGAGATAAATGTTGATAATTTGGGATAGCGTACTAAATTCGGATGTGATCGGTTTTACGAATTTAGCCGATGCTAACTATAACTATACTTTGCGAGTGGTATGATAAAACTCATTATGGAAATGACGTTAAGAGAAAAATGCGTTCACTGTTTCTGCCTTTCAGCGCATCGCGACCTTGGCCCGTGTTTTCATGCATTTTCAAGTGTTACGTCAAAAGTAGTTTTCTCAATTTGCGAGCAAATGTGCCGGAAAAACTGGGTCACAAACAAAACGTATACATCGGTTACTATATACAAAAAACACTATTTTTTGCTTACTGGTAGTAGAATTGTTTAATTAATATTTGTTCTTAAATTTGAAATCAATTTGCTTTATTATTTTTATTATTATTCATAAATTATTTTATTTTAATAATTATGAAACTTGTTAATTTAAGCACATACACTAACTAATTGTATCATAATTTCATTCTTTCAACTGTTTTGTCTGTGATGTTACTTTTTGTTGAATTCATTGTCATTTTTTAATATATATATAATTAAGAATTATATATATATTAAAAAATGACAATGAATTCAACAAAAAGTAACATCACATATATTTTTTTTTGTAATTATTGTAATTATTTTAACAATTATTTTAAATTTAGACGTGTTAAGAAACAGAGCAACGTCGCTTTGTCAGGCGTTAACAACCCACACTGTTCCACAGTTACAGACCATCGCAGTTATTATTGTTAACATGTTATTAATGATGATATGATGCTTAAATAAATTATTACTATTAACATTCATATATTAAGCCATCGTAGAAATAAATAAATAAACATATAATCAATATTTGATAATATCACATACATTACTCTGATCATAATGTAAGTAGCTAGAGCACTTGTAGTATGGAAAATCAGAAGTAACGACGGTACCACACACACCTAGACCCAAGACAACATAGAGAACTATTTAACGTTTCTACATCGACTCGGCCGGGAATCACACCCGGGATCTCGGAGTGGCGTACCCATGAAAAGCGTTGCACTCGACCACGGTGGTCGTCGTAATGTTGATTTCTAAGTAACGAGTATGACGTCTGGTCTATTTCATTCGAAGTACATACAAACAAATAGGCTAATAGATATGCTAAGTTATGCACTACAAACAGTTCTTCACGAATACATCTTTATTCATTACGAAACATTGTAACTTAACTAATTATATCCAGTTTAATTTTACTCCCGAAGTTTCCCCATTTTGTCGTGAATCCGTAATGAATATCACAAATTAATCAATGATCCGAGAGTTACAAACTCTTTTACATTACACTAAATTACAATTTATTAATGAGGATTTTTAAACAAAAATACTCGTATGGCAATTGCTATAATCACTGTAGATCTGGTAACACTTTCCGACATTTTATCAATAAAGTGTTGACATTCGTAAGTTTTTTTTTGATTATTGTTAGGCTGTCTAATATGACTGCATATTTTTATTAACAGTCCGTAGAACAGTGAAAATTTTAGGACGACGCTTAAAGCCTCCATAGTTCTTTTGAATTGTGATTCCATATTATATCAGTGATGTTGGGGAGCCGTAAACTATCGGATATCCGAAATATAAGCCATTCTCTACTATATTGTGTATGTATTATACATATAAACGTTCCTCTTGAACCACTTATCTATTAAAAAAAACACTTCAAAATCCGTTACGTAGTTTTAGAGAATTAAGCCTACATAGGGACAGAGAAAGCGACTTTGTTTTATGCTCTGTAGTGATTTGATGAAATAAGTATCATACCGTGCCCAGACGCAGGTGTGGCGTGTCGCTTGGGCGAGCCGCCCTGCGGCGTGGGCTGCATCGCGCGCGCTAGCGGCCCCTCGCCGCACCGGCCGCCGCCCTCGGGCTCATGGCTGTAACAAAGATATACACATAAGTACACATACCACAATATGATCTATATTTTTCAACTGTAAATTCTATTTTTGAAATAAGTGTTAGGCGTTTAAATAAAACTAGTTATTACGGATTTTAATCGCGTATATTAATTATTTTGCAATTTACAGCGTTCGTGGTCACGAGTTTTATTTAAATGTGTAATAATCGCGAAAATTTAAGACAATATTAAGTGTTAGGCGTATAGAATATAGGATAATTATTATTATCATGAGAAAATATTATTGTTTATAATTCTTATGGTTATAAATAATAAATTTAAAGAAACAATACACTCATGATTAATAATAATTAAATATTTTCTATTGGTTTAATTTTTTTAACAAATTATTTATTTATCATAAAGTATCCTTACATACGAGTACAATATAAAGAAAAACAAAAAAATGTCTTATTTTTTTATTTTTTTTTAAATCAATTAAACATATTGCCAGATATAAATTAAATTTTTAATATTTGAATTTAGAATAGAGTAAATTCTCAAATATAAAATCTATGCACATATTATATATAAACGTAGGTGTCGACGAATGGTCAAAACTGCACGCATCGCCACAGTTGCACTTGGTCACCTCGTTTTAATTATCCACAGGCTGGTGGCTTTGTGTGGAGCTGCCACAAGGTACAATAGGGTGTCCCCCTTTATAGGGGGGAGTTCCATCGATTGGCAGCATTCGGAGCATGCAAATGCGCTGCGTGTATGTGAAAGGGGCTGACAACCCTTTTAGTGGTCGATTTCGTTGTGTTTATGTATTAGATTACACGAAACATTGCCTTACAGTTAATTAAATAATACTTTCACCATACATATTACAAAATATTAAATATTTTATGATAATACATTAATTTTTGCATTATGATTAATTATATAAAATAACAAGTTCTGACTGACTGATTCGTCATAGCCGAACGTAAATAACACAGGTCTGCGAAAAAAAAAATTTTTTCAGCTGCAGGAGATATTTTTACTGAAATATACGTTTTAAAGTGCGCTGATTTCAAAAATGACGGCCATTTTTTTCTATCACATAAGGATTTTTTGCAAATTCAAATACAAAAAATTGGTTAAAGCACTCTTTTATTCAAAATTTTCAAATAATAAGTTTTTATTTTTAAAGCTAACGATACATTAATTTAATACATATACTTATTCATGTTCTTTATTAAACCTCTTCTTCTTTTGCTTGAAACTTTGAGGAGTGCTTTTCCTATTTTCATCTTCAGTTTCTCGCTTAAGCAGCCAACAGTAGTCAGCAAGCATAGTGACATCCCATCGCCCTTGGTACCTTCTTTCGATATCACGGACATCCTGGTGAAATCGCTCCCCCTGCTCTTCACTGTAAGCTCTACGGTTTTCAGGAAAATATTCTATGTGAGAGTATAAAAAATGGACCTTCAAGCTCATCTTGCAGCCTTGAGCTTCGTATGCTGCTAGCATCCGTTGCACAATGGTTTTATAGTTAGGATCCTTAGTATTTCCCAAAAACTTTCACACTACGTCCTTGAACGACACCCAAGCTTCTTTTTCCTTCTCATTCAGAGTTTTCACAAATGAAGGGTCCGTTAAAAGTTTTTTTATGTCGGGGCCGGTGAAAACTCCCTCTTTCAACTTTGCTTCTGACAGCTTCGATGGCCAATCACTTTTTTCCAGTGCTGTTCTTTGGCTCTACTATCCCACAAGCATAAGAAGCATGGGTATTTGGTATAGCCTGCCTGCTGACCCAAAAGCATTGTCAGTATTTTGAAGTCCCCACAAATCATCCTTCTTCATCAAAAGATAAATCTGAGCTTGATTCACCCGGAGGCGGTAATGTAGCTTCGTCCTCCCAACTCACTGGGGTATTCATCCAAACTGGAAGGTGGCAGCGGGATAGATATCTCGGAGCTATTGGGCATTGGAAGTATAGCTGACTCAACATTAGGATAAATTATGTTACTTTTGTTTTTTGAATTGAATCAGTTTACGTCAACTTAGCAGAAGAAGCAGCCTGTGGTGTGATTTTTCTGCTCACGCCACATCCTAGGAATTCCAAATCGAAAAGAATTTTTCTTAGCGATATACGTCATTAGACTTGTCTCAACATGTTAAAACATTTCCAATCTCACCAACAGCTCAGGTGCTTTTTCTCAATTATCAAATAAAAATCATATAGATTTATTACTAATGAACAAATAAACTGCAATATACATAAAAACGAGTCGAGATGGCCCAGTGGTTCGAACGCGTGCATCTTAACCGATGATTGCGGGTTCAAACCCAGGCAAGCACCGCTGATT
The DNA here is from genome assembly GCF_905220365.1 of Vanessa cardui. Classification (NCBI taxonomy): domain Eukaryota; kingdom Metazoa; phylum Arthropoda; class Insecta; order Lepidoptera; family Nymphalidae; genus Vanessa; species Vanessa cardui. The sequence goes on from NC_061146.1 coordinate 5,142,851, forward strand.
CATGTGCTTAATTTGTCTTTATAATTCATCTCGTGCTCAGCGGTGAAGGAAAACATCGTGAGGAAACCTGCATGTGACAAATTTCATAGAAATTCTGCCACATGTGTATTCCACCAACCCGCATTGGAACAGCGTGGTGGAATATGTTCCAAACCTTCTCCTCAAAGGGAGAGGAGGCCTTTAGCCCAGCAGTGGGAATTTACAGGCTGTTACTTTTACTTTATACATAAAAACTTATGTGATATAATAATTTGAATATTTTTTCTGTTTTTGGGAGGCTAAAATCTGTAAGAAAATGTAAAAAAATCCTATGCAGTTTTTTGGTCGCAGACCTGTGTAATTAAAGTTAGGTTAGGTTAGGTTACTTGAAGTTTGGCGAGTAAGTAGGATCCATTTTATAAGCTTATGAAAACTCAACAATGCGTTCTTTGGTTAATATTCCAATGCAGTTTCCGTACTAGCTATAGTCGACAGTTTAGAATCTGAGTATATTTATTGAGTACTTATAATTCAGTAACACATTACATGACCATATATGGTAAAAACATTAAGTATATAACAAGCATATACAGTGACATATTATGTATGACTTGACAAAGGGCTTTAAAGGAATCAATGTGGAATTTGGTCCAATAGTTGGCGGAGCCTTTCGAGACATTCCACCAACGATTGTACCAAGATAGTTTAAGCGTGTCATCTTGTTAATGGTGACAGAAATAAAATCTTCTAGAAATCTTGAAATGTTATTTAAACGAACACCGTTAAAAATCATTAATATATTATTATATTGTTTTTATTATTTATTGTTACAGTGGCAACACGTAATTACACATATAGACTTGTGAAAGTTTCCAGAAACTTGATATTTTCTGTAAAAAGTGTGTCCTAAAGTGGTTCTTGAGATACAGACTGGTGACAGATGGAAAGACAGACAGCGTAGAATAGTAATAGGGTTTTTAACTTTTTGCTACGGAACCCTAAAAATACCGTTAACTAATTCGATTGATTACATATTCACATAGGTAAATGTAAGCGTGGTTGTCAACATGTAAGCTCGCTATGGAATCCTATCTATATTATTATAAATATTTATTTCAAAAGGAAACAAACAGTACAACGTGGGCAAGAGAGTGATTCATTTAGAACAGGTTGAGACATGTTCGACGTGAATCACAATAAAAGAAATTAATACGATTTTGTTTGTCGCAAATGTTTTAGATAAGAATGAAATAGGTGACGAAATACTTACAGACATATAGGTTATCGCTGAACGTTATAATCTATAAGCTTTTGCGCAGATACGTGCAAAAAATTATACTTTAGTCAAAACAAAACTTAGACACTTACCGCTGTCAAAATCAAATTATTTTGGATAGATATATGTAAGTAAAGGCGTCATGGAATCCGATTGGATCAAACTTGTTTTTAATATAGGTATATTATTTCTCAAATAACGGAGACAATAAAATAATTTTGACGTAAATATTGCTGCTGATAAATCTGCTAGTTTAAATAATATAAATGAGTAGATACGTATTTAAGCGTTTCTAAATATCCTACCCCTAAGGGGTCGAAATATATATCAATGTGTTGATTAAGGGGTCTTAAATTAACGCAATATTTTAAGTCATATGTAAACATATCCTTGAGCATGGATGTGGACGGATATAGAGGTAGAGGACGACCAAGGAAACAATGGATGGATTGTGTGAAAGAGGATATGGTTAGAAAGAATGTTACTTGTGAGATGACGTCTGACAGAGAAGTATGGAAGGAGAAGACATGCTGTGCCGACCCAAAATAATATTGGGATAAGGGCAGGAGGATGAAATGTTATCATATTCGATTTTCGCAGCAGTAAAACATTGAGAAAAGGCTGATACATTTATGATGAAGTTTTAAATATATATCAAATCACATTCGTAACATTTCGTATGAGTGTAGCTTACCTCATTGCGAACTAAAATTGCATACGACGATGCAGGTTGAAGACCTCAATATGGATCGCAATAAATGATAACGATACGGCACTTGTGAAACTGACCATTAGCTTAATGTTGCAACCATTTCATATCATTGTGATAACGTATTACTTATATAATACTAACTAGAACACTAATTAGCCGTTCGTTTGGGGATGTTAGGTATCCTATGTTATTTTACGTAACACTGATATTATAAGCCATTTTTCATGGTGATCTATTGAAAGTGTTGTAATCAAATATACATATATAGTCATTATTGCAACATTACAATGGAAATGCAATACTATGACAAGCAAAAAATCGTATGCGGTATTTAACGGAACACACATACAAATACCGGGTGCGTTCTACTAACATATTGTCATTTACTTGGTGGTAGGGCTTTGTGCAAGGCGCCTGGGTAGGTACCACCCACTCATCAGATATTCTACCGCTTAACAACAATAGGCAGTATTGTTGTGTTCCGGTTTGAAGGGTGAGTGAGCCAGTGTAACTACAGGCACAAGGGGCGTAGCATCTTAGTTCCCAAGGTTGGTGGCGCATTGACGATTTAAGAAATAGTTAATATATCTTACAACGACAATCAGGTGGCTCATATGCTCGACCGCCAACCTATTCCATAAAAAAAAATATATTGTCAGTTTAACGTAATCGAATCGAAACCGTCGTTGCTATTCAGTCAAAGTTGGATCGGAATATAATCGAAATCGTTTCGGGTTTGCACAAACCCGTCTGCTTAGTAAATAATTAATTATTCTACTAGCAAACAACAGTACACCAGTCAGTGAGCCAGTCTCTACAGGCACAAGAGAACATCTTAGTTCCAAAGTGCTTCACCAACGCATAAGCGATGTAACGAACGGTTAATATTTCTTAGAGCGCCATTGTCTATGGGCCGTCGTGACGATCACGACGGTGGCAGACTAGCTCGTCCTCCAAACTATACCATTAAAAAAAGAATTGGTCCTATATTTTTAGCGATAATTAGTCGAAGTTACATCTCAATGGAATCACGAACATATAATTACTATAAGTAAAATAAGTATAGGATTGCTATGTGGTACGTACAATAGTACAAACATGCAACAAAGTAATGTAATTATTGTAAAGGTCGACGAACTTACAGAGGTAATTCGCGATTTGTAAACACAAACTAGTTCAGCACTACGTAATTAGGTCGGTTAATTTATGTTCTGCAGCATCGTCTAATTTGAAAGCGTGAGTAAATACGGTTGGATCTGGAGCTTTTGTATCAATTGTTACGTCTGAAAATCTGAGGCTTTTTGTCTTGGCATCATTACATAGTATAAAATAAAGTCGCATTCCGTTGTCTGTGCTATGTATGCTTAGATCTTTAAAATTACGCAACGGATTTTGATGCGGTTTTTTTAGTAGATAGATCGATTCAAGAAGAAGGTGTTTGTCTATAATACATAGACAGTATAGTAAAAAAACATTGATAATTTTAGATTCCAATGTGATGTAAAATGTAAATAATCAAATTATGTATATTTAGTATCACTATAAAAACCCGTGCATAGCTAGGGCGGGTCGCTAGTTAACGATATGAGCTTAGCAAAGTGCATGTTATGGAGGATTTCCTTCGTGTATTAACCCTTAATCTTAATCCTACATTTTCCTATCATCCAGAAAACATCACTGTAAGGTATAAGGCTACTTTCGCATTATTATAGTAAATATACATACATATAGTATTGCTGTTTCCATACAAAATATAGATTTTTTTTATATTATGTGCATTAAAAACCATTATCAATTCAAATAAAATCATTGGCATCTAATTGTGACGTTTTCATATCTTCTATTTAGAAAAAAAATAGATCAATGAACGTGTTCTAAATTTAAACACAATTAATGTAATAAAAAATAAAAAAATAAACAATATAATGGACGGCGAGGAAATTAAGACGTTTGCCTAATTTGAATCGGAAAAAATAAAAAAATTTAGTAAAATCGATATAAAACCTTTGTAATTAAACAATGTCGCCCGTAAAGCTACGGATTAATAAATGTACAGTAATGAAATTCAACTCAACGTTCGAAACTACCGTGAAATACTGTCCGTCTTTATTTTAAATTGGTTTCCATAAACCCTCGTTATGATCTGCGATGTTGAATATTCATTACGCGATGCCGCGCGAGTGGACGTCAGTACTGATTTTGTACGATTTTTTAACCGACTCTAAATGAGGAGGTTCTGTATTTATCTGTATATATAGTATTTATGTGCGTGAAGAGGCGAGATGGCCCAGTGGTTAGAACTGCATATCCCAAATCTCATAGAAATTCTGCCACATGTGAATTCCATAAACCCGCATTGCAACAGCGAGGTGGAATATGTTCAAAAACCTTCTCTACGCAAAAAAGAGGAGGCTTTAGCCCAGCAGTGGGAAATTTACAGGCTGGGCCATTGTTTATACTTATTAATATTATAAATGTGAAAGTAACTTTGTCTGTCTGTCTGTCGCTCTTTCACGACCAAACCGCTGCACCGAAATTGATGATATTTGGTACGTACGTACGAAATATATGACACATCGCGGCTAAATACAAAAATATATCATTGCACTATCACTTTGACGCCATTTTCTTATGCTGAAAACAACAGTTGAGATAAAGGTTATTATATTATATTTACAAATACATTTGAAAATATTTTATCGGATATATGTATCAAACTTTAGTCGTACAAGACGCCCTTGACCCGCTAGCTACCCACGCTTTTGATTAGTTATGAATTAGCAGTCCATTAAAAGCCATACACGTGTCACATTCCACATATATATTATTAAATATATATGGCCTTATTTTATAAACTATGTACTAAAAATGTCGAGATTGCCTAGTGGTTTGAACGCCTATCTGAACTGATGATTGCGGGTTCAAACTCAGGCAAGCACAACTGAATTTTCATGTGCTTAATTTGTGTTTATAATTCATCTCGAGCTCGGCGATGAAGGAAAACATCGTGAGGAAAACCTGCCTGCGTCCAATTTCAAAAAATTCTTCCACATTTAAATCCACCAACCCGCTTTGGAGCAGCGTAGTTGAATATGCTCCTAATCTTCTCCTCAAAGAAACCGTAGGCTTTTGCCCAGCAGTGAGAAATTTACAGGCTGTTATTATATTATATACTAGCTGTGCCCGCGATCTTGTAGTTATTTGCCATTGAAAATTCTGCCAAAATTGGTCTAGCCGTTCCAGAGATTAGCCGAAACAAATAGACAGACAGACAAAAATTGTAAATAATGTTATTTTGGTATGTGTACCGTGCATACATACATATACATTGAGTACAATAGAGCTATTTTAATATTACAAACAGACACACCAATTTTATTATATATATAGTAATTAGGTGTAACGTAAACAGTAAATTAAAAAAAAATAAAGTTATTTGCTATACATATTTCATTCCACCAACCCGCATTGGAAAAGCGTGGTAATATGTTCCAAACCTTCTCCTCAAAGGGAGAGGAGGCCTTTAGCCCAGCAGTAGGAATTTACAGGCTGTTGTTGTTGCTATACACATATGAATAGGAAATTCTATAAATACTTAAAGCTCATACAGCTTCGGTACAAGTTTCTATAATAAAAGTGAACAAAACAAATAGGAATTCTACAGTATCGACCTTGGTTACCATAGGAACCGTGGTCTTATTATAACCTTCAATCACGATACAATGAAACACCACATTAATTCCAAGCTTAGAACTGTTAAGCTTTTCTCTAGACGCGAGCTTTATTCAAATCCATCTCTTAAATGTTCTAATTAAAATCAATAATATATGTAGTAGATTATATATAAGTATAGGTAGTAGATTGTCTTTACGGTAAGCAACACACTAGTAGAAATTGTGTATGGAATAGCTACACATAAAAATAGTTTTTAGTCTCATTTTGAACAGCTTGAGAACCCTTAGATGTGCAGAAAAATATAGAAAATTTTTAATTGCATGTTATTAAATCGTTATGATTTAACAAGGAATTAATTTTAGAAAGCGGAAAAATTTACTGACCACATAAAGAGCGGCGCTATGGTTGTATAAAAAACAGATATACATTAAATTAAAATAAAATCTCTCATAGGTTTCTAAATTTTTAAAAATCCTATGAATAAACGCGAAGTCCCGCGTGCGACTCTCTAGAATCAACTGAATGCCTCAATTGGCCAAAACTGATGCTTAATTCAATTTCCAAATGTGAACCACTCATAATAACAGCAACATACATATACGACATACACTTTTGGATATCTTTAATTGACAGTATACAAAGCGTCTTCGTCTACATGTATCATTTCTACAATTATTAAAAAAAAAAAAATTTGACAGATAAGTACAAACAAAATCGGAATTGTAAAATATATAATATAATAGGTATTGTGTCGACGTCCGAATATATTTTGCGAATTAATTATTCATTGCACGTAAATCATAACGTACGATTGGTACGCAACTTAATTACAAATATACGCTAATTAAGTTTACCGATGTCGACAATATTTATATACGTAAATAGGTACAAATATTGTATTTAATACTTGTTTCGAGAGTAAATAACCAATGAGGGTTGATTATAGATTAAATTAATTAATTAATAGCCAATGGGCATTGAGTATAATTAATTGACGGCGTCGCGGTTGGTCCAGTAAAAGCTGCAAGAAACCGTCACTCGACGCTCGACTGGATTGTAAAATCTTGAAACCTTGTTTGTATTATGTCTATCAAGTATCAATATATCTATATAATAAAATTGTTCTTTTTGTTAAATTAAAAATAGTTACAAATATAAATTATTGTAATTAATGACGTATATAACTTTAATATATCTATAGATAGATTTCTAAAGTCGAGTTTCGAGATAGGGAACATTTTCACATAGCTCGATAGAAATATTACAATCGTAGAAATATGAATATTACATAAATATAACACGTATGCCCATCTATTATATTTATTAATTAAATTGCATTAGGTATATTAATAGTTTTCGATGGTTTCATTATTTATTATTTGAATTGCTAAAGCAAAATCCTTTTGTATTCTATTATATTGCATTATCCTTATGATCTTTACAAAATAAATGCAAAAGTAACTATATCCTTCATTCTTTCACTATCAAATCATTGAACTGAATTTGACCAAATTTGATTTGAAGCCTGTTGGAATCCCTCGCGAGCAAGATCGGGGACATTAGCTGAATATAAATATAGTATTCAAAATTAAAGAAATGATCTACATACTATTCCATATTTTACTCAAACAAAACTTATCACCTGATCAGTATTATTATTTTGTGTGAACACTTTCATAAAGTTAAAAATAATTTGATATTAAAAATAATACATGAAGCAGAATTATCGTAGTTCTTACGTAACTAACATCCTTTATATTATGGTATGTGTTAACAGCCTAAGTTTTACTTAACACATGCTTATAAAAGCATAAAGCATGCTTATAAAAGTATGTGTTAAGTAAAACTTATTTTCAAAAGCAAGTATTAACTGGACAATATAACTGATTAAAAACAAAAGGTTGTCACTTTCAATTTCATTTGAAGTCAGACTCATTTATAAGAAATTATTTCCACTACCATCATTAGCCACAATTAATGATGTAATAATTTAATTAAGTAATTAGTGAACATATTAACCACTTACAGTAGTGTGACGGCTCTTTGTCATTTATAAAATAAATTAATCACTTATTTTAAGTCGTTAATTAATATTGTCATACTTGCCTTAATAATAATACTTTCTAACATATGAATGAATAAGAAATTTCACTGTATTTATTAAATGTAAACACATTGACACATTGTCTGAGTAAGTAACAATGAATTAATCACTCTGAAATATTATTATTATTACAAAAGCTTTATTTTAATTAAAAATTTAATAAAACATCTACTTATTCTGTAATACTTTAAAACAGGTTATATATAAAACACAAATACTTTGAACCCAAAAAAAAAATTTTTGTTTAAATTCCATACAAAATATTTAGACCCAACAGTCTAAGCAAAACATCCAAAACATTTATCTTAAATCTTTTCCTAGCCTACAAATATTTTAACGAAATATTGAAAATTACAAGAAGGAAGAGAGAATTAGGACTAACAGACTGAAATACTGCGAAAAGCAATAATAAATTGAGATACATTTAAGAAGTAAATAGATATAAAGCTAGACGTTCAACCGTACATATTAAACTACACCATAATGCAAACTCACTCATATTAAATTAACATTTAATAATTAATCATCCAAAATGTATGCAGAATCATGAATCAATGTTAATTCGGATCTATCGAATTCCATCACAAACAGTTGAAGTCGCATTTAGTACCGCTTATCCAGCCTTCGAAATAGCGCCCACACGCCACCCACATCGTTGAGCGAGGTGGAGACATTTACGATAACGAGTGTAAGGGAAAGTGTACGAATTAATTAATTCCAGTCATCAGTAACTTGATTACGCTAAGATGTAATTAAGCAACGTACACTTCTTATATACCTGAGAAACTGGATCCATCTGTAAGCGTGCCTGATTGTTCGCTGATATAACAAATAGGACCCAAAATGATACCCTAAATAGTACCAATAATGTTCGAATCAATAAATTATTTTACAATCGTATTTAAAAATATGAAAGCTTATTCTGGTAAAAAAAAAATTAGAATTAAACTAACGAACCTTTTTGATCGAACCCTGGTGTATCTCCACGTGTTGCTGCTGTAGTGTCCTGAACTCGAAGGGCAAAGTAGCAGTTGGAGACTATTCGGTCTCGGCTGCCTTTGTTTCTTGGATCTCAATTTAACAACGTCATCCTTTTTAGTTTCTTTAACCGGTGGCTTCTTAGAATCTACGCTCCATCTATTCTTATCTTCTAGACTGTTTCTTAATTCTATCCCTTCGTCCAGATTCAAATGATCTAGCTTATCATTAATGAAACTTCTAGATCGTAACAAATCTGGCGTTTCGTCGATTCTTCCATGCTTTCGTATTTCGATCGGCGATGTCGGAGGTCGTCTCGGTTCGAATACGACTTTTGAATATTCGCTGCTGCGACGCCATAATCGTGGAGATAATGGCCAAAACCGCCCATTGGGCTGTGCAGACTCCATTACCATTTTTTAAACACTTTTTATTTCGTTTAAAACACAAAATATCGATTTAAAATTAACACTTCGACTTTATCGATGCTTATTTCTGTGTAAACGAGATAGAGTTACCAGTAGTAATGAATAATATAACACTTATTACGAGCTTAGCGAAACACGTAATCTTATTATAGACGAACGTGCGTGATATCCGAAAGTAATTCATTGACTATATGAGGTTGGAGCGAAATGTGCATAACAATCCCCCACCAAGGTACGCAATCACACGTTACGCCTACGAATTCCAGATAAAACGGAACGATACGAATGAATCAAGTGTCATATGTAACGCATCACAATAAGGTATCGTCCGTACCTTCCGATGAATGGAAATAACAATTGCTTATCAGATAAACGAATGCTACTGGAGTATCCGAAGCGGATACCGGATTAAGTGCTATGATTTGAATCATAATCACGTTTCTTTTGTCTATTATATTATCATTTAACGCGTTATGATTGGTAATGATATACTATGCAATCCTATTAAATATTACATTATAATACATTTAAATCTTGGAATAGATTACTAGTTATTTTGAAGTTACATGTAGATGTTGTAAATTTTATATGTTTTTTTCTCTACAATAAATATTATTATTATTATTTCTTGAAAACAGTGAACGATGTTTAAACATTTATTTGTTGTTGGGTTTTTTACCAATAATATTCCTTAGTAATTTAAGGAAATACTTCTTTAACTTCCGAGAAATGTAATTGTTTTTCAAGAAATTTATGAAACACGAAGACAGCACAAGTGATAAGTGTGCTTTTTTAGGAAACACTTGACATTGATTTTCTGAACTTATCGTTATCAATTTATATTGCTTTATTATGCTTGTAGTTTCAGTGTCATTGACCCCTATTCTCATAATACATTTAAGATACGATAATTTCGTAAATATTGTAAGATAATTTTATCGTATTATTTTAAAATGACGTAAGCGACATGTATTGATTCAAATTGATGTTTGTTTTGTATGACGTATTTATTATTTGCTATCAGTGACTTGCATTCGTAATCAATTTTATAAAGACTTTTCGTTATCATAATATGCTTTTATGTTTAATTTCTTAACCACAAGTATGTGTATAACTAATTCATTGGTTTTGTCGAAATAGGTATATAGTACTCAATTTATAATACTGTGGTTATGACGTAATAAGTAAGTGCGTAAACTCCGGGACCTCGGAGTGGATGAGATAGAGGATATAGAGATAGAGTTGGTAGAAAAATCATATATTCAATACAAGATTTTATAGATGATAAAAAATGGCGGAGCTAATATCTGTTGACTTCCACGCAGGATATATTAATTTAAATAATTGTATTTAACTAACATGACTTTGTATTTTTAAATGTTAAAAAAGAGTAACTACTGAGTTTCTTGCCGGTTTTTCTAACTAGAATCTACTTTCCGAATAGGTGGTAGCTTCACTTAATTGTAAAATGACGATTCAAAAGTGGTTGTAAAAGCCTACTTGAATAAAATTTATTTTGATTTGATTTGATATAATTTCCCAGCCGAGTCGATGAAGAAAAAATTCATTAGTTTTCTACGTTGTCTTGGGTCTGGGTATTTGTGGTGTCGTTGTTACTTCTGATTTTCCATAACCCAAGTGCTTTAGCTACTCACATTGGGATCAGAGTAATGTATGTGATGTTCAATATTTATTTATTTGACTTAACCATAAATATATATTAGTTAAGCATCAGATTTCCCACAATCTTGTCAAGCATCTGCATCAAAAAGGGATAACCATAACATGATTACTGTATGTAATGGGTCTCGGTAGGATGTATTCGAATAACATTGCATACTAAATGGTCGCTCAGGAAACGGCGACAGGACGTCGCCTATTCGCCATTTTAATACTCGGTATAAATATTAGAGTTGTCTGATGATGCTTATGATAACATCTCAAACATTTAACAATATTAAAATAAAATTTATTTTAATTAATATTTTACTTAGTGAGCTGAGATGGCCGAGTGGTAAGAACGCGTGCATCTTAACCGATAATTGCGGGTTCATGTACAGGCAAGCACCACTATGTATAGGTGCTTAATTTGTGTTTATAATTGATCTCGTGCTCGGCGGTGAAGGAAAACATCGTGAGGATACCTGTATGTTTCTAATTTCATCGAAATTCTGCCACATGTGCATTCCACCAACCCGCTTTGGAAAAGAGTGGTGGAATATGTTTCAAACCGTGTCCTTAATGGAAGAGGAGGCCTTATCACAGCAGTGGGTAATTTACAGGCTGTTACTTTACTATTTTTTGAATATTTTCTTGGCGAGCCGCCGCCCCGGCTTTGCACGGTTTCAATGCTGATACCAAATTTACTGTGAATTTCTTAAAATGTTCACTGTTTTTCAGTCATTCTATATATATATATAGAAGGACTATATATATATTGTGCACTTATACATATGAACGTTCCTCTTGAATCAATCAATCAATTAAAACAAAACCGCTTCAAAATCCGTTGTATAAATTTAAAGATCTAAGCATAGATAGAGACAGACAGCAATAAGCGACTTAGTTCTATATAATGAATGCTATCATTTTTATTAATACGCATAAACAAGACAAGTGTTTCTAATACTTAAGACTAGATAAATAAATTTCAAACGAAACGAAATTTCTTTCACATTTTACATTTTATTTGGTAGGTGGTGTTATATCAATTTGTGCTCTACTTAGTAAACATTTTTCGATTAATATACTTCCGGGCGAAAGCATTATGTACGATAAACATCGTAAATAATTTAATTAAAATTTGTGAGGTCACAAATCACAAATAAATAGTTCTGGAGACTACACTATTCAATCCCACCGTCTATGATACTTTGTTTTGTACACTGGGACATCCTGGCAGACCATATATGTAATAAATATATTCAATAAGGCATAATTATATTACAGAAAGTTTCATAACGGAATACCAATCGTGTAGGTATATTGGTCTGGTGATAAATTACATCTACAAAAAAGGCCGCCTAATGTTGTAGCGGCAGGAAGCCTGCTTGAATCGCAGGAAATAAAAGTATACGAATACGTACATTGTATAGAGACCGTCATTTCTATGAGTCCCTGAGTCAGACGATACGATTCTCGAAATCAACGGCCCGATTGAGACATCGGGGTGACCTATTACGTATCGCCATACGATTGCTATGGCACTGAATGACAGTCCAATTACGTTATTGTGAACTTGTTCTAATAATTGAAATTGACTTTGATTTTATAAGTAAACATGTTTAAAGTAAAAAGTAAAGTGACAGCCTGTAAATTTCCCACTGCTGGGCTAAAGGCCCTCCTCTCCCTTTTGAGGAGAAGGTTTGGAACACATTCCACCACGCTGTTCCGAGTTGGTGGAATGCAAATGTGGCAGAATTTCGGTGAAATTAGTCACATGCAGGTTTCTTCACGATGTTTTCCTTCACCGCCGAGCACGAGATGAATTATAAACACAATTTAAGCACATATATATTGTGGTGCTTGCATGGATTTGAACCCGAAATCATCGGTGAAGCTGCACGCGTTCTAACCACTGGGCCATCTCCGCTCTTTAACACGTTTATTACTTAAACACGATTAATAAGTACTTTTACTAGAAATTATTTATTGCTGAAGGTGTGTGTTAATGAATGATATAGTTTGTCGAGATGGGCTATATGTGAGATATAGACTGTTGAATTCCAGGCAGGAAATTTTCATACATATATGATTGTATTTAACTTACATGACTTTGTATATTTAAATGTTGAAAAAGAGTAACTACTGAGTTTCTTGACGTTTTTCGCGTAGTATCTATATTCCGAATCGGTGGTCCGATCTCATTTAGATGATATACAATAACACAATAAGGTTCGTAATGTATGACAATATCATACAAATACGACCGCAGTCTTCCAGCAGACATTCTAAGTAATCACTCAATGATATTTTTGTCCCAGTATTAAAACGGGGGAACTCGCATACAATAGCCGGAACAAACAATACAGACAGCGTAATTGGTAACATTGATATACTTACCTCGTTATTATTAGCAAGCGATTTTGATCGCTATTGTGATACGTTTACGGAGTATTCTCGTTTGATCAGTGGTGGGTAATTTTGTGCACAAAACATGGGACTCGAAACAGCTACATATGGTATACCTAATATCGTATTCATTGTGATCGATTGACAGTTGCTCGGAAATTTAAGACGAGACGTAGGCCTTATAAATATTAGACATACGATATAGTATATCTATATGAATATTATGAAGGGGTAAAGTATATTTCTTCAGTGGACAAGTAAATGGATCACTTGATGGCACCACCACCCATAGACAATGGCGTGGTGTGGCGTGGTGTCGTGGGAACTATGACGTTATAACCCTTGTGTCTGCAGTTATACTGGCTCACTAACCCTTCAAGCCGGAACCCAACAATACGGAGCACTGCTGTTTGGAAGTGAAATATTTGATGAGTGATAAGCTACCTAGATGATATGTATATATGAGATGAAAGATAGATAGATACAATATTCCTAAGTACTATATGGTATCAATTATATATCGTATGTTAGAGATAGCCACCGACTTTACCGAACGTGCAAATATATAATGAACTCGATTTACACAATTAAACAAATGGGTTATTTAGATCTCTGGGTACATTTAAATAAACATTTAACACGTGGTTAGCTTTAGCTCAACACCTAATTAACATATTCTTCTCGTGACAGCATGAGTTATGATACCATTAAGATTAAGTATATAACACCTGTATATACTTTTTCTATTTAACTACTTGGTGGTAGGACTTTGTGCAAGCCCGTCTGGGTAGGTACCACTCATTCATCAGATATTCTACCGCTAAACAACAGGACTTGGTATTGTTGTGTTCCGATTTGAAGGGTGAGTGAGCCAGTGTAACAGGCACAAGGGACATAATATCTTAGTTCCAAAGGTTGGTGGCGCATTGGCGATGAAAGGAATGGTTAACGTTTCTTACAGCGCAGTCTATGGGCCATGGTGACTTACCATCAGGTGTACCATATGCACCAGTGGATCGCCCCACATTACACTGGCTTAATCACAATTCAATACGGATCACAGAAATATACCAAGTAGGATTATTTTGCTAACGCTCCCCCCCATGTAAAAATAAAACCTTGTCAGATCGATGACAAAATAAAACGATCATACAAAATGTATTTCACTGAATAAATTGTTTAAATCATCCTGTCACTCGTCATCGTACAAAACGTCGAAAACTCTGCTAACGGTACGAATTTAACGGCACGTTTGATGCAAATGTCGAAATCTTGACGGATGGTACAACCCGCGTGACGGACGCCGTCAATCATTTCGGAAAAGAATTTATTTTTATAACCAAAAACGAATTTTCTTCTAAATCAAATTCATGCATCCCATAGAGCTGAATATAGATTTAGCAACGATATCAGTTACGTTAGATAACAATGAATATATATTTGATTAATTCATTAATTCTTCTTTCAAACACAAAGATCTTGTAAGTTGCAGATTGACGCTTAGTAGAATTATCTCTTGTAAGGTATAGATCTCTTGTTGTCACATAATTATCGTTGTAGCCTAATTAAAATGATAAAAATATAAACACTAAAAAATATAATCCTATCTCACCAACGCGTCGTTCTTATCTTACCTTACTATATTTTATTATTTATAAGAAATAAATAATATATGAATACGAATACTAGCGCCTTGATAACTTCTTATTAAGACAAACGATAGATTATTCGACCCTACGTTGCTAACTTCTAAGCTTCTGGAAGCAACCCCTTCAGTTCTCACTCGTGAAAACACAAATGGTAAAAAAAAAAATACTTACAGTGATAATTTCTGATAATTATGATGCAGTGATTTTTAAATTTACTTCTAAATCATTTAATACAACAGTTTTTCGTCGTTTTTTCTGTACTGAATGCACAGGTTTTAATACTCGATTTCCATAACTACTTTTTTAACGTATGAGGCCGCATACTAGTATATGAATCATGCATATATGAGCTTATTTATAGAACAGATTAAAATTAAAATTCATATGTACACAAATAGATACAATCCATAAACAATTCACGGCGATTAAAACGCTTTCTGTAACATTGTGGTAATTAAATATACATATTATGTACATGTATGTATGCGTTTTACACACACGTACGTCTATTAATACAGTAATAGACAAATAGAGTGGTTTAAAAATTTAAATTTCAAAAACAGAACAAGCATTCCATTTTAATTTAACAACGAACCTAGTCTTCTGTCTGAGCTATAGGGTTTTACAAGCGCTATTTCGCGCAGCAAAGTTTATACACGATTATGTAAGATAAACTGTTCCAAGTTTTGTTTTGAGACGCGTCTGTCGGTACGAGTACCGGAACAGACGAACTAAACTGCCTTGTGATTCTATTGGAATATAAACAAGCTTCATACCGCAAACTGTTCCGTACTAAAGATTCTTTATCAATATCTATTCTACATTTATATAATAATAAAATTGGAGTGTCTGTTTGTAATATTAAAATAGCCCTTTTTTACTCAATGCATATGTATGTATACACGGTACATATATGAAAACAACATTTTTTACAATTTTTATCTGTCTGTCTGTTTGTTCCGGCTAATTTCTGGAACGGCTGGACCGAATTTGACGTGACTCTAACTGTTATAATAAGTAGTAACTTAGACTACAATAATATTTTTTTTATTAAGTGCAAACGCGTGCAATGGATGCGGGCACAGCTAGTTAATTCCTAAAAAAAAGCATTAAGCAGAATTAAATAGCTTTTGTGAATTTGAGAGAGGGGAAGGAACCCTAATCAGCAACGTATCGCGATAGTATATCGATTACATATACAACAACAACAACAACAACAGCCTGTAAATTCCCACTGCTGGGCTAAAGGCCTCCTCTCCCTTAGAGGAGAAGGTTTGGAACATATTCCACCACATATTCATATAATATAACATATTCCGATGACATATAAAGTTTCATAATTAATATTTAAATTTATAGTTTTATTATTCGATGTCGTAATTGTGTCGTCCTAACAGAGTTTCGGCTACAGCGGCAAGGACAAGCCAATGAATGCAGGATCTCGCAGATTTCAAATAAAACGATTATTTGACGTGCGCTCCTCTCTCGACTTATTTCAACTGACACATTCATAATTAATCTTCATTAAAATGGGCAAGTTGTTATCTTCAATCGAAGAGGTAAACCGAGCATTAATCGAACTGACCCAAACATAGCAACATTCAAACATATGATTGATAGCTTCATCGATATGAAAAACTCAAACGATACAAAAAGTAATTAAGAAAAATTGTTAATTATCTATTACAAAGTATTATTAAACTTCTTGAATATAAGTTTTCTTTTATCATTAGTTATATATTTAGAAAGACTATAAAAGCTGTGTAGTCGAGGTGGCCCAGTGGTTAGAACGCGTGCATCTTAACCGATGATTGCGGGTTCAAGCCCAGGCAAGCACCGCTGATTCATGTGCTTAATTTGTCTTTATAATTCATCTCGTGCTCAGCGGTGAAGGAAAACATCGTGAGGAAACCTGCATGTGACAAATTTCATAGAAATTCTGCCACATTTGTATTCCACCAACTCGCATTGGAACAGCGTGGTGGAATATGTTCCAAACCTTCTTCTCAAAGGGAGAGGAGGCCTTTAGCCCAGCAGTGGGAATTTACAGGCTATTGTTGTTGTTGTTGTTGTTTTTATGAAAGCTGAGAACGCGAAAAACGTAGAGGCCAAAAGTTAGCCACTAACTACAAGCGTACTAGTAGTAGTAGGTATGACATTCGGCAGATGTCAACCGTAGCTGTCATTTGTTTTAGTTCATTTGTAGTAGTTGCAATACACTATCTACATATATAGATCTATATTATCTAAGATTTTCTCTTATTGAACTCAATTTATTATTCTTAATTACGCGACAAAATTGACACATAAAGTTACTTTAAAAAAATAAACTCAAAGAGAAGATTTGAATATTTTAGTGCCTAGAATAGTGTATAGAATAGAATTTAATATATAATTCGTGCTACACTGGTTCTCCTGGTAAACCGGAGCAGAGCAATATAAATTATTCACTGTTTACCGATAGAATAGCTGAGGAGTGGTTTGTACGTTGTTTCCACAAAACCGTACGTGTGAACACCAAGAACCCACTAGAATGGTTAATTGTCTGTCTGTCTTAGTATTTGCCAGTAAGCCTACATAAAGTAATAGCCTATTAATGCCTCATGGTTGGACTTCAAAAGCCTTTCCCCTTCTTCATGAGAAGATTAGGAGCTTATTCCAGCACAGAAATTCCATGCGAGCTGGTGAGTTACATTTGATGTATCCAGACATAAGGAGGCAGAATTTTCTGACGGTGTCCATCTCCGCCGAGAATTAGTTGAATTTTAAACCATAAATTTATACGAAAATAGAGTGGTGCTTGTTTAGTAAATACGAGTCGTTGTTTCTAACTTTTTTTGTAATATATGTTTTAATTAAAATTGTTAATTTATTCGCATTACGTTAAAGGATGACGTAACACCGATGTCGTGATAGAGGAGAGCCGTCGAGTGAGCGTGACTCAAGCACCAACTTCCAGTTAAGTGCTTGAGAGCTTTATAAGCGTAAATAAAGGTTGAAGGTTGTATTTTTTTTCTAGTTTTAAAGCATAAAGTGTTGAAGTAGATTCTTTATTGAATCATTTATGAAAATGCCCATTTTTCCCTTGAAACTAAAATTTGTTTCTGTTCAGAAATAGGGCAAACTTTTCCACTTACACTTTCTACCAACCATCAGGACTATTTAGTATAATTTTGTTCTGTTTTGGAGGATGAGTGAACAAATGTAACTACAGGCACAAGAGATATAACATCTACTACCAAGGTTGGTGGCGCATTGGTGATGTAAAATATAGTTAAGAATGTTTTACAGCCAATGTATTCAGACGATGGTGAACAATTGCCAAACCGTACGTCCAATTTCATTAAAAAAATATTGCTCCGAATTGGTTCCAACTCAATGGACCATTGGCCATCATTATGTCGAGTTATTTTTACAGTTCTTCTTAGATTCTTGGTGATAATTTAGGAACCGGCGGTAGAATCTTGACTATCAATAAGCAAGTGATAATACATACTGAATCAAGATTTTTGACTTTAAATTTGTAGTTCATGGTATTAATATTTTATTACTTTTAAAGTCATTTTATGATCTTATCTCCGTGAGTAACTTAGATTGCATCTCGTAAAAAAGCTCCGTTCTCAGAATGCTATTTTAATTACATTCATTATTAATTACAATGACAGATCATTATTTCAATTATATCATTAGATAATTTAATTTTGTATAATTTCGAGTTTATGAGACTAAAATAGAATGTTGATTTTCAGCCGATTTTATGTATCTAAACTAATAACTATAATTCGACAAATGAGGTGGCATTATAAAACATCTACATCGTCCACTGCCTTTTTGACGTCACATTTATATGGACCTCTTTAGAGTAATAGGCTCAACAACATCAGCCTGTAAATTCCCACTGCTGGGCTAAAGGCCTATTCTCCCTTTAAGGAGAAGGTTTTGGAACATATTCCACCACGCTGTTCCAATGCGGGTTGGTGGAATACACATGTGGCATAATTTCTACGAAATTTGTCACATGCAGGTTTCCTCACGATGTTTTCCTTCACCGCTGAGCACGAGATGAATTATAAAGACAAATTAAGCACATGAATCAGCGGTGCTTGCCTGGGTTCGAACCCGCAATCATCGGTTAAGATGCACGCGTTCTAACCACTGGGCTATCTCGACTCTAACATCTCTGGTTTCCCTTCAAAACGTATAAATCTTTCGCCTTTTAATAGGCTCAAGTACTAAAAAAATAAATTACTCGTGTTATCAAATGAAAGGGCTTAAAGAAGCGAGCGAGGGCTTAAAATGTTCAGAACAATTAAAGCCCATACTCGCCGCTTTATTCACATTAACACGATAATTATAATTCATATTCGTGACCTTTTAATAATGGCCGTATTATATAATGGTTGTTAGTAATTCTTTATCTGTCATGTAAATGTTTTATTATCAAATACATAAGTAATTGAAAGTTATGACTCTCGACCGATAAGTCATTCTCAAACTATTAAACTGTATATGACATCGTAGCATGAGGGGCAATAGTCACGCCAGTTTTTCTCATTTTCGTCATAACCAAACAAACTGACACGATCAGCGGGAGATCAAGGGTAAGTTTAACGATCGAACAAGACAATATTTACTTCCCAAAATTCGAATAAAAAAAATAGTTGTCTGGCATGCTAATGAAAATTACTTGTCAAATAAACTGCAGCTTTACCCCATAACCTAGAACCTTATTAAAAATATGAAAGAAAATCTGTCTGTCTGTCTGTTGCTCTTTCACTGATATACCGCTGAACCGAATTGGACGAAATTTAGTATGAAGCAGACTTGAACTCCAAGGCAGAACATAGGCTACTCTTTTGCCCAAGAAATGAAAAACCAATCCCCCAAAACGCGAACGAAGATGCGGGCGGATAAGTTAAAAAACTAAATAAAAACACGTAAATCATGATCATTGCCGAGGTTTAATTAACGTCGAGCAAAAGCGGGCGGTACACGGCTAATTTAATATAAATTTACGGTATCAATTTCTAAAATCACTCACAATATTACACGAGAGACCATTAAAGCGTTGCTTTGTTTATTATTTATTAGCGAAACGATATTATGTGCGGGATTGGAACTGCGCCAAAGGATGCGCTGAATCAGAACTGCAATCAAAAATGTTGAAGATATTACCACGTTGTGTATTTCGATTGAACCATTTCTTTGAAACAACCGAATGGATAGATCGTCCAAAATATTCGGAAAGAAATCGTATGACAAAAGAGTGAGACAAAAAATGCGATGTTGTCGAATCAATAGAGCTATTTTCTATGAATGAAATATGAAAATATAATATGCGACATTGACTTTCACAATTATAGTATTCTTGCAAAACGTATGGGATACATGTATTGAAGATTCGTACTAAATCTATTTTCAAATTGATTGGTCGGTCGAACACGTCAAATGCATTCTGTAAATTTCCCACTGCTGGGCGAAGGCCTCCACTCCCTTTGAGGTGAAGGTTAGGAGCAAATTCTACCACGCTGCTCCAATGATAGGGTTGTTGTTTTCACATGAGGCAATCTTTCGTTAAAATTCGACACATGCAGCTTTCCTCACGATGTTGTCCTTCATCACAGAGCAGGAAATGAAGTATAAACACCAATTAAGCACATGAAATTTCATTGGCTTAGATTTGAACCCGCAATCATCGATTATGATGTACGTGTTAATTATTGACAAAACCAAGCACCTCAAACAAAACCAAAACTATCTTTCAAAAGATAAATCGTAAATCTTATAAATTCAATACAATATGTAATATTGAACTTAGTGAATTATTCCAAAGCCATAATCGCATCAAACCGCAAGATCATTAAAACGAGCGAAGCGGTGTTGTTTATTATTTATTAGCGGGTGCGACTGGAGCCTCGCCAAAGGATCCGATGAATCAGAACAGGGAATTCCTGTAGAGGAGCTCGTTTGTGTCATAGCGACATCGATGTTACACTTCCTCGACGCCTCAGTCTTTGTTTTCAAATTTATTGTATATATATATATTATTAAAATATACACATATCCTATATATTGAAGATTTGTGATGTTATGATTCATTTCGTATTCTATAGTGAATTATTCTTGCTATACATCAATTAAACTGTTTACACTTTGTATTAACGATACTAATAAAATTACAGTCTCTCTTTGTCATAACAAATAACCGCTTTTTACTAAATGCATATATATTTACTGTAGATATACTAAAATAACTATTTTTAAATTTTTGTCTGTCTGTTTGTTTGTTCTGGCTAATCTATAGATCGGAACGATAGCTGATGTAATAAGGTAAATTTAGGATAGTTTAGAATTACATATAAAATTTCAGTTTTATTTATGCATGAAGACACAGCTAGTAATATCAGTTATTATTCATAACTGCGTCGCAGGTTGACAGATCGATGACTTTTTGATTCTTTGAACTCGTAACCGACGCCTGTCACTCGATTATCAGGTCAGAAGTGATCTCTTCCCAAGAACATGACTCGCAATTTCTTTTCCTCGAAAGTATTTTGTACTCACGTATAAAATGAAAAATAATGCTTCATACCTAATGTCAAACGAACGAAACTTTTATTCGATTTGAAAGTGAGAAATGAGAAAATATCGAATATGTAACTAATGGCAATACAGGATACAGAGTAAACAGCGGGAAATGACCAAAACTCTGTTCAGGCAATTTAGCTAATGGAAGAGTCACGCCCAGAAAATGAAGTAACAACACACATTCAATAAAATGCGACTAATGAAAGACATTCTTAAAATATAGTTAAGAACATTAAAGGGGGACTTAAAGATGAGATGAGATTTTTTACAGATAATGATTAGAAATTAATTGGAAAAGAAACAAAAGTCAAAGCTGACTGAATCTTGGCGCAAAATATGACATTATCGTTACTTAAAAAAATTCAAAAAAGTAGACTCTTGATGTCTAGATTGGTACAAGTACGCGCACAACTTCAGAATAATGTATATAATATTTGAAATTAACGCCTAAGTCATTCAGGTCATTCGAAAAGAGAACTCAAAAAATTAACCTATATTAACCTAAATTAGAAACAAATATTAATATTATATAAATATTCCAATGTAAGTTATCGTTGGATTATTAAAAACAGTTATTATTAAAGAGAACGTTACTTACTGATCAATCATCATAAAACGTCAGACTATAATAACTAAAATACCCTAGGCAGAGGCTCTTAAGGCGCGGTCCGCGGTTTTCATGGAGATACTCCAAGCGTTCCTTGCAAGGAACTTGAAGTATCCAATTAAAATCAATTGGAATATAAAGTGATATTGTTTTGGTTACCAAAGTAAGAAAAATATACAATACTTAATTAATCTGTAAAGCATATCTATCTAGCATTTTCGTAGCCTATATTTAATGAAATTCTATTTACGAAAAATTACGACTTTCTTGAATTCAGAAAATTTTGTAGACCCCTGTTTAGAGAATGGCGATATTACAAATTTTACTATACAAAATAGTTTAACGTTTCAACAGCAAAAAGATTTAGAAACCCCTGAGCTGTGAGCTAGGTTATTAAACTCAACACAACTTACCCAATGAGTCATTGTCAGTTAGTTAATTGCAAATAAAAGTGATGAGGCAATAGATACAAGACCTACTGCACGAAATTGGATCACGCCATCCTAAATTCAATTCAATAACGAAACTACGTCAACGAATGACAAATCGGAGAATGGTTATGGGATTAGCCTCATAAATGAGTTTTTAGAGTCTATTATTACACCGTTGCGTACTAATGTGACTATAGGTTTCGTGACGTGGATATTTTTTGAAGATTCTGTCTGTCAGTTGCTCTTTTACGAGGAAACGACTGAATCGAATTTGATGAAACTTGGTAGGTATAATAATTGGACTCCAGAGTTCAATCGAGAAAGGACATAGGTTAAATTTTTGCGTAATGACTGATGACAAAAACACGAGGAAAACCGTATGCGACAAATAGATCACCTACATTTTCCTTGATTCGTTTACAAATATTACAAGCTAGAGACCCGTGCTATTGTCCACGTACTACATACAAAAATCGTCCTTTCAAATCACTCTATCCATTAAAACAAACCACATCATAATCCGTTGCGTAATTTGAAAGATCAAGCATACATAGGGACAGACAGCGGCAAGCGACTTTGTTTTATACTGTGTAGAGAAATGTAAATTTTCTTATAGTACCTTCACATTAGCATCCGAGCGTGTATAATATCAAGTATTTACCACCTGACATTTAATTTATTTTTAAAATTAATAAGTTAATAAACGAGACACGCGTTCCAAAAGTTCTTCCTGAATCTGTCAATTTCTTTAAACTTTGCTAAATCAAAATACCCGATAGGGATCAAATAAAAAGAAATATCAAGTCGGGTAGCTGATAAAGCGGCAAATTTTATTGATGTAAAAACAGTGAACGATCAAAGTAATTAAGATAGCCGGCGGTGATAACGTTTCCTCATAAACGTCGCTCGCATACCGCGTGTCCCGTAGAAAGTTATTCCAAACTGGTCGGATACCGAACGAGTACGTAGGCCAAGATCACACAAGTAATACGATAGATCGTTTTATTATTGTAACCTAATGGTTAGAGTGAGTATATCTTAACTAATGATTGCGGGCGATCAAACCCAGCCAAGCACTGAATTTTTATGTGCTTAGTTAGTTCTACTCGAGCTTGGTAATGAAGGAAAACATCGTGGGAAAATCTGCTTGTGAATCCACCAACCCGCACTGGAGCAGTGTGGTGAAATATGCTCATAGCTTTCTCCTCGTAAGAAAAGGATGACTTAGCCTAGCAGTGAGAAATTTAGAGGCTGTTAGTACTATACGTGGAAAAAAAAAACATTTTAAAAAACTGCTCTTATTGTCGCAAACATTTTCTGTCTGCGTAATTTTTTAAACGTTTTTTTTTTTATATATTAAGAAAATCCAGTTGTTATCCAGTCGAAGTCTGATCGGCAGAGATTCGTATCGTAATCGTCATAAATTAGTAGAATTGCTCGTTTTATTATAATGTTATAGTCCTAATACTTTTCTCAATAAATAGACTATCTGAAGCAAAAAATTTCTTTTCAAATGGACTACAAGATCTTGAGATAAAAACAGATTTAGCTTTATATAATAGCATAGATTTCTTTATACTCTTTCGTTATATGACATTTGTTTATTTTTATATATTATAGTATAGAATAAACAATCAAAATCTATTTGGATTTGATCGAAGGTTATTCTGTTAAATTCCACATTCAATCCAGAATCATCTCGGTGTAATCTATACTAATATTATATACACGAATGTAACTGTGTCTCTCTATCTGTCGCTCTTTCATTACCAAACCGCTGAACTGAATTTGGTGTAATTTGGTATGAAGCAAATGTAAGCTCCAAGGAAGTACATACGCTACTTTTTTGGCTGACACATGACAACCAAACTCCTAAAACGCGAACTAGTGTACGATATTGTATCGAAATATCACAGAAAATTGGCGATTATTATTTTTAATTTTGATACTTATATAGAAATATTAAGGATGTGGGTGAAACAATCAGAGTTTGATTGCAATTTTATAAATATAAACAATGTTTGCTCTCGTAAACACGCAACGAAGTGGTTGTCCTCTGCAGAAGCAAGTAAGTGTAATTATCCTCTCACTGGCTTAAAAAAAAAGGATTTTTTTATAATTGGCAACACCTCTTGTATAAACCCATTGGCATTTAGTACATATATTTTATTAATCTTTTATTTTACTGATAGTATAATCAAGTACAACTATTTGTCTAAAATAAAACATTCGATTTTAGACGATCAAATGCTTAATCGAATGCTTATTGAATCGTCTTAACAAATGTCAATCAAATTGAATCAAGAGATAACGATTCAATAAAAGCAATATTTATTAAAAAAGAATTACTAATTTATAAAAAAATAATTTTTATTATAATAATGATTCAATTGGCGAAAAATCCATTTCCATTCATCAATCATTTCTTGATTTACATATGAAAGGGCTTACTTGACAACTTTGTATACAGGCATTTAGTTATAAAAATAATTGTCGTCGTTTTAATAAGAAACGTGTTTCTTTTAGTTTAACTAATCAACCCTTTATACACTATCGCACTTAGTGGTAGGGCTTTGTTCAAGCCAGTCTCCACCTACCTATCATATATTCTACTGGCAAACAGCAATATCTAGTATCCCGTTGGATGAGTGAGCCAGTGTTATGGGCACAAGGGATAAGACACCTTAATTCCCACGGTTGGTGAGGGTGGTCACGTAAGGATTAAAAACACAGCGCAAATATCTGTCCAGAACAATTTGCTCCACCTGATATTAATATAAATAAGCGACGTTGGTACTAATATTAAGGCACATTTCCAACATACCTACTTAGAATTTACAAGAGGACGACCTTAAACGCTTTCCGTGCGCTTGGAAGATAATACGATGACCTTGTTATTATTGCGAGAGATAATAAAACTCGACCAATCAGATAATTATGTTTCCGGTTGGCATTCTTTATTTAAAATACGCAAAATAAATCTTAAGCGTTCATAATGATGATGTCGACCTGACATTGTGAACACATTATCTGTGGACACATTATTTGTGGTTGTGCAGATATGGAAAGGTAAGTGCAGTGTGCGCAGCAATCACAGGTGCGATCTATTGTTACTCTCATAATCTGATAGAACAGCAAATCCGATACGACAGGAAATTCCAGGGGCAGAACGGCTTTACGTGCTTTCTAAAGCAAGGGAATCTAAACACTTCTAATTTCCGAGAACATCTGTCTTTTACTTACTTATATTTGTCTGTTAACTTTTAAAGGGCTCGACTTGGTGTTTGAAATCAGAGCTTTAGGATCAGCAGAAACAATAACAACAGCCTGTAAATTTCCCACTGCTGGGCTAAAGCCTCCTCTCCCTTTGAGGAGAAAGTTTGAAACATATTCCAAGACAGGATCAGTGCCATTTGTCTATTCTCTAAATTCTTGACGAGACCAACCCCTTACTAACTATATAACACACAGTTTCTTACTAATAATGTACGCTGATGTTTCAAGGTGAAAGGGCGCGCCATTATATGTGAACAGTACATACAAACATCTATTTTATCCACAAGATATTTAAATAAAGAACAAATTGATATGAAAAAACTTAATATGTATGACATTCAATACGTCATAGCAATTACATGTTATTAGTCACCGATTATAAAAACTCATAAATTCAATATTAAAGAAACGTTTTCATAAAAACAATCTCAAGTACTTCAATAGCGATATTTTTAAATAAATCAAAAACTCAAACACGTCTAGATAAGAACTAGACTTATACCAATTAGTCAGAAATTGTCGCGGTCATCCAACTTTGTTTTTTTTTTTAATTTATGAATGCGTCAAGGTGTTCAAATAGACCACCTAATAAATAATAATAAATAAACTAATATTGTGCAACATCAGATACATTACTCTGATACTAGTGTTAGCAGCTAAAGCACTTGTGTTATGGAAAATCAGAAGTAACGACGGTACCACAAACACCCAGACCCAAGACAGCATAGAAAACTAATGAACTTTTTCCACATCGACTCGGCCGGGAATCGGATCCGGGCCATCAGAGCCATGAAAACCGGCGTACACGCTACTCTCGGTCCGAGGTCGCCAAATGTCAAAAAACCTAATGTCATCAAGATCTTGACCAAATAAAGTGTTAAGCGTTTTGGGCGAGATGATTTAATGTTTTAAAGAATTCCAATATCATCAACAAGTCTTTGATTAGTTATTATTAATCACAAAATCTTAATAAAACATTAGTTTATGGAATCAGTGTTGTTAGTGGACATGCTAACGAAGTGGGCTTCAGATAACATCATCGTCAGAGACGCACAGCTTCCTCTTAGATAAGCATGAAGTTACTGAAACAGTAAATAAGATATAATCTGTGAAACAACCTAAGTTTATAGAACGATATAAAGCCAAATCATTTAAATAATAACATTTCCATTTTAGGCATTATAGATTAAGGTCTACCGTCTACTTGGTATAAAAAAATATATATTCAAACGTTCTAAAAAAAATAATATTTGTATTGAATTCGTGACCAAAAAAACGATATAATTAAAATTGTAATCTTGTCATTTCGATACGCAGTAACATCGAATAACTAATACTCATTAAAATAACAAAAACATAATTGATATTATTCGTTCATACAAGAATAACAAATCAAATAAAATCAACCTGCATTGGAAGTGTGGTGGAATATGTTCCAAAACCTTCTCCTCAAAGGGAGAGGAGGCCTTTAGCCCAGCAGTGGTATTTTACAGGCTGTTGTTGTTGTTGTAAATTTATTCAATATAGAAGAATAACACTTACTTATTGACTGTATAATTGAAAACGACCACCTGTCCGTAAAAGAGAATATCTTGCGATCAACTGGTGAAAGAAACTCACCAGGTCAACGTTACTCACAAATTGAATTTGAATCAATAATAATTTTAAAATACACAACAATATAGTCTAAACATAGTAACGTTACTATTCAAGAGGCAAAAACAGCTTATCAATAAAAAAAACAATACAATGTCAAACAAATTATAAATGGAACTATATATGAAAAACCCAGTTCGAACGTCAGTGATTGTGTCGAGCTGGGTTTAATAAAATAAGATTCTCCTCTCTCTATCACAAGGAAAACTACAATATTAGCAAAGCTATTAAAGACAA
Organism: Vanessa cardui; assembly: GCF_905220365.1. NCBI lineage: Eukaryota > Metazoa > Arthropoda > Insecta > Lepidoptera > Nymphalidae > Vanessa > Vanessa cardui. Next base: position 5,170,518 of record NC_061146.1, read on the forward strand.
CATTTGTAATCTTTAAAAACGGACGATTCTGACGGTTTCAGCCTTGACATCTCAGAATTAACGTCTTGCAGTCCTGATCAATCATCGAAATCACCATTAATGACATGGAAGTAGGTGATTAGCCATGTTTGTTTGTGGGAGGGGTCCGTCTCACTTATTACTCAAATTAATGACACGCCGACCATCGCATTTTTTAATTTCCTTTTTTTTTCTACTATTTCCGTGTATGTCCGCCAAGGTTACCCACCGAGTTAACATATAATCATTAAATACTTGCGAGAAAATTAAAGTAGTAAAATTAAGCTTACAATTTACACGTCCAGTCGCGTTCGATTGAAGAATTTTTGCGGTTATTTTTTTTTATCGTTACAATAATTATCATAATCGCGTTGATCTACCAGTTTTTATCTCGTTATATTATGTGTTTTTATATTTATATGTTACTAGCTTTTGCCCGCGACTTCGTTCGCGTGGACTTCAGGTTCGTCCCGTCTAGTCTAGTAATCGCTTAAAATCGCTTCGTAAATAAGTCATTATTTCTCGTACAAAGTAAAGGATAAAAAATGGTTATTGTGGGTTATTCCTAAGAGATAAACATATACTATCACGGACTTTTTTGTAGACCTTTTTAAGTTGTACAATACTGTAGTACATTGTTTTGATCTATCTTGTAGGATTCAGTGAGCGTTTGCAATGTAAGCGCAAAAATGTGTTTTTTACGACCTCACATTAGAAACCTCAAAAATTGTAGCCTATGTGTTATTCTGATATATAAGCTATATTGTAGTAAAGTTTCATTCAAATCCATTCAGTAGTTTTTACGTGAAAGAGTAACTAACATCCATACATCCATACATACAAACTTTCGCCTTTATAATAGTAGTAGGATGTTATGTGTTTTTATATTTACTCTTAAAAAATACATGTTTATAAAATTTATTTGTCATTTATTCAAGTTAACGGATAAACTTTTTATGCACACAATTATACTATGACACAACTTACATGTAGCATCGGCAAATTCAATAAAACCGATTACTGCCGATTTACACAACGAACAGAAAAAGCTCCCATTCGACGCTATTCGTCGCTATAGATTCCCGCATCAGTTCAACCCGACAACGCAAGTGCATATAAATCGACGTGTCAAATTGACGAATATGTTAGGTCATATTATATTAAAATTTATCACGGTTGTGTAGAGATCATTCACATTAGAAATAAATATTGATGGTTTGGGATAGCGAACTTAATTCGGATGTGATCGGTATTACGAATTTAGCCGATGCTACATCTAAGTTGTGTCGTACTATACATACGAAATTATAAAACAAGACTTACCTAACTAAAGAATAACGCGAGCTTAATGCGTCTGGAATAAATGTTGTTTGACTCAGAAAGTGATATGATTATTTATACTAATATTAAGGGATGAAATCTTTTTGATTGTATAGTGGGGGTAATATATTGATCCAATTCAATTATTTGTTGGTAGGAAACTAGATTATTCCTAAATGCTTTGACGTAAATTATATTTGTATAACATAATTTTCTTTATTACTTAATTTTACTAGAGTGAAGTCGTGACGGGTTGCTGGCAAGCATAATCCATTTTTTTCTATACTTGTTTTTACGAGTTATTTGAAAACTACGAAATATACTAAAAATGAGATGTAGCTTGGCGAAAGCTGGTCAGTAGGTCAGTAAAAGAACCCAAACATAGTCATATAATGTTCTAAGATTGGATTGATTGTTTAAAAATTATATTATAATATATTCGTAACTTTTTGCTTTCTGCGCTCTTCTCCACATAAAAACAACAACAACAACAACATCCTGTCAATTTGCCACTACTGGGTTAAGGCCTCCTTCCCTTCGTGGAGAAGGTCTGAAATATATACCACCACGCTGTACCAATGCGGGTTGGTGGAATACACATGTGGCAGAATTTATATAAAATTAGACACATGCAAGTTTCCTCACGATGTTTTCTTCACCGCCCAGCACGAGGTGAATTATAAACACAAATTAAGCACATATATATAGTGGTGCTTGCCTGGGTTTAAACTCGCAATCATCGGTTAAGATGCACGCGTTCTAACCACTGGGCTATCTCGGCTCGACGACATAAAAAATATTTCTAAATTCTCTTAACGTATACACACAAAAAAAAAAAACAATCTGTAAGAGCAAGACATCATCACTCGCGAAATACGATACATTAACTAAATATACATCAGATGAACTGGATCTCTGAATCAGCACAGACGTGTTTGTATAGATGTTATTTGTTCAACAACAGCCGCCGGCCGTCGTGAGCGTACACAGTGGACGTGTCGTAAATATAATAAGATGACTTGAAGCTATGATCCACTCGCGTTCACATTCCGCGGTTAAGAATAACTTCAAAGATGTGTATCGTCGGGAATACCTACCTTCACTAATATGGATGCGTAATGGGAATCGGAAGGCGAGTCAACGAATCTTGATAGAGACACTGGAATCACAATATGTATTTACTACATAGTATAAAACAAAGTCGCTTACCGCTGTCTGTCCCTATGTATGCTTAGACCTTTATAATAACGGAGCGGATTTTGGTGCGGTTCATTAAATAGATAGATCGATTCGAGAACAAGGTCTTTGTTTATAACACATTGAGAATATAGAAAAGATGTGATGGAGATAATCAAATTCTATATATTTAGTATCAGTATTGATACCTGTGAATAGCTGGGGCGGGTGGCTAGTTAACGATGTGAGCTTAGCTAAGTGCATGTTATGGAGGATTCGAGAGAAAGGTTTTTGTATATAATACATGGACAATATAGTACTATAGACAAAGCATCTGTGCGAAGCCGGAGCAGACCGCTAGCGTAGCATAAATGTGTGCATGTGTACGATATAAAATAAATAAACAAACAGCACAAAACAATTGAAAATACACAATGCCACATTTCAAATATTTACAAATATCAATATTTTATTTGACTTACATAATATAACACAGTGCAATCCCTATATGTGGATGAATTCGGAAAATTCGGAACATATTAAACCATTATCTCTGTTCCTCGACGCTTAGCGGATCTCAGAAATGGGTTATTACGTCGGGCCCATAATTTCTAGTCGCTTGCGTAAAATCTCTAGTATTACAGACGTTTATATAACGACAGACGTGTCTTTAAGCGTTTACGTGATACGTGCTTATTTACATCGGATATATTGTTAGGAACGTTTGAGATAATGGCCGGAACATTGGTACGAACTCGATGGAAATAATTTTATTGTAATCGAGTTACATTTTCACATAGGACTTAATTGTCGTAGTGGATGGATGAATGTCCCCATAACACAGGATTTTCCTAGAATGGGGTCATTAATCTACTATCTTGTTAATGTTTTTCTAAGTACTCTGTATGTGTCATTTATCTTCTGTATTATTGTTATTGGCAAATAAATATTATTATTATTATTAATTCGCTCACGCTTCAGTGTGTCGGCCGACTTTAGTTATACAAAGTATGCACACTTAGCTTCAAGCTTGCTTCATAGCTAATTTTAAGTGAAATAGCCAATAAAATACAGAGCATCTTTCGAATTTAAACCATTATTATAGATTATGAAATAATACTAGTAGTAATATTAAGTTGTACAATTAGACAAATCGAACTTAGATTCGTATTTAAAATGCACTCAGTTTGATACTTATGTATCAATGACGTAGCTTAGCTCTAAATATCGTGTCCTTGGTCCTTACCATTATTTTAAATACTAAACAAAATACGTCATTTTTAATGATCACGTGTTAATATAGATTTCACAAGGACTTCGCTGAATAAAATTGAGACAAAGCCACTGGTGTCCTCAAATTTCTTTATAGATATCTTCTGTCTGATTATATTTAAAGTTTATTTCTAAAAAACCTGTCACCGAGACGGTTTCACAGACGCAAAACGTCGTAAAAGAGTCACAGTGTATTTTCTCCAGAGAAATAACGAAGGCGTCACTATGACAGTTCAAACCAGCGTCCTATTTCCGACTTACTGACTCAAATGAGTCACGGAATGACTAACTTCGGAGTTGGGTTAAAAAATATTAAAATTTATTAAAGTTTCTGGGAAATTCGATATTAATACTGGGCTACAAATATATAATACGTAATTCTAAAACTTCACAAGCATAGGAAACCATCCTTACTGTTTTTTTTTTTCTTTATTTTTTTATGTCTTATTTGATGACTGCCATTTTTCACTTTTTTAACCCGAGTTATAAATTACTGCTCTTACCCTATATGTTAATACGGCGTGATGTCTATCATAACCTCTCTCAATAAATAGGTTACTGTTTGGTTTGATTTGATAGTTAAAACAAACAAACTGTTTATATATCCTGTTTTATATAAGACTAGCGACACATCCGATTACACATGTGTGCTGTGTGTGTGTGCATGTTAATACAAAAAAGTAATTTCTTCCGGCTGTCGCGTTTAAAAAGTAGGTTTCAGTTAGGTCATTTCTTTAACTTAAAGCTTGCCCTAAATTGCCCTAATGCCATAAATTTAGGATTTTAACAGTTGTGTGGCTCCAAGTCAATAATAGAGAGAGCCCTATAATATCACCAGTGTATTCTCGATTGAGAATAGCCGCCATGACTAAAATCGGTCAGGGGGACTTAATAAAGAGGAAGCGCTTTACATTTAAAAATCTCGAGAACAAAGGACTTTCCTTATCTAAATAGTTTGTAAGAAAACTTCCGTAGACCAAATCTATGTTCGAATAAGGAAATAAGTTTAACGACGTTTTAGTCATAAATTCGTTTTTGGTGTCCGACTAAGAGACACTGAGTTACAACAGCTGGTTTTAAAGATGCGTGATGTTTAGTTTTTGTTTAACAAACGATTTTCGTTTAAAAGCTTTTATAGGGCACTCACAGTTGAATGCGTTCCGTTTTAAAACAAATCTGACCATTCTAGCTACCAACTATGTTAAGGATTTTTATATATATTTTAATGGAATCAAATGGTATACATTATCTTATAACCAAAAAGAATATCCAGTAAATTTCCCACGACTTCCCCATACATATTGTCTTTCTTTTTCCGAATTTGAACCCGACATGTTTCATTACATTCCTGTTTTAAAACCACTGCGCTATGTCGGTTTTATATACATTTGTATGTAATTTTGATTGATGATTGTGATATATGGTTGTGAATATGTTTCTTTATATATTCATAATCTTATTTATCACGATGCCTCTCGACGCGTTTTAATGAAATGCACATTACTTGTTTATCTTGAATTAAATATGTTTGATAAACAGATAGTGTGTACGATGACTTATTATATTTAAAATTTTAAATTACAGACTATAACGAAAAAAAAAACACTCGAGTTTTTTGCGCACTTCACATTGCATTTTTTTTTCAAACTCAAACTAAAACAACTTTATTCAATGTAGAAGTATTACATTTTCTTATTTATGGTCAAATTAAACAGTACCACCCTTCGGAAAAGGGAACACCCCGACCTGAGAAGAACCGGTGAAAGAAACTCAGCGTGTCTTTTTTGTCAAATTAATTAAATTCATATTATATATGAATAGAAACAGCCATTATTTTATAATCTGAACTGGTGATATCATGTTCTTTGACAATTTTTTTTTTTATTGTATAGGTTGGCGGACAAGCATATGGGCCACCTGATGGTAAGTGGTCACCATCGCCCATAGACAATGACGGTGTAAGAAATATTAACTATTCCTTACATCGTCAATGTGCCACCAACCTTGGGAACTAAGATGTTATGTCCCTTGTGCCTGTAGTTACACTGGTTCACTCACCCTTCAGACCGGAACACAACTATACTAAGTACTGTTATTTGGCGGTAGAATAACTGATGAGTGGGTGATACCTACCCAGACGTGCTTGCACAAAGCCCTACCACCAAGTATAAGTATAAGTATATAATATATAAGTAATTTAAAAAAGGAATTTTAATTCGAATAAATATATGTGCAATTTAAACAAACCACTAATTCAACCAATACCATAACTCGAATTTTATTAATGCTCGTGTTAAAAGCTCCTCACACAAACGGCCTATTGTTTCATAAGTTACAATACAATGAAACTATCAGGCCAATTCTGAATTTTGGACGTTTTCCAAGTCTCGAATAGCCGTTCAAACGTCTCGTCCTCAGCGCGTGAATTAACAGAAGTGTCATGCAATTCGAAATTATATTCAATTAATGAACGGTTACGATTTATTTTATGACGTAGGACTATTGTCGGAATATTATAATGTGTTAGTGACTTTATAATTGCACAGAGGTTTGTCTGTATATATAGCAATTTATGCAGGATTATTTAGACATTAGGGGGATTGAGAGGCCCCAAGGTAGTCCAAAAATTAATGGTATTCATTTTTAATTTAGTAATTTTATACTCAGTACTCAGTCAATTGATTTTTAACCGAAAGTTGCTGGTTGAAACCCTAAACAAGTAGGTTTTATTTAATTAAAAAGTATGTCAAAACTGCATGTGCATAATAAAATAATGTACATAGTACATATGTTAAAATACAACATTAAATACTTACTATATTTTATTGCAAATATTACATATTTATATTGCTTGTTTGGTTGTATATTGTAAAAAAAATGGCGTCCGAAAAAGAAAATAGTCGTGATTTCAATTCTCTATTTTATCTGTGATCTTGTCGCACACGCTTCGAATATTCAAACAGAAATTTTAAATCACTTTCGTCTAGAAATATTCATATCAAATATTGACATATATTTTGAATACTCATTTCAGCGTTAATGTTTTATCTCATTTTAATTAAGCGTTAACTATAACCTTATTACAAAGTGTTATTTTTTAATCTATCTCTTATGTATGCTTTCAAATAGAATTATATTTGAAATTTCTCATACATAAATAATAGTTAGTATTGCCCTATTATAGGTATACCTCCTAGAAACTACTAAAATTGGAATCACTTTAAAACTTAGCTTAGTTGTTTGAAAATATTAAAAATGTAATCGTCAGCAATCTGAACAAAAAATACACAGCTAGCAATTAATCTAAGCAATCTTGGATTATTCGTCTGTCCATACGTAGTCTTTCTAGAATAAATATAAAATTTAGTAAAAAAAAAGAAATACAAATTAACTAAACCTATCCAGTTTCAAATATAAAAAATTACAAAGGGTTTTGTTGTAATTAATATATTTAACAAATATTTAGATTAATTACTGGTATAACATGTTAATAAAATCATTTTAATGCTTACTCATTTATTATTACGCGAATAATAATATATAATAAAATAACCATTGTTTATAATAATATAAATATGTCATCGCGTTTATGCACACTTTACTAGCATTCCTGCACTTCCTTAGGTTGACTGATAAGAGAATGCCTTTAGCTTTAAGCCCACGTTTGCCTAATATTGCATTGTGCATTCAATCATTATTATATTATTTTAAATGTATTACACGTATACTATAATATAAATATTTTTTTAATAGAACTGTTTTTAAGTGGTTATAAAAAGTGGCTTGAACTTTTTCTACTAAATTCTTTACATTTATTAACAATTAATAATATTGATTTATATACTATGTTTTCAATTTATAACTGTTTTTATGAAAAATAAATATTTATTTATTTTCACGTTAGTTCAAGAATTATATAGTCATCAAATTATTTAATATAAACAATTTTAAATTAAAAAAAAAGTCGTAATTGGGTAATTGTTTGCTACTGGTAACTCATAACAAAAAAAAAACATTTAAAAATCACACCATGCACTATCTCACGATCGCGCCAAAAACATCGATAAACTTCGATTTAAATTTCGAATTTGGAACGCGTCAATTCATCAATTCGTATTGGATAACGCGTTGTAACCGCGCGAACTGCGCCGCATGCGCCGCGAGACTGGCCGGAGACGGTGCGAAACCGACAAAACATTTACCTTTAACTGCCATTCCATTTCCATCACATACTATATGTATATGTGAGAAAGAGAAGACAACATATTAGGAATCATCTATGATCCAAAGTTGTGATTTAGCTGTGGTTTCGCAAAGATTAGTTAAACCCAAGGACGATTTGTAAGTCATTCTCTAAAACATAATGCCTCTGTTTATGAAATATCAGCTGCGCCCGCGCCTACATGGCATTTTACGGCACTTTTAACAGCTGTAGGCGATCTGTAGTTTTATTTATAGCTCGTATTAACACATGTTTTGTGATAATATTGAGCAGTTAAAGATTAACGAAATAACTTACGCAACGCTTATAGTATATATACATATTTATGAATTATTTAATAAATTTATAAATTATGAATAACATTATATGAAACTCGTACTAAAGTAACGTATTTTGAATTCATAATATATAAAAACGAAATATATAATCGAAGAAAACAATGCAGATGATGTCAACGCTTTATTTAGAATCAACAAAGAATATTTGAAACAAACGGATAAAATAACGCATTAACGTTACGTTAGGTATGTACTAATGCGTTTATTAATATTTATTAAAATATAAGGACAATGCGGAACAATCGGCAGTGTGCGGAGGTCGTTGTACAAGCAGCGCAGGCGCATAGAGTTGAGTTACGATCGTGAGTCATGTAAATAGGGCGATCTTGTTTACGCTAGTTTATTAGCAATGGTATGGCGTGAAAATTAAAATATTCAACTGTTAGATTTCAGTACTGTTAGAATTGTGAATGTAAATAAAATAATCATTCACAAGAATGTCCTTTAATATCACTGAACTGTTTTATGGGACAATTGTAGATTTTTTTTTTCTTAACAATAGTTACGAGCTTAAAAACTTTTTGGATACGATGATACGAGGGAATGAAACCTTTATCATGTGTGCTATTTTCAGACATACCCTTTTCCAAAACAGTTGCGTCTACAATATCTTATATATGATTCAATACTTTAGCGGTATGCTCTAATAGATGACATCGGTTCTACCCAAAGAGGTCTAAGATATATTATTTATGAAAACGTTAATACTAAAAAATATAACCAAACAGATAACTACTCCAAGAGAGCAAGAGAGAATAAAAAAAAGAAAGTACAAAAACAACTATTTCAGAAGTTCCACAGAAATCAAATCTAGAAATATGAGCCCGAGTAGTCCAATCAAGATCTTAATACTCTCGAAGAGAGAAAATCTTAACAGATACTAAGAACAACGAAAACATTTTTGAGACAGTCACTACTAATAGATAAAATAAAGCCGTAGAGACGAATCGTTCACTCTTAAATAAAACAATTAAAGAATGAAGATTGATTGAAGCAAATGAATGCAATCATTGTTCTGATGGAAGAACTGGCGATGAGTGCAAAGCGGACGAAGCTGCCAAAATATTAACCGATCTTAATTGTGTCGGTCAACTCTTCGATATATTTGTTACTGAGCAATATTTTTTTTAAATATCGAAGACAGATTTCTTGGGGTTCTTATTACCGCGTTTTTATAATAAAATTGTGTTTTTTAGTAATATACAGATGCAATTAATATAATATATGAAGTAATCAATTATTTAAAAATAAAAAACTATGATTTTTGGAAATTTAAAGTTGAAACAGTAACAGTTGCAAAGTCTTATATAAAATATTCTACAGGAAAATACCTACAGATTACAATTAAATTAAAAATGTGTGTCATCTCCTAAATGATTATACTTCTGAGTACATAAACAATGAAAACGTTTAAGAGTCATCAAGGCTAATCGAATTGGCTCCGGTCCTAAGCCTTCCCTTCTAGAGACGTTGTTATCAGACTCCTTTTCTTTGTCCAAAACTTTTCATGCACCCATTACACCATCTGACAAAGTTTCTTATTAGTCCAATTTTTAATATGCTTAAGTTAACAAACTTTGTATATATATTCCTGTTACATAGCCGAAGTTCTCTCGTTATATATAGAATTGATTAAGCACACAGACCCCCCGTGGCGATATTGGCATTTGATTATTATGTCACTTGCACATGTTGCCAATTAAACGAGGCTCGCGGACGTCGAGTTGCAAAATACTGGCTCGTATGGAAAAATATATTACCGAATACAAAATAGTACTTTGGAGTAAGTAAATTTTGGAGCAATGCGGCGAAGAATTCAAGGTCGTCTGTGAGTAATATTATATGTAACTATACAAACACGTTTGACCATGTATGAATGTGCACTGGCTTTATTAGTGGTGAAGTTGTGGATAAGTAGATTTTCGCATTACATTGCTTTCGTATTTAGGAATAAAACAGTTATAGAAACGCTCTGACAAAATACTTAGCTCCTGTAATACTTTTGCCAATTGACTTATAGTCGATATTTTCTTTGTACTCAATTATCAGTTCATCCCAGTCAGCCATCATTTCAGACATTTTTAATGCTTCCCTTAATGATTCCTACCTTCTTTTGGTCTTTCATCAATATGTCGAATTTTATATTAAATACTTGTTTTAACGACAAGTCATTCACCTCTACTCATTTCATACCCAAAACACGATTAGCAATTTCCTCTAAGATTTCCGCCATTGGCGCCAGTTCCAAACTTCCTCTTATATAGATAATCATGCCTTATCTTCGTCAGCCTTGTCAAACCATACATCCAACTTAGCATCCTCATTCCAGATGTATGCAATCGTCTTTCGGCACCTTATTTCTGGTTTACTACTTCCGGAATAAATCCTGATTAAAAAACATTTTTAGGGGTTCCACCCCTAAAATGATTTCGCAAAGTTGCATCAGTTTAAGATATTTTGTAATTCTAGAATACTTATGTCAAAAATTGTCAAAATCGTTTGTGAAGTTAGGATTGACATACATATAAGTAAGATCAGATTAATATACCATTGGTACACAAATTTTGTCCTTTGATGGAAAAGCTCAGTCCAACAGGTTGAACACGCTAAGTATACTAAAATATATCTGTTTGGAAACTGAGGAAAAATAGTTAAATAAATTTAATCAAAAGTATAACGCCTCACTTTATTGCCTTCACTGGTGACCTCTTGATATACTGGCTCATTTTTTACTTAGAAAAGCGAAATTGAAATAAAACGGAGAATGCTTCTAGCATTCTTGCCACCATTGTACTCACCCAATTGGTATAGTAACTACATTTTATATATAATTAAAGTCTCAAACTGATATCACCATTGCGTTTTTTTATTATCCAAAACCCAAAACACGAATCTTCTAACACCGTTTTAGTTCTTGTTTCGTATTTATGTTATAATAAATACGAAACAAGAAGTCGATACGCCTTTCCCTCGCATTATAATTATCGGTTACGTAGATTCACTATTTTATTGGCTTGCTCCAAATTCATATCTTTGCTCTTAAAATTACGGCGATGTCGAAATCCCGGCCGAGATATGTTTGACGTTTCCTTATCACCCATTAAAGTTGCGAACTTTATGTTGGTACAGAAGCAGCCTTGACCCGACACTTAATGCTAGCGAGAGTGCTACATATGACTGTATATGTACAGTCGGGGTAAGAAAAGATTCATCACCTTAAGATCTATTTTCGTGTGCTCAGTATGTGCGATAATCTGCTTTTCCTATTGAGAATGACATATTGCGTCGCAATGTCATTCAATAAGTTTAATTTTATATGCAGTTGTCTGTTTAGTGTTTGAGTTTCAAAGGATGCTAAGAGTTTACGACTTGATAAAGGAATCAATTTGAAAACTGACGAAGGATTTTCTTACTCTGACTGTACGCATGTACAACGAAATATTGAACAGGTTGGAAATAAGTAAAACACTAAAGTAATCTGCCAATATTGGTACCCTTGGAGAGGCGGCTTGGATCTTATTCGACCACGCTGTTCCAAAGCTGGTTGGATAATACAATTGTCGCACATTATTTTCCATTCAAAAGGAAGGAAATAGAAGAACACAAAGGAGTTTCCATTCACAGCCGAGAACGAGGATTTAAAGAAAAGATTTAAAAATAGGAACACATGTATGTTAGCATGTTTATTTTAACATGATCATATTTTATTGTTTTAATGTATTAAACTATTAACAGCATAAATAATTCGATTTAAATAGTTGTTACAATTTGCGTTGATTGTCAACATCCGGTTTTGACTAAACTAAATTGTTTTTAAAATGGATCGAAACCGGATGTTGCTACAGTCGGAGGAGGGGCGTGTAAACATTAAATACTAGGAGTAAGCCTAGAAATTGTCATTCTTACTTTAATCGTCGAATTGGAAGGATCGTGAACCACTTCAGGAGAAATAAAGTATTGATTGTGAGGAGAGTTTTTGTATAATTCCAACATGTATATATTTGTAAATGTTGTGTATTATCAGTGATGTTACGAAGTGCATGTTTGACTTATTTAGAGTTAAATATAGATTTTGATAATTTATCTTTTCAATAAACAAATATTCACTTTGAACCCGGGACCTGGTATGATGTAATGGCTTACAATATATGCAAGGCTGTGAGAACTAGGTTCATCGTACCAAATAGATCCGCGTTGTTTTGTTTCGATAAATACATCGTATTTAACATCTTATTTGAATAAATTGCCTCGTAACATAGTTCGGCAGACTTGACCACCTGATGGTAAGTAGTCACCGATGTACATAAACATTGGACTGCATCTGCGAACTAAGATATCATTGTACATTTAGTTACAACATAACACCTTAGTTCTCAAGGTTGGTGGCGCATTGGTAAGGGATTGTTAATATTTCTAGCAACACAAATATTTATGGTCAGTGGTGACCTCTTAACATGACTTAACACCAGGTGTCCCATTAGTCGGTTCGCTTACCTATTATATACATTAAAGAAATGTCAGAAGATAAAATAGTATCATCTCCGTAGTCGTGACATTTAAATTTCTTTTAGATGGCTGATTTGCCATAAGCTCATTAATCAACACATAAAATATTTTTTTATATTTTTGTTTTGAGAATTATATCCATTTTAGTTTTTTGCGTTTAATCCTTAGATTTCTGTATTTTTGTTACAAACAAACTCTGCTACAATAAATTATACGTAACAATTAAAAATTATCCAGTATTTCAACAATAACGTACTATTACTGTATGATACATTATAATATAAACTAGTCAGTTATATTAATTAAATTCCAATTAAAATAGCTAAGCATATAGACTAATTAAACAGTAATAACAAACTTCTAGGCATATAAAACCCATCCATTAATTAATCTAAATATAATCTTGTTCGTCTCCATAAACAGCCGTTCTGCAATGACTAAGTCATTAAAATAAAACTGCACTATAACTCCCATATTGGGAATATTCGTGATGATGGCTTACAGCATATATTAGACTCAAGCTCCACTAAAATTAGCGCCGTATAGCTCGATATAGCTGGGAAAAATATCCATCGATATAAAAGCGAAATACTACTAACTGATTAAACACTAAATGTCAGAAACTATAACACATACAAATTTGAAATTGGACAGATTCCTTATAGGATAAAGACATGCGGATATTACGAATGTCCATCCCTAAGGGGGTAAGACAGGGGGTTGGAATTTTGATAGCTTCTTATGGGCGGGTAATCCGCTTCGTTACGTAACGCGTTACATCGTCAGACTGTCTGGCTTCCTTTTAACTTACGGGTACGCCAGCAGTTTTCATTTAATGATTCCCAAACGTTGTTAGTTATTTTATCATATATGTTCTTTAAGACAATATATGGTGCCGTTTTTTTTATTATTTCGTATTTATATAAAAGTATCAATTAACTATGAACTCAATCTTCAAATATTAGTTAGAAACAAAAATAAAAATAATTATTTTAGAATGTATAATTTCTTGTTGATTTTAATAATTGATAAAATTACAAATAATATTATTCCAGTAATCCGACCTATTATTTATTCAAAATCAAAATTAACAATTACTATTCTCTCAGACTGCATATTCGAATTACTCGAATATAAATAATAAAGCAATCAAAAATCGATTAAAGTTTAAAAAAAAAAAACGTATCTCAATCTTTGCTTACACCAAGACTTATTGGACGGTCAGCATCACAGAGAACCTATTAACAACGATTTGCATAGCAAAGGGCAGCGTGATCTGCCTATAAATAATCAAGCAAGCCATCGATATCGACCGACGGCTGGCACAAATCGATTAATTAAAATTTATTAAAACGCTCTCGTATAACCATAAATGAGAATAGAGTCAATAAAAAAAAAACAAACTAAAGGCAATATTTTTAATTGTTGAATATAAACCGGTTTTTATTTATACTGGAAATAGCAGACGTGAGAATAGATTCGAAGATAAGCAATAAGAATTTCAATATGCGACATTCACCATAACAATTATAACAAAAAGAACGGCCTGTAAACTTCCCACTGCTGGGCTAAGGCCTCCTCTCCCTTTGAGGAGAAGGTTGTTCTAATGCGCTTGGCGGAATACACATGTGGCCGAATTTGTATGAAATTAGACACACGCATTTTTCCTCACGATGTTTTCCTTCACCGCCGAGCACGAGATGAATATAAAAACAAATTAAGCACATGACTATTCAGTGGTGTTTTCCTGGGTTTGAACCCGCATTCATCGGTTAAGATCCAAGCGTTGTAACAATTAAATTATATAAGTATCATAACAGCGTATCCCTGTAAATCAACATAGGACATTTCACAAGTGAAATACGAAGTGAGTTCTTATAGCTATTCTATAAAAAGTTCCTTCATAATTAAAGCTGCCTTAATCAAGAATAAATTCGATTGGTAGACTTAGTGCGAAAAGACGGACAGGTTACCATTTCTTAGTAGATATTCCGGTGTAATAGACGTCCTATGCACCGGCGAGTCTAACTTTAGTACTACCTTTAAGTAAATAAATTGATTAATATATAATCATGAATGTTTATTAAATTCTACTAATTCTATACGAACAGATAAAAGGTTTGTTTTTTATATACGACGAAAACAATGAATGTTTTCGTAAACATATATGATTAATACATACAATGCATATGTGATATAACAATACCTATTGTAATTAGACACAATATGATGTAGTTTTAAATCAAAAGACAATGTAAAATATATCAATATATAACAAATAAACTAGGGCATGGACTATTGGCATATAAAGATTCAATAATGTTTTTCTTTAATGGCATATTATAATGCCAATAATTAAGTACAAATTAAGGACGAAGGGCTCACACGCATCTCCGAAGTCAATGTTACAGAACGAACGACCACCCATAATAACTTAACTCATACAAAGATACATCTCGATATATTTTCCATTAAATATAAATGAGGAAAACCGCCGCCGTAGCGCTGAAGCGATTACATTACAGACGAAGCAATTAATCCTCGGTGTTTTTAATAACAATTTATTACGTTTATGATTCAGAGACGGCGTTTAAGGAAGACGCGTTACAATTGCTTGATAATTTTTGAAAAATATCAACCATAGTCTATAAACATCGATCAGTCATCTCATTGTCTCTGAACAATGAATTGCTTCTGTATTCGTTACTTGTATTACTGAACCGATATTGATAATATTTTGTTAATGTATGTATGCATGTGATACTGTACTGTTATACGATTCTTTATGTTAGTTAAATGTTTGTAATTGTGTATCTATAACATTGTAATATAATTATTGGTATCAATTTATATATACATAAATGAACCAGTTATTTCAGCTCACATTTTCATTTTGATGAAATGTCTTAACTCAAAGTCGTCTGGAATAATTTTCAGCAATCTAGGCTTTAATGCTTTGCACATATTTTTGTTTTTCGGTTCCGCTAGGTAACAATATGTTATAAGTCCTATGTTGATCCTTGGGATTTAATGTTTTATGAAAATTTCAAGAAATTCGGTTGATTGGTTCGACAGCGAAAGAAAAACAGACAAATAGACAATTTGTAAGCACTCTCGGTACCCACACTTTTATAAACCAATGGGATGGCAAATCTGACACGAAATAGTGACCAGAAATTGACAATACATGCTTTCTGATACACGGGAATATACACACTCTTGGCTGTTACTGAAAATTTTTGACAGATAACCTTCATATCAAATTTAAATATCGAATGTCGATATATCTGGCCGCGTTATACCTAGCCGCTAGACCAACGAGGCATTCAAGTTTACATACACTGACGCAGCTGCCGGCTCGTTTAAGCTGTTGCATCTGTCTGTGACCATATATGAAGTTCTTATCGTTGTGATTGATTGCACAGTCGGGCAAGGTTTAATGGAGTATTGACGGAGCCCTGCTTTATTTAGTCGAGTTTACTTTAAATATTTTTACGCTTCGATTGATAATTCATCGGATAAGTAGTACCATGCTGTGAACATGATTATTTATTAAACTTTTCCGTACATCGATATTAAAACTTTGCGATAAAATTTAAATTATAGAGGTCGAAAATTTTATATAAGTAATCACTTTATACGCTAAATAAATAATATTATCTGATTATATTTTGGTTAGCTTGTTCTATCTTTATTAAATATTCTTATCCTTATAGTATATTATATTATATGTTATTTGATTTTTATTTTATGGTTAGGTAAACAGGTGCAGATAAAATAATTCGTTCTTAAGTTACGTTAAACAACAATCAGTAATACATTCATTTTTTCTAGGATAAAATAAATACCGTAAGAATTATCTAAATATAAGATTTTATTAAAAAATATACTAACTAATAATATACCCAATATCAATTAAATTAAGATGACCACACATATGACATACAAAAACAAAATGAAAATGTCATCGAAATCGGTTCAGACACTTTAAACAGTTTTACTTGGTGGTAGGGCTTTGTGCAAGCCCGTCTCGGTAGGTACTATCCACTCATCAGTTATTCTATCGCCAAATAACAGTACTCAGTATTATTGTGTTCCGGTTTGAAGGGTGAATGAGCCAGTGTAACTACAGGCACAAGGGACATAACATCTTAGTTCCCAAGGTTGGTGGCACATTGATGATGTAAGGAATAGTTAATATTTCTTACAGCATCATTGTCAATGAGTGATGGTGACCTCTTTATCAGGTGGCCCATATACTCGTCCGCCAACCTATAAATAAATTTGAAATAAAAGCTTGTAATATACGTTAAAATACAAACCAATAAATCAATAATAAATGAAATTAAAGATATTACTCATTATACGAAAAGAGTGTCCTATTCCACAATATATTCTCCCCAAGCGAAATAATTAGAATCCCGACTTTCGAACGTGACAGACATCGAAATAATACTTTTACATTTACAATATCGGTCATAAATAGCATTGAGTTATTTATCGTTGAGCTGAGATGGCTCAGTGGTTAGAACGCGTGCAACTTAATCGATGATTGCGGGTTCAAACCCAGGCAAACACCACTATATGTATATGCTTAATTTGTGTTTATAATTCATCTCGAGCTCGATGTGAAGGAAAAACCTGCATGTGTCTAATTTCATCGAAATTCCGCCACATGTGCTTTCCACCAACCCGCATTGGAACAGCGTGGTGGAATATGTTCCAAACCCTCTCCTTAATGGAAGAGGAGGCCTTATTCCAGCAGTGGGATATTTACGAGCTGTTGTTACTTTACTTTAATTTATCGCTATCGCTTCGTATAAGTGGTTGATCAACTTTACGATCGGTGACAATGTAATCAAAACTCGAAGAAAAGCTCCGGCCGAGATACGAACATTCATTTAATATTCCGTAAGACATATTGTATCTCCGATATTAATTTTAAAGCTATTAAGCTATTTAATATTCATTAGATTTCCAACGTTTAATAATAATCAATAGCTGTCCGTATAATCGTATTTATAATTTGAACGATAGGGTTGTTCCTCACAGGCAGCACTCTGCACTAAAAATCAAAATAAACTTTATTCGAGTAGGGTTTTTCACTTAATTGTAAAATGAGTAGTTTTTTTATTTATTATTTTTTTATGGTATAGTATAGGTTGGCGGACGAGCATATGGGCCACCTGATGGTAAGTGGTCACCATCACCCATAGACAATGACGGTGTAAGAAATATTAACTATTCCTTACATCGTCAATGTGCCACCGACCTTGGGAACTAAGATGTTATGTCCCTTGTGCCTGTAGTTACAGGCACTCTTTTTACTGATTTTGAATGAGACCTTTTTTTAAGCAGTGGTACCAATGACCATATATTATCTATAGTTATATCTATAACATATGTACACACGTACTTTTTACTTTACTATTATACACTCGTGTTAGACGATAACAGGCCATGGGGTACAGGATCGTTCCATCGATTTTTTGCGGCTAGACGGCCCGTAGACCATTGCGATATTAACATACAACTGTTGAAATAATATTAAAAAAAAAACATTTTTAATTGCTATAGATACCATCTGACGTGTTACTCTTTGGTTCTGTCTTGTCTCTGCATAAACGTCAGTCTTGTGCAAACAACTAACGCATTTTTACTAACAACAATACTCAGTATTGTTTTGAGTATTGTTGTGTACCGGTTTAAAATTAATGAGTCAGAATCACTACAGTAACAGAGGACATAACATCTTGGATCCCAATGTTGGTTGGGTATTTACTAGTTACTTCTTAAAACGCCTATGTGTACAAGCGATTGTGACTACTTGCCATACCTAATACCCACATAGACTCATGACCTATTTATAAAAATTATAAACTATTGACATTCAGTTCTATATGCCTGCCTGTTTTTGTATACATTACATAAAGACTATTTGCAAATTTCTTTCATGCGAGACATTTCACCGATCTTTGATAATAATAAAAAACTCTAACAAATATTTCCACAATAGCGAACAATCACCGTCAAGAATAAATAATGTGCATATAAACAAAGAAAACGGCCTCATTTTTTTTTCATGATCTAGGTATATATGTAACTAGACTAGATCAAGGCATTTGATATACTAGAATTAATGTACTCGTTAGTGGTGCTACGGGAAACTGTAAATTACTAAATAATGGTTAATTAAGTAAAACATAATAAAGCTTCGACACTTACTCAACACAGGCTTTGTGTTTAGGTTTTATTTATATTAACTCAGAGTGACTAGGACGTATTAATTATAACTCATTCGTCAGTACTTTTTGGTGGTAAGGCTATTCAAGTAGGTACCACCCAGTTATCATCGTTAAACAGCAATACATAGTATTGTTATGTCCCGATTTGAAGAGTCAGTGTAGCTACAGTCACAAAGGACATGACGTTTTAACTACCAACATTTTGACCTATAGGCGGTGTAAGGTTTTACACAGCGTGGTGACCATTTACCTGATAGTAAACGACCTACTTATACATACCCACTTATATATAAAACTGTTAAGGCATACAGCTATTGACAGATATGAAAACAGTTTTGTTTCGGTCCAAATATTCAGCTCCAAGTAACGCTTTTCACATTAGGGGGTCGGCATTAGAAATTCGCATCTCGAATTTGATGATAGTAGGGGTTGTTTCTTAAAGGGGTTGTTCCCCTCTCTCGAAATCACTCCCAACCCGCGGAAACCCATAGTTTTTTTTTAATGTGCGTTTAAAGTTACGTGTAACGGATCGATATTTTACATTATAATTAACCTTAAATCATTATTTTTATGTTTATTAGCTTTTTTCTGTATTTTATTTTAACAAATACTATATTAATTTATAGTAAAAAAAACGTGTAAAAGTTTAATTTAATTTTGTAGTGAAGCGATTCTTTTGTAAAGAAAATAATAATCACCCAGAAGATTTTACGAACATGATAATAGAATACAATATAACATAAAATATAAAAAAGATCCATTTATCGCATTATTAAATTTAGTCAAGTATATATACAGATAAATGGTTCTTATAAATTTCTAAAATATACCTATTGTTGTTTCTATTTTTCACCCAAAATTAACACAGGAGTGGCGAAGCCACTCCGGCAACAAAAATAGTAGATAGTTATAGTAGCTAAGGATAGGTTAGGTTAGGTTAGATTTTATGACCAAACGCTGCGCAAGCCGAGCGAGCGAAGCGAGCGTGCCGCGGCAGCGGCCGGCGCAGCGCCAGAAATCACATTGTATACCAATAATTGGAATTTTATATCTCTCCCCTTCCAAAATTTAACTAACAGTACGAATTTTGATGATTTTAGTATTGAAATTTAAAAATTGAAAAAAAAAAAACTAATGATTTCCGCGCGGGGGGAGTGATGGTGTAGGTACTACACCACCCCCCCTTACCCCCCACCCCTTCCCCAACCTTAAATTCGGGATGCGAATTTCTAATGCAATCCCACATTAGGTACTGCTACTACTCCAGTTACACAGGCACATAGCCTAGAGTTTGGTGGCTCTATATGAATTCCAATCCTATATCCACCAACCCACATGAGAAGCAGTTGGGTTAAGCTCTAGAGTTATCAATGAAGTGACGCCAACAGGCTATTTCTTAACTATTAAGAGATAGGATTAGACGGAAATGACTCTACCACAGCGACTTACCGAAGGTTACATTTCATTACCTCTAGTGTCGTATGTTCATAAATAATATATTGCTAATGAATAAATATTTATGTGTCAAACAAATAAATTAATTAATAAGCACTGATATCATATCGATCGTCGTCAAACGTATTAGCTATATATGGGCGTATCAGGACCGTCGCTTAATTCACAACGTGTAAGGTTAAATACCATCACGCAAACATAATTCATTTTCATTATGACAGGAAGGTAGGCTGGTTTCATATGTGATATTTCTACTACTGTTAAAAATTCAACGCGTTGTAAAGAAAACCGCTGATTTACTTATGAAACGTTTGATGAACGCTGTGCAACTACGTCACATGGAAATAACGGAAAATTTGAACAAATTAATTATCTCTTCTATATTCATAATTTCGAGTAGCTCTACGACAGACCCAATGAAATCCTATCCACAATGACAGATCGTTTAAAAATAATGATTTTTATTTGACCATATACATTTGCAAAATAATTGAAATATTTCGATTTAAAATTCAAGAAATTCAATGACAGTTAAGAAGTTGCGTTCAGAAAGCTGCGTCATAGTTAATAATTGTTAGTTTTCACCACCTAAATAGAAAATATTTATCTTTGATAATTAATAAATATAAAAAAATATATAAAAAGTAAACGACAAACCGTTTTTTTTTTTTCATTTAATTAGATTAAAATGAAATTACACAGATTTATTTATGATACATTTGTACATATATATTTTGAATATAATACCATAATTCAAAACTAAATTTAATTCACTTAATAAAATATCAAACAATAACAATTTTTACACTTGTCTTTCCCAGAAACGAACGGCTGTCGAGAACACTAGAATGAATATCAGATAAAATCTGTCTTAGACCTTTGTAAACTACATCATAAGACGTAATCATTTTTATTATTTTATTAAATAAATTTATAGCGATTGTACGCAATTAAATTACATTTATCAATATCAAAGACATTTTTTTTATTATAGATGTATGGGATTTAATGAAACTAGGCAAAGTAAAATCCTTGGTGTATCCTTCTAAATGTTTAAAATATATTTTAAACCGCGAAAAAACATACATAGATAAGGGACGTCGTCAAAACAAACAAACTCGCAGTTTATGTTGCCAAATATAAAAAAGGAATAAATAAAGCAGGCGTTCTTCCCACCATTTCAGGCGGTCATGACTTTTACAGTTATTATTTTTAATTTCAAACCGTATAAGTTTGTGCCATTGTCATACTCCAATAATAAAAAAAAATTACACAAAACTTACCAAGTGTAATTTATGCCAACAATTCTAAATACTTACAGATGTAACTCTTGTAAACTCGATATAAACAACGCAGTGGGCGGACAGTGTTATTTTAAACAATAATTTACTATAGACAACGGTTTATTTGATTTATTAATATACATTTAGGCCTCAACTAATACATAGGCATTATAACAGCTAGTTAAAGTCAATAGAATATAACCTAAAATATGAATTCCGTGCTTAAATTTCAAATATCGAAGAGGTTCGATATTTGAAATAATTAAATTCAATGTCGGAAATTATTAAACTATTTCGCTCTTAAAAAGCGTCTAGACACACCATTAAGATGCAAGATATTAAATTATTTAGGTACTTACCTATTTCGGAAGAATGCTCGAGAGTATTGCGAGGTTTTCTTATAGTATTTTTTAACAAAAGACTGACGACGGATTTTCGCGTCATAAAAATTCGTTGCACATTTGACGAAGCACAGAGTATTCATTTGCTAATTAATTAACAACATTGCATACATCAAACAAAATCTGTAATTAATAAACTAAGCAACTGAATCTCGAGAGCATGAAAGGCGAAAGCGGATAGAGGTGCAAAATGAAACGCAGAAATCGCGTCTGCGCGAGCGTATGCGTATTGACGGATAAATCAATGTGTATTGTAGTGTATTCGCGCGCTTTCACGATCGTTCAAGCGCGGGCTCGAGCAAAAAGACATTATTTGCTCGTCGTCTCGTATATCTGTTGCTTCAAATTAACTGTGAATGACTATATTATACATTGTATCTGTGATTACATTCCCATTATAAAGCTTTTGAATTGTCATGTTATACCGTTGAATTTAATTAAATTTAATAAAGCTACAGTAAATTCTACCGGGAAGAATTGTTAAAAACTTAGTACTTACTATTTCCCACCATTTTAATTACAGAGTATGGTTGTAAAGTAATATTTATCATCCCTAGATATTATTAAATTCTAAGATCCGCTTTCTTATCATTAATATTATCTTGTATTGAATAATATTCCTTATTTTAATAGTCCAAGTTAAACCTAACAGAGGAATATTATTATAGAAACGAATACCGTGTCCCAGGAAGGATGTATTAACTCTGCGAGACCGGAAACTAGGTGTTATTAGTTTACCTGTCCTTCTCGCGTCACAATGCATTGATCATCGCCGCTTCTCCCAAAATGAGGTATATTATTGTAAAAATATATAATATTGTTGTATACCTACTGTGAGCAAATGTAAGAATACCATATATAATTTTAAAAAATCTCGGTGGGATTTTATTCGGCTCAATTCATATTATATGATGTTAAATACTATGGGGAATGTTTTTCTCAAATATTATTGTAAAAATATTCAATAATTTATATGTCCTCAATTTTAGATCACATCTCAGAATCAAAAATCAATAAGTATCAATGTGGAATTCCATTCGTAGGTACTTTTAATTATAAAAATATATTTTTTTATTGTAAATGTAAGGTGTTAATGATAAAATAATAATTTATTCGTCTACATAACTTTCGCCTTCGAACAAAATATTTTACATGACATATATTGTCAAAACAAATGGCATTCAAAATGTCGATATACGTTTTCCTTAAGTTAACCATTGTGTTTGTTTATCAATAGTTGAAAGCAATTTGTTAGACGTTATACTTGAATTGGTAATAATAGCGGAAAGTTCAACAAACTACCGTCCGTACCGTAAATACAATACATAATACTCGCGAGGAGTGTAGGCGTTGCTTTAACAATTTATTTACTTTAACATATATATGTAATGATCTGTGTTATTTATGCTTACAGCGTAAACTAATATTATATACGAATGTACAATTTCATCACACGATCACAAGCCCGGCTAGCTCAGTCGGTAGAGCATGAGACTCTTAATCTCAGGGTCGTGGGTTCGAGCCCCACGTTGGGCGACAATTTTTTTTTCTCACATTTTTAATTTTTCATTCTATTTATATTATATAAACTATAAGAAAGCTATTGATTATATACAGTAGATAGATTATTTATAAATTGTTCAGTTAACAATGAGTCAATTTTTGACGACCTCCATGGTCGAGCGGTGAGGAGACCGGTTTTCATGAGTTCGCCACTCCGAGGTCCTGGGTTCGATTCCCGGCTGAGTCGATGTAGATTACCATTAGTTTTCTATGTTATCTTGGGTCTGGGTGTTTGTGGTACCGTCGTTACTTCTGTTTTCCATAACACAAGTGCTCCAGCTACTTGTTGTTGTCTCAAATTTATTTATTATTATTTAATTTTTATTACTTATTATGGTTTTAAGATTAATTTACATTATGTACAAGTAGTTTCGTTATGGTATATAAAGCGATGCGTTCTTCCAACATTCAGACGAACACCATATTGGCGATTGCATCGGCTGGCGCGCGGCCAGAGCGGCAATTTTATTAAAAACTATACGCGCCAGTGTAAACATCTGTTGTGCAGACCTAGCCAATAAACTAAACACTTTATCGACTATTACTACGATGGGTCAGTGACCCGAACTATCATTTTATTGTTATTACGAATCCCATAAATCTAGTATAGAAATCGCGTGAGAAATTATTAAATCTCTTCCTTATGTGCGTCTACGAAATAGTCTAGCGATGCATTTAATTTTCATATCGAGAAACGACACCAATTACATTACATATTTAAAAAGATTACATAATACATAATATATAATCAATAACCTTTTATTTAATTCAATTAAATACACTCTTGAATTTAAATATCAAAAAATATCTCAAAGCAATTTCAAACACATCAAAATAATCACAAAGCAAACGAATCAAATGTAAGTAAGATTACATAAGTTCATAAAGATCGCAGCTTATAATTGTTACAAAGTTGCAAGTTAACACGTATAATACATTACTCGGTACACTGAACGTAACTTAAGGCCGGCGCGAATTTCAATGTAAATTTCACAGTTATATCGTTAATTTACTTAACGATATTAAGATATAAATAATGCTCGAACGATAATTCTTTTAACAGAAATAATTTCATTGACGCATTGATATTTGATGTTATAATACTTATGTATATGTATATACATATAAATGCATCTGTTTGGGTTTAATAATATAGACGATTTGACCGATTAACATGAAATTGGACCAGATAAGTGAATTTTTATATACAAGGGATGTTTGTCTATCTATCTGAAAATTAATATATTTAGAATTCCCTAAATTTTCTTAGTCGCTTAGGTAAGGGTCTATACTAAGTGTATCTTAACGATTTCAATATTACGTAGAAAAGTATTTCGTCATTAAATATCGATATTCTATTATTAAAGAATTAATAGTTTTGAAAAATATCTCCTAAAACAATGTAAAACATAAAATAGTACATTATACAAAAACTATACGTACTAACTTAGGTTATATTTATCTGAGTATATGTTTTTATCAATCGGCAGTTTCTCTGGCAGGTCAAGACTCATCGAGTACGAAATGATGTATTAGCATCATCATCATGCTCCTGCCCTTATCCCAATATTATTTGGGGTCGGCGCAGCATGTCTTCTCCTTCCATACTTCTCTGTCAGACGTCACCTCACAAGAAACATTCTTTCTAACCATATCCTCTATCACACAATCCATCCATCGTTTCCTTGGTCGTCCTCTACCTCTATACCTGTCCACATCCATGCTCAAGGCTTTTCTCACAATATGTTCCTCATGCATGTATGATGTATTAGTAAAAATAAATAATTAATGATACCGAATTAGATGTTTTGTTCTATTATATACTAGCCTATGTCCTTCTTTGGAGTTCAAGCTTGCTTCACGACTTTCAAATTCGGTTCTAAGTTTAGTCGTGAATAAGGAAAAGACAGATGGACAGAGAGAGTTACTTTCACATTTATAATATTAATTTAGACTTATTTTAATATAGTTATTACATATGCAACATAATTACACTTAACATTAATAATGATATAATTAAATAGACAAGCATACTCAGATGCAACTCGTAGTATGCTGCGACGATTGCTTTTATCCCCCATCTACTCGCCGCCGTTTGTGATCCGCCAGTCGTTGTGGACATTCGATGAGTTTTGCATACTATTTTTAACCCATGTATTGTAATCGTTTATTTTGAAACCTCTTTCCTCTTTCCTCCGACTCTCTCTTTATCCGTGCTAACGTCTGTGATTTGTACGCTTTTCTCATATTTATAGATTTTCTTATAACGAAATCTTAAATACATACAGTTTATCAAAATATATCACTATAAAAATGGGTCCTAATCGACGGTTCAAACTCGTTATTTAAACTTATTATCTATGTTTCATATTACTCGACAAATCAAAAATTGCAAATTCACCACGGCTATAATGACGTATATAAGCTTAGGAGCTCATACTTTCTTAATTGGAGAGAACTTAGCTTAGCAGAGAAAATATTTAGTTCAGCAGTGGGAAATTTACACCTTGACAACAACTGTAAATTTCCCACTGCTGGGTTAAGGCCTCCTCTCCCTTTTTGAGGAGAAGGTTTGGAACATTTTCCACCGCGCTGTTCCAATGCGGGTTGATGTTTCTCTTCAAAAAGGCGAAGGCGTTTGCCTTGGCATTGCACATAAAAAATCGATTATAGTTTTATTTTGAAGAGCTCTAGCCATAGTGCAATTCATATTGCATAATTCTTGATTGATATTAACTAAATTGTTGTCATTTAAAAACTATTTAAATTTAGAGAGCGGAAAAAACTTACTGGTCGGTTAGCAAAAAGAAAACGGCAACAAAATGAAAGAAAATCGTCATCAACAAAGTCAATTATTGTATAATAAGTTTGACGGGAGACCCACTGGTATACTTAACTAATAGTTATACGTAAAACAAATACCATTGTCAAATAATCGAACTATATAATACAATTGTCAATATTTATAACTGGTCCTTCGAACATGACAGCATTTCTTTTTAAGGACTACGCCTACACTCGTCTCGAAACCGAGGCCATATATATTTTTTTAAAACGGCCACAAATACAATTGTTGAAAACTTGAATATCGCAATACGCGTAGGTTTGTGATGGCATTACGACAATATTCGTCATTATTTATATTTATAAACAGTTGTCCTGTAGTTTTAATGTCGACATCTTATGACGTAAAATTTTGTTGTTATCATAACATATATGTAAAGTATTTTTAGTTTAAAACTCTATTTACTGCTGTACTAAATCTTGCTCATATGTCGACTCGCCTTGTCAGTGCCTCATTTACCACACTATTATATTTCGTCTATTTTTATTATAAGATGTATCTTGTAGAATTAGACATTAGTGATATACAATCACGTTGGCTTCCCTAAGAAATCAATAAACTGATATCATTCTTAAATAACAAAATCACACATCAAGCATCTTCTATCTACGTCATATCCATACAGTGTGAGCAAGCTTCGTGTATGTCACTAATAGCTGATCATTCACAGCCCTTAAAACAGCCTATATAAAGTTTATACGTGTATCACCCACTTTATAGCTTCGTAAGGTTGCAATGCTAATACTAAATATACTACAGAGTATCTTTAAATGTACATAGCTTTCACAGATTTTTTATAAAAATACAATACAATACCGCTATGCCTTCAATTTAAATCTAATAGTAGTCTATACATACTATCTTTGGATTTCTCGTAGGGTTTAACTAGCGTTTGCAATGTAAGCGTAAAAAATATGTTTATTTATAACATTACATTAGAAACCTCTAAAATAATAAGTGTTATTGTGTGTAAAAACCTTCCTCTTGAATTCTCTCTTCTCTTATCTTGACCTCTTGAAAATCTGTGGCGTAGTTTTAAAGACCTAAGCATACACAGGGATAGAAAGAGAGTGGGGAGCGGATTTGTTTTATACTATGTAATAAAGATCAAAAATCATTTAACTGTCAACACCTAACAATTTCTCAACACAAACAACATATCCTTCGTTCCCACGATTTTGCAACGAGATGCCTTTCCAATTGGCTTACATCTTTATGTTCCAGAGTCACTCGCTTTAAGTCGAAATACGCAATATTGACGCAAAGCCTTTACTTAAAGGACACAACCTATTTATCAGCTGAGCCCGACATTAACACGTTACTAACATTTTAATGAAGTATAAATAAATCTCTCGTATACCATTTGTAAAGATAAGAGTTGAATTTGTGAAAGACTCGTGTATATTTATGTTTATTAGATGTTTTGCGTAACATTTAACTATTAATTTATTAAGCGGCTACTATATATTTATTACCTTTAATGTCCGTGCTAACTAATATTATAAATGTTAAAGTGAGTTTGTTTATTGCGCTTTCGTTTTCAACCACTCAAACGTATACGCCTATACACCCCCCTGCCCCCAGCACACACACGCAAGCGACATATACTCATATACTCGTTTTGATGTAAAATCTCGGATTTCCTAAACGACGTTTTTCAATTTAACTTCAGATCAATTTTACAAGAAGGTTTTAATGGTGTATCAACCAGTTTACCAGAATTAGTTTTATAAAAAGTGCATTAATATTTCTCAACGAGTTATATGCATTAATGTGACTATCAGACGCAGTAGGAATGAATTGACAAATCAATTTAATAGTCAAAAACAAAATTACAATACAATAAACAGACAAACACGACAACTGTGAGTGAGTGAATGAATGAATGAATGCAGATGCTATAAACATTTTCTTTTCGCATAAACTGTTAAAATATTTAAGTCGCATTGTTTTGTACGAAGTCACTGTGTTAACATTTTAAGGAAGTACAAAATACAAGATATAAAGGCTTACGTGCATTACGAAGTTGAGACAGCGGAAAGTTTGTGAAACACTGCTTTATCTTTTGATGTTTCCTGCAACATCTAAGCGACATTTAACGACATCGCAAAGATTAACGCACACAGAGACGAATTACAATTGACGTCTGAACTTTCCCATTACACAGTGGAAGTAGAGAATCAGATGTAACGACCTCTTGAGGTGAACGACCGCTGAAGTTCTAAGCAAATTTTTGCCACAAACATCTTCATCAATACCCTTTGTTTTTGTATTAGCGATCCGAGGCTCCGAGCGGTTGCAATTAAAGAGAATATTTAAGGGTAATTGTTGAATTCGATCATTACTTGCCAAAATTACCCTCTTTATGCATACAAACAAACAAATATAATTCTTTATAAACATAATTATATATGTAGATAAAACAAAGTCGCTTACCGCTGTATTTCCTTATGTATGCTTAGATCTTTAAAATGACGCAACGGATTTTGTTGCGGTTTTTATTTAACAGATAGACTGATTCTGAGGCTTGGCCTAGGCAAGGCCAATATAGTAAAGTAATTCTGTAGTATATTTTGTACCAGTATTGCACCCGTGCGAATCTCTTCGTGTGATATACCTATAAGAAAGCACTATTGAACTGAGCGCTATATGCCGCATCGATTTCTCTGCTCCAATAATACGTGGACAATCTTATATACATTGGGCTCTTGTATTAGTATAAATGAGTAATATATGTATACGAGATATAAAAAAAATCCATAGATATTAGTCATATATTGCAAATTTTTGAAAATGTAAAGTGGGGAGAAGAAACCGAAAAATCTTTTATCTAAAAATTGTGCAGCAATGTCTTTAGACAAATAAGACAGTTGACTAATCTCAAGAATAGTTGGCGTTGCCGAATCGTCCCGTCTCGTTATAAGATTAAGATCGAATCTGTCTGCTTATGAAACACTGGTACGCGCAGTTAGCCGATGAAAATAATTACAGCCAAGTTTATTTATCTATTATCTATTCAGATATGAGATATTTGTTAAGTCAAAATTTTAAATTATCGTTATAGCGGTGAAGGAAAACATCGTGAAGAAACCTGCATGTGACAAATTTCATAGAAATTCTGCCACATGTGTATTCCACCAACCAGCATTGGAACAGCGTGGTGGAATATGTTCCAAACCTTCTCCTCAAAGGGAGAGGAGGTCTTTAGCCCAGCAGTGGTAATTTACAGGCTGTTGTTGTTGTTTGTTGTTATTGGTACATAGTCATTTTACGCTGGTGATATGAACTGACAGGAATTTTCATGTAGGTAAGGCGTTATCACTCTCCACTTTCTTTTTTTTTGGTATTATTATATAAAATACACTATTTTGTTCATATTTCAATCCACATAGGATTTATAGTAACCATTTTGTCTTTGAATTACGTTATTTTATCTATTCATATAAATAGAGTAATATTTGCATCTGTTAGACATGATTTTTTTTATTTATTTCATAATATCACAATATGTTTATACGTACAATACATACATACTAATATATGTTTGAGTATGAATACTTTTACTTTAGTATTTTAGTATTTAACATAATTTATGTAACATATAAAAACGTTACGAGTTCTTTGATAAAGTAAATATTAAAATTTGACACATAATTTATCGGGTAGTTAATATGATTTCGATACAAAGGCGAACCAATAAAAGGCTAATGGCTCTAACGCCGCGCGATGCGTGGGCGCCGGATGCTGAGGATAACTTATCTCGTGCGGAACGTTACGCAAGTTAATGCTGGCTCGCTGACGATAAAATGCATAAAGATACAATATAAAACAATTGCCATATTAAAACGACACAATACGACTACTGAACGGCTGGCAGTACTACCAACAAATACTCCATGTATTATTGTGTTTCGTTTGAATTGTGAGTGAGCCAGTGTATATATCGGAAAAAAATATTATAGTATATTATATGGCATTATATGAGGAAGTTTGGTATACGCAAATATGACCTATATTTGTTCGAATGCAATTAAACTTACCTAGTTGTAAAGCTAGGTACCTACTCATCAAATAGTCTATCGTCAAATAGTTGTTTAAGGAGTCAGTGATTATAATTTATATTTATTTAGTATAACAATGGCATAAATTAAAAATAGTAATTCAGAAATTGAAGAGGAAACTCAGTAATGCTTGCCCGGTATCAAATCTAGGATCTTCGAGTAACAATCAAATTTTCCTTCGAATGCTCTTCTTTAAAAAAGTCTAATATTTTTAAACATCCTTATGAATGTAAGCCTCAATATATTTCTATGGATTATAACCGTACTTATGGCTTTAGGGTATCTATTTTACTATATTCAATATCAATAGGGTACCTATAGTACATGACAGTTCCTTATTTATAGCCGATATAAAACTAGTCACTTTAAAATCGTAAAAATGAACAATTTACGACACGATTATGTCTATAACAATGGACATCATTTGTTTATTTTTTATATAAATTCAACGGCAAAGCAGAAAACAATTTTGTCTGGTAATAATATTAAAACACACTAACTAACTTCGTAAATAGGCAGAGCCGATAACAGTTCCGTACTCTTTTACCAATTGTTTTTCTTTTCGTAATTATTAATTCGTAATTATTTCGTAATTATTATCGTGCTGGAGTAAATAAATGATACCAAAACATACATATATTGGACAAATATTGGACAACATCACATATATTACTCTGATCCCAATGTAACTAGCTAAAGTACTTGTATTATGGAAATCAGAAGTAAAGACGGTACCACAAACACCCAAACCCAAGACAACATAGAAAACTTATGAACTTCTAATAAAACAACAAATATATAATTATTTGACCCTTGGGAATACTACTACCATAATTTATCGACTGGTTTCTAGAAGATGCGGAAAGAGCTACCCCATTACTAACCATGGGTATCGTAACAGTGGGTATCGTAAGGGTTCACTTTTTGCCCACCGCTTTAGCCTTTTCGAGTTTGACCTCGTTTGATTGCAACGACAAAAACAAGTGGCTTGTTTAACTTGTGATGTTAACTATAGTATATCTATATCAACAGGGTATCCTTAAGCGATAAGCTGTCTGTTTAATATATATGTATAACGAGGAGTTAGGCATTGAATCGTTATCAGACGTGATAATATTCGAAATATAAGTCTGGTCGTTCACATTCGTAATATCTATTTTTTTCGATGTCACATCAAATATGACTTTTCAGCTGTTTTTATACCACATATTGACGTTGCCAGTATACACTAAAGAAAAATCCTAATTAAACTTTTTATAGCCTCGACGTATGACCAAATGTATATTCGTCTAAAAATCGACTTTTTAAATATAATCTGTATAAAAAAATCTAATTTTGATACGCTTTGTCAGATGATAATGGTTACCTTACACTTGACCCACGCAAATAAACTACGAACGGAAATCAGTACAAATTAATTTAAGAGATCTATGCTTAGTAAAGTAAAGTAGCAGCCTGTACATTTCACACTGCTGAAATAAGGCCTCCTCTTCCATTAAGGAGAGGGTTTGGAACATATTCCACCACGCTGTTCCAATGCGGGTTGGTGGAATGCACATGTGGCAGAATTTCGATGAAATTAGACACATGCAGGTTTCCTTATGATGTTTTCCTTCACCGCCGCGCATGAGATAAATTATCAACATAAATTAAGCACATATAGTGGTGCTTGCCTGGGTTTGAACCCGCAATCATCGGTTAAGATGCACGCGTTCTAACCACTGGGCCATCTCAGCTCTTCTTCTGATCTATGCTTTTCAACGTACAAATTATATTAGTCAATCGGTATCGGTCAACGACTTTATTCCATTGTTTCACGTCTACAAATGTTACAATGGCATTTGATCTCAAAGGCCGTCTGTACGCATAATTTATCAATTCCCTTATAACATTTTCGGGGTAGACCTTTGACGTAATTGGACAGAATCGTCGATTGAACGAGAAGTATAATCAGACTGTTACGATCCTATATTTCTATCCACCTAGTCTTGATTAATTATACATTCTTGTTCCAATCAATGTTCCGTTGGTGCGGAATAAGTTGGAACCATGCTGTGACGTCATTAACAGCGGTACAAGTCATATTTTTGCAGGGTAAGTCGTCCAATGTATGGAGTATATAAATAAAGTAAACACAGCTCTAAATATTGTATTTAAATTATTGTCTTCTGAGGTTACAGAAAACATAGTGACAAAACCGCCATTAATCTTCTGCTCTCACTCTTTCTTGAATACTCCAGGAACGGGGAATAGCAACATACCTACTCGTACTACGTCCACGAGATACTCACATAGAAGTTTGGACATTTATTGGAAGTTACTTTTACCTACTCTACTTTTAAAGGAAATTTGATTTGTTCTGATAAACTAAGACTATGGATTTAATTTTTAGAACAAACACTTATATATTTATTTTGTACAAGTTGCCGACATCGGTTTCGCTCGCGATTTAGGGATAGGTTATCAAATGTTAGACAAAAAAACGTGCCGACAAATGAACAGAGTTAGATACGCATTTATAATATTACTATAAGTAAAGAAACTTCGTCACCTAGCGTCGAGTGGTGTGTACACCGGTTTTCATGGGTACGCCACTCCGAGGTCCCGGGTTCGATTCCCGGCCGAGTCGATGTAGATTAACATTAATTTTCTATTTTATCTTGGGTCTGGGTGTTTATGGTAACGTCGTTACTTCTGATTTTCCACAACACAAGTGCTTAGCTACTTACATTGGGATGAAATCAAGAGATTATTATTATTACAATAATCTCTTGATTTTATTCATCGATTGCAATAATGCAGTTATATCTCACTGGCTGCAAGGGCCAGACTGATTGTAATTGCATTAAAATCGATACATCCCCCTTGCTTGAATCCATTGTGATTAGATTCAAATTCAAATTTGCAATTCTATTTGCATAATTATGCAGTTAAGCCTATATACATATGATTAAAACTACACATAATACTATTAATATTCGTAAATAAACTGTGGAAAGATTATCGTAATCATATTGCCTAATTTTCCAAGAGAATTCTGATATTTATCAAGAGTCACTTTAATTGTATTGTATGTATTCAAAGGCACATAAAACTTTTAGTATATTGTATTATTTTGACGAAATATTTTATTCACATATAATTTTAAAGAATTAAATATTTTAAAATAAATAGGACATTTCTTTATTAACAATTACGTTTTCATAACATTGATTTCAAATACTCAAACACCAGGCTTATATATCTTCGTCATATTATTTTAAACATAATCATAAACCATAAAATCAACCTTTACAATAACTGTGAAATTGTATTTAAAAACATATATCACTCAATTTTAATTAAAACATATTACACAGAGACTAGTTCCAGTAAATATAAGGCAGGTAATATGTATCAAATCGTGACAAACCAAGTTTCAGTATCCCATAAAGGAAATCAACAATTTCCTTGATATATTAAACACGACCATATTCCATCATATAGACAAAACCAAAACATCTTAATACAATCGAATAGAGTCCATAATCCAATGTTTTTATGGTTCAATATTAATTCGAATGAGTTCGGATTAAAGTGAGATATCACAAGTTCTAGACTAATCCACAACATAATATGCGATTCAATTTGACAGCTTTGATATACGAATTAAAGCGCTTTACGCTTGAGTTTCATGTTTTATTTAAACCCCTAATTTATAATTGTTGAAATAATCTCGACCTTTCATATTAAATTATTTCATTAATCAAACCACTTTTGACAGTTATTGTTATTATTTATAGTACAAGCGACTGAACACTATATTAGAAAAAAAAGCGGTTAAAACTGGATTTATCTAGTTTTTTTTTTTAAAGTAGCAACGAACAAAACCGTTAAGTACGATAATAATAGTACAAAAGCCACCTTAATACCGTAGGAAGTTACAATTAGACATCCTACGCGACACAGAGTCATATTAGATACTAGCGTTCAGTTTAGGGTTGCCAAAAGTCCAGTTTCAGCCGGACATGGCGGCGGAACAATTAAATGTCCGGTCTGTCTGGCGCTTTTTTACGCTTTTTTTACACTTACAGTAACACAGTCGCACACAGCGCTCTGTGCGAGGTAACGCTGAATGTTATAAAATTTGTTTCCAGCCAACGTATTTCCGGCTTTTAGAAGGCGCGACTGATTTAAAAAAGGAACACATTCGAATTTTAGTGTACAACATCCAGCGTGGTTCAATACCGAAGCCGGTGAGGCCTTTTTATTTTGAGGCTGGCAACCCTATTTGCTGCATAAGAAGCTGGGAGCAAGTAGGCGTCGTGTTTATTGAAAGTGTTTTGTATAAAATATAATACTCTTATAAACAGTGGTGTGCATCAAACAAGAACAGATAAAAATTTACGCTTTCTGTGCTTTTAGAGACTAGAACTTTTAGAGAAAACAAAATCTATATATATTTTAAGTTTATTTTGTAAAAAATCGAGTCAACGTTTTAATCATAGTATTTATATTAACTTGAATGATTTTTGAACATTAATTCTATAATGAGTAAAAATTAAAAAACATATTATTCATCGCACACTACATAGTTTTATTGCAAAAAACTAGTTTTAGAATTCAATTCAAGTATTACATGAATTTACGATAAATAAGTAAAAAGAAATACCTAAATAAACCAACCATCAACCCGCATTGGGGCAGCGTGGTGGAATATGCTCAAATCCTTCTGCTCAAAGGAAGAGGATGCCCTTTGCCCAGCAGTGAGTAATTTACAGGCTGTTCATAATGAAATAAACCGTACACTCTCACTCACGTAATGTTTTGAAAATTTACGAAAATGAAAGCATATTATAATTGATTAATTTATATTAAGCAATTTTATTTAATTATTTAAAAACAACTAACTTACCTAGACAAATATATACTATCGGCAATATATATGTATATTTTAAAGAATGGAAATATATAAAACACCATACGAGTATGTATATGTGTATTGTTTTCGCCGTAAAGACGAATGAACAGGTGTAATTAAGGCACAAGGGCCATACTCCGTTGCACGCATTGCTCATGTCAGCTACATCCGAGAACTCCGACATTCCCTGTGAGCCATTAAGCAAAATTGCCAGTGCTGCCAACCGTAAAATTTAAGCTTTTACGTAATGTAACTAAATGTACACTGGCTTCTTTATTTCTTCAGGATATGAACTTTTTATTTCAAACATTAGGGACAATTTTTTTTTTATCGATTATATAAACCGTAAACAAAACTCTGTAAGTACAAGATATTTTATTTGACGGCGCCTGCCAAATGCGGCGCTAACTATTTGATCAATGTGGAATTAAATTGTAAAATTTTGATTATTAGACGAGGGTGAGTTAAGATTGCTCTGGTGAAATGTTTGACGTGCAGCGCAGCTAGATGGCTAATATTGCTAATACAACGAATAACGGTAAAAGCAGTGTATGTCACACAAACCGTTATAATAATAATAAGTACGAATAACTTCATAGACAATAATGAATATTGTAAGCAATTTGTTTATAAACAAAAGCTTCCGATGAACATAGAATGCACGAAGTTTCCCACTAGGGCCTCTAACAACTATTTACCTATATAAAGATTATATATATAGCTTTTGTATCGTTTAATTAAGTGATTGGACAAAAAATACATTTTAACCAAACACGAGATTCTTATTTTATATGATCTTAATACAATTTGAGAGTAACTCTATATCTATAAAGACATTACTTATCATATAAATCGTGAATAAAACGATCGTTATGGTGGAAAAACATAAAACGTAATGGGAAGTATCATCAAGGGCCCGTACACGTGACAAGAGAGGAGAGACGGCTTGATGGCTTTTTAAAAACATCAGTGGACGCTCGAAAGTCAAAACAGAAATTATTACGAAGTGAGATTCATAATAGCATTAACGGCTTGTAATACTTATTCAAACAGCTCGCAAAATCTTTTTCAGATGACTGCGTTGAAATTGTATACAATAATTTTTACTTGGTCACTACATATTATAAAACAAATGCCGCGTCTATCTGTCTGTACGTTCGTGATAAACTCCAAAACTACTAAACGGATTTTGATGCGGTTTTCACTAATAGACAGAGAGATTCATAAGGAAGGCTTAGGTATATAAATTATTAAGGTTTTTGTGTAAATAGAACGAGAATTGTTTGTCTAACAATTTACAGAAACAGTTAACAGAAAAAAGCAAGAAAAAACATAAATAAAATGTAAAAGAAAGAACTTATGTCCACCTGTACAAAGCCGGTACGGGAAGCTAGCTCTTATATTATTTTGTTATCGTCTAGAAAATTATCGCCGTGAGTTTGTGACAATCGACGTTTTAAATGCTCATGTGTTGTTATGATATCAGCACTTTCCCTTATAGTACTTCCAAACCTGTCTGGGTACCACCCACTCATCAGTTACACAGTCTAGATGGCGTTAACCTGTGTAAAGACTTAGTGTATAAAATTGTTTTTAGACATTTCATGAGTGACGTCATATTTTAGGTTATGGAGAGGCAAAGATGGTGATCAAATGCTTTATACGTTTGTTGGAAGATGCAATGAGTTCCACACAAAAAATAAGCACATGAAATCTTGCCCAGATTGATTGAGCTTATTAATATAATATTAACATTTTGTGTAGTAGTTTGCTTTCAAATATTATTATCTAACGTCTCAAATAGACACACGATTATAAATCTATGCATAAAATAAAATTGGTGTTTCAATTTGTAATATTATCATAAGCGGTTTTTACTAAATGTGTATGTATGTATGTATGTATACACAGTACATACATAAAATAACATTTTTACAATTTTTGTCTGTGTTTGTTCCGGCTAATCTCTGGAACGACCTAACCGATTTTGACGGGTCCTTCACTGGCATATAGCTAATGTAGTAACTTAAGCTACTTTTATTTAAGAGTTATATATAAAATTTCAGTTTTATTCAGACGCGCACTAAGTCGTAGGTAAAGCTTGTTTTTACATAAAAACATAATATTAACATACGACCTTTTACAAATAAATAAGGGACATGTCAATCTTTTGAAGTCACCTTCGTCGTTTCCTTTGGCATATGTTCATGTAAATTGCATGCTCTAGTTTCTCTATACAGCAATTTTTCACAAGGAATAATGTGCCTTAAGCTTTCAGTACGTCTCAAGGGTGCCATAACGGTCGTTAAGTATTATTACAGGTGTAAAGCGAGGTGTGGCGGAGGCTTTAGTGTTCGTTACGGCTGTACAGCTTGATCTTAATTACATGTCAAGTAAAATTTCAGGGGTGGCAACATGAAGAAAATATTTACAGACAAACATTCGAAAATACATGCAGAAACAAAACTTTTGTAATATTATACCATAAATAGGCATTAATTTAATAATAATAAAGTAAAGCAAAAACAAATAGTCAAATATATCAATAAATTTGTCGTAGATTAAATATTTAAGTTGAAACGAAGCCGGATATTCGACAGCCCTGTATGTATTCCCGCCACCGGTTGTTAATAAAGATTTTCTTACCGGCGGAATGGCAGCGAAAATATCACACGTCTACTAATCATGCCATGCAGTTAAAACACCGTCTCCTTACCTGAAAAGAAATAAAATATGATGTTAATATTAATTTATTATTATCTAAGAAGTCTTTATTACATAGTATAAAACAAAGTCGTCAGTCTGTTCATATAAATAATAAATATGAGACAACGTCACATTCATTACTTTGATCCCAATTTAAGTAGCCAAAGCACTTGTGTTATGGACAATCAGAAGTAACGACGGTGGTACCGTCGTTACTTCTGAAACAAAACACCCAGACAAAATACAACATTGAAAACTAATGATAATCTACATTGACTTGGCCGAGAATCGAACCCGGGACCTCGGAGTGGCGTACCTATGAAAACATTTAAAATAACCCAAAGGATTTTAATGGGGTTTTTGGGGTGTAATGGGGTTTTGATAAATAGAGTGATTCGAGAGGAAGGTTTTTATATCATCATCATCATAGGCCTCTCCAAGTGCACGCCACTGTGGTCTTTCTCCGGCTACTCGCATCCAGCTCGTGCCTGCCGCCTTGCGTATATCGTCACTCCACCGTGCCTGAGGACGTCCTACACTACGTTTGCTGAGAGGTGTCGGTTATATAGTAATGTAACATTGATCATTTTTGAAGTTTCTAATGTGATGTCGTAAATAAACTTTGTAGTATATTTAGCATCAGTATTGAACCCGTGCGAAACCGGATCGCTAGTTTAAGCTTGAATTTGAGCCCGCAATCTTTTGCTTAAAGGATTCAACTACTAGCTCATTTCTCGTACATAAGTGTACTTTAACATTTACATAGGCATACAGATTACCATGGGGAGATAGGAACACCAAACGGAAGCGTAGTTTCTGAAATATTCACGCTCATATAAACGCTCACGCTCATATATACGAACGAAACAGAGAACTTTTCTTGTTTACTACAAACTTGTATTTAATAACAGTTATTAGAAGCCTGTTGATTTGCTCGACTGAGTTTAGTTTGAAGAGATTTTTAGTTTTAGTAAGAACAATCTTGTGTAGGTAATAAATGTTGTAATTTATTGAATCGAT
Source organism: Vanessa cardui (assembly GCF_905220365.1). NCBI lineage: Eukaryota > Metazoa > Arthropoda > Insecta > Lepidoptera > Nymphalidae > Vanessa > Vanessa cardui. Next base: position 5,209,849 of record NC_061146.1, read on the forward strand.
TCAAAATATTTAAGTGAATATTTGAGCTGATGTCCCAGTTTTTAAAACGCGTGCATCTTAACCGATGATTGCGGGTTCAAACCCAAGCAAGCACCACTATATATATATATATACATATATATATATATATATATATATATGCTTAATTTGTGTTTATAATTCATCTTGTGCGGCGGTGAAGGAAAACACCGTGAGGAAACCTGCATGTGTCTAATTTCATCTAAATGCTGCTACATGTGCATTCCACCAACCCGCATAGGAACAGCGTGGTGGAATACGTTCCAAACCCTCTCCTTAATGGAAGAGGAGGCCTTATCTCAGCAATGGGAAATGTGCAGGCTGTTACTTTACTTCACTTTTACTTCATATTTGAACTCTACCACTGTTTCGGGAAGCAACTTCTACGGCGAGAAACTAGCAGTTTCATCATTGTAAATAACCAAATTTACAATGAGTTTTACTAACAATAATTAATGAACCTGAGTCTAAGTCTCAAAAAAAAACTATTTATTAAAATATCTCTACTATTATTAATAATAATTATAACTCATAAACGCGTACAAATCTTAGGCTCTATGATTTTCTTATTTTTCAAAAACGTTATTTAGAAATAGTCCTAAATACGTCTACGCGCTAAAGCAACCACATAGCCGAAGGTTATAAATGTATTCCTAGTTCAACAGGCAGGCAAGACAGGCAGCCTTAACTATTATAATATGACGTTAATCTACCAAATTGATAATTATTTAGATATGGTTCTAAGATTTTACTATGTCATTTATAATGAATAGCTAAATTCATTATATATTGTTACATATTCAATTAAATTGTGTATCGTTAATACTTGTTTTGTTTGAACGTAATTCTCTCTCTCTCTCTTCTAAACCTATTTTTTTATTTATATTAAACATGTGTAAATAACAGTAGGTACTGGGCGAGGATGCAATCAATAACAAATCTTTTATAGGTAATCATATATCATCTATGGAATTAATTATGCATTGTATGTATTTTGTTAAAGTAAATACGTAGTAAAATTGGCACAAAACTTAATCATTTTTAAAGCGAATAACCTACGACACTATTCCGAGTAACGCATCTAATGTAACCTTATTAGGTGTAATCGGCTGAGACCTTTAGCCTATAGTTGATAACATACATCATTTTTTTAATACTAATTAATTGCTAATTATTATTACTACTTATATACTTATTACTTTAAATTACTTAGAGAGAGAACACGAGCCCAGTGGTTTGAAAGCTTGCATCAAAACCGTTGCTTTCTTGCTAGGCGGCGAAGGAAAACATCGTGAGGAAAACAACTTGATTCAAATTTCAATGAAATTCTGCCACATGTGTATTCCCCTACAATAACGATAGCAGTGTGGTAGAATAGTATCCAAACCTTCAGCTTGAAGGAGGTTAGGCCTTTGCTCAGATGAGGAGCATATACAAGCTGTCAGTTTACAGTTTTAAACAATATTGTGTGTGATTTTGAAACGATTAGTAGTGTAGTCTATGCAATAGAAAACTTTTGATAAAAGTTACAGTCAAAATAAAAGTGGTCATAATTCGTTTACAATCATTAGTGAAAACATTTCAATAATTACCAAAAGTAAAAATGAAAAACGGGAGAAATTGTACCGAGATTTTTTTCTGCGAATTTATAAATAAATTAAAAAAATACTCCTACAATATGTTCCATTTTAAAGCATTGCTATAACCTTGTGCTACGAGGATAAAGAATCAGGAACAAACTTGCGACATTTTGCAATCGATTTCGTAATCCATTGAGCTATTGACGCTTCAATTTGTTTATATAAAAAATTGTTTTCCTAAACAATAGCCGCTAAAAATCACTCTATTCAGTTCATTAAACAAACAAAACGAAATCCTGTTACCGTCAACAAAAGAATACCATCCTCTTACGTTCAACGAGTACGGAACTTGGGACCCTAAATAAACGTAAATTAAAACGCGAACCCTAGCGGTAATATTTTTCCAGCTACCCACTCGACGAAAATAAAGGGGAGCACACTCGAGTTACACAAAAAGATCGTCATTAAACAGCGTATCCCTGGAACCGCGTAACGGGGACGGGAATGTTGAAACGTCAACGTCAAAACCGATGTACGGTGAACATAAAAATATATTTTGAAGGATTTTTACGTATTTGGTTTTTCTTGCCCCAAACTCCTCATTCCCGTACACGACGATCTCCCTCCCAAAGTTCCTCGCCCTATTAATGTTGAATGTTTGTTAATGTGTGTGTTTAGTCCAGTTTGTAAAATTTTATGCAAATATATTGAGCGTAATAAAATTAAGTTGTAAATATTTTTGTGATCGTTCTTATTTGTTGTATTAATAATAATTTGTATATATTTATCCAATTATGTATTTATTATTGTATTGTTTTAGATTATGGGTTAACTCTCTACTTAATGGAAGAGGAGGTCTTTTCCCAGCAGTGGGAAATTTACGGGCTGTTACTTTACTTTACATTACATGTGGGTTGTATTATCTATACAAAATATGATATTCATTTTTATGAAACGTTAATAATATTAAGTGTAAATAAATAAGATACCTAGCATGTTCGAGCTAATGTACTACACTCCTACCGGTGTATGTGTTTCCGTGGAAATTCTTTAGGAAATATGAAAAGATTTTTCTAGAATACCGTAAGAGCTTAGGAAGCCAATTTATATTAAGGAAGCAGCGCAATGTTTGAGATTCTTATATGAAATTCGTTACACATTCATAGCGATATCTTATTATGAAGGATATATGTATGTTATGAAGAATATGTATATTTTTTTTATGTATAAGTAGATATATACTCACGACTCACTTCTATTAGAATTTGTAACCCAATTTGAAATAAAAAAAAAAAAATACTATATATAATTTTTATTCGTTTGATCTAGTGATTAGCTTATAGAACCGCAGATCTAAGGGTTCTGGGTTCAGATCAGTTCTGACCTGTCTTATCTTGCATGTAAGGAAAATTAGTTTCTTTATATTGTATGACCAAGAGTCATCACGAGATATCTGAAGCTATAGTTCCAATTGATTTGTAATGTACCACGTTTCCCAGCACAAATACAGTGTAAACTCTATATAACGACACTGAACGGACTGTGCATTTTATGGCGTTATAAAGAGTGGTCGTTAAATGAAGAGAAGAAAAATCAGAATTCGAAAAATTTATTTTAGTCTATTGTTAGTAGTTATGTACAAAAAGTAAACATATCTTATTTGAACGCTATTGCGTATACTCTGTTATTTTTGTCTGACGCCTTTTGCTGCACCAGTAATTTTGTTGTATATTTTTAATTATTTTATTTATATCTAATATAAAGGAAGTAATTTTCCAATAATTTAGCTGCTTTCAGAACTTCTTTAACGGTCGGTGGAGGCTCAAGCTCATCCGTCTCATCTTCTTCATCTCTTTATTCTTGAACCTCAGTTTTTCTCACTGAATCCAAAATTTTTATGTCTGTGTGTGAAGCCGTTATAATCAGGCAGTTGTCTACTTCGATGTAGGTTTGAAAATTTACCGTATTTCCTGCCATGTTGACCTGCTGAATCCACTCAGTTAATGGAAGGTCGTCGTCGCTATCAAACTCAAGTTCTGTTTCCACCTCATCAATCGTAGAATACATATGATAACGTTGTAATCCATGACTTCATGCTGCGTGCTCGTGTAGTGTCCTTTATTAGGCATGGTCACAGTCTACACGAGCAAGCAATCCCAATTTGTAAACAAATGAACGAATTTCTTAGAAAGTTCCTAATGCGTGATGCCGACATTCGAGTTTATTGAGGGCTAGAATAATAAAGCGACAAAAGAACCTACACAGATGCGCAGTTTTTTCTAATTTTAGCAACTTAAAAGGTACTTTTTATTTCTCAATTTTTGTCGTTATTGAGAGTGGGTGTGGTGCTATGTAGAGTGTATCATTGTATGGAATACAAGCTAAACCAACTAAAACCAATTGATTTCGACGCTTTAGAGAGTTTTCCGTTAAATCGAGTGACGTTACATGGAGTTTACACTGTACTTCATAATAATTTTGAGTTATTTATATTTTTACATAGTATAAAACAAAGTCGCTTATTCTGTCCCTTTGTACGCTTAAATCTTCAAAACTACGCAACTGATTTTGATGCGGTTTTTTTTAATAGATAGAGCGATTCAAGATGAAGGTTTTTGTATATAATACATAGACAATATAGTTAAGTAACACTGATCATTTTAGAAGTTTGCAATGTGATGTCGTAAATAAACAAATTCTGTAGTATATTTAGTATGAGTATTGCACCCGTGCAAAGCCGGGGCAGATCGCTAGTTTTCAATAAATTGGGAGGGGTGACTTTGTTTAAAATATATCCGTACAAAGTCGGTACGGCCAGAACTAATACCCGATGAGAAAGAACAGACATGAAAATCTTTAAGACTTAGAGTAACTCACTTAATCATGCATTGGGTCGGATTATAATTATTTGTATACGTCACGGAAAGCAACATTAATATTATTAATTCACATTCTATGAGCTATCCTAACCAACACTGGTTGCCTGAAAGAGATCGCTAAGTAATGAGATAAATAGGATAAGGTTGCCGAAATTATCCGCTTCTATTATTTACCACACCGTTGGTTGCCTGGAAGAGATCGCTATGTAGCGATAAGGTTTCCAAAATAGGTTGTTTGACTGGTTTTTAAAATCCACTTTATATTATTTAGTAGAGGTTAAGGAACCCAGTAAAAGTTGATTTTTTATTTCTAGTACATATTTGCCGAAAAATATCTTATTAAAAAAATCCATATTTAAATAACGCGCGAAAACGCTACTTTGACAATATGGCGCTGCAATGGGGTCGGTGACGTCACTTGCTGTATTTTAAAGTGGTACATATAATAGAAAAGCAAGGTTTACAAGAAAGTGACTTCATCATAAGCCCAGCCAATCAGGAGCGTTTTGTTTCACGTAACAAACGTTTGAAAAAATGTTTTTTTTATTTATTGATTTCTGAATAAATTAAGTATTATTTTCAACTTTCGTTAGTAATTAACCATTTTTAAACTCATAATAAATATACCGTGACTACAATAAAACACAATTTATTTTTCGCATTGTCAAATAGCCTATTGTAAGCCTCTTTTGTTTAAGCTAGACACATGTTGTATTTATTAATTTACGTAAAGTAAATAAAAAAGTACGTAGTAAAAATAGCAACCGCTTACAAATTTACAAAGAAATAAAGACTAAAATTCTCTTAATTAACAAGTAAACTATTCAATATTATCGCAATCAAAATTATTTTTCATAGTAAATGCCTCAGCAGGGCTCTTTTGTAACAAACGCGAATAAGATGAACTTCTAGAAAATGTGATATGTTTCGTATTCCACGAACGGCACTAAGACCCCGAGCGGAATGTGTAAGCTAAACTATAATTCATAATAAACAATAAGGATGGTTGCTTATCTGTAATACATCACTATATAGCGCTATATCATGCTATATTATTTTTAATCAACCAATTTATTATTTGTAATAATTAATTATTACTAAGATTCTTCTCGGTTAGAATCTATATTCGAAACAGATTTGGTTTAATTGATCTTATCAGAAAAGTTTTTACAAGTATGTTATGGATTATCTTCTTTAAAGAAAATATCTTTAAAAACATTTTTTCAATAGAATAATAATTTCTTATTAAAAATCAATAACTTTTTAAAAATACCTACATTTTGATTTTGTCTTCATTGAACGAAATATATTAACAAATAATAATTATTATAAATCATTATCAATAATTAGCTTGGTTGTGTCAATTATATAAAGATTACGAACCAATAGTGCACATTTCTCCTAAACTCATAACGAAACGATGTTTTTTTTATCGTATGCCTTTTGTTTTCAAACAATACGATCTGCCTGATTATCATGGAGTGAAGAAAAATCCTGTTAATCAATCATTGCAACGAGTAATAACGGCTAGTAACAAAGTGATACATAGCTTGAGATAGCGCTATGTCGTGCGTCGTCAGATGGATTGCCAGCCTTACGACAGTAACTTGACAATGGAAAACGGGAAGTAAATACCCTAAGGCAATAGTATTGTACTATTTCTAGAGGCAACACTTCCACTATTTATAGACACGCATTTCTTACTTTAATATCCATATCTTGTGACATGTTCCATTGTATGGCTATTTATGTGTGTGTGCGTGATTTGTTTGTGTCAGTTCATGTGTGTATTTTTCAATTATTATAATATAAATAAATTAAAAAATTTGAGACAACATCACATACATTACTCTGATCCCAATGTAAGTAGCTTAAACACAAAATCAGAAGTAACGACGGTACCACAAACACCCAGACTCATCACAACATAGAAAACTATTGGTAATCTACATCGGCTCGGCCGGGAATCGAACCCGGAACCTCGGACTGGCGTATCCATGAAAACTGGTGTAAACACCCCATACCACGGAGGTCATCAAATATATTATCGTATTTAAAATAGGCGGGAAGATAAAAGGATGCCGAGATACGCTGAGAATTTTCTTTCAAAGATAATATTGTTAAATCGCGAGTCATTAACTTATGAAATAACATACTATATTATTCATTAACATCATGTTTGCGCAGAAAAGTCATCAATGGTGGGAACTGACTGACTTCCGTTTGTCCCGTGTGAAATGTTTCTGAAGGCGCTCACTGACAGATGCTCTATTATAATATCAAGAATTGTGCAAAACTATGTAAATAAGCAACGTCAAAATTACCATTACGAGGCATAAACTAAAATATATATTAAATATTACAAACACCAACAAAATTAGATGAACCCACTTAACCTCATATTAAATATAATACAAACTCTTTAGGATTAATATTAGACAAACTTTATATATAATAATTATTTAAGATATATGTATGTGCAGGGTCAATTGAGTCATATGGTGGTAAGTCACCAATGCCCTGTACTGCACTGTAAGAATTTTTTAACCATCCCTTACATCGCCAATGCGCATTTAACCTTGGGAAATAAGGTACTATACTATATGTACCTACAAATCTATTATTATAATATGCATATGGATAAAACTTTAAAGTAAGCGACAACTGAACTCAGCTTTAATGAATTGTATTTATTACTTATTTAATACCGAAACCTATTGAATAAGTCATGTTAATAGCGCAAGAACTCGCCGTAAAGCTGATACCAAAATAATCTCCAAGACTCCATTAATGAAAGGAGAAGGCATTTAGCAGTAGAACATTTACATATACATTTACAGCTGTAATCCTAACACAATATTACTATTGTAAAAATAGATGTTTTGTAACGCATTCGCTACTGAGCAATTCAAACGATCTTGAAACAATAGCATGCCACATCACACATCACAGTAGCATTTGTCATGATAAGCTATCCTTAGGCGCCCGCTGAAAAGACGGACGAGGTACCGCTGGTTTTTTTAGTGGGTCTTCTGGTGGTCCCGGGAGCATTCGGAGTCTCGGGCACCAACGAGTCCCAGATAACCACCCTCCCCCTACATATCGTGGGGGAAACGCGTAGTGCGTTTTTTGTAGCGAGAAAAAAAACTCAACCGATCAGAACAATATAGAAAACAACATAGGACACATGGTACTTATATCTCCTACCGCACTCCCCCTCAACCAAAAAACAACTTAGTAATACAACAACAACAACAACAGCCTGTTAATTCCCACTGCTGGGCTAAAGGCCTCCTCTCCCTTTGAGGAGAAGGTTTGGAACATATTCCACCAAGCTGTTCCAATGCGGGTTGGTGGAATACACATGTGGCAGAATTTCTATGAAATTTGTCACATGCAGGTTTCCTTACGATGTTTTCCTTCACCGCTGAGCACGAGATGAATTATAAAGACAAATTAAGCACATGAATCAGCGGTGCTTGCCTGGGTTTGAACCCGCAATCATCGGTTAAGATGCACGCGTTCTAACCACTGGGCATCTCGACTCTAATTAAACTTAGTAATAAATGTTTGTTTAATGATTATCATAAATTTCATATCATAAGTATTGCAATATTGTGGAATTCATTCATTCACTCATTCAAATAGCTCAGAGTCGAGACATCATTAGTCGTTAAGAACGAATTGACTTCCCGAGCTCGACCGCCGGCTTCCTGGTAACGTCTGAGAGTCTCAGGTGCTTTGTCATTGCATCTTTCTCGTCGACTTGAAAACTATACTCCACGGGACAACGGTACATTTTATATTTCAACGTCAGAAAAGTGGACACTTGAATGTAGATTCAGTGCCATTGCTACAATATTTCATGAATGAAAGGGAATGGAAACACTGTAGAGGAGGGTTTCTTCGTATCTACGTCATAGAAACTGTATTATTAATTTTATTTACTTTAAAACTACTACACAACATTTTACTATGGGTATATTTTGAAGTCGTCAAAATTTATTTTTTATTACTTTAATTTAATTTCTAAAGTAAAATTTGGTTGTTTGTTTGCAATGTTGTCGTACTGGTCGGATTGCCATGTGGTCATAAGTGGTCACTCGCAAAAAGCACCACCAATCTCAGGACTTGCACAGGGACATCGTAAAGCCACGTTTTACTGTGGAGGTATGGATGGTGCACACCCAAATCTGCACAAGATACGGTTATTACGGTCGTCTGCAACATTTAAACTATATGTATATAGTCAGTAATCGCAACATAGTTCAGTTATCAAATATAGCTTTACCGGGATATGCACTAACCAATAGCTGAATATGATATTAGTTCAAAGTTCATGTTACTACGTTTGCATATAACCCTATATAATGCCAAAGAATCTATATCACTAAATGGCTTTTTGTGAATAATAATTGGTGAAAAAAATAAATTATTATTATTAATATGGTGTATTTAAAATCTTAAGCAAAGAAACTCTAAGTACATTACGTGTTGACTGAACCAATATCGAGCAAGAATTTAACGCGAGACGAATTTTTCAAGAATCCGACAACGTTTGAAATATTGAAAAGTTCGCGGATTTTGAAATTTAGAACGAACTGCGAAGTGGGAAAACGTTGGCAACGTACGCGGAAACGAATCAATATGCTCCTGTAAAATATTGCAATCCCATGAATAATTCGGAAGGCGGTGTGAAATCCTTTGATGTTATATGTGAACACCGACGTGAAACAATAATAAATTAATTGATTCTACTAAAATACTATTCATCTTTAATTTATCAAGTTTATTGCTCAATTATTTAAACATTTGAAATATTTATTTCTGAATGTTAAGTTTGCTGAACCGAGATGGCCCAGTGATTGCGGGTTCAAATTCGGGAAAGCACAACGGAATATTCATGTCCTCAATTTGTGTTTATAATTCATCTCGTGGTCGGCAGTGGAGGAAAACATCAAACATAGATATTCTGCCACATGTGTATTCCACCAAACCGCATTGGAACAGCGTGGTGGAATATGTTCCAAAAGCTTCTCCTTAAAGGGAGAAGAGGCCTTAGCCTAGCAGTGGGAAATTTAACAAAAAAACTTCCTACCTCGTATACGCGCAGTTAAAAATGGGCTTAAAGCATGTACTAATAACGATGTTATTAGTCACTGGATCACTCACTCGATCTAGTGAAACACAATATTTATACTTCTTGTTGTAGAATAATTTTGAGTGGTTACCGAAATACCAGGCTATTAAATTTAATATCATCTTTTTATAAAGATGGCACCAATCAACGAGCTATACCTATTTATAAGACCTTTATAAAAAATCAACTCGGCAAACAATCTTATTAATTTTAATTGGTTACGCAATTCGGACTGAATTCCGATAATATTCCGATTTTTTTGTATAATAGCATCGCAATGTAAATTGAGATTAATTTGAGGATCTGTAATCATTGCGGAGTAACAAAGTGTTTCATTAAAATTTGTTAATTAATTTGAATAAGGAATGATTTCTCTCATTGACAGAATATTTATTGATTGATAATTAGAAAGACTTATCAAAGTCTACTCTGCTCTGAAATATAAATAAAATAACGACAATTTTAGCTGAGATGGCCCAGTGGTTAGAACGCGTGCATCTTAACCGATGATTGCGATTTCAAACCCAGGCAGGCACCACTATAGTATATACTTAATTTGTATTTATAATTCATCTCGTGCTCGGCGGTGAGGAAACCTGCATGTGTCTAATTTCATCAAAATTCTGCCACATGTGTATTCCACCAACCCGCATTGGAACAGTGTGGTGGAATATGTTCCAACGCCTCCCCTTAATAGGAGAGGAGGTCTTATCCCAGCAATGGGAAATTTACAGGCTGCTACTTTACTTTACGACAATTTCTCTAATCACTCAGACTGCAAAGTCGTCTTCAATAAAAGTCTAAAAGTCAAGTCACATACTAAATATCCTTTGACCGAGCCAGACCGCCATTAGCTGAATGTTTGCTGAACTAAGTTTGCTCTTTAAGTTATTAAATCTCTTCGTACTAATCTGTAGTCGGTGGTTTTTTAGCTTTCCACATATCGCATATATGTGCAGCACTTTTGCTTTATTAATTTGAAAATACACGTAAGTATTTTTATTTTAAAGATTATAATGGATTACAGTACTTTCAATAAACATAATAGTTGTTTATAAAATCTCCGAATCTGATAATTCTACTTACAAATACTTGGTGCAAGTCACTCATTAGATACAGCATTACTAAGTAATGTTGTATTCCGATTCGAAGGATGAGTGAACCAGTGTAACTGCAGACACAAAGGCATAACATCTTAGTTCTCAAGGTTGGTGTATTGGCGATGTTAGGAATGTTTGATATTTAGTACACCACCATTGTCTATGGGAAGTCGTGAACACTTATCATCAGGTGGCCTATTTGCACAGGCGCCTACATTTATCATAAAATAAATCAAATGAAGAAAATTAATAGAGTTTTAACCTTTTAAATGCTTTACGTATACTCGATTATAAAATCACTGCTACATATAGTATAATATAAACATAAGCCTATACCTAGCAACTGATTTACTAGTAATTAACTCTTTATTATTTACTTTCTTAATTAAAACTAGCTGATAACATAAAAGAAAATTTAAAAATTAATGAGAACGTAAAAAAGAAAATAACATCTACATTTTTCGTATTCGGCACTACACGGAACATAAAATCCTTCGGAACGAGACCGCTACGGTATTTGTACAGCGCGGTTTTCTTTTAATTAATTAAGTGTTAGCGTCGGTAGACGTAACAAACACACGTCACGGCCGTCTTGGGAACTTTTTGACGATATTATCTCGAGCTTATTTTCCTCAATTACGATATTCCGCTGTCTGTGTTATGATCGTTGTAATGTGTCGTATTATTCGGTTCGAGGTTTTTTCCACATAAATATCAGAATTTTTCTTCTAATAATATATAGTTTATATAAAAATAATAATAATTCATTCATATAGACCAAGATAGTGATAGTGACTAGAATTCCTGATTCTTACCCGAAGATTGCGAGTACAAACCTTGGCCAACTTTGAATAACTCATACTCGTTAATCGTTAGGAAGCACGCATGTATCTATATCCTGGTACATCCGTATTAAATATTAGATACACAGTAAGAATCTGCGAATTTGTTAATAAACGAAAACAGTAAATCTTAATCAGTACAAAAAATAGGACAAGGCTAATTTTGTAAGGAAAATTCACTTCATTTATATATAACAAAATCCTTTACCGCAAGCGAGATGGCGACCAGCTGTTTGCAGACAAGGTTTACTTTTTCAGTTATTAAGGCTGTTCATACTTACCTTATGCCAGCGTTTTTTATTTAAATATTCCGTGGTATAAAATATTATACAAACAATTAGCATATTATGTATGATAGCGAATACATATTTTAACAATTAACCATTTAATTTGATAAAAATAATATGGTTATATGTTATGCAATAGTATGGTTATTTAGTGGTCGTACTACGTTAATTTATTTTAAATTAACACGAGGAACTGATAAAAACAAATTAAAAATAATTAATTAGAATAATACAAAAAAAAATATTGTCAATTTTAAATAAAACAAATACAAAAAAATAGTGTATAAAAGACTAGATCTTATGGCCGATAGCTGCAAATAAAAAGATCTCCAGCCGCCAGCCCAAATTACAATTTAATAAAGAATTAATTTTAGGACGCGGACAAAAGTTATTAGGCGGTTATAGAAAACAAATATATTTGACATGAGAAATGACATTTAAAAAAGGTCATCACTTTGCAATGAAATTAAATAAAATAAAAACCAGTCATAGGTTCGATAGGTTCGCGGGCGACCCCCCAGTATACATAAATCGACGGGTCCCAAGAACAAAATCGTATCTGCGAAATTCCTACTTTACAGTGTGATGGCTTAAAGTTTTGTAAAACTATGTTTATGAATAATTTCGCTTGATGAATAAATTTCGAAGGTTTTTTGATCAAAGGTCATTCAATCAAATCAAACAATCAAACACACTACCGTGTAGTAGTATATAACATTTTATATAGGTTAATAATTAACAATAAAGTCGATTTTGTCTTATTTTTCCATAAGATTTTGTTCTTGGGACCCGTCGAAATTTCTGAACTAAATATGAAGATAATAAGTGTCATCATGTCGAGCATAATTCACGGTAGTCTTGCGATACTTGAAAAACTTCTAACACAAACTTAGACGTGGGTTTTGTTAACAATTGTCGTATGTTTTTAAAACTCGCCGACAATGCCGACAACGCCGGCCGAACCGGTGTTACCGGACCGAATGTATTGTTCCACGGCGTTAACCAAGACACATTAGAGGAAGCTACGTGAAACTTTTTGAAATATTTTGTCAGCACTTTAAAAGTTAACGGCTTCTTACTACTTGTATTAAACGAAAAATATATCATATACTACAAAGAGTTCCGTTAGTTGTATGAGTCGAAATGGACCAGTGGTTAGAAAGCGCGCATTTTAACAGATGTTTGCGGATTCAAACTCATGCAAACACAACTGAATATTCATGTTTTTAATTTGTGTTTGTAATTCATGTTGTGTTTAGTGGTGATGGAAAACTTCGTGAGGAAACCAGATTTTGTCTAATTTCAACGAAATTTTCAAGTTAAATACATATTAATATAATATATATGAACAGTTAATTATATATGTGTATGCTTAAATAGTTTCAAGTTAAATTCTTGTTTTTATTTCATTGCAATTCATATTTATCACTACATACCTATTATAAAACAAAGTCGCTTTCTCTGTCCCTATATCCCTTCGTATGCTTATATCTTTAATAGTACGCAACGGATTTTGCTGCGGTTTTTTTTAATAGATAGAGTGATTCAAGAGGAAGGTTTTTGTATATAGTAAAGAAACACTGATAATTTTAGAAGTTTCTAATGTGTTGTCGTAAATAAATAATATATTTAGTATCAGTATTGTGTACCAGTGTGAAACCGGGGCGGATAGCTAGTATTTTTTAAAGATATATTAATGTAGGATTTTAGTCTAGTTTTTTGCTATAAATATAAACATCAGTAATGCTTTATCAAAATGTACAAGAACTAACCCACTGTTACTAAATAATTTATGAAAACGCCGATGGTGTGTCAATGTGTGTGTAAATCTATAAATAAATAAACGTATACACTTTCCACTGAAGGTAAAAAATGTTAAAATTCAAAAAACGTATATTAAAATATTCACTGACGCCAAAAGCAATAACGCTGTTTTAATATAACACTTTTAATGTGCATTCTCGCTGCTAGAGCACTTGATTCTGAACGCACGAATGCCGGTAGCTCTCAAATAATTTTATGATATAGCGAATGGAGCCTCGACTCGGCGATAAGTCCTCTTTCGCACGGCGGCTTTAACAACTGGTTAGTGTGTTTGTGTAACACAGTACGTTTTAAAATATCATTTAGATCTGCAGTGCGCATGTGTAAGTGGTAGCATCAGTGTTAATCCTGTGAGTTAACATCTCGTTTTGCGGGATATTGTTAAGATTCATTTTACTATATAAGCAGAGATGACCTACGGGTTAGAAAGCGTGTTAACCAATGACTGATACGATTATGGATTTTCATGTGCTTGATTTGTGCATCTCGTGCTTGGCGAAATGAATTGATGAAATTTCGTCACATATATTCACCAACGCGTATTGGAGCAGCATATAACAAAGCTTCTCAAAAAGGAGAGGAGATCTAGCAGTGCTTAACTTACAGAATACGACAACTTTACTCATTTCATAATTAGACTTTGCGAACTTGACTTTCTTTGGTATTAATAGTATTTAACGTCACAATAATCATGTAAAACATATACTCGTATATTAATTAATTAATAAATTCTTACACTTATGCTATGTAATATATAATATTAATTTAACACATTAAACCATACTTATTGATTAAATTTCATATATACAATTATTCTAAGTAAAATATTGAAAAGCCTCAAGATTATTATATAGCGTAAGAAAATAAGTTTCCAAGCGAATACCCTATTACTTGCGCTTCGCGAACACCCACTGACCGTATAAATTTGTGAGCCGAGCCGATTTCTACTACTCTGCGAACACGACCAGCTGGCTTTCGTGGGATACAAATTTAGATTTATGCAACTCGTATTGTCTTATAGAGCTAGTTTCCTGTAAATTAATTATAATGTTATAAGAAAATCCCTTCTTTGTACAATAAGTTCAACGCCTTTGACATAATTTAAAAAGATCAAAGTACATACATTAGGATATAATGAACTTAAGACAGAATCAATGATAGTAAAGACGAATATACGAAAGATATAAAAAAGGCTGTTGAGGCAAAAATGTTCTCGAGTAGTGACCACGGGAACTAGAAAAGGCATCAGGGACAGTCCCACCTACGAGGTGAAGTGACAATTTTGTGAGTAATCCACAACAGCGCGATTTCTTAGACATTTTCTGCCTCGCACAACCACTTTGTGGAACCAGCTTTCGCCGGCGGTTTTTCCGAACCGATACGACATGGGAACCTTCAAGAAAAGAGCGTACACCTTTCTTAAAGGCCGGTAACGCACCTGCAAGACCCCTGGTGTTGCAGATGTCCATAAGCACCTATTCCATAAAAAAAGAGTATCGCATTGGTTGCGCGAAGTCACTGGTGGGTGATTGCGAGCGAACTGTGGATGTCTTCCAGCTGAGATGATGATGAAAGATACAAATAGATGTTACTCTTAGCAGACCAAACAACCACGAAGTATCATTTCAAATTTACTCACAAAATATACGAATTCTATAAATAGAAAAGGAACCAAAAACCATATAAATAAAATACTAGATTAAAGTCACTTAAAACATTTGACAGTCAAATCAAATTCAAAAGACAACATTCCAAGTGATATACATCGGACAATTGCAAATATACATATTAATAATAAATATAAGTTAGCATTAATACCCTTCGAGCTGTGAAGCCTGAACTTTGATATTATTAATGCACATTCATGTCAAAAGGATGAATATAAAATTTGCTCTAGTTTTATACTCTCGGCACAATTACGTAACACTATTTGCAGTTGCTTGTAACTTCACCAGATCAGACTAAATCCATACATATAATAAAATTGGAACGTAATATGTATTTAAAAAAACCGCATTTTACTAAATGTAATATATATATACACGGTACATATACCAAAATATTTTTTTTTTCAATTTTTGTATTTTTATTTGTTCTTGCTAATCTCTGACACGGCTGGACAAATTTTGACGGGACTTTCACTGAGAAATAACTGATGTAAAAGAAGTAACTTTTTTTAAACTCAAATGCGCTGGAAGTGGCAGGTGCGGGTAGTCTTTTAATAATAATCAAGATATGTCCAATTTATCACCAACATTACATATTTCCAAATATTATTTAGAAAATTTACATCTCGAAATTTATTATGTTGTCCGAATAACAAGTTAACATAACGGTTACGTGAATATGTTAATACGTATTTCGATGAGAAAATTTAAGACTAACTTTTAAGAATTTTTATATAAACGATAAAATTATTCCACCATTCATCATAATTGTTTAGACATTTATAAATATTCAAAGAAGATTTCAAATAGAAACAAAGTTCTATTTTCAAAATTAAAACCGCTGATTGTTTTTCTTTTTATTTATTTTTTTACTCATATATGTATAATACATTTTTAAAGTATCAGAAACAAATAATCATTGTCAAACTAATATTATTGGTTGGTAAAAAAAATACACAGACATTTTTAACTTTGCCGTTTCATACATTTAAGTCATTTGTAAAAAATACATTGGTAAATAAGGCATATTATTTAGTACATGATTATGCAGACGATAAAAAAGCGTGCAATGAATACTTGTAGACTTCCAGGGAGGATTAATTACATAATAGGTTGGGGAAAAAGTTTCTTCGTATTTTATATGAAAATTCAAAAAGTTTTTTTTATAGTTTATTTACATTTGACTAAAGTATGTAGGTGCCATTTTGTTCCATAACTTTTTGCCAATTTGTTGGTAGTGACATGATCCCATTGCTGTAAAAATTTTGGGGCTTCTATTCGAAAAACTGCGACAAGTGGTTTTGGCAATCCTCTCGTGATGTTAACCTGACACTGCCTAAAGAATTCTGCAGAGACCGAAACAGATGAAAATCTGAAGGTGCAAGGTCAGGACTACACGGCGGATGCATTAATACCTCCCAGCCAAACTCTCGTAATTTTTGTTGAGTGGCTAAAGATGTGTGAGGTCTAGCGTTGTCATGGTGAAAAACCACACCCCTTCTGTTGATCAATTCTGGCCGCTTTCTCTCAATTTCTTGCTTCAATCTCATCAATTGTTCGCAATACAGTTCTGAATCGATGGTCCTGCCGGGCGGTAACAGCTCATAATGAATGATGCCCTTCCAATCCCACCATACACACAGCATTACCTTGTTGCGAGTTAATCCGGGTTTTGCCACAGCCTGTGAAGCTTGACTGGCCTTTGACCACGATCTTTTTCGCACGTTCTTATCGTATGTGATCCACTTTTCACCAGTTATCAGCTTCTTCAAAAATGGTTCGGTTTCATTACGTCGTAATAAAGAATCACAAATGAGTACACGGTACATTAGGTTTTTTCCGGTGAGTTCATGAGGCACCCATATATCGAGCTTTTTTGTGTACCCAGCTTTATTCAAATGAGTCAAAACCGTTTTGTGGTCAATTGCCAGTTCTTAAACTACACTATGTAGTTACTACACTACTACTAATATACCGATCTTCGATACTCTTTTTCGCGGCTTGAGTTGCATTTTTACCTTTTTTATAGTAAAATTTTAAAATGTATCGAATTTCTTCTTTAGATTCACTCATTTTAACAACAACAAAAACAAATGAAAATCACACATATTCCTAATTTGAATTTGGAAGTGCCTTCTTTAAAATTAAAACTTTTTAATGATACCAAAACCAGCCAGATACAAATGGTATAGCCAAAGAGATTTTATTACAAGTTCATACATACTATATGCGAAAAGACTTTTTCCCCAACCTAATACATAATATAATTGTAAGTAACTAACATGACTGTATTTTTAAATGGTGACAATGAGTAACTACTGAGTTTCTTGTCGGTTCTTCGCCTAAAATGATTATTAAATGACGATTTAAAAGTGCTTGTAAAAACCTTCTTGAATAAAGTATTTATTTTGATTTTGATTGAAATGTTACATTTCTAAAGCTATAAAAATTTTCCTACATAAAACCCAAAAATCCATTCTAGAACAACACAATTAAGTCCAAACATTTCCGCGGAACAACCGACAGCAATCGGTTTCACGAAATTTCCATTTAATTCTGAAAAGGGATGACAACGAGAACAGACAATAAAACATCTTGAGTCGAGGATTATACTAATTTTCTCCGTCAACATTCCGTAACAATGGCTGGCATTGTCTGAAAATGATTAGATAACTTACGAACTTGGGTGAACTTTTTTAATTACGTTTATTACGAAGGTTTTGCGGCGCACGCTGTTACAGTCGTTACGGGTACCTACTTCCTAAGCAATCTTAATCAAAGTTGATAACTCTGTATAGCAGATACAACAACAGCCTGTAAATTCCCACTGCTGGGCTAAAGGCCTCCTCTCCGTTTGAGGAGAAGGTTTGGAACATATTCCACCACGCTGTTCCAATGCGGGTTGGTGGGATACACATGTGGCAGAATTTCTATGAAATTTGTCACATGCAGGTTTCATCACGATGTTTTCCTTCATTGCTGAGCACGAGATGAATTATAAAGACAAATTAAGCACATGAATCAGCAGTGCTTGCCTGGGTTTGAACCCGCAATCATCGGTTAAGATGCACGCGTTCTAACCACTGGGCCATCTCGACTCCTTATGTACAGCTGATATGTAAATATGAATACAATTGAAATGTACAAGGCAAACAAATGTCTTTTAACGGAACTTTTCGTTGTTATCGTTTCCAATTTCATGATATCCATACGCAGATCCATTTATTCAACTACCATATAAAATGTAACGCAATTACATCCCCAGTTTTTAAGACATTTTTTAATTTTTTCGAAGCTATTTTTCGCCCTTGTTTTGTATAATTTATAATTGGGTTTATGATGAATTACACATATAAATTTAACCGTATTCAATGTTACTCTTCAAAGTATTGGTAGGAGGAAAGAGTTGATAAGAAACTATTTTTAAATTAAAAGGAATATTAATATAATATTTCATGTGATGATTTTTTAAAATCGTATTATACTTTACTTTTCTTTAGTTTACTTTATACTTTATTGTGCGCCACACAGATAAATTAAATAAATAACTTAGATATAGCATAAATAAAAAAAATACAGACGAATTGATAACCTCCTCCTTTTTGAAGTCGGTTGAAAAGGCGACCTTATCGGTACATAGCGATCTCTTCCAGGCAACCAACGGTGTAGGTTAGGTTAGCACATTGAATATAACGTGGGTAATAATAATTGTGCTGTAATTGTGCTATAATAATAAATGAAATAATTAAACAAATATAAATATAGAATACACAAATTATACATAAAAATATCAATTACCTACTATTATCAGTACTTATAAAATATGTATTGTATACGTTTATAAAATAAAAATACAATAATTTTGTTCAAATATGCTTAAAAACTTAAAACATTTCAGCATTTTTAACCGAGAAACGTCCATACAGAGCGGTTGTACAAAGCGAGAGTATTTTTAAAAAATAACACCCAAGTTTTTCGCGCTCGGTACAAAAGAAATAGGTGTTGTGAAATGGTACAAAAGACGCGGATTTTTAAACGGAGACTGTTATCGAGCGGCCAAAGGGCGCCGCATAAAGGTTTTTTATCGTGACGTAGGCTCTATGCAAACTGCCAAGGTTGAATAATAGCTCGGGAAAATATTATCCAGGAGTAGCGACGCGCTGAGAGCTGTTGCATGCGAACATTACAATATATCTATCATTTTTTGTAAATATAATAATCTATAAATAAATAATAATAAATAATAAAATAATAAAATATAATAATAATCATTCATAAATTAGTAAAATAGTCAATCATAAGGAGACATATCGTGAATCTAGATAGAATCTAATTAGGTAATATTATAAATGTGACAGTAAATCTCATCGCTCTTTCATCAGACCAATGAATCGAATTTGATGAAATTTGGTTTGAGGCAAACTTGAATTTCAAGAAAGGACAACGTACATTTATTACGTTTTTTACCTAACAAATGACAAGCAATCCCCTAAAACGCGAGCAAAGCCAAGCGACTACTATTACAAAATATCCAATCAAAGACAATGGCATAAAGAAGAATAGCAATTTGTTTTCGTATTACATATTTATTTAAACTAATTAATGTACACACAGAGAACAAACGCCATTCCATCCTTGAGCATGGATGTGGATGGATATATAGGTAGAGGACGACCAAGAAAATGATGGATGGACTGTGTGAAAGACTATATGGTTAGAAAGAATGTTACTTGTGAGATGACGTCTGATTGAGAAGTATGGAAGGAGAAGACATGCTGCGCCGATCCCAAATAAAATTGGGAAAAGGGCAGGGGGATGATGATGATAGAGAACAAACGCATAATTATTGAAACACGCCACTCGATTATAAATGAAATAAAAATTGTAACTAAGTTATTGTGAACAAAATTTGGTCCAAATATATATAAGATTAATATTCAAGAACATTAAGCTAGTTTCTCACAAGTCGAACACCGACGAACCTCTTTAGAACAGGCATCGATCCGAAAAAAGACCATTCGAAACGGCGGAACGATCAGCGGAAGCCGGAGCCGTTTTTCATTAATTCCAGAATAAACAAAATGAGAAAAAACTACGACGGGACCTGACGGGGACAGCCACCCCCATCGATTCACTTGGAGGGGTGTGCCCCTCGGTCTAGATAGACGATGAAATATTTAAATAGTCTGGCTTTAAACACTTCGTAATGCTGTACCCACACGAGGCGGCTTTCATTTGTGGAATGCAGTTTTAATTCCATCCTCCGTACTGCTATTTGCATTTGGATCCGAAATCCGATCGGGAATGTTCTTTTTTTCAAATAACTTACTTCGTTTAGTCATATATATATTATATAGGATGTGTAAGTTACGTAAATTACATACGTTATGTATGTATATTTGTGAATTCGGTGTTAAGTTGTAACTATGCAACATCGACATCTTTTTTTTTATAGTTTGGTGGACAAGGATATGGGCCACCTGATGATAAGTGGTTACCATCGCTTATAAACAATGGCGCTATAAGAAACATTAAACATTCCTTACGGAACTAAGATGTTTTGTCCTTTATGCCTGTAGTTACACTGGCTCACTCACCCTTCAAACCGGAACACAACAATACTCAGTACTGTTGTCTGGCGGTAAAATATCTGATGAGTGGGTGGTACCTACCTAGACGGGCTTGCCCAAAGCCCTACCATCAAGTAAATCTTATTATTAGTTTGTAAACAAGTTAATTAAAATTTCGAGTTATTACAGACAAAAAAGGTTCGTTTAATTTAATATGAAATATTCTATGAAAAATATGAAAACCTCGATAACGTTACGAAATGAACGCAGCTAAAAGGTTTAGGTATAATCTTGACGTATTTTATGACATAACATGAAGTAAACATATTTCGCAGCGAATCTCTGAGCATTACGGACACCGTAATCCACTTTCAGATGATGAAGACGGTTTATGTCTTCTTTTAAATTAACTTATAAGTTATTTAAATTATTATCATCACATTTTAAACTAGTGTCCTCAAATTTTTAGAGCTCCCTAGCCAAAGTTCCCATTGCTGGGCTAATAGCATCCTCTACCATTAAGAAGAGGACTTGGAACATATTCCACCACGCTGTTCCAATGCGGCTTGGTGGAATGCACATGTGGCAGAATTTCAATGAAATTAGACACATGCAGGTTTCCTCACGATGTTTTTCTTCACCGCCGAGCACGAGATGAATTATAAACACAAATTAAGCACATATATATAGTGATGCTTGCCTGGGTTTGAACCCGAAATCATCCGTTAAGATGCACGCGTTCTAACCACTCGGCCATCTCAGCTCGGCAGCCCAATGGCAAAAAACGGATCCCTTATGGATTCGTCATGTCTATCTGTCCGTCCGTTCATATCTCACAGCCACTTTTTTTCAAAACTGTAAGAACTATACTGTTGAAACTTGTAAATAAAATAAGTAGATGTATCATGTGATCCGCATTAAGATTTCCTTTTTTCTGTACATACATTATTTGACAATATAAACATAGTTCAAAATAGGATTATGTAGTACACCCAGTATATGTGTTTTTGATTGTATTTGTGTTTTGCGCGCTCTACTTTGAGCTACGCCGGCCCGCCTTCCCAGGGAACAGGAATTATATTTGTGCTTACACACAGCAATGTGCACTATTTACTTTAGGATAATAAACACCATAGTCGAACTGGTATCATTAAGAAATAAGTGACTGGTACACCACCCAGGCACATAAACCTTATATCAAAAACTAGCTGCTCATCCCCACTCCTATTCCCCTCAGCTACACATACAAGGTTATTGGTAATTCGACGTATTCTCGTTAGGAGGTGATAGGGATGACTATTTGCATTATTCTAATCCCCCATACACATGATTGTTTAAATATAGAAAAATATCCAGTGTTTAATCGTTTTTATGAATCAGAAGAAAAAAATAGATACTTTATTGTAAACCAATTATTGAAATTGCATTTTTGCCAATTTAAAAAAAAAAACTAGAAAACGTGATAACTCAAAAATGATTCACTTTTGGAATATACATCTCTCTAATATCACCTTATCGTCGAATTAGCAATAACCCTATAAGAGCAAAACTATGTAGACAGATTCTGTCATATATGACTTTACTTAATGGTACATAGTCTATAGCCTTCCTAGAGAAATAGGCTAACCCAACCTAACCTAATACCAGTATTCCCTGAAATTAGCGCGTTCAAACAAACAAACTTCAAATATAATATTAGTATAGATAAGATTAATGTATATTAATAACATCAAATTATATTTGTGTAATTTTCATATCGTAAATAATGACAGTACATAATATGATTAGCATAAACATGATCGCGTACAGTTTACGATCTAAGGGTACTGCATACGCTCGGCTTGCCTTTAGATTATCCTCGACAGTTAGATGTCGTAATAAATATCATTACTTAGATAAGTAACTTTCGTTAGCTAATACCGTTTTAAATCACATGTTATTTTCTGATTTCGCTTATAATTGTAAAATTATTATGTGTACATAGATATGTATGTAAGTATATGGACGTGTCACAGGCAATGAAATAGAGTATTCAATAAAAGTTTACTTCACGGTGTCATTCAATCAAGTTCCTGAAAATCAACGGCCAATAAATCTTTCGTTTATAGAATAAGAGATTTTTCTTAAATGTCAAAACAAAAAAAAAGTAAAATAATCTAGAAACATCCCACTGCTGATAGGGTAAGTTTGATTCAGCCGTGTAAGCGTAACATACAAACAGACGGAGTAATTTTGACATCTATAATAAAAATAAATTATTTTATTTAACTAAAAAATAATAATAAGACACTGTTCTTTCTGATAAAATAACAATAACATTATTGATAACACATCTAGTAGTCTCGCGTTTTAGGGTGATGGTTGCCATGTGTCAGGCAAGAAAAAGTAGCCTGTGTCCCTTCTTGGACGATCAAGTTTGCTCAATACCAAATTTCATCAAATTCGGTTCAGCGTTTCGGTCATGAAATAACGACAGACAGACATAGAGACAGACTAAGTTACTTACACATTTATATTATTAATATAGATTGGAACACATCTACATAACTGCATACGATGACCATTTACGATTCACGTATTGGTCAAATAGATTTTATTTATTAAAATACAGATAAAAATAGCATATGTGATACTGATTACTTACTACTATATTAAATTATAAACGTCAATTAGGCGAGTGTTTCTTTCTCGAATACTGTTACTGGATATTTAGACAGTTATCGAACGTTGTACGAGCAGGTGAATTCAATACTTTGACGTATGACATTACAGACAATTCAATGAACACGAATCAATCGCGTGAGGTATAATCATTTCCGAAGTGTCCGTATTAATTTCGGAAACAACCTTTACATAATCGAATAGCATTAACAATACGACAATCTCGCGACGAGCGTACGACACGACTACGATTAATTTCCTCTCATTATTTTGTATTACAAAAAAGTTAACATGACAATATCATTTGAAACCAAAAAAAAACATACTTAACGAATTAAAAATGAATTTTGACAAGCATAGAAAATTGAACAAAAATATCATAAGAGATACGTTTTTTTGCGTGTATAAACCTACGAAAGAGGAATCAAATTTAATCTAATGTCATATTGAGTATATTATAAATGGAGTATAATGAGTAAATGAAATGGAGTGTTAATGAAGTTCCAAGATATCTCAACAGTAGCGTCATTTAACCAACAATATTGCATTTATTGATTGTTGTGAAACTTAAAACAATAAAACACGAGTTCCCAGAACAAGGGTTTATGTAAAACATTTTTATTGATGTATAAACCTTTAAAAAACTAGTTGTTTTTGGGTCCGCGATTTCAATGGCGTACCTACATCACAATCAGATGAATGGGATTAATCAGATGATTCATTAATTAATGTTAATCAATTACAAAATCAAGAATAAGTAATCATTTCAACAATAATCCATTCAAGTTTCGAAACTAATAAAATTGTAAATCCTATCTCAGTGAGTATTTTCTTTGTTATTGATACTTCAAAAGTACCAGTGGCTTCAAGAGAGAAACTTCAACGGACAGGAACGGAAGAAACTCGAGTCACTTCGGAATTCACACAACATTTTAAAAGTTGCTGATTAACTCTCTTTTAATAAGGGATTCGTTAGTTTAGTCGCTATAATACAAGTTAAAAGTCGTAGGTTCAAATCTCATGTAGAGCTAATCAACAAACTAGCGACTCGCCACGGATTCGCACGGGTGCAATACTGATACTAAATATACTACAGAATTTGTTTAATTCCGACATCACAGTACAAACTTCGAAAATTATCAGAGTTTCTTTACAACACAATATATGTCCATATATAATATACAAAAACCTTCCTTTCGAATCACTCTATCTATTAAAAAAAACCTCATCGAAATCCGTTGCGTAGTTTTAAAGATTTCAGCATACATATGGATATAGGGACAGAGAAAGCGACTTTGTTTTATAATATGTAGTGATTCGTAATATCATCCCGGGCGTTACCCCATCTCTTCTCGAATTGCATGTAAGGCTTTCTTCTATACCTAATCTTTTTCGTGTCGAGCCAAAATGGCCTAACGATTACAGCACATGAACCTACCAACATAGAAGGAGCATGTTGGAATCTGCTTTAAAAGTTTTGCTCAATTAGAAACTCATCGATATTAACGTGTAGTAATAAGTAGTATGTAAGTCAGATGGCGTATAAATATCGTTGCACTAATTAGTCAGTAATAAATCATCTCCTACCAAATACACTCGTTAAAATAACATAAGCCCCCTCATCAATCAGTAACAGTAGTAATCGATATTAACAGGATGTTACTATACTTTTGTATAGTCTAAACAGTTTTATTATATATATTAAAGACAAATCACTCAGCAGATAATTCGTATAAATCGTACGTATGTAAAGGGCGTCGATTATAACAGGTGTTGGCTGTCAATTACCGTTTGACGCGAATCATTGGTTCTAACCATTGGCTCCGAATCGTATCATGTATTCAATAACGTAACTGTCGAACGCGGATCATGCTGATACCACGTGATATCCGTAATTAACTAGCTGCGTCCCGCTGTTTTTGTAGTAGCTGTCAAAATATATACCCTTGTCTTTAATAAAATAACTCTCAAATACAAAAACAATTTTCATACACACAATACACACATGTTTCAATTAGTTATAGTACTTGTATATTTAAAAAAAACACGGCCAATTGCGAGTCGGAAAAACGCACAAATTGTTCCGTATCATTATGTATAAAAAAATCACTGTTGCTTGGAAGCCCTTTTAATTTTTATTCTTTGTATTTAGTAAACGACTTAAAAAGGAGAATATCAATACGTCACTTACCACCAGTTCGGAAAGTAGATTCTAAAGATTTTTATCGATCAATGTAATTAAAAAGAATTTGCTATACTATATTTACATGCTATTTATATACTAGATAAAAACTTTATAGAATTTCACAATTTGTAAAAAGAAATAAATTTGTATTAAGTAGTATTAGCATTTAAAGATTTATTTACATCTGTATACACCTGTTTATATCACTACTATATTTCATGGAATCCAACGCAAGATTATAATTTTATTTATTTCTAAATACACAAAAGTCATTTAATTGTCATTATATGGGAGGTAACGGCTAGTTTATTTAACCATAAAAGCAATCAAAATCCAGTTAGCACGATCGTGATCGCTATCATTTGCCCAATTCATTTTTTATTTGTTTCATTTGCGTTTTTTTAAATAATCCCACCAAATTATATACTTATATGAATTATACGAACGCCATAAAACACCGGGGACCGGAGGCATGATATTTTCTTTTTATATGGCGCGATACAGCCTTGCGGTCCTTCTGGGAACGGACTATAGGTAATATTAAAATGCGCAAAGTCAAATGGTAATATTAGGACGAATAAAGGTTATCATTGAAGGCGTGCTTTAAAAACGCTTTATATAGCGCGACTTATTTGACAAAAACGATCATTAACCAATATTATAAATGTGATCGTGATTGTCTCATTCGCCTCAACTACTGAACCGATTATACGTACTGAAAAATACAAAGGGTACTTGGAACCATTATTTTACACTGGAAAAACGCATTACGCGTTTCTTACACGTGAAACGGGAGGGTATGTGGGGCTCACCGGTGACCAGGACTCATTGACACAGGATCGCTTTCGCTTTTGCGACGAGGGTACTCAGCACCTGCCTCTTTCACATCACACTTGAAAATTACAATCAGATAATAATCATATTAAATAATAATTATACTGGCCTAAAATGTTAGCAATATTTCTCAGCAGACTCCCAATTCCTAGAAAAGCTAAAAAAATAACCAACCTCCTGTTATCACTTTTGATAACAGGAGGTTGGTTATTTTTTTAGCTTTATTATATATAGCTGATTCTTTAATCAAAATGACATCGCCATTTGTGTGCTTAATTTTTTTATTGGAGTATCACTGCGCTATACAAAGCTATAATCGATGAACATTCGACCTCACATAACATGACTGACTGGGCACGTATAATGCAAATTCAGGCAACTTCCCATCGATAAAGTTTGTTCATTTATGTTGGGGCTTTGTGTCCCGTGCTCAGATCTACGGTCCATTGATCACAGCACATCTCGCCCATCGACTGTTGAACGTCGGTTCGATTAACAAAAAAACTAGCATTCAACTGTTGAAACTTTATAGAATGCCATAAACGGGAGCAATTTAATAATAGCCTGTAAATTTCCCAATGCTGACCTAAGGCCTCCTCTCCTTTTGAGGAGAAGGTTAGGATCTTACGCTGTTCCAGTGCGGGTTAAATTAGACACATGCAGGTATCCTTACGATGTTTTCCTTAACCGAGCTCGAAATGAATTATAAATACAAATTAAGCGTATGCAAAATCAGTGATGCTTGCGTGGAAATTAACCCGAAATAATCGATTAGAATGTACGCGCTCTAACCACTGGCCCAATCGGAAAATGTGTAATTTTTTCTTAAAAATACATATCCCAACAGAAATGGTATCAGACAAAAATAAATTAATTTTTTTTAATAAAAGAAAAACCGACTTCAAACCAAACACTATTTTAAAACAAATTAATATAAATAATATTCAAAATATTTTTTAGAGTCCTCCCAAGTAAAATAATATTCAAAATATTAGACTACTTAAAAGCCAATTTTCGATTATATAACGTAGTTATAGTAATTGTTATACTTGGTGTCCTTATGAAATAAAGATTCCAGAGGTAAATTTATTAGTAAAAACGGACATCGAACCAATATAATTCTTACTAATACTTAAATAGTACAATTCGTAGCTAATCAAAACTCCAATAACATTAAATTACATATTAAGAGAGGACACTACAGGACCTATGGTAAAAAGTGACCACTCAGACATAGAGATCTCATCCTACAATCTACCTGGCAGCGACGGTGATGCGATTTAGACATGAAACGTCACGTGAGACCCGACAATCTCTTATACCTAAACCTAAGCCTAACTGTTAAGGCACGAACGAGCAGATAAGACATTTTGGTCGCAGATAAAAATCTATTCTGATAAATGACATTCTAATACACGAAAATTATACCAGAGTAGTCGCCTTTGTCTTCGCTTGCATTTTAGGGGTTAGTTACTTGGTGGTTCTGGTCTGGATAGTTACCACCCATTGATTGATTATAATTCATCTCATGCTCGGCGGTGAAGGAAAACATCGTGAGGAAACCTGCGTGTGATTAATTTCATCGAAATAGTGCCACATATACATTCCACCAACCCGCATTGGAACAGCGTGGTGGAATACGTTCCAAACTCTCTCCTTAATGGAAAAGCAGGCCTTATCCCAGCAGTGGGAAATTTACAGGCTTTTACTTTACTTTTTTTACACCATTTAATCTACCGCCAAGCAATATTTGTATTGTCGTATTCCGATTTGTACCGGGAGTGAGCTAGTACAACTACAGGCACAAGAATCATCACATCTTAGCTCCCAAGATTGGTGACGCAATAAGGTATGGTTAATATATCTTACAGTACTAATGTCTATGGTTGGTGATGACCACTTACCATCAGATGTACCATTTGCCCATCCACCTATTTTTACATAAATAAAAAACTAGAGCTTTATTTATTCAAGTACACTTATTAACACTGCTAAGTTAACAAAGCAGGTGTTTTGTTTGTTCTCGTAAAAGGAATCGCAAGTAAATTGCGCTGCGACTTCTCACAAGTCAGTTGTGACTTGACACTCGCTATTTATTTCACTCTGATTGTGCTGCACTGCAGTGCAATACAACGATTAACGTAACAACATACAACAGCTTGAGATTATTTATTAGAATAAAACGATTATGCAAAAATATATGCAGTTAATTAGTTCAGTTAAAATTAGAAGATTATAATACGCGTATTCGACTAATGTATGTTAATAGTATAAATGTAAAAGTAACTCGTCTGTATGTCTGTCTGTCGCTCTATCACGACCAAACCACTGAACCGAATTTGATGAAAATTTGTGTGAAGCTTAGCCTATAACAGTTTCGGTTTGAAGGTCAAGTAAGTCAATTTCTTCCGTATATCTTAAGATTGGCGTATTACCGTTCTAAGTAGTGGTCAATATATACTTGGTGGATGAAAATCTTTCACATTAATATCCAACAATCCGCATTGATGTAGCGGGTGGTATAAACAGAAAACGTTCGTCTCAAAATAGAAGGGCAGTGGGATATAAGCAGACATATACAAGAATTAATATTCTTAACGTACTTAAAATCATATACAGTAGAACCTCCTTAAGTTTAAGCCCTCCAAATTTCGAAAAAAGTTTTGTTACCTTCTCTTCAAACCCCAAAACCTCCATTTTCGAAATGTCAACCCTCTATTAGTCGAAATAATCATTGATCCAAGACATTTTGGTAAATATTTTCCCTCCATAACTCGAAAACAAGTTTAACCGCTTTAAGCGTTATGGGAAATATAGTTGAGCATATACAAATCATAAATATTAATATGTATCACCTTTGTAACTTGAATTTATTTTACCTCTTTAACTAAAATTTGATAAGAATGAAATAAAACTAAAAAATAAATTTGATAAGATATAAATTGTGTGCCGAGATGGCCCAGTGGTTAGAACGCGTGCATCTTAACCGATGATTGCGGGTTCAAACCCAGGCAAGCACCGCTGATTCATGTGCTTAATTTGTCTTTATAATGCATCTCGTGCTCAGCGGTGAAGGAAAACATCGTGAGGAAACCTGCATGTGACAAATTTCATAGAAATTCTGCCACATGTGTATTCCAACCAACCCGCATTGGAACAGCGTGGTGGAATATGTTCTAAACCTTCTCCTCAAAAGGGAGAGGAGGCCTTTAGCCCAGCAGCGGGAATTTACAGGCTGTTGTTGTGGTTGTTGTTGATAAGAATGAATCTCAAATTCCTTAACGTCGAATCAAAATCCGCCGTCAAAAAGTCGAAATTTTCTATAACTCGAATTTTTTGACGTCTCCCTTGATGTTCTACTGTACATTACAAACAATTAAAAAAAAAACATTATCACATTAACATAATTATACAGCAGACGTAAATTTAAACATTATATAATGTATTCATAGTTTTAGTACAGATTGTTGTGGAATGTTCTAAATAGTTGGCGACACGGTTGAGCGGACGATTTGACAAAACGTTTCCAAATTGAGCCCCTCGGCTATCACTAATAGAGTTTACCGAAACTCGTACATCAGCGGCGTATCGCTTTGTTGATAAACAAATACAATGGCGAATTAAATCAATTTCACCGTCTCGTTTGTCCAATTCTATACTAAAACTAGCGGCAGACCCCGACTTCGCTTGGATAGACAAAAGTATTTTTTTTATATTTTACCTTTTATTTGTTGTTTTTCCGACATGTTTAACAATTGTTCTATTTCAACTTATTTACACAAAAATCTTAATAATTTATATACCTAAACGTTCCTTATGAATCTTTCCGTCAATTAGTGAAAACTGCATGAAAATCAGTTCAGTAGTTTTGGAGTCTATCGCGAACATACGGACAAACAGACGCGATCGGGAAACTTAGTTCTATAATTTGAAGTGATTATAAATTCTGAAGTAAATGTTTCTATGTTTCTATCTGCTTATTATGCTTTCTCGGCTAAACCACTGAACTGATGAAATTTTTTGAACACTTTTGATGAAATTTGGTATTGGACAAGACTGAATCACAAGGCTCCGGGAATTTACCAAAAACCTAAGACCAGGATATACATGGGGGAAAATTATTAGCTTATATAGTGGTGTAGGTGTATTGGCATATAAAGTCGCCAATTTTATGACGTAACTAACTTCCATCTAGCATCCCATTTTACTGCGGAGGGCAGTTGTCAGATATCTTAAACTCTTTTCTATGCCTATAAAAATGTGTTGGTTAATTTTCATGGCTTTGATTCGTAATAAAGTGAATTTATCACTAATTGGAAATTGACTACGATCCTCTGGGAAAAGGGCTATTCTACAAGAGTTAATTACCCTTTATAATCGGATTAAATATCCGGATGAATGAATTTCATACTCAATAGCGACAGACAATATATTAACTTATTTAAATTAATACAATAATGAATATTTAATACGTAGGTTAAAAGTTCCGAGGTTATCTGTTTTATGAACGAAGAACGTCGAAATAGTCCAGGAATAGGATCTGAACTCGACTCTAAAGTTTTGAAATCTAGAACAATTAATCAGATAGTCTATTAGTCCAGTCATTACGTCGGAAAAAACGGCATGTAAATGCATGTCAACCGAAAAAGCTTCATTTTGGATATTAGGTGGGGAGGACCTAGAAAAGCTTAGTTTCAAAATTTTCACCAAATTTCCTTGTGCATTTTCCAACATCTTGAAAAAAGGGTTAAATTCAGTTATTAATAACACCTTGGTTCTCCGATGAGATACGACAATTTTCATAGAATACTTATTTGTTGCTTCTTTTGCAATCTACAATTAAGGTCCTTGGCATTTTCCACCTATCTTAAATTTTTATTGAGATGATCATCATCATCATCCTCCTCCTCTCTTTATTCCGATTTTATTTGGGGTCAGCGCATATCTCCATACTTCTCTGTCGGACGTCATCAAACTAGCAACATTATTTCTCACCATATCGTCTTTCACACAATCCATTCATCGTTCTTTTTGTCGTATTCTACCTCTATATCTATCCACATCCACGCTCAAGACCTAAGACCTCTATTGAGATATCATTCCAAGAAACCAGTTTGTGGAATGAAATTGTTTTTTAACAATATTCTTTTTTTCTCGTGAAAGATTAAGTTTTGGTACGTTTTCATACAAACAATTTCGTTTGTTTCCAAATATAAAATATAGTACATAATGACTGGACTATAACGCTACGTAAATGTGATCGAAGAGAACGGTATTTTTCGTATTTACGAACACCAAGAACCACTGAAGGCTGTCATGTGAAGTAATAATTTAGTATTTTGTGAATATTTCTATAGATATTTATTCGGTGTCCTTTCTATTTGTCATATTTCGTACATCAACGAAATTTAATTGAATACGCTAAAAACTTTTACATCTCTGACGTATAGATTTACGTGCGGTTTTTTTAAAAGTACTTTATGTACGCTGGCAACCCTGAGTTATTTCTGCGCAAATTGAAAGACGCGCGAGGGATGGGGTAGAATAAAATTAATGTTACGCTTAACAAGCTTTGTTAGACTTTAACACATTCACAATTCAATTTGTTTTTTATTTAATTTGAATTAAGACAATCGTAAGGATATTTAATATTAGAACTATACCTTGAATAGTTCTTAGATACTAGTTGTCGCCTGCGGCTTCACTCGCGTTTTATGTGTTTGGTTGTCATGTATTAGGCAAAAAAGTAGGATTTGTCCTTTGTTGGATATTAAATTTCTTTCATAACAAATTTCATCAAATTCGATTCAGCAGTTACAAAGTTACTTTCACATTTATAATATTAGTATATAATAGAAGTATAGAAAAGTAATTTCCGCTTCACGCGTGAGAGGGTTCGTTACCAACCAAGTGTTATGTACCTTTTGTCCTTTAACGTATCGCCGAAAAATCTTTTTAACTTTAGTATTTAAAATATTAATTATGATACGTGTCAATCTATATTTAACATGATTATTATTTAATATACAAAGATATTACGATTTAAATTATTGTAATATTTTAAAACTAAGAAAACTAAAAGAAAGAAAGAAAAGAAATTTTCCGATCTCTTTTCTACATTTAACCAGGCATCCATTCATGCTGTTCTTATTTCCGAGACCTGGTTAAAACCTTCTCTTCTTTCTACTTCTTTTTCTATACCTAATTACATCTTAATCAGGAATGATCGAATCGGAAAAACTGGTGGGGGTGTTGCAATATATTTAAAAAGTCACATCCCTTACAAACTTATCTGTCAATCAACTTCCCAGTATAACGCATCATCTGAATATTTATTCATCGAGATAGATGTAGGCACCAAGATAGCCCTTGGAGTGGTCTATTGTCCCTCCAATATCAATTATTTTTCTTCTCTTGAGTCCCTCTTCGAGAATCTGATGCCTAAGTACACTAATGTTATTGTAATGGGGGATATCAACACCTGTTTGATCAAGAATAATTATCGGTCGTCTAAGCTCAGATTTTTACTAGACTCCTTTAACCTCCAGGTTTTACCGCTCGCTGCAACACACCACCCAATCGACGGTCCCGACAGTCTCTTAGACTTAATTATAACGTCTAAAGGTGACTTGGTCTCTAAATTTGGTCAGTTTTCAGCGCCGGAATTCTCTCACCACGATCTAATATTCGCCTCCTTTAAATTCAGATCACCTAAGCCCAAACCCAAGATGCTGCTGCTGCGAAGCTACCGTTACCTAGATCTCGATAGGTTATTGGAAGATGCTACTCTTATTCCTTGGACGCAGATAGAGGTGTTGTCGTCAATTGACGAGAAGTTACATTTTCTGTGCTCTAAATTAATTCAATTATTCGACCGACACTCGCCTCTACGCCCTGTTAAAATAAAAAAAAATTCAAACCTTTGGTTTAATGACGATTTAAAAAAAGCGAGAGTCAAGAGGGATAAAGCCTTCCGTAAGTATAAGAGGGACCGTTCTGCTCTCAACTGGTCAGCTTATAAAGCTGCAAGGAATCGCTGCAACCAGTTGTGTAGAAAGCTCAAACGCCGATATATCTTTGACAAAATACGTGAATCTTCTCCCGAGGAAGCTTTAAAATTTTTAAATAACCTCGGT
Organism: Vanessa cardui; assembly: GCF_905220365.1. Lineage (NCBI taxonomy): Eukaryota > Metazoa > Arthropoda > Insecta > Lepidoptera > Nymphalidae > Vanessa > Vanessa cardui. The sequence continues at coordinate 5,243,572 of NC_061146.1, forward strand.
ATTAGCAAGTCTCAAACTCTCTCTGATCAATCTCAATTGGATTTAAACAATCTTAATCTTCACTTCTCTTCACCTCCAGTCCTCGACTTGCAAACTAAACTTTCAACGCTTTCTGAAATACATGGCTTGCCTAGAATCACTTCCCCACCTTTCAACTTTTCTCCTATTACGGAGAATGATGTTAAGAAAACCATTCTTTCGATCAAATCTAAGGCGGTTGGTTGCGATGGAATAAGTCGAATTATGATTACCCTTATCCTCAATTTTCTAATTCCCTCCATAACTCACATCGTAAACTTCTCCTTTTCCACGAGTACATTTCCTGAGATGTGGCGCAAGGCTTTTGTTCTCCCACTCCCTAAAATATCAAATCCTTCGCTACCTTCTCATTTTCGTCCTATAACAATCCTCCCCTTTTTATCCAAAATCCTGGAGTCCATTGCACACCAACAAATCTCTTGCTACCTTCATAAATGCGACTTATTCAATCCACTCCAATCGGGCTTTCGCCCAGGTCACAGCACAACAACAGCATTGTTAAAAGTCACGGACGATATTCGTATTGCCATGGAAAACCAGCAACTCACAGTGCTCGTGCTAATTGACTTTAGCAATGCTTTCAATGCAGTAGACCATGACCTCCTTCTTGCATTACTTTCCCATGCTAACTTTTCAGAATCTACTGTTGAATGGTTTTCTTCTTATCTTCGAGGGCGCCGGCAATCCACACGCATTGGTCAGCTACAATCTGATTGGTGCGAAGTGAGTGCCGGTGTTCCTCAAGGCGGCATATTATCTCCTCTGTTATTTTCTGTTTTTATAAACGCCATCACTAAAATTTTAACTTCGCACTACCATCTGTATGCCGATGACTTGCAGCTCTACGAACACTCTGCTGTCAATGATCTTGCCGCGGCTATTAACTCCCTAAACGATAATCTCCACCGCATTTCTCTTTGGTCCGCTAAATATGGTATCACTGTCAATCCATCCAAGTGTCAAGCCATCATTATAGGCAGCAGGAGACAGTTGGCTAAGCTAGATGTTCTGACTCTGCCCTGCCTAAGATATAATAATATACCAATAGAGTTCAGCAGTAGTGTTAAAGACCTCGGCATTATCATTGACAGTAAACTCACTTGGGGGGAACATATTAAAGAAGTTTCTCGTAGGTTTTACGCCACTATGCATTCCATGATGCGTTTAAAAAATTTTTTGCCCATGGAAACTAAAATCCAGCTTGTTACTACCCTCTTGATTCCAATTCTTGATTACGGTGACTCCTGCTATCTAGATCTGTCGGAAGAACTCCTGCAACAACTTAATCGTCTCCTTAACACTGGCATTCGCTTTATCTTTAGCTTACGCAAATTCGACCACGTTTCTCGTTTTAGGAAACAGTTACACTGGCTTCCTTTACGGGAACGTAGATATACTCGGATTCTATGTCTTCTCTACTCCATTCTTACCGACCCTAATGCTCCCACTTACTTATCCTCTAAATTTTCTCTTCTTTCCTCTACTCATAATAAGCCCTTACGATCCTCTCAATTCCTTACCCTTTTCATACCTTCCCATAAATCTGGCTTTGTTTCCAACTCTTTCTCTCTAGTTGCAGCCCGGCTTTGGAACACTTTGCCTGACTCTATTCGTAGAGCTCCATCGCGCGATTCCTTCAAGCGCCAAGTAAAACAATTTTATCTGTCGTCTGTCAACACTGCGTGATGTCTTTTTATCAATACCATTCTCATAATTGGATTCATATATATATATATATATTTATATATATATATATGTTAAATATTTATGTACTTATATATGTATATGTTTGTGCATATTTATGTATATTATGTATATGTATATTTATGTATTTTATATTATATTATGTATAACATTGATTTAATTAATTTACTGTATTATTATTATATATATTTATAGGTGTCTATCGCTATGTATATATTTTTTAATTTTTCTTTAACTTCTGTGCACACCCTACTGACTTCTCTCCTGCACTATTCTGGGTTGGCTGGCAGAAAATGCTGTAATAGCGTTAAGTCCGCCCTTTGTACATGATTGATCTGTGCAATAAAGAATAATAAAAAAAAAAAAATATATTTAATTGATTTTATTCTTTGAGGAATCCCACTTTTTTGGGTTAAGTTTTAAGACATATCTGTATTTTTTCTACAATAGAAAACAACTAACCATAGAAAGGAAATATGTGCACACGTAGGCAATTAAAAATAATGTATAATTTTTTTAACGATTTTTTTAAATGAAAATCACTTTTTAATGTTAATAAATATTTCATTCGTACCGATGACATATGTAAAAAACTTATTCAAAAAATTAATACTTAAAGTATGAGTATTACTTAGATGAACATATATTTTAGAAAACAATTAGAACGTATAGTATGATTATTATTGTTTGGTAATTTATCTAAAGATAACGAATTTTTTATTTGCCTTGTCTCATTTTTATGGTTTTAATTTAAAGACGGAGATACACTGGCCTGAGTACGTTGTATACTTTTGACATAAAGCTTATTGTCTCAGCGTTGGATTTAATTGTCGGTCCGGGACTCGGGGAGCTTTTCTGAAACTACAACTGGTGTGAGGAAACTTTGTTCGGAAGATTTGCTATCTCCTTAATTTATATATATGTGTCGAAGTATATGTCATACATACAACAAGAACAACAACAAAAACAGCCTGTAAATTCCCACTGCTGGGCTAAAGTGCTTGCCTGGGTTTGAACCCGCAATCATCGGTTAAGATGCACGCGTTATATCCACTGGGCCATCTTGACTCTCTGTCATACACACAGGCTACTAATATTGAAACGTATGTTAGATCGAACGGAATAAAAGCGTCAATGGTAACCTAATATTCATTCATAACGTGGTCTTAAATTTGGTATAAAATTGAATTTTTTCGATGTGTAAATAAGTTTAAAAAATCAGGTATGTGAGCTATTTTGTCAGACTACAACATCGTTCTATCAATTTGAAAACTTGATACGATATTAATACATTTTTCACAAAATGAAGAAATTTAAATTGATAGGTAATAACACTTCAAATGCCATTTTTTCAATGAATATTATTTGTATGTAAAACGAAATGCACACAGAAATATATTGTTAAAATATCAAAATTGAATTTGACGTAAATACAAACGCATAGAGTATGAATGATAATCAGTCAAACTCTTCATTTGTGCTTATTGATATACGTATAAAATGAAAAAAACATTCGTAATTAAACACACACATCGAAAATATATAACGCTGAGATCCAAAAAAATAATGTCACAGATACAAAATTTCACAATTCCAAAAACAAAAGAACCAGACGGGCACTAAGAACGTAAATAAAAGTCAGTCAAAAGTTGAGACAGTTGTCTAGTTTCCAATTTGTCATGACTTTAAAAGTTGACGACGAATTTATCTCGACGTTTCCGAGCAAAATATTAAATTCAAACTCCAACGTTGAAACTATAATTTTATTTATGTAAGTGACGATTGTTGCAAATTCATTACTACTTATTACTTCATTTACGTACGCAGAATTACACGTAAAAAATATATCGAACCATCGTTACTTAGTATAAAACAAAGTCGCTGACCGATGCCTGTTCCTATGTATGCTTAGATCTTCAAAATTACGCAACGGATTTGGATGCGGGTTTTTTTAATAGATAGAGTGATTCGAGAGGAAGGTTTTTGTATAGAATAAATGGTCAATATAGTAAAGAAATACTGATAATTTTAGAAGTTTCTAAAGTGATGTTGTAAATAAACAAATTCTGTGGTATATTACGTATGAGCATTGCATCTGCGCGAAGCTGGGCCAGGTCCCCAGTTTAGAAATAAAATTCCTTCATTCAATATAGAAGCATTATTACTAATTGATTATCAAATTACAAACTACCACTTGAGAAGAACCGACGAAAGAAAAACAGCCGGTTTTTCTGGTGATTGTTTACATATTTTCCATAAATCAAAGAGAAAGTTAGAGGCGATCGTTTCATTACCAAGGTGTGTCAACCATGAACACACTCACTGTATAAAAACATTTTGAACGCAAGCCGTTACTTAAATTATTTTTAAATTTGGAATTCATTTGTATCGTTCATACGTTGCTGCGTTGATGCTTATTGGAAAAACAAATCACCAAACTAAGGCTTGCATCTATATTACTTGAAAATATTGTAACTTCTTTGTTTCTGCGGAAACACTACGCTTGAATAAATAAAAATTTTAACAAAAGAAAAACCGACTTCAAACAAAACACTATTTTAAAACAAATAAATATGCACTTAAAAAGTAATAAAAATAATCGCGTATTCAACATATTTTTTAGAGTCTTCCTAAGTAAAATGAAATGAAAAATATTAGACAAATTGAAAGTCGATTTACCATAATATAACGTAGTTATAGTTATCGTTATATTTGGAGCCGGTGTTATATAATATTCACCTATTTATCGCGCACATACATAATGCAAATTTAAGACTTATATCGTTTTCATATGGATACCATCATCAGAATTGAACAGAATTAAAATGGGACCACACGGGAAGGACTAGCTTTCAAACAGAATTTTTTTTATCAAAATCGGTTAAAAGTTATGAGGTAACAAACATAAAAAAATACAGGCGAATTGATAAACTCCTCCTTTTTGAAGTCGGTTGAAAAGTGGTCAAGATTTGCAAGAGAAAAGAAGTTTAAAAGATATTGAAGATAATAAAATATCTTTAACATTATACGCATAACATTTACTGACACTATAAAAGTTTTATCCCTTTTAAATATATTACTAGTACTACTGTCTTTTACTAGTGTTTCAAATTATATATCAATCATCGAATAATCCTCCAAACCAAAACACATTTAGTTGAAAGTTGTATGTGAAAGCACGTTTGTTTAGGCCTCATTCGCACTATTTCTCATCTTTAACATCTTAACTCACTCACCGCAAACCACAACACAGCGAGACAATGTGGTTTCGTTTAAGTCCTGGTGAGAAGGTGGCTCGATACTTCCGATGGAGACAGGTCACCGGGTCACAAATTCTCATTATCAGTAAAAAATCACTTATGATGATTATCTCGAGAATGTATCAGCGTGTTGATGTTTATCTTACCTTATAATATTATACAGAAAATGTATTAACTGCGACTTACCTGCAACAAAGACATACAATTAAATTTTATAATATTACAATTAAATTATCAAACTTATCTTATTTTAATGTTTTAAATAAAACATGGTTATCACGAGCACCCAAACTGTGCTACACCTATTATAATGATGGTGATTGATAAAACATAATCTATACATATCATAATATTGGAGTGTCTGTTTGTAATATTAAAATAACTACTAAATGCGTATATATATAAAAGATACATATACCAAAATAAAAAAAAAATCAATTGTTTGTCTGTCGGTCTGTCTGCTTGTTCTAACTAGCTTCTGGAACGGCTTAACCGATTTTGCTGGGTATTTCACTGGTAAAAAGGCGAACTATGATATGCCCGCCCGCAAAATAAATAAAAACGTTTCTTTCCTAAAAATATATATATTATTTATTTTATTACAATATTATAAAGCAATATAGGCGCCATGCACAAACAAAGGTGAAGATATCTGTATCAGAGATTTATAGGGCTCACTTATAGATAAATATTACCCATCAAAAACTAACATATCATTAAAATACATTTGACCTGAAATAAGAACACTTAGAACATAATTGAAGATCGAGAGTTTAACTTTGGACCTCATTTAACACCACTGATTGTTTGCAAATATTTTTTTTACAATCATTTATCAACACTAACTCCACGTGTTTGAGGGATGCTGGATGGAAGTAGAACACATGGCAACCGCCATTGAAACTTCGAATTTTCTTCTCAACACGGTGGAACTGTTACAGACAATCCACTTTACTACATCATATTTAACACATACAAACACAAACAAATATATATTTGTAAATATAACAGGGCAACAAATAAGTAATTACTTAGATATTACGTCGAAATTCGGCAAAACGCGATCCCATATGGTTCGGTCTTACAACGAGGCACTTTATTTAATTGAAACTTTATAGCTGACATAGAATATGTGGACTTTAATTCAAATTACTCGACGAGCTGTTAGTGAAATAACCTTTTGTTGGGAATCAAATGTCACCAGAAATTCTAAACGGGAATCGATAATGGTTATATTACTAATACACCAAATCATGACTGATTACTGTCACGGAAACAAATTTACAGGAAAACTTCACAAGCCCACAAAATCACTCATAATAATCTGGGAAAAAGTTTACATATAATACCAAGTTTAGTCAACTCTTTAAAACTTTAAACTTCCAGATTCTGCTGCTGAGAATTTATCGAAGAAAAATCGAATAACTTTCTATTCCTCAAGGGTTTCGAAACTCGAAATCTTCCCCTACGGGATCAAAGAGAATAACACCAATAATAACACTACAATAAAATCATATAACAAATGAAGTATAAAATCGGGTGAATGCAACCCCTTGCGTCATAACGCCCCAGAATATTTACCCAGAGGGTGTAAAATTAAGGGGTCTGATGTAGTCTATACTATAAGTAATATTTATAACACGACGTAACAATACATCATAGGAACCCTTCGCATTATGACCATATTGTTATGGTGTTAATTAATTAAGGTCAGCGAGGGCAAGTTTAATGTGTTGCGAACAATTGAAAGACCTTATTCATATTAGACCATATGTTTGTCTCGAGTTATTATTTCTATAAAAAAAAGAAAGTGTATCTCTGTTTCTGAATATAAACACACAAAGACAAAATTTACTAGATGGTAGGGCTTTATACAAGCCCGTCTGGGTAGGTACCACCCAGTCATCAGATATTCTACCGCTAAACAACAGTACGCAGTATTGTTGTGTCCGGTTTGAAGGGTGAGTGAGCCAGTGTAACACAAGGGACATAGCATCTCAGTTCCCAAGGTTGGTGGAGACGATATAAGGAATAGTTAATATTTCTTACATCGTCATTGTTTATGGGTGATGGTGACCACACTTACCATCAGTATGCTCGTCCGCCAACCTGTTCCATAAAACCTTCTTTTGTCTCATCCGATTTTTCGGCGAAAACTATTTATTCATTATCATTTTACAGAGCTTTTTTCGCTTGTGATATTTTAGTACTTTAAATTGAAAGACTGTCTGTCTCATATACATTCCAATTTTTTTTATTTACGTATTTATAATGCTACACAGTTTTATCGCTTATGATATTAATGTCCTTAAAATTTAACTTGAGATCATAACAAATTTTAACATAATGTATAAACACATAAAAATTTAACCAGCATTATAATATATAATACTGAATTACTGAGTGAATAACATAAACAATACTGGTTGTAAATACTGAGTTTAGCAACCGGTATTAGAATTAATACCTTAATAACAGGAAAATAAACTTGTAAACTTATTGTAAAATGTATTTTTATTGTGTTATTGTAAATGTATATTTATTTGAAATAAAATTTCCAAAAACAAATTTTCAAACCATTACCACACCATTTGCCTACATCTATGCAACATTGGCATAAGTCGCCTACGTTCCTCTTTATCTATCTATGTATCTTTTATGAAAAGGTAGTATAGAGATTTATGTATGAAACAGTTTAGAACAGTTAACTAACCACAATTATAACTTCAGAAGACATTTAAAAAAACGGAGAGTATTAACAAACAAATGGAAAAAAAACGCTTTTTCCAATGCCACATCAAAGTGAATTTTCAAAGGGGTTGTTAGACCGCCTGCAACCCCTGAGGGGTTGCTCATACTATCGATTATTCTTCCCATAAATTCACCCAACTCGAACATTAACGCCCGCGGCTCTGTAATATGATACTTTATGGGAGTGGAGGAATCATTCCAATATTGAACGAGAATTGTTGCCACGGTCGGTCGTAGAAAAAAGGATTTTCTCGTCATTACATATCACGAAGCTACTTATAATTGGTTCGATAAAGCAATCAATACAAATATATAGTTTTTAATTTAAAACTATATTAGGTATAACAGGGGTCAGCCCTGTTGATATCTGATAATACCTTGCAGAGACATTCGCACTGAAAAAATGTATTAATAAATGTTGCGTCTGTTGTTTTACCGGCTTGTCTGGTCAATGGAGTTCAAACCGATTATAAAGAATATGCACTAATATTGAAAATGCGAAAAAAATCTCTGTCAAGTCTGTTTGTCTGTTAGACTTTCATATCCACTGAATCAAATATTATGAAAGTCGAAGCAAGATAGGACCTAGGCTACATACACGAGCAATGCTACGTGGTATAACTTATTATTGGTACAATAATAAGGGCTAACGAATAAATATTACTTAATATACACATCTGATGTGGAAAAAACTAGCAAGAGGAAATAAAAGATAAATCGTTCGAAAACAACAAATATAAAACATGTAAATATAATCAAAACTCACATTCACAAACTGAAAGAATGAAATTACTGAACCACCAAAAAAAATTCTAACGTTAATCGCGATATTTTTTTTGACACAGCGCTGAAAACGAGAACAAAGACCTTTTATTACGTTACGGCGACCTCTCGTGGATGTAAAATATGAAAATACTTTCGTAGATGAATATTTATAGTCTGCTATTATTTCGTATAGCTTGTAAAACGACATATGTGTGACCAAGATAATACTAAATGAGAAAGCTAGAAACTTTTAAAAATATATGGAACAAAACTATATAGTTAATCAAATATCCATCCTGTCAAAGCCTTATTAATCCTTGATTTGCAGGTTCCCTGGAAGAGATCAATGAATGGAGGTGTTATTTTGCTTCCTTTATTGTATTCCTGTCTTACCTATGTAGCATATTTGTATTGTGCGCAATAAAAAACAATCTACATAAATATGAATTAATGTTTATCTTACAATATATATACTTCAATGTTTATCTTTACGATATAAAGCTCGTATAAATCTAGTAGCTACTAAGTTGAATAAAACCTTAACAACAATAAGAACAGCGTGTAAATATCCCACTGCTGGGCTAAGACCTCCTCTCCCTTTGAGGAGAACGTTTTGGAACATACCCCTTGAACACAAACCATTAAATTAGGTAATAATTTTGTTGTTATAAAACTATAAACCAAATTTGAAAAAAATTATCACGCAAGCTTGACGCCCAAAGAAGGTCAAGTTTCATACATAAAACCTAGAAAAATACCTTATTATCACACTGATAATATATATATTTTTAAATTAATAAGCTATTTACGCGTCATTTACCACAGAGCTATAGATAACTGACCGAAGGGTTTAAAAATAAATACGACGCAGCTGTATCTAAAATAGTTCTAATAAATTTAACTGACGTGTGCACTTCGACATGATTAAAAAATAACCTATTAGCGTACGCTAGGAACACTTAACTCCCCTTTGTAGAGCTATATATAAAACATCGTAATGAAAACATTACAACGACCTAGAGTAGGTCGTTGCCAGTTTATATACAAAACAATCGTGTTTTAAAAATACGTCACTTTTATTTTTAATCGTCATATTTAAAAAAAACGGTGAACTTGATAGAATCTTTTTAACAGAGAATTGTTGGTTCAAATGATATTTTGTTGTACAGAATTTGTATTTATAATTTAGTTTTAGTTGCTTGCGGTTTCGCTTGCGTTTTAGGGTGTTGGTTGTCATATATTGAACAAAAAAGTAGCGTATGTCCTTACTTATAGTTCATGTTTGCTTCATACCAAATTTCATCAAATTGAGTTCAGCGGTTTGGTCGTGAAAAAGTTACAGACAAACAGACAGACAGAGTTACTTTCACATTTATAATATTAAATACAGATCTCGTGCGGCACAGTAAGGGCAATTGTAATTGTGTAATTGTAAGGACACTGATTAGAGAATATGTGTATCCAGCAATATGACGACGACGACACGATGTGTGAAATGGTACGAATGGTAAGAAACGGTATAGAATACTTATGTATGCTTAAGTTTAGACTAAGTAATAAAACATTAAATATGTAATTATGACAAAATATAATCATTAAAACTCATTAGTACATAACAAATTAGTAAAGTAAATAAAAACAAAGAGCGTTGTTATAATTAAATAAATTACATTATTAAATTGTCACTAGCATGCAATGCAACTTTTAAACCGCTTTAAGGTAGGTTTCCTAACGTATAATTGGTGAGAATATTTTCATAAATTAATTTAATAATTATTTTTTTTACTTTATAATTAATATTTATACGTTAATGTTTATAAGTAAATGATCAACTTGACAGAGCTTTACAATAGAATATCCTAACGGCTATACGACTAGTAACTTAAGAATTGATTACATCGATTCAAATAAAAAAATTACAAACCAAAATCAAAAACAGAAAAAAAAGCAATTCTTCATGAATGTGATTATTATTGTATAAACAAAAAAAAAGTCGTTAATCATACAGCACTGATGCTGATTACACAGACAAAAAACGACTGACACAATCAGATTTGAATCAAGGTAATAATACGAATAACAATTTTGATTATCTGTAAATGGCAACACTGAACCGAAATCGAATTTAAACCTCGATTGGCAACACAAAGGCACTGCGAGTGAATCACGATCCAATGAATTTCCCATTATCGATGTAGTTTTCACTGAGGTCGCTTCATATCATGTTACTAGTATCATTTCTTGAATATATTTTAGCGTAGAATAAGTAAGAGCAACATTATTCTGTTAGAACTCGATGAATCTCATTCGTAAAACGATGAAAAACATAGACATACGTTATTTGATGTCCTACTTGGTGGTAGGGCTGGGTAGGTACCACCCACTCATCAGATATTCTACCGCTAAACAATAGTACGCAGTATTGTTGTGTTCCGGTTTGAAGGGTGAGTGAGCCAGTGTACAGACACAAGGGACATAGCATCTTAGTTCCCAAGGTTGGTGGCGCATTGACGATGTAAGGTATAGTTAATATTTCTTACAGCGTCATTGTCTATGAGTAATGGTGACCACTTACCATCAGGTGGCCCATATGCTCGTCCGACAACCTACTCCATAAAAAAAATGTTGTATTGACAGTAGTCGAAGTCGCGTTTTCACTCTTTGATATTTCACGATAGTCTCTGCGATGACTGTTGAAGAAAAACTAAAGCCTATCAATATTCCACTGCTGCATAAACCTCTTCTACCATTGGTGGAAAGGGTTTGGAGCTTATTGCTACCTTATTTCTATTGGTGCTTTTGGGTTGGCGGATTCTCATCTACATGTATGTAGTTTATGTTGTTTTAAACAATGTTTTTCTTCACCACTGAGCCGTCTGGGTGTTTGTAGTACCGTCGTTTCTTCTGATTTTCCATAACACAAATGCTTTAGCTACTATAGATCAGAGTAATATATGTGATGTTGTACACCAGTGATTTATTTATTTGTAGTCCTTGTCCCGATTTTGAACTCAGAATGATCGATTTAGACTCACCTCTTGTAACTAATAAGCCATCATGAAAGTTGTAAGTGTTTCACGGAATCTTATCTTACAGAATAGCTTTACGGGTCGTTATGTTACGGCTACGTAAAGACCCTCCCACTCCTCTTAAGAAGGTTTAAAGCTTGTTCTACCACAGTGCTCCAATGCGGCTTGCACGAAAGGGATTAAACGCTATATTAACACATACATACATATGAAAACTCATTGATGTTCGCATGGATTTTAAACTGGAAACTCCCACTGAGATAATACACCAACACCACAAGATAACGATTTAAAAGCCGAGATGATCGGTAGTTCTTGTAAACAAAATAATTTTACATTCAATGCTTGCAATGTATAGTTATTATTACTGTTTTTCCACTGTGATGAGCAATGAAAAGCAAAGAGTATTAATAAACTAAGTAAAATCAATGAAATAGGATATTAGTCTGTGGATATTAAGTTAGTATAACTTATACTCATAGACAGACAGACAGACAGAGATACTTTCACATTTATAATATTAGTAAATATACTTCACGCTATGAGTAGTTTAAATCGGGAAACATGGAGCAGTTATATATCTCGGCAAATGTGTTTCATACACTTGAGTAAATTATATAAATTGAAGTAAATGAAGTTTTGCAGTAAATATGAGGTTGGCGAATTGTAGATGAGCATCGCAAACGTCCTGCAATTTTAATGATCGTTTCGGACAGGACAAAGGCATTAGTCTGACCCCTCGTCCAGCGTGTAGGTAATTCTGACAAAATTTTTTTAGAATCCAATTGGACGATTCAATTCGTTTTGGAAAAGTTTATCACGTAATACAATATATATGCATAGATTCATAATTAAATAACTAAATAATAATGTTTAATACTGAATCTATATATAAATATAAGATGATCAGATCAGTCCCATAAAGTTCGTAAAGTTGCTGAAGTATTATTGTTGTCGGCAATTTTTATCATTTTAACAGCGCCACTGTCTGGGCATTGGTGACAACTTCCCACCAGGGTGTTCACTTACCCGCCTTCCTATTACATAAAAAATCTATTAAGCTAAAAACTTGTTACCATATACAAAGAAAATTTCAGACAGATATGACATACTTTTAGATCTAATTGAATAACTCTTTGTGTGATATTAACCAGTATGATTCTTATCTAGTCCTTGCATCAATAGCAAGGGACATGAGAGGCCTTGAACCCAGCTGTAGAACATTTACTTATTGAACTTACTTCTGATTTTAGTATAAAATTTTACAATTACATGAATTAGACTTATCTGTTCATAGATTCAGATAAATATTTATTTATGAATGTATTACAGTAAGTATTTATTAACATATCTATACTTTGCCATATTTGACCCATATATATATCAACTACAATTTAAAAAAAAAAAATAATTAAAATCTATTTAAATAAAAAAAAAATGAAATAAAAAAAAACCGTTGCATTTCATCAAACTGTACCTACTTAGTAACTGAAAAGGAACATCGTTCCACAAGATGACTATGCGACCTCTTTCTCCGGGGCTTAAAATAATAAGGACAGCTCACGAGGAATACTTCCGTGAGCGAGTGTATCTACGGCACCATTGAATGAACTGATAAACAAAAGCAATAGCTTCGATACTATCATAAGCATTAGAGGGATGCATTCGAGTTAAATTTATTAATTTAATTCAACTACGCGCGATTTCACACTCATCAAACACTACTGCCGAGTATCTTGATATTATAATAATTGTTATGGTATGAATATAATCCGTACACTACAGCTCTAAAATATAATGTACTTTATAAGAGTCAAAACATTTTTAGAATTTGATTATAAGTTATTTTAGGTCTCTACAACATAAGTATAATTTGTGTGTTTATAATCGATATTTTCTGAAACTAAACAGAATCGATTTTATGAAATTTTTAAACATTTTCAATTATACGAATTATACGAATAAAATAAACACTATTCGACAGTGTCAAAGTTCTTAGAAAAAATAAATAGTCTATATACATTCAACTGATGAGCTAAGGCCTCCTCTGCCACACAGTGTCAGATTTTCAATAGACACATACACTTTTCCTCTCACTATTTTCGCCATCGCACGAAATGTATTATAAAAACAAATCAAACATTCAAATTCAGTAATACTTGCCTGGGTTTGAACCCAAAACCACATACCAACTATGTCAAAATTCTTCCTAGTTCTTAATTCATTTTAGAATCGTTGACCAGTAAACGACCACTCGTCAACAGTACGAGTGGTCGTATAAGCTAATTGATGTCTACAATTCAACGAGCGCCAGCTAAAGTGGTACCGTCACGCGACAACAATACGTTATATTCGTAGAACAAATAACAGTAATGGATTAAATTTTGGTTTACATTTATATGTAGTCATTTTAGTTTCAATTATGTAACAAAGTTATACGAAACTTGATTAATTATTAACACACTATTTATAATGTTTAAACTCAAACTCAAATAACTTTATTCAATATAGAAGCATTACACTTTCTTATTGGTGGTCAATTGAAACACTACCACCGGTTTGGAACTGGAAAATACCCTGAGAAGAACCGGCGAAAGAAACTCAGCGGGAATCAGTTTGATTGTCTAAATATACCATGGATCGATATTTGAAAGACGTCATGGTTGGAACGAATGTTACTTGTCAGATGACGTCAAATAGAGAAGCATGGAAGACAATATGCTCCGTCGTGTACAAAACGTCGTTAGTAAAATTCGGATACGGATAGGATGATGATGGCAATGTTATCTTTAAGACCGATCTCGCTCACGATAGCCATACTGGAAGTAAACTAACCAACTGCGTATAACATATTATACTGTGAAAGTGTACGCACCAACTCAATTTTTTAAATGTTGAAAAAGAGTAACTGCTGAGTTACTTGCCGGTTCTTCTTGGTAGAATCTACTTGCCGAACCGGTGGTAGATTCACTTAATTGTTAAATGACTGTTCAAAAATGCTTGTAAAAGCCCACTTGAATAAAGTTTATTTTGATTTTGGTTGAATTCCCCCAACTCAATATCTAATGGGATGGCAAAACCGAGGTACGAAAAAGGAAACACGGAGTTTGAAGCCAGAACCTCAGGACCTGCAGCGTTATAAATAAGCCATTGAACCATCGAGGCGGTCGGATATACAAAAGTATAAACACATCTCCAACCAGTGACATTTAAAATTGGAACGTCATTTATTATTATCAAAAACGTATACGATCTTTGTTGAAATATAATACTTACGTTTCCAAATACTGGAAGACCCTGTACACCGGCTTCCTATACACCAGAAATCCATCGCAACGCTCCATGTTGAACGGATCCCAATTTCACTTTCACTTCACTCAACTTCACTTCACGGCCGTGTAAAAAAATCCATCATGGCTAAACCTACTTAACGGCTAGTCGGTAAAAAATTAAGGCGTTCGTACACTTATAAAAAACGGTTACAAAATTTCTAAGTTTTGGTCCTTTAAGGGGATTTCGTTCTCAATTAAGGCTTTTATAACGTTGTTATATTTGGTGTAGAAGCACTTCTAGTTCACTTAACTATGGTTTAACGCCCTTGGGCGATCACAGTTCGTTTTATTATATTTCGTTTTGGCAAATTTGTTTCGATCGATTATTCTGAAAATAGAAAATCATCATTATTTTTTTAATAACGTTAAATTATATATTTGCTTAACGGTTCGTGTCTCCACTTGTTTTCGCGTCACGAGTATTAATTTTTTTAAACCATAAATAATTACGATAGCACTTTTAATAAATTACCAGATAATGCCAATTTAAAATTAATTTCAGAAGCATCTGCTCCGTCCGGTGATGGAGTGTATTTCCGGTCGCGATAAATATATAATAATAAAAAAAAAACAAATGCCACCACAGCGGCGACAATAATGACGTTCACTATTCAAGGATTCGTGATTAAATATCCGCTGGACGGACAGCATAAAACATGCGTTAAATTAGGGTTGCCACTTGAAAAAAAAACGTTAAAACATGACGTAGGTGTCAAAGAGGCTTTGTCTAGACGTATAATAAAATTGGAGTGTCTGTTTGTAATATCAAAATAGCCCTTTTTTTCTCAATGCATATGTATGTTCATGTACAATACACGGTACACATACCAAAATAACATTTTTTACCATTTTTGTCTGAGTAACTTAGACTACAATAATAATCTTTCCTACACAACTGATCATCATGACTTTTTACTCACACGTTGTTAGGGGACAAAATGGGCATAGGGTACCTAACACGTGACCCCCTCAAGCGCGGGCGCAGCTGTTGGCGGAAATTAATTTTCAGATAATTAAAAATTACGAGTGGTCGAGTAATTTTTAATTATCTACATTATGTTGCTATCCCATTCTTAAAGGCAAATTATACCTATTTGTCAAATTATTCTAGTAATTACTGATATATATAGATATGGAACTATTGATATTTTTCATTGTCATTTTCCATGGCGGTGTAGAATGCTTTGAAATCGATTCACTGATTTTAATTATTTATCACCGTTAGCGACGGTCGTGTTATTATTTTGTAAACCCTTTGTGTTTGTTGACGCATCAGTAGTTCCAATATCGCTGTTCCATACACTCCGTGAAATGTTTGACTTTAATGTAATACTAGTACATTTGTGCCATCTGTAGTAAAAAAAAAGTGTAATAATTCTACTACATGTGTACCAATTTGTATTGAAATCGAGTGGTGTGATAAACTCCAAAACTCTTCCTTAGGACATTTAGAAGCTGGTAACCTTACTTTCAAATAATAGTCTTCATCTATATAGTTTCCATTATGTAACATTACTTATATGAAAAAAATGTGTCAAAATATTAAATTAAAATGTATATCAAGAGCGCTCATTGAATATATCAATTACCGCAATATACGCTGAACTTTACAATGTCGAGGCGTGCATTCTGTATCCTAAATATGCGCATGCGCCGGAAACAGGCGTCACGCGCGCCACCTGCCGTCGCGAATGCTAACGCGGCCGCAGAACAATGACCCGTCTGCACAGTTACCTGGCAGACAATAATCAATGGAATTCGTTTGATGCATAATGCAATCAATAATAATTCATTTCACAAACATCACAATCGCACGAGGCCTCTGATTGTGGTAATAACGACACATTTAACTTTTATTTACATACTAAATATTTTAGATACAACTGACTCAGAGAGACTCAGAGAGCAGAACATATCTGACTAAATTCATAACTATCTTACTGATTGTATATAACCTCATACAATGTAATTGGATTGAATATTTATAAACCATATTAATGTAAAATTGTAACCTTGAAAATACACATTTACTAACAAAGATGTTTCACTATTGCTCTGAGATAGCGATATAATTGAAATAATATTGGACAATGTGATGTTGTATAACTCTGATCACAATGTAACTAGCTAAAGCACTTGCGTTATGGATAATCAGAAGTAACAATAGCACCACAAATACCCAGACCCAAGACAACATAGAAAACTAATGAACATTTTCTACATCGACTCGACCAGCAATCGAACACAGGACCTCAGTGTGGTCGTACCCATGAAAACCAACGGAGATCGCCTATATATGTATATATACTATATATAAAAGAAATTGAACTATATAATATATAATAACTTCGTAAAGCTTCGTAAAAATCAGACGAAAAAGAATTAAAGCTAATAGACAAATCAGCTCATATTTCAGATCCAATTTATGCAAGACATTACCGAACCCGCCATCGTTTAACGCTAAGATCAAATTGAAGCTGTCCTACGATCACGTCGGCAAACTCGGAGGAGTTGCAGAAAATGTTGACTAAATGGCTTTAGATTGAAAAGAATTCATGCTAATAAAAGACCGTCAACGGTACTTCGAAACTCTTCTATCAAGATTTACTGCGTTTGCAAAGCAGTTATATTATACAAAGATTTTAAAAAAATAACAGTCCGTAAAGCGTTATCCGTTGCTGGGGTAAAACATCAACGTATAAATAAATATTGGACAACATCACAGACATTACTCTGATCCCAAGGTAAGTAGATAAAGCACTTGTGCTATGGAAAATCAGTAACGACACCACAAAGAAAAGTTTGGGAACCTATTCCACCACGATTATACAATCCACTAAACAATGTATTTAATTTTCATCCCACACATACAAATCTTCTTATTAAATTTCTCTTGAACTTCACGAGAACTATAAACAAAAATTAAGCACATGTCAATTCAACGTTGCTTGCCCTGATTTGAACCCATGATCTTTGCTTATGATTATTCTATCCAATCCGTCTCAGGTAAATTAAATAAAGATATATCTTCATAACGAATTAATCATCGAACATGTCAATCATTTCATCAATAGCCGTTGAGATGATAATAAATAAATCATCATCAGAATCAATAAAAAAAGACGCTCCAAATTCCGAACAAGTAAACTAACCAACATCTAGGTTATTAGAACTGGCATAATTGCAAGAGAAAACCGGAGTGGAAGACATCTCGTCGGTTCCGTACGTTGGCGTCGATCCAAGAGATTGTTGAAGCAAAGGAATAGATCAAACAAGCAAGCGCAGCCTTGCAAAATATTAGCGTTTCACACGCGATCACGTGACTCGCTTTATACAGCTTATGATAATGGAAGCAATCGAAACGTTTGACGTATAAAAAATTGAAACGTTTGTACCGTCGAACGTGAGCGAATATTTTGATCTACACTGTTTATCAGTTGTTAGTCACTCATGACAATAGTAGAAAGTGTTACGGAACTAGCGTGTTGGTTAAATAACATTATCAATCTTGATACTTGAATATTTAGTACAGACCTAATTTAGTATTATCAGCTGACAGAATGATAGACCATGGAATTTCAGTCCTTTCCTCGTGACTTTTTTTCACCAATATTAGAGATAATTTTTAAGTATTTTTTTAATGTTAGTGAACCTCACCAGCAATCAACCCGCGTTTTCTTAAGCTCGTTAATACCATCTGTATCCTCTCAGTTAGCAATAATTACGAATACATTATTCTAATAAGATGTGTACCTTAAACAGGTCGCCGCTTCTTAATTTATCGTGTAAAATTTGTGATTATTTAGTGAAAATTCTCAGGAAATCAAAAGGCTTCATTAAGAGTGACATACCCGGCGTCCCTTTAATTTGCAGCCAATCAAGTCTGCGCATTAATTAACGACTATTCGACCCCATTAACGCGTTACAGCAGTTGATGTAAACAAGGCCCGCTGTCTAGCAATCAGAGTTCAATGAACCCAGGGCTAATGACTCTATATAAAATTGCCACTAGTTAAGTTCCCGTTACGTCGGCTATGTTTGTCGACATTTCATATTCGAACAATATGAGTCATTTGACAAGGTCGTGCGATGAATTCTTGAATTATAGATCGAGCTTTGCATTCATTAGAGCCAAGTCGTCGTTTCTATTCGTAAACTATTGATATTTCAGTTTGACAGAAAATAATACTACATAAATAATTGACGATCTTATTACATTCATTTATGTATCAAGACTTTTTTATTAATAACAATAACACACTATTATTATTAAAATTACAAGGAAAGCGAGCGAGGAGCTAAAGACAGTACAGCAAATAAAAATATATTTGATGAGCGTAAAAACCAACAAGCCATATGTTTCGAATTATATATTCAATATAAAAGCTTACATATTAATGGTATATTTTATACCCAATATTATAATTGGTTAAAAAAATTGCAATAAAGCGATTCACAAGGCCGAATCATTTATGACATTAGTAATTGTTTCTTATACATTTCTTTAAATATAGTTTCTGAGGTCATTTTGTAAACATAATTTATATCAGCAATATTTTTTTATTGCAAGTAAAAACTAAATACTTCTTACCCATTTCAAACTTCAATACCCATATTATTTATTCAATTATGTAAGAACGTACTTATGTATATATGTACTTCAAAAATTTCAGCATTATACTATTTCACTATTTGGTCTTGAAATTATTCGTAAATATGTAATTTTATACTTCACGTTTTTGATTTTAATGTTAAAATCGAAATCTAAAAATACCAATCAATCAGACTCATAAAACGTAACGTCAAGATAACTTTGAAATTTGTTCGAGCATGAGAGACCAAGTTCGGAGAAGCTAATTGAGAAACTGTAGATCATTAATTAACGCCAATTTTCTCTGCTTTCAACTTCACCATCGAGTACGTGCGAATCGATATTACATAGCGACGCCGAGCTAGATAATAAGATAGCTGATTTATTGGCCTATTATATCTCAATTTGTAAATATTAAAGTTCTGATACAGCAATATTTTTATCAAAAAAGTATACCTACAACAAACAGCCTGTAAAATTCTTACTGCTTGGCTAAGACCTCATCTCCTTTTGAGAAGAAGGTTTGGAACATATTCCATCTCACTGTTCGAATGTGGAATACACATGCGGCAAAGTTAATATGAAAACAGACACATGCAAGTTTCCCCGCGATGTTTGCCGTGATGAATTATAAACACAAATTAGCCCATGAATATTCATTGGTGCTTGTCTTGATTTGAACCCGCAATCATCGGCCCATTTCGATAATATACAAACTTCATTTTACATTACAAATATTACAAACATTTAGATTAAAACAACATTACAAATATTTTTAAAGAGCGACTCAGTCACTCGAACACGCGAATCTTAATCGAAGAATGTAGATTGAAACCCGGACTAATAAGTTGTATCATTTAACTGTGACGTCAGAAATCTTGCACTAGTTAGTTAAAAACCCTTGCTGTGTACCACTCGCATTAAAGCAGCTTGATATCACGAAACCATCTTCCATTAACATTAACAAGTTAATTTAAAATATAATAACAATGAAGGTGTTATGTTGAAGTATATAATAAGCTAGTCTCAAATGTATATGACGCTGGAACAGCATCGTTCCACTGGAAACGCGATATGGTTCTAATCACCCTTTATTCAAGACTAGCCAACCGATATGCGTTGTAAAATGAGGTTTCTATTTTGTCTCTATTTTCCGAGATGAAACTCAAGTCTTTTCCTTTGCATTCTAGCTTAGCTGGCACCGTAGCGTCGATCCCTCGGGAGTCGCTTGGTATAAAATAATAATACGTTCCAAAGAGGAATATTATACATTTTTATGGACGATGAAACAATATAAGATATACATCTCATAAAAACTTTTTTATATATAATACTAAAATCTAAGAAAACAACACTCATTCGGGTTATATGAATTATAAAATGTAATTAGAGTCAATTAACCTCATAATACAAAGTAATAAAACCTTTTAAATGTATTATAGTTATACTACACGAAGACCGCGTGGAATGGTGGCAAGAATGCTAGCAGCATTTCCTCGTTGAACGCAATTCCGATCCTCTGGACAAAAAATGAACCAGCCCTCCTGTCCCCAGTGGAAAAGCGAGGTGTCATTCTTTAAACGAAGGTTAATAATAATTTTATTATTAAAGCATAGAAAGAGGTCAAAGGCAGAAGAATCAAGTAAAATATTCCATTGCGTACATATTGACCATACGTCATCCTTTTCTGGAACCTTGTCAACGTGAATTTAAAATATCATGAAGCTCAACTTTGATTAATCAAGACTTGATAATATAATAAACAAACAGACCTCATGTAAAGAAATTTAAGTAAGAACGTTGTTCCAAGCGAATTTCAATCATGGCGAACACTTCCAAACGAAAATAGCCAAATTCGTCGTACAAAACGCTTTTCACCTGTTTTCTTAGATTTCTAAACTAAAAATCTCATTACTCAAAAGCCAAAGCCAAAACAGAAAGTTAATTTATAAACAATATATTTAAACTTAGTTAATAATTCTACTAGTACCCGCCTGCGGTTTCTCCCCCTTATGAAAAGGGAGGTCAGTTGATATGCATCCCATTCCGTAACCCTCATAACATTTATGCAAAATTTGACGATGATAGATTTAATAGCCGAAACGTGAGAGATTATCAAATTCACTTTCGCTTTTAATATTAACTAGGTAAACTTACCACTTTACTGTTACGGTGAAGTTTCGTTAAATCCGTTCTTAACGGATGTCTACACCTAATAAGGAGCCTACCTACCAAAATTCAAGCCTGTAGAAGGTGTTATAAGTTCCGAGATTTCGAGATTAAACAGTGAGTTGTATTTCGCGTTTATATATACAACGAGAAGTTAGGCATCAACTCGTTATCAGACATGATGATATTCGAAATATCAGTCTAGTCGTTCACATTCGTGATCTCTCTTTTCTGGATATTCCAACAAATATGACTTTTGGCTGTCATGTGTGCTACGTCATACCGTCATGTACATGGCCGTGGTTAGAACGCGTGCATCTTAACAGATGATTTCGGGTTCAAACCCAGGCAAGCACCACTATATATATGTGCTTAATTTGTGTTTATAATTCATCTCGTGCTCGGCGGTGAAGAAAAACATGGTGATGAAACCTGCATGTATCTAATTTCATCTAAATTCTGCCACATGTGCATTCCACCAACTCGCATGGGAACAGCGTGGTGGAATATATTCCAAACCCTCTTCTCAATGGAAGAGGAGGCCTTAACCCAGCAGTGGGAAATTTACAGGATGTTACTTTACTTTTATTTTTCACGAAAAAAATCCAAAATAAAACTTTTTGATGCTTCGACATATATAGATTACGACACTATATAAAATATCATATATCAAATTAAATATACAACATATTACAATGTTATCATGTACAATAGCTACAAATCTCATCACCTAGTCCGTCGTTATCAGTTGAATCACATCGATCCGATGTAGACACGTCCGCCGGCCATGTGTAGACTATCTAGACGGCGCTATGTAATGAATGGACCACATTACTCATTCAAGCAGAGAAATCAATACGGCATGTAGCGCTATAGTCTAATAGTTCTTTCTTAGTTATAATACACGAAGGGCATATTATACTACAACTACAACTGACATCACATTAGATACTTCTAAAATTATCTGTGTTTCTTTACTATATTGTCAATGTATTATATACAAAAACCCTTCCCCTCGAATCATTCTATCTATTAAAAAAAAACGCAACACAATCTGTTGCGTAGTTTTATAGATCTATGCATGCATAGGGACAGATAGTGGTAAGCGGTTTTATACCTACTACGTAATAATCATATTATACTTACGACGTTTTAGACATATGTAAATAATTTAATATTAAAATTTCGAACCTAAATCTTTCCTAACTAACGAAAATGAGTTCGTTTATTTTTGTTAAGCTTTCACGCCCAAAACTAGTCCGACTATGATTATGATTACATATTATTATTTAAAGAGTAAAATACAAACATTGACGATGTAAGAACAATTAGTAGCATTCACTTTTAAGAGGAGCCGGCATTTCTGCAACCAATGACATTCCTCGCTGAACGAAGCGTTGTCTGGTCTCGAATACCATTAAGACCAGGTCTGAGTGTAATTGTTCGGAATACACCGACCCGAAAGATCCGAATAACTCGCTAACTAAGATGATTTCTGTTCCGAACTTACAAGACAAAAGATCTCATTTTGTTTGCTGCATTAGGAGCAATGTGAGCCGAGATGGCCCAGTGGTTAGAGCGCGTACAACTTAACCGATGATTTTAGGTTCAAACCCAGGCAGAGCTGGAGCTTAATTTTCATTTGCTTAACATGTTTTTATAATTCATCTCCAGCTCGGTGATGAAGGAAAGCAGCGTGAGAAACGTCGCATGTCTTTAATTTCATCTTTCATATTCTACCAACCCGCACTGAAGCAGCGTGGTATAACATGCTCCATACATTCTCCGTAAAAAGGAGACTCAGCCCAGCAGTGGGAAAATTACAGGCTTTTACTATTCTATTACAAATTCATCGGACAATATACAGACAGGAAACGTTATATGGAGATAAAAACTAAACAAAATTAGTACCATGATAAATGACCTCAAAGCCACAACAGGGCTTTATACATCGACAATGCCGAAACAATTACGAGGTGATGACTTCGGTACAAAAACTCATTGAGCACTTATACAATGTCACAACGGCCGCGTTGTTAAATTACTGATGATTATTGCGGAAATGCAATTGAAAAAGGCGGTGACGAATTAAAATCTTTTTGTAAACATCGCTTCAAATTTGCCAATGGAATTCGTAATAGCAGGACGTCGTGCAAATAAAACTCCAAAGCGCACATGTGTTCCCTTTAATTTAAACTTAACAACATCGAACATATTTACAAAAAAAAAAAGTAACTACTGAGTTTTGTGGCGGTTCTTCTCGGTAGAATCTACATTCAGAACCGGTGGTGGCTTTACTTGACATAGTTGTTTAATGACGATTCAAAATTGCTTGTAAAAGCCTCCTTTTTAATAAAGTATAAGTATTTTGATTTGATTTGATACTACCACAAAAAAAATACATTAAAAAAAATCAGTACAGAACAGTACATACTTTTTACGATCTAACAAAATCATTACAAACAAAATGAATGGATATACAATTATGCTCTGTAAATAACAGATATCATAAAGCTATCGCATATTCGCCGCCAGCTATGCTATTATATAAACAACTAAATGCACAAAAAAGTCAAGAGGATAACGGACTAGACTTCATTTGAAATAAAAACTTGATCATTGGATAGGAATGAAAAAGAGAGATATAATTTTCGATCAATATACACCTTACTTGAAACAATTTCGTGTAAAAATCGGTTGAACATAACACTAACTAACTAACACTAATTTTATTACAGGAATGGGGTGTTCTTGTATCACCATATTTGTGTCATATCCATTTATGGTTTCTTCGAAAGTTGAATTACTAATAAATTAAATTAAGGTCTAAATTTAAAATATGAAGAATAAATTTGATAATATTTTGAAGCATATCAAATAGAACGAGGTCCATACATTTCCATTTCCCCTTATCGTGTCAGGAAATGAAAAAAAATATCGCATTAAATATTTTCGTATACAATACCAAATGTAACGAAACGTGGAAGAGAAGAACGTGATACGACACGAAACGAACATAATCCATCAGACGGCGCGATAGATAACGAACGCGACACTACATGTATATATACAATAGTTTTGAAACAATATGGGATGTATGAAAAATATTGGCAAACGAAATACGGTATAAACCGATATCACGAATGTTCCAGCTTAACTGGTCTGCATTTTTATTTAAAATGCTTAAATATAGTTTTACTTTTTTGGTCGTACTGTACCTATACAATAGTTGAAAGGACTTATAGGTCTGCAAATGTTACAAAATATATAATAGTGAAAATGCTCAGATATATCCAACAATGCTTAACAACAACAACAACATCCTGTAAATTCCCACTGCTGGGTTAAAGGCCTCCTCTCCCTTTGAGGAGAAGGTTTGGAACATATTCCACCACGCTGTTCGAATGCGGATTGGTGGAATGCACATGTGGCAGAATTTCTATGAAATTTGTCACACGCAGGTTTCCTCACGATGTTTTCCTTCACCACTGAGCACGAGATTAATTTTAAACACAAATTAAGCACATATATATAGTGGTGCTTGCCTGGGTTTGAACCCGCAATCATCGGTTAAGATGTACGCGTTCTAACCACTGCGCCATCTCGACGCAACCAACAATGCTTGTTTCTGATGAATTTTAAAACCATAATAAGGCTTAAATTGTGGATAGGTGATTTATTTTAAATTTAGAACAGTAGAATCTAATAAAAAATTAAAAACATTGTTACAGTATATTAATAGATTATTGGAGCAGTAAATATAACATACACATATACATCGAATGATGTTCACGATGATACAAACAGTATTATTTTGTTTACAAACGTAGCAGCAGTTTTGTACAGTGCCCTATAAAAGGATCTGGGTCTCAAACATGAAAGCACGATACGGCACGTGTTTACGCTACGAATACACGAACTCTCAAATAGACTGAAAAATACGATGCGCAAACTTTTCTTAACGATTATACGAACTCCTTTGAAATACGTTGCACTAAAAATATAAAATTATATACTTGTGAATTAAAAAAAAAATAACATCCTTTAAACGGGCAAAATTTTCTTCTTGTTCTGAAGCATACATGCGGCAGACGAATTATTTAGTATATTTTGTAAATGTGTTAGAAATAATTCTTTATGTTGTACATTTATATTGTAATTATATATTTAATACACTCATATTTTCTTAGTGTATCCGATATCATAACAGTGTAATCGATTTTAAAACGTCATTAGTATGGCTGTATAAAATAATATTATGGATTATTAAAAAATAAAAAAGAGTCGCGCATGAAACGACAATTGGAGATTATTGTTAGTTTGATTTATTTTACTCGTGGGTAATAATCTATACATATAATAAAATTGGAGTGTCTTTTTGTAATATTAAGACAACTCTTTTTTACTCAAAGCACATGTATGTATACACGGTACATATAGCAAAATAACATCTTTTACGGTTTTTGTCTGTCTGTTTTGTTCCGGCTAATCTCAGGAACGGCTGCATAGATTTTGACGGGAGTTTCACTGGCAGATAACTGATATAATAGGGAGTAACATAGGCTACAATATTTTTTTTTATTCAAATGCGTACAAGGTCGCGGGCACAGCTAGCATTTTATAAAAAAATAAAAGAATAAATAAACATACTTTCTACTGGTGTATTCATTAAATGTGAATTCATATTAAGCAATGATGTTCCGTTCTATAGTCCATATTGGCTTTTGTGGATCCAACAACCGCGATATTTACAGTCGAATATTATTTACAGTGAAAACATTTCAAACGGTAGGAACACTGAAATTTTCCACTTTAACGCAAAAATGGTCGCACTCTCGCCTACTGCGAGCGAGGGCTGTTCAAAGCAAAGAACCATTGTTGCTGTTAATTGGACATTTCATTGTTCCCTTGATTTTCCGTCAATCTGCTGAATGTTATCTAACTTTTATAACGAACGATATGGATACCATTGGACAAACTGAAAGAAAATTACAATACCATATTCGATTTACAATTCAACTAACTACCTATATACGAATCAAGACTGTTACAAAACTAGACCTTATTATTAGGTGCATTAAACTTCGATTTCGTAAGGTACCAAGATGTTGTTATGATTTTTGGCATAAATTATGTTAAAAGTATTGATTTGCAGATACACGTAGGTATTAAGCAAATGCTATATCTTCCGAAATATATATATAACAAGTAACAAATGAGTTAAACCTAAAAAGACAATTCTTAGTAAATGTATTGAATACACCATATGTCAAATTAAATACAATTATGGCTTAATAAAAGAACCCTTAAATAAAAATTTTATCAGTCCTACGGTTTTGTAACTTAGTCATTATTTTAATGGAATATGATAATATTAAAAAAAGTTTCATGTTGCTAAATATAATACGAT
Source organism: Vanessa cardui (assembly GCF_905220365.1). NCBI lineage: Eukaryota > Metazoa > Arthropoda > Insecta > Lepidoptera > Nymphalidae > Vanessa > Vanessa cardui. The sequence goes on from NC_061146.1 coordinate 5,270,622, forward strand.
TTAAGAAGAATATTTTTTATAGAACACGTTAAAATGAATAAAACATTAAATTCGACGAGACGTACGGTGTGAGTTTTTCAAAATGGCGCAATTGACGATGCGGAGAACAATGGTTGCAATTTGTTGAAATTACCGCCGACTGGGTAAATTCGCCTTTCGCACCACGATATTGTCGCTCATAAATCACACGACAAACTTCGACCAAAATACGCATTCGTTATATTAATTTACAAGCTGTACCCTCGACCTTGAACGCGTTTGAATTTAACAAGAAGAAAATATTATTGTAGCCTGAGTTACTCCTTATTATATTAGTTATCTGCCAGTGAAAGTTCCGTCAAAATCGGTCCAGCCGTTCCAGAGATTAGCCGGAACAAAGAGACAGATAGACAAAAATTGTAAAAAATATTATTCTAGTATATGTATCGTGTATACCGTGTGTACATACATATGCTATGCATTGAGTAAAAAAGGGCTCTTTTGATATTACAAAAAGCGAGCGAATCATTGGGCGACTACTAACTAGTTCAACATACTTTTTGAATACTTTTATATATATCCTTATATATATATCCTACTTACGCTTTTATAGAATACCTTCAAAATAAATGTATATACTTTATAGTTTTTATTAATTTTGATAATGTTTTATTTTCGAATTTCGAACACTGGCCGACCAATTATCATAATTAAATTTATATTTATGATAAAAATTTATATAATTTAAAATTTACCTAGACTATTTTCTTAACTGTTTGGAACACGAATGGCTAAAGTGCTCCAGACTCTATCTCGTCGTGTGTAGTCAGTCTTGACGAGTCTCAAGTATCGTTCACAGTCTAAAGGAATTAATTTCTCAAGAGACACCACTGCAATACTCATTTGCAGTTTCTGCTAATGCATCTAAGATACTATGATTTCATTGTAAATTCTGTCGCGAAAATGTCAATATACATTCTAAAATTCAATTTAAAGGAAATAGTATAAACAGAATGAGCATCTTTCTAGGAATAACATTGTACAGTCAGAGTAAGAAAACCTTCGTCAGTTTTCAAATTCATTCCTTTATCGAGTCGTAAACACTTGGAACTTTTTGAAACTAAAGCACTTAAATGACAACTGCATATAAAATTAAACTTACATAGAATGATTACTTGGTTCAAAATTGTGTAACATCTTTTTTATATCAACATGAAACCCTTTTAATGGTGTAATTAGTCATTACAAATTTAAATTAGATATAATATCTTCTGCTGAATTGTCAAAATATTTCTGTCAGTGTCATATTCTCGATCGGTAAAGAAGATTATTGCTCATAGTGAGCACACGAAAATAGATCTTGACGAACCTTTTCTTATTCTGACTGTACAAGAACAGGAAAAACGTTACTGTAAAATACTTTACCGAAATGAATCGAGATAGCCGAATAGTTAGAATAAATTATATTTATAGAGGCATTATATTTGAATTATATTTGTTTACTTAATTACTGTAATTTAATACGTATTGAGAGGTGAAGGAAAACATCACAAGTAAAATTTTACATAGATCAGATTGTTTGTCAATGTTTATGGGCGATGGTGACCACTTACAATCAGATGGCCCATTTGCCGGTGTACCTATTACATAAAAATACATATGCAGAGATCCGCGAGAATAATGTTGGAACCTCTAAACCATCTCCTCAAAGAAAAGGACATATGCAGGGTTTTACTTTATAACGTTACAAAAGTACGCTTTTAAAAGTCATAACGTTTCATGTATTAAATTCGTGAAGTATCCATCGAGAGGAAAGAGTTAATAAAAGACGAGACTCGTTCTTCAGATCGTTCAAGCGCTGTTCGAGGAGTAACTCGATTCGAACCATCGACGAGTTCCCTTTAAATTCATTTCCTGAAACGACTGAGCCAAGGAGTTATAAATCGAATATATCGAACGAGCTGAAAGTGAAAATAAATAATTTCACGCTACCGAGAATTGCACTTCGGTGCATTAGGACAAAAGTATTTAAATAAAAAAAAGACAAGTATATTTTTAAGTTAAACTCTTTCGATCGAGTTTTAATCTTAGTGTCATCAATACATATTATAAACAGCCGACAGCCGCGTCTGTCTGTTTGTTCACAATAAACTCCAGAACCACTGAACGGATTTTCATGCGGTTTTCACTAATAGACAGAGGTATTTGTAAGAAAGGTATATAAACACTTTTATTGTGGTTTTTGTGTAAATAACTTGAATTATTCACACAAAAACCGCACCGACAATTGTCCAAATAATGTGCGAAGCCGGGACGGGCTGCAAGTTTGAGGTAAAAGTTTTTATTTCTGAGGGTATATAAATAAAACGAAAGTAGCAAAATTCAGTTTTTGTCGTCCGTATAAATAGCGAAAATGTACAGGGCTACGTGGCTCTCGTGCCATTCGCGTCACTCTAAGCAAGATTGAGAAAGGATATTTTATTAAGCTCCCTTACTGAACGTCTGAATCTTTTCAATATTCTCTCAACTTTCTTGTTTCTTTTCCACGTCATCCGTTATTTATAACTCTCGGTAAACAAAAGAAGCACGACTTCGAAAGAAATTACGCGACTATGACTGAATACTTTAGTAGTGACTGTCGCATGAAGGTTTTATGCGAAATGTTCACGTATAAAATGAGTATAAGTTTTATGTGAAACATTCCAAACGATTATAATCAGGTACAACAACAACAGCCTGTAAATTCCCACTGCTGGGCTAAAGGCCTCCTCTCCCTTTGAGGAGAAGGTTTTTGGAACATATTCCACCACGCTGTTCCAATGCGGGTTGGTGGAATGCACATGTGGCAGAATTTCTATGAAATTTGTCACATGCAGGTTTCCTCACAATGTTTTCCTTCACCGCTGAGCACGAGACGAATTATAAAGACAAATTAAGCACATAAAACAGCGGTGCTTGCCATGGTTTGAACCCGCAATCATCGGTTAAGATGCACGCGTTCTAAGCACTGGGCCATCTCGACTCAATAATAAGGTATATTCACATTATTAAGAGCAGAAGATAGTAATATCCACAAGTTATCTTGTCACATGCAGTGAGACTGAAAAGTTCAGAAGTGAGCACATCACGACCGAGCTTAACTTGACCCGGTTGACCTATTGGGAAAAACTTGGCAGCTCTTGAGCAAGTTGGATAGCTAGATTAACCATTTACAGCTTAAGTAACCGTAAGTTTCATCATAACCTATAAAAACTTACTTTCGAAGAGGACCAATTCCATCTTCAGTCGTACCTATTACGTAACAGATATTGAAACTAAAAAATGTGAGTAAAGTTTTAACAAAAGTAATCAAATGATATTCAGTAGCTAACACCTTTATTTGTCATAATAATTAATCTTGTTCTCGACAGTAACGATATAAATGGTAAGGAAACCATGCCTAAATGTATGGAATGAAATTATTCACCAATAATGAAATAATCCAACCTCATTTTATTCTAACCTGCATAAACCGATATAATGTTTTTTCGCAGCAGGGTATATTTTGGTTGGCATTTTATAACAAATAACATAACAGTATTTTGGCAATTTTATACCTTTATGTTTGTATTTATCGCAATTTATTTCCTTTTATGACATAATTTCTCATCAAAAATGTTCGAAAACTACAGTTCCGAATTATCTCACAAACGATACGGATGGAGTAAAACACTTCAACGTGAGTACGTCACGATCCGGCCAATGTTGGCCCAGCTGACCCATTCGAAATACTTGGCAACTCTCGATCAAGTTAGAAAGCCAGGACCCTTGCCAGGAACTGCTTACGTAACAGCACTAGTGCATTCTTTTAAATTATTTCGTTGGTTTGAATACTAAGTACGAAAATGTAATATATTGTTTTCATTTTATGTGAACACAATTGATAATGTTACTAGGTTTCAATGAAGACATTTTAAGATAATATATTTAGCTATGTAACCTTTTTATTTATCTAAGTAGATTACGTGACTCGGAACAGAAACTTGTCGATCCAAATCCGTACCAAAATCACTGAATTTTCTGTCTTTAATTTGTGTTTATCGTCGGAGCAAGAAAAATTCGAGTGGAAATACTATCACGAATTAAGTTCAACCATGTGCGTTTACCATCCAACTTAGAACAGCGTGATTAAATGCGTACCTTGTTATTCACCTATAGAGAAGATATTCTGTACTGTGTCATCCACTTGAAGTTACTTCACTTTTTACATACACGTATATTTTCCATAAAGTGCTCAGACCACACTTTTCTCTTAGAAATATCGTATGCTGCCAACTGACACGGCAGTAAAACTTGGCCACTCAAATAGGTTGAGATATAAAGAATTATGTAACGTCACATATGTATTATATTATTTATGTAATACATCATGCAAATCATTTTTACATTTAGTCGGGCTAGCTTATGGGCCACTTGATAGTAACTGATCATCATCACCCATTGACGCCATAGATGTTGTTGCTGTAAGTAATATTAACCGTTTCTTACAAAACTGGCTCAATTGCCCCCAATTCAGGACAGATAAACATTGAGTATCCTTATTTTGAGGTAGAACACATAGAAAACAATTTTGCATCAATCGCAAATTATCTCAAGAAAAGAGGTTGTCCTACCACAGAATTAGAGCATTTACAGGCCGTTTGAAGATTATTCATTCACCCTGGTTCAATACGGTTTGGTGGATACACATCTGACCACATTTTATCTAGAACATGCGAGTTACTTGACAATGTTTTCCTTCATCTCTGAGCATGAGATGAATTATAAACCCTCAATCTTAATCATTAGGACTTGCCCGAATTTAAACCCAAACCAAACCAACCCGAGCAGATTCAAGTGTTTTCCTATTTTAACTTAATAAAAAAAAGTTAAAAATAATAAATTTGGAAACAGAGTGTTCATTAATATCACAAGTTATAATACCCAGGCAGACGTTGCTAGCAAAGCACATTTAACTGAGAAAGTTACAGAACACGTCAAAAATTAAAGTTACCCAATTATAGAGGCACTGCAGCGGAGCCTTCTATTCTAATGAGAGAAATTAGTGCACTACGTTACATTGCAGTATATTAGCGCCAATGCTAAATTTAAATTAACATTAAACAAAGCTACGCTTAAATAAACAATTTTTGTGTTTTTTAGCAATCACTTTGAATTCAAAACTATATCCATATTTATCTCCCCTATCATAAAATAAGGTATCGTGTAGATTCTATGTAAAACATTTCAAATAAAGCTTTGCAATAACCGTGGAAAATGCATTATGAAATTGCCATCCGTAAACGATGGTTCCCAAGTTATGGCATAGTAGCAATTGCAATAGTTGGGCATTATCTAAATGTCCCGCAGATTAGCAGCGAATATTGCATGGAGGGTGGAATTAAGTGTTCCAAATAATAATGACATTAAATAGTAGGTTATTAAGCTAAGGATTGAATTGATTTAAATAAAAGAACGTGAGATTCATGCAAGTCATATTGATAGTCTAAAAGAGCTGCAAAACTGTGACGCGCGTCTAGTTATATAATGATATTATTATATACTAAAATGTTTTCCAAAACACGCAACGCTGTTGGTTTTATATATATGAGTTCAATGACCTATCAGTATAGTATTAAGAAAATCGTAGAAGTGTAATTTAAAAAAATAAAACGCTTGAGAAACAAACACATATAGACATTAAATGATGCACACAAAGTTACACACCTAGCTCAACAGCCACACGAGGTGAATAAACCTAACTCGCGAGGGTCCACCTCTATCTCCTTGATTAATTCTGTCACAATATGTTCGCGCAACTTTATTAATATGATAAAGTGAATCCGCCGGCTCAGTTGATCTTCCGCATGTTGCAGTCTCAACTAAATCTCCTTACAAGATTGCATAATGTTGTTCGAAGATTTTGTTTTCGCTAGACTTACACGCTAAACCGATAATGTGTTTGTATTTAAATTGCTTAGTAACGAAAACATTATTAAATGACCCTCTTTTATAGTTGTAAATTCATTAATGATTTTATATAAATTTTTTTTTTGAGGAAAACGTAACGAATTTTTATAATCTTAGGCTAAAATAGATTTTTAAAAGCCATTTTAAATCTATGGCTTATTCAAGTTATTCATAATAAATTTAAATTATTTTATGTACATATTTATAACACAAATGTTCATATCAAGTACTTGTGTTAGTAATACAGTCAAGGGTAGGTACCACCCACTTACTAATACATTGTTACCGTTAATTAGCAGTACATGAAATTATTGTCTTGTTCTAAAAAACACATCATCTTAGCTCCAAAAATTGGCGGTGCATTGACGTTGTAAGGCATGTTCAATATTAACAGTGCAAATATATAGGGGCGGTTGTCTTATTATACTATTTGAAAGGTGGTCGGACAGTTTGAGGGCGGTTTATATAATACTAGTTGTTACCCGCGGCTTCGCTTGCATGTTAAAAGTTGGTTATCACGTGTTAGGCAAAAGAAAGTAGCGTATGCCCTATTTCTTGGAGGTCATTCTTGGTTTGCTTCACACCAAATTTCATAAAATTCGGTTCCACAGTTTGTTCGTGAAAGAGCGACTGATAGACAGACATAGCTACTTTCACATTTATAATATTATAATACAGGTGTATAATTTATTTTATAAAATGAAGATAAAATTTTACGTCAACGTCTTACCACAATTCGCAACTGCAAACTTCCTGAAATTCTGCAACTATATTACGATTATTCGAATATGATTTAGACCTTCAGTTTCCCAGCTCGCTGCGCATAATACCACAGCGATATGATCGAAAACTATAAGGCTCGGTGAATACAGGCGAGCTTCACGTGGGAATCGAAGGCGACACAATTGTAGGCAGATTGTATCGTTTAAGGCCCAGCCACCAGATTTACTGCTCACGATAAAACTGTTACTCAGCTCGTTAGCTTCGTTTCTGGACACTGTTTCTCTTATTGTAGCTCTAATGTTATTAGGGAATGTTATCGGTTAACTAATTAGAGTTGGACCACACGAATGTTACGTTCTACTGTAAAATATTTATGTTCATGGCATTTTGAAATTACGATATAGCGAATATTGGAATTATGATTTTCGAAAATCTAGGTCTTGGATTCTGTATAGTTTGTGCTAACAGTTTTTGGGCTTGAAATCAAGAAGATAGAAATGAGTCTTGGAATGCACAAAAACTGTTGGGTCTGTTTCCAAATTTTGTCGTCAACCAATACAAAAGAATAGATAAGTGAATCTGCGTTTGTACACATAATTGTACAATGTCGCATGTGGCTAGCTTTATAAGTGATCACCACGGTCAGAAGAACATCATAAAAACAAACATTAAGTAAATAAATCATTTGATTAAACAACGTACAAAATAAAAGTACTGGTTTGAAAGTATCTTCTGATATAATCTGATCCGACGTCGTGTTGTACCGCTTCAGTCCAAAGGAATTATATCAAAACATTGTTTGAGAAGCGAATCATTTTAATGAGCTCAAGGGAACTCACGATAATTAAATACCAAAAGAACGCCAAAGGGAGACGGTTAATTATTTTTGAGTGTTCTTTGTTTTCCATTACAAGTAAATACGTCATAAATCACGCAATTACAATAGAAATGAACCAATTTATTAATGACACAGGAGATGTATACTATAACTGTTTGTTTAATCTATTGTGGAAAGACTATCACTTCAGTTGTAAGAGCCCTGATTTTCTTTTTTCAAAATTTATAACTTAAGGTTCCTCGTCCTTTCCTCAATTTTGCGTGCGCGATAAAGCTATAGTGACTTAAATATTAAATCTACAGAAACTATTCTACAATATAAACTAATCCGCGACTAAGTCCGACTAACAGATGGACCAATATGACCAAAAGTGTGAATTTCTGTAACTTTGAATGCATAACATACACAAACGTATAAGCGTGTACGGTAAAATCAGATTAAATCCATATTAAAAAAAAAGTGTTACCTATAATTTGCCATTGATATAAATCAGAAACGTGCGTGTTCCAATTTACTAAGTCACAAGGGAAAAAATAAAGTGCACTGAATATAACGTTACATTCAATTGAATATAATGATGATGACAAAATTAAATAAATTTTTGCAGCCATGCTATATATACTACATACATAGATCGTATATATAAAAAAAAATTTCATTAATAATTAGTATGGTATGGAGCCACAGGAGATTAAAAAGTGTATTAGAAAAAGAAAACTCAACTATGTACGGAGGCAAGTCGGTAGAAAAGAAATTGAATTGTAGTAGAACAATCACAGCTGAATTTGTTATTATAATTTAAATTAGTTATTCCAAATGATCATTGGCTTTTTCTTCAGTATTTCAACTTGTACGGAAATCATATATATTTTTGTGTCCTCTACCATTTGCAAAGGAAACGCTAAAGCCAGATACATTAGTCTCAGTCGAATTATCTTAACAAGCTCAAGCGAATTTAGCAAGGCATTAATTAACAAATCTCAAGTACGATTGGACAAGCGGAATCATTAATACCACTATTACAGGGATATTACAAAAAGCTTCAAGGATTTCTTGAAACGGAAATTGATTTGAGTGATTTTGCCGTTATTGAAATGGATGATGGTCTGATGACCATCTATTCAAAGAGTTGTTTCCAATAAGCATAAAAATCTTTCGTCGCTTGTGCAATTTGATGATAAAAAATTAGAAGAACAGATTGTCGGAATTGAAAAATATTATGTAATTTCATAATTAAAAAAAATTAAATTTCAAAATTTTTGTCATAAACCCAATGTCAATGACATTTTAATAACTCCCAAAAGAGGTTTCTTATTATATTAAGAATTTATATTTCCGAAAAAATCGTGTATATTCATTTGAATTTCGACCAAAACAACAGATATGGTTATCGATACCGCTTTAATCGAAACATTCGATTCGGCAGATAATTATCGAATACCAAAATCTGATTCTGGTTTGAAATAAGCGAGTTTGGCATCTGGTCGGGTAGGTATTTCGTTTTATGTAACAATTTGCATCATAAGGGGTATACGGCGCGTTCAATGGTATGCCGGTTGAAGCTTTGGGCTTCGTACCTTCGGCCATTTTTAGACAGGACGGGAGTGACCTCATCGAGCTGAATGCTTATTATCACTTATGATTATAACACATTTGCTCGCATATAAAATAATCCGACTCAATTAAAAAGTGCTTTTATCCCTTTAATTTTAAATAATAACCATCCCACATCCTCTTTTAAAAGTATAAAGCGTTTATATCATGTATACTTCACATACAAATAAAAGACGCTCAAGAAACAACACACGTTGAATATAAAATTAGTTTCTATAAAAAAGTATGATTAATCTTTGAAAAAAACGCATCACTCAAGTCTATTTTTACACAATCATCTGCATGCGCCGGCGCAACTGTTTACGATAGCCCGCGCAGCTACTAGTCGATAACATCCCATCACTTCGGTCAATAACATTATGTTCACCGCAAGTTTATTCCACTTTAGTTTTAGTATAATATTTAGAAAAAAAAACTGCACGTGATTATTGTAGTTTCTATGTATTGTTTTAATTTAACACTAAAAGGGGGATCCCCTAACTATAAAATATGATTATTTTTTAGACATATTGGATAAAAAAATGTGTTTAGAAAAAGTTTATGAATGTTATTTACAAAAGAGTTCGAGTTGGACCAGTGGTTAGAACACATGAATCTTAAACAAATTTACAAGTTCTAGTTTCATTTCCTATCGAACCACCTAATGGGATAATTTCCAAAATCTTCATACGAGGAATGGCCTGTGTCAGGTGTTGGAAAATTCAAAAGCTGTTACGTTACTTTTACTTACACACAAAATAATACGCTTCAGTAAGACGTATTAACCCGTGAAATGCGCCATACTTACACTCGACTCCGACGCGGTTTTATGACCGCGAGAGAAAGTGCCAGTAATTGATTTCGCATATGTAAGTAATTAGCATGCAAGATCAGGTGGGCTTATGTCGAAAGGCGGCAATTGAGTAACATTCTTGAGGTCTTATAAATCTTGTAACGGTGAAAGGTGGACTTACATTCAGGCAATGATAACTTTCCTAAATCATATTCGTGTCTGTCAAATACACCTGATTAAAAAATATATATTTGTTTATGTGTATGTAAATAGTGTCGTCCTGATCAATTTCAGCTACGATTTCAGCCACGGTGACTAATTTCAAGGGCGAAAGAGTTCACGCTGGACCAAAGTCTTTTACGTGCTTTCCGAGACGCAGGAGGGTAGACAATTCCACCATCCAGACTCCAAGCTGTTGATGAGAATTTTTCGACAACTTTTTATCGATTTGAACCCAGGAGTTCTAGATCTTTGGCCACATATCTAACAACTAAACCCGAGACACGTGTAAATCTTCTATATATATAAATTTTTCGTTCAAAATTTTATTTAAGACCAATACACTCTAAAATCAATATCTGAGCTCTACACAGCAATACACAGCTTATTGATCATCCTAGACTACAATATAATACTGGAGTCTAAAAGCAAAACTAATCTATTCTATGAACGGATGTATTGGTTGAACTCGGACCGCTGAATGAACGGCGACATTTAGTAAAATAGCTACTTGGCTGCGACTTATTTTCTTTTGTTTTGCAATGTTGGCAATAACTTAAAATTATACATAACTATTATTATATTCGAGCGATTTAACTCATCATGTGACAACCCTAATGTACACCGAGTCGATCTAATCATGAATGATTCATCGAAACAATTGCTAATAACGTTCGCCTACTCCACTGCTCTGTATAAAAACTGGTTAAGTGCGAATAGTATCGCTCAGTGGTTGTAACACATACATCTTGAATGATCGCGAGTTCAAACCTAAGAAACGATCATTGAATTTTCATTAGCTTAAATTTCGTGAATAAAATGATATAATTATTAAAATCAATGTCACATTAGGCGAAGAAGAAGTAGAAGAAGAATGTCATATCGCTGTCGAAATCACGATAGCGTTCAGTTCAACTGGACACCGCTTTCTTTAATCGAATGTTCTTTATCCAAAGGCCGACTGGAAGAGATTACTCGATCCTGTACTTATCTTGAGTATATTGTAAGAATGACTTATAACCATACTTAGCCAGAATAAGTTCGTCATTCAATTTAGTGATACATTGCAATACCATTATTAACAAGTATATAGTTAAGTACTTATATATTAATTATACTTAAATGTCTTGCTCGTTATCATTATCTAGATGTGTAATAATTTAATTTGCAATCCTTCTGAACCTTAAAACATTGTAACGCTTACGTCCGAAGGTCATCGCTCCCCAGCAGGGGTTAAGATAGCAAACAACATGCCATCAACTCATTAAAATTCAAATAGAATGATGTATTATGTATAGAGTAATTTTTATTCTCCTTTAAATATCGAAATAATACCAGTAGGTACAGTGTTTTAGATATTTATATTTTTAGTCTGTGATGTTTTACAATCACTTAAGCAGCCAGACAGATGCTTCAATAGAACTGGTCACATCAATGCTGACACACTTGATAATAGGGTAAAACAGGCAATAATAATAATAAACCAACAACACTAAGTGTTTCCAGCTAAAGACTAAACTGACCACAACGTCATTTCAACACTAAACATACACTTTCACATCAAAATATAATAAATAACAAACCAAGAAATCAGCACAGTAGAAATCAAAAACAATATTCTACGTGATTCTAGTCTAAAGGAATTTGATCGAACAAGTTTAGCAAAAGTTATTTTATCAAATGTAATAAATAAACAATTAAACATTTAATATGACAATGCAGTATTCCTTTATTATCTTAAAATGGACTTTACATACATCATAAAATAATACGATCGTAATATGCATTATAAAATCAAATTTAACAGCAAAGCGAAATCCATAAATTCAATTCAATCGCTGTATTGTCATTGCAATTACATGTTTCTATATTTAGAACATCTGACCCAGTATGACCGTGTAACAAAATTAAAATACGGGTGCATGACACACGACTTCACAAGACGTGGGAATTTATGTTTTAATAATTCAATCTTTACATTTAATTGGAACGCCATTGGTTATGTTATATCGAACAACCGATAAAACTTGGCACGAATTACGAAACTGTTTCGCAAAACATACAACTCTGACTTTATTTTTTTGTATTGATAGGACTTCTTCATAACACTCTGTAGGTTTCGTACAAAGTATCCGTCGCTATGGTAACAGGCGAGGTCTTAAAATAACCATAATGACATTTCTAAATTCGAATATTAGATTGGAGATTACGGCTGGTGATAAAGTGTCCTGCGAAAGCGTTCCCTATTCACGATACCTCTAGAATTGCGACCTTTTCGTGTGGGCGTGTATTGGTGTTTACGTTTTTGTGCGGTCTCAACAAGATAGGCCATTTGCTATATCAGATAAACAACCCTAATACCCTCTTACAGATAGGCTTGCTTTTCTTGTAACACCAGGCATTGTTACTGATTTAGGTTGATTTAGGTCACTCGAATCTCAGTGGTGAATTAAATTATTTTGTATTTTTTTAATAAATAATTTAGTTATTGAATTAGTTAGATTCATATTATTTCATTTCTTTTACTACATATCCCTAACATACATATTACTTTTTAATATTAAAATGTATCCAATGTAACACATTAAAACTGACATTACTTTAACACCAACAATTTTCAAAAAAAACTTACGTCACTAAAACCGTTTGGGATAACACGTAGTGCCCAATACAGTGCGTTGAAAAACTCCCTTAATTTATTCTATAGAAATAATCTTCTAAAATGCAAAAAAAAAACCATATTTTTTATAAAACAGCATATCAATTCGGGACGTCAAATACCCAGGTCACACCACATTTAGGTCAATTAGATATTACTCGACATCATATTCAGACAAAACTCTAAATGGACGGAATTCTCCGAAGTGTCACGAACGAAGATCCTTCATCAGACAGGCAATTAGTTAAGAGTATACTAAATAAGTGAGCCAGACCGATCGTGATACCAATCAATTCGACGATGAAATTTCGTATTAAATCATAACAATAGACCGGGATGAACTAAAATTGAACATAGATGACATTTAAATTAACTCGTCTGATTTTTAATTTGACGATTTGTTTCAACACATTGCGAAAATTGTAATCAGAATCAGCGATTAATTTATATTTGGAAATCACGCAAATTTATGTGTTCTCAGTATTCAATTTACATTAAAATGAGAGAATTGTCTCGTCATAACTTGATAAGTTATTTGATTCAAATCCTTCAAGCACATTTAGATCTCAAAAGGCATTCATTTAGCTGAATTCGGCATTCTGGAATTACGACGACGATTACACTTAATTTATGCACGAGAGGAAATTCGATGTTCACGTTTTAAAATAAAATAGTAAATCGATAAAAAAATATCTAAAATCGAAAATCGAAATACTCATTAATAAACTCGTAACGTTTATTTATTTCAGGCGTATCGCCTTATGGAATTGTGGGAACACAAACCGTTATTGCGTTTACATTTAATTTAGTATCACAAACAATACCTACACAAACCACACAGTAATTATTCTTGCCGTCACATCACATTACGGTAAACGCATCGAATTGTACAATTTACAAAAACACTGAGACACACAACTTTTATCCTATATTCCGTAAAAAAATTCACACTCCCCGCGACAAACGTATTCGTAAACCTACCGCAACGCGACGCATGTTATCGAACAAAATACTGGCGTTCCTCGACAGGGTTGCGGTGACGCGAGCGTAAAAGCCGGCGACCGGCGCGGCACTGCGGGTACCGGCCGGCCGCGTGGATCCCGATCGCGCCGTACGTTATACGACATAACTCCAAGCACCGAAAATCGAACCGCTACTCTAAAACCGACCGCCGCAAGGTTCGTTTTCCTATGCACGTCACAGAGAACGCCAATCGATGCTCCTGAAACAGGACAACAGATCTTTCCGCCTCCGCTTCTGTCCGCACGACCAGGCCGATACGAATTTTCGCAAATGCTGCCGCTTTGCTTGTAAAACAAAAACGTAATTTTATAAACAAATTGCCATATAAAAGGCTACACTCTACCTGACTTCTCAAATTTCATTAGCTTCGACGAAAACATGAGAATTCTTTTGCGGTTCGAAATAATAAACTCACGATGTTCATTACAAATAACATTTTTCTTAGCTTAGTGCTTGAACATAAATACTGTCGGTGTTATAAAGAATACCGTTATACGACTTTTATTTTTAATGCTACTCCAGGAACAAACGAGGTACTGCGTAATAATAATGAAGTGATAAAGGTTGATTCTGAAATAATTTATGGTTTATTATTAAAGGAAATGACTTTTTGAGACGATTGTTTTAATTCGAAATTCGAATAGCTTAATTTTCGATTTAGAAACGAATTACCAAAAGCAGTATACAACAAAACACCCATTCCGAGTGGCTGTTCCTTAGAAGATGATAATAACTGCATAAACCCTAACAGCAGCCGGTAATTAGCAAACAATTCGAGGACCATTCACTCGGCAGCCACTTGGCTAGCTAATTCGCCGTGAGATCGCAAAGCGCTTTAATGAACGTCATATCTCGCACAAGCCACCTAAACTGAAACCCGTTTGAGATAAACCACCAATTTATGGCACTACTTAAATGCTTAAGTATTATGGCAAAAGTAATTTAGAAGGCCGATATTGAAATAAATATATAACTTTATTTCTAAGAAAATAACACTAAAACAAACATAACTAAAAACTTTATCCAGCTAAACTGATAAAAATGATAATGCCGAAATTGTCCGTTTAATTTGCAGCATCATAAAGAAACGTAATAATCTTAACAGAGCATGCGATACAGACATAAAATAAGCAAATATCACGTCAATCGAACACTAAAAATCCGAAGAAAACGAGATTGCATCCGCAAATATTGACAACTTGTTTCAAGACATCCAGCCGAGTATATTGGAATGGGGTGCGACCGACGCGTTCCATGACAGCAGCCAATTGGAACGTGGATCATGTGACGACGAACATGAGACGGATTCAGTTACCGATACTGTATCAAAGCTACACCTTATATCTGATTTCTATTCACAAGTGCTACTCTGGACGCCATAACCGACTATGTATAGCCTCTGAACATCAATATTGAATTAATTATTGCATGTGTGATCAAACGTGTGTATACATTACTACATTCAATTATAAATTATTCCGAGATGGCTCAGCAGTTACTGTTTAGGCAATAAACACTGAATTATTTTTGTGTTTATAGTTAATTAGTGGTTAACATAAATGGAAAAGTACGCGTATTCCTTGATGTAGTTGCTGAAATTCTGGCACATGAGTTGAGCCAACCAGAATTGAACCAGCCAGATAAAATAAGCTTTAACATCCTCTTCAATAGACGAGAAAGGGCATTAGCCCAGCTGTGGAACATGCACCATCACACAGGATATATTGTTATTTAATATTTATGAAATCCAAAGTACAAGCTGGCAAAATTAGCCAGTTTTAGTAGTCTAGTTGCTGAATATACAGTTCAAATATTTGAATAGTTTCATGTGTTCTATGCAAAGATTGTATGCTAAGCTAGACTTAGCTTTAAAATTTACAATAAATACAGGACATTTTAGTAATATTTCTTACGAGACTTATCGCTTTATGTGTAATAAATAGTTTGAATTTGAAATTGATTGAATGAAATTACGATGGAGCTGGGACAGCACAATGAATATGAACTGAAGTTGAAGTTCACGAGTTCAATTCGAAAGGCAAATATAGACTGCAATGAGTTTTCAAGTACTTCATTCATGTATTTAAATTGTTTCGATCTCGGAGTCTTAGACAATATGAATAAACTTGCGATATTTTATTAACTTTGTATTTTATTTCGTCACGGTAGCACGCGAAAGCGATTCCGTGACACCAGCTCAACAGTCGGAGAGGGTACCACTGGTCTTTTAGTGGGTATTCGCATTAGATTATTCTTTAGAAAAATCGTGAGAATGGCCGAAATTAAAAGACATCATCATCCTCAGTTACCGAACTCATCGAATAGTTCCTCTTTTTCCCTAATTATATCTGGAAGATATCCTTTGTAAAGTCCATAATAAATATGTCAAACCAATACAAACCAATTATAAATCCTTCCTGAAGATCAACGAACACTAGCTCCATGTTTTTTAACATATATATCTACTTATGTAATCCCGTTTATATGATATTCTTTTTAACGAATTAAACAGTTAAATCGATAGCGTTTATGCTAAACAATCGGTTTCAACCAGAAACACAATAATGGTGTTTTTCTAAAAGAACAGTAAAACGTTCCGCTTTACGCATTTCGTTGCCGTGGGAATACGGATATTGTAGATAAATAAATACATACATAAGCTTTATTGCTTTTATATTAAGGGTTAATTTACTTTAAAATTATTTTTGTTCGCAATAAAGTAATGTCGTAAGTTTAAAGCAGTTTACTTTGCCAATTATGCGTATCACGCTAATTTATATGATTTTGAATTTAGTTATGAATTTTATTTTGGATTAAATCTTCATTAAACATGTCAACAAAAGCTTTTTTTTTCAATTTTTACCAATGTTAAAATGTTTTCTTTATATCGTGTTTTACTAAACGGCATCGGCTAGTCAAAAACTTACTAAGTACTACAAATTATAAGGAAATTTCGACCACAACAGACACATTTTTAATGAAGAATAATCAATTACACAATTTAGTGCACAATTGTATGCTTAAACAGAAATGCACTCTCCATTCCTACCTACTAATACGAAGGACGTTCGGGACGGCAATCCGACTCGACAGGAGAGCAATCAGGCTGGACCAATCAGATTAAGAGCTTTCCGTGACACGGCTTGCAACAGTGACAATTTCACTAGACAGCTAAAATTTAAAGAAAATCTGAATACTGAATTGGTTCGAACCGGATTTACAAGCAAGAACTACTGATTGTTCAGCCACGATGGTCTAGAAGGTATTATTACCGATTTGGATAAGAATATTAGTTAGGGTTAGTTGGTAGTGCAAGCCCGTCCACCCTTTTGTTACACATTCTAACGTCAATCTACAGTACACATTATTTAGAGTCAGAAATTGTATACATTATATTGATTTAAATCTTCATCTAAATCGTCGGTTTCTTGGTGGTTGGGCTTTTTGCAAGCCCATCCGGGTAGGTACCAACCACTCATCACTTAATCTACCGCCAAATAACAGTAATCAGTATTGTTGTGTTCCCGTTTGAAGGGAGAGTGAGCCCCTGTAACTACAGGCACAAAGGACATAACATCTTAGTTCCCAATGTTGGTGGCACATTGACGATGTAAGGAATAGTTAATATTTCTAACAGCGTAATATTTCTTACCATCAGGTGGCCCATATGATCGTCCGCCAACTTATACCATAAAAAAAAGAAATCAAAATATATTTAGGCTCTTCATTGGGCTTCAATATCACCATTTGCGAGATAAGCTATTCAGAAAGAAGAAATTGTGACACATCCATATCACGGTCACCCGTTAGATAAATTACATTTAATTACACCCCACAATTACTTAAAGTATCACAATAATGTTGTTTTGTCTTTCACGGTGAGAAAAGACGATAACGTGTGAACTGTTACAACCGTATGCATGGAGATTCTCGGTATTCCGTCTATGGCACCTCGGTAAGTAGAGGCAGCATGTACACATTGTTTACATGACTAGAACAAGGGTGTATGTAAACCTTTTATATCGTAAAATATATGAGTAAGTATAGCACGTAGTAGATATGATTATTCACGACAATATCAACAACATTGCCAACCATTACGAAATATAACAAATAACCCTTCCCTTTGATTAACTTTTGGCGAACACCATAGGATAATGCGGTATTTTGGATCTTGCATACAAACAGAGAAAGAAATGCGCAAGGTCTGCTTCGTTTTATAATAAGTCATATCTTTACATAATTTAAACCACATAGTGTCGTAAATTATTGTTGAGCATTTCCTGAAAACGTAATTTTTATCTTTATTTTCCAACAACTAGGCAAATACAGATTTCTAAAAACCCTAAACCAGTGAAAGAATAGTCACAAGGAATCATAGTATCTTAGTTCCCAAAGCTTATGGCGATTTAATAATGTAAGGATTCTTTAATATTTCTTACAGAGTCATCATTTATAAGTAGTGGTGACCATTTACCATCAGGTGGCACATTTTCCCATCAACCAAACTATATCAAAATGGATATCGTCTAAGAACTTCTAAAATTGTCTTACGATGCTCTGTACTCTCAACGTGTAATGCTTAGGATTACGAACGAAAATCAAGGAAGAAATTCAAGCAGGTAAAAAGTTAAACGATTATCGAGTTTAAGCGATTATTTATTATCTGTATATTTAAACAGACAAGTGGTATGCTGTGTATGCAAAGGTTACAAGTTACAACAACTTTCCGTTAGGGCTACTAGGTGTTTTTGACCCAGAAATCCAACACTATATTAACTGGTTCTCTGCATATCTTTCCATACTTAGAATAACAGGCATTTGAGGTTAGTTACAGGCGATTCTATCGGTCGAGAGTCTAAGTTCGGAGATATAACTAAATAATCACTTCGAACATTTCGCTTCATCCTATTATATATTTATGCAACATTCTTGGAATCTCAAGATTTATATTAATTGTAATACTTAATCTTTTCTTGCTTTTGAATCTATGAAGTAACATTATATTGTTCCTAAATGTTGTTAAAAACAGAATCCAAGTAACTCTACGCAGGCGTAATAAAAGAAAGGTTAATCTATGATAATATCATAAATGCTTACTCAACTCTGTCTGTATGTCTATCTGTTGCTCTCACAAACCAAAACTTAACAGAATTTGATAAAATTTCGTATGTAAAGCAAGCAAGGAAGAAAGACTGACAATAGTAATAATACCCTTAAAACGCGAACAAATACGGAGGCAATAACTAGTACATTTCAAGATATAATCTGAAAGCAGCCTCCAGCACGATCAACGTAATCTAAAATCGTGTTAGCGTGATTGAGTAACGAACAACCAGTATCTATACAGTTAGATATATACTGAAAAGTAATTTATGTATAAATTGCACTACATAAGTTTAAATACATAAGAAATTTGAATACTGAATAGTTTCTCCTCCGTAGAATCGAACTTATGCACTTAACACGTAGAAATCAAACGACAGACTTATAGAATAAATAATTAAAAAGCACTTTATTGCTTGTAATACATCTATAAAATTGAATCGATATATCGAATCGATATTAAGATTATTTTTAAAGTTTAATTTTATATATAAAAAATCAAGGAAAGTGCGAATTGGACTCGCGTACTGAGGTTTCCGTACAACAGATCAAACAGACACTGATGTCACTATAAATTTACGATTTTCTTTTTTTTTTATTTTTTTTATGGTATAGGTTGGCGGACGAGCATATGGGCCACCTGGTGGTAAGTGGTCACCATCGCCCATAGACAATGACGCTGGAAGAAATTAATAAAAATTAATTATTCCTTACATCGTCAATGTGCCACCAACTTTGGGAACTAAGATGTTATGTCCCTTGTGCCTGTAGTTACACCGGCTTACTCACCCTTCAGACCGGAACACAACAATACTGAGTACTGTTATTTGGCGGTAGAATAACTGATGAGTGGGTGGTACCTACCCAGACGGGCTTGCACAAAGTCCTACCACAAAGATAGAGATAGATTTGCGGTTTATTTCTTATACTTGTCCTACAAGCTGATGCTTTTTACCAAATTTAATGGTAAGTGTCCTATAGCTTTTGATTCCTTTACGAATGTATGGGAAATGCGTGATAACCGGCCATATCTTTTAATTGCCTAGACTTAGAGGTTTAATTGTTTGAAATAGCCAAGGACAGCAGACGTCAGTTCCTGAAAAAACTATCTTAACTGACAGACAGATGAATAATGAAGTGATGTTATAAGGGGTCTTTTCGATCCTTTAGAGAAACGAAACCCTGAAAAAAGATGCTGATATTTTTATTTGAAGAGGTTTTCTATTATTCTTTTTATAAATCCCCATTGGATGGCGTTGTGGTACGTGAACTTCTAAACCGCTTAGCTGATTTACATAATCATATTTATTGTAAATACATATCGTCAATGAAGTTTACTATATTAACTTCAAACTTCATTTCCCAAAAGCACCGTTTTAGCGCTTTGCTCTTCTTCCTTTCCACTGACGATTTGTGTATACACAGACAGAACCATCTCCAGGATTCGCAATATAATTATTATTAATTTACATATAATATGAAAAATAACATATATTATGAAATTACATAATAATTACATACGACCTTTGAAGTCTAAACGAGCGTTGAAAGTTATACACTTATAAAAATATTACTTACCAATCACGGGTTGGGAGGGTGTTGAATTAATTATCAAATCTGCAACAATGAGATACAGAAAACATTAGTTTTTTTAAACCTATAAACAGTACCTTATAGTACGTACCTAATCGTCCCTAATCTATCTTATGCCTGTATTAACACTGGGTCACTCAGATTCCGTGAAACCTAAAACATTAGCATTATTTTTTGTCTTTAGGGGTAGAACAACTGATCATTGGAGTATATCTAGTAACTACGTCCAACTATATTTTATCGTAACATCCAAATCCTCTATATTTAATTTTAAACAAAAAACACGCAGAAAATTCATGTTGAATGAAAACTTTATGACTTGACTTCAGTTATAATATATACCTACTGAATGCCCTCGCATTAATATAATATCTACTATGGCATTAAAACTTTAACTAGTTAGAGAAAGTGTCAGAACTTCAAGACGCCATTTCGCTGCTTGTTTCGTTTCAGACATATTTTATTCAAAATGGCAACTTCCTATTATATATATTAAAACAAAAATTGAATTTAAAATTATTTAAACATTCAAGACACAAATTGTGTATAATTTGAGTGAAAGATGGAAATTATAAGGAATCATAACTACCGATATTTAAGCGTTATAATTAAGCCCTATACGATGTTTGTGGTACACAAAGTACTATAACTTTCCAAGAAACAATAATGTCTATGATTGTGTCATAGTCAACGATTTCGTGTAATCAAAACCAATACAAAGTCTTGGTCCCTTCCTATATTAAGATTCCTATGCTCCTGTCATTGCCATATTTTTAACCAATTATATCTTCGTTCCATCATCAAGATTACTTCCTA
The DNA here is from genome assembly GCF_905220365.1 of Vanessa cardui. Taxonomy (NCBI): domain Eukaryota; kingdom Metazoa; phylum Arthropoda; class Insecta; order Lepidoptera; family Nymphalidae; genus Vanessa; species Vanessa cardui. The sequence goes on from NC_061146.1 coordinate 5,291,952, forward strand.
CCCATATCTTTCGTAGGGCCATATTGCCATAGGCAGATCGTAGGTTCAAATCCGGCTATCGAAAAATGATATAATATATCTAACCCCACCACTTGACTGATGAACCAATATCTATTAAAAAAAATACCATTTTCCACGAGTATATTATAACCGCAAATATTTCTGCTTTAAACCGACATACACCGTAAAACATTTCAGAACAAAATGGCGGCAACAATGGTGGATCGGCGGAAGTTTCACGCGAACGACAGTGGCGCCGTTTCCTGTGTTCAGAAAATGAGATACCTATTCGTAAACTGGGTTGTTTAGAGAATAATACAAGACATATACAAACATATATTTATATATACGACGCGCTTGTTTAGGACGTTTTAGTTTCTAGAAGTTTCCGGAAGGTAAGGTAAATATACATATAAACAGATCAGATATCATAGGACACGAGTCAGGTCATATCTTCCTTACTTTTATGCCTTTAACTTAACGACTTTATTTCCCGTATGTGATTTTTGTATTACCAAACATACCTGTTGTTATGAGACAAATGTTAACTGAAAATAAGCTATGTATCTTTTGAATTTCATTTTTTATCGCGCATTTGGTTTCATATATAATAAACACTTAAGTGGTACAAAAAATAAATAATTGAAATATAGCTGTATATTAACCATGTGATACTGAAAATCACAACTGTTTTATTTCCTTTTAATAAAATAATTATATAAATAGTAATAATATTTTCTTGTAAAAATACTGAAATTAAGTCATTTGCATTTGCAAAAAATTTGAATGAGACTTTTTTAGACATCTATACTTAAAATAAAATTGGGGTGTCTGTTTGTAATATTAAAATAGCCCTTTTTTACTCAATGCAATTGTATGTATACACAGTACATGTACCAAAATAACACTGTCTATTTGTTCTGACTAATCTCTGGAATGGGATGGAATTTTGCTATTATAATTACTAAGAAATTGTAGAACTGTTCCATGCGTAACATTTAAAAGAATCACTTCCTGAAAATGGGTTATTTTCTTATTAGATTTCTAACTTAATCGTTAAATTTATTAACCTGTTATTGTTTCATTACAAATCTAAAACAAATGTACCAAAATTGACACATTTAAATTCTGCTTTTATTTAATACTAACTATAAATAATTTTGAAAGTCATTTTGGACGGTTATAGTTTACATATAGTATTTAAATAAGAAATACATAAAAAATTCAAGAATTTATTGTTACTTCTTTTATTAATGTGTAAATTTCATAATTTAACTGCAACTGACATGTAATAAGTCCTTAAAGTTAATCCGTGACATGTATCTGAATATGACATTAAAAAACTTTTAAATTACTATTATATTTAATACAATATTCTAATACATTACTAAAGTGTTGACAAATATGTAACTGAAGACAAGAATAAATTATTATAGTGCCAATGAGAAGTGTAGTGTGATAATTGAACATTATTGCTACTATGATTGATCTAGCCTTGAATTATTTCTGCACTTTGCTTTTTTGTTTATTTTATCCTCATTTGTAATAGGCAAAGATTCATGACCATACATCCAAAATATAAATCCTTTTTACAAACTTTTATAACATATACTGTATCATTAATAGGAGTTTTTAAACGAATATTCAAATTTCTTTATTAAGTTATTAATTCAATATAATTAGAATAAATACCTGTTATATATATTTAAATATTTTGAAAAATTAAATATTTTAAATGAATTTTCTTCTAAATATTTAATAAGGTGTATTATATATGCATTAAGAATACATAAGCTTAGGTAGAAATTGACAAGAATTTGATGCAGAAATACAATTTTGGCAAAGTCTTTTTAATTGGAATGCTCAACTTCATAAAGACAACATTTTACTCATTTAAAATAATAAATGCAAAACAATGTTATATCAATTCCTTTATTAATAAGATAATAATGTTAACAGCGACATCTTCATTGTAAGTAATATTTGGTGTCTAAAGCTTTGCGATATATACTGAACCATAAAATCTGTATAATTTAGGATTAATTTATACTTGAATGAACAACCAGTCCTTCAGTATTGGTATAATCAGTAAATTTAAGAAGACCATTTTTCATATTAAAAACTATTAATTATATTATTATACAAAACTATCAACACTTTGTTTAAGTAGATTCGATAGAATTTTGGTCTTGATATTATTTATGTATATATAACAAATTGAAAAACAAACAATTATGTAAGTACCTACCTACATATATCTTTATTTCTATTTCCATACTATTATTTTGACAGGTTAGAGATAATATCGACGATAATAGACATAGGGAGAAACAAAGACTTTGTAATCATATTTTATCGCAATTTTTTATACAGCTTACACTGAATAAATTCTAGTGCGTCACCATAGTCGTAAGCCGGCCACTAAATTTTACGTTTACTCTATTTATTCAACGAATTTTAACACGAATTGAGCATTAATAAAATTAAGATACACTAAAAACATCGTATATGACCCGAAATTATAATATTTTATTCAAATAATTGTAACAACATGATATTCAAAGGGTTCATGATTACAACAAGTGTTTCGGACATTTTCATAAAAATTTAGACACGCCATGAAAATTACGTACCTGAGACGAAGTTATATTCACCATATATTATTATTTAAAAGTATTTACAATAACACTTTCAAATTGTACGATAATAACAACAAACATATAGTAGAAACTATTGACACGATTGACACCCAAAGGACATAGACGAAGCGATGCTTTATTGAAACTAGGTCAAACTATGTACGAGATATATTTTACTTTAAATTACCATAATTCAAATCAATGTTTTTAAGCATAATAAAATATTGGAAATTGTTATGCTATAAGCAGATAAATAATAATTATACAAGATATTTTTTCCTATTTTAAATGATAATTTGTTTTATAGTTTATAATTTTTTACCATGGCAACATGCTACCTAGTGAGGAAAATGACATATAAGTTAAGGTTTTCAATTATCTATGGCCAAACGTCAAAGTCAAGCCAAATGTAATGTAATCAGTAATCACAAATTCACAAAATTTTGTCACTTTAGTCGACAGTACACAGTAGAGTAAAGAGTTTAGTTCAGTAATTAATTGACTACATTCATTATAACAAACGACTAGGTGTTTTGTTTTGAATGTTTTTCTATGTCATTTTTATTGCATCCGAATAAGTAAATATATTGTTTACCAGATTTAAATGAAGTGATTAATATTTATAAGTGATATATACGGAAAGATTAACGTGTTGTAATCTTTATAAGTGTAAATAAGAACAATGAGTGAACCAGCGAAGCTTAACGGGAACTCTGACCCCACTTTATCGAATGCGGGTGTTATGGGCACAGGCGAAGTCCCATCTTTCAGGAATCCCATACCATCAACTTCGTTTATTAATAATAACATTGGACCCCCCGTTCTACCACCACGACCTGATTTTAGTACCCAGCCTGGTTACGGCATGAATTCAGGCTATGGATACGGTGGTTTGGGAGGGTCATATGGTATGGGTTATGGTGGGACAGGATATGGATACAGTGGAATGGGGGCTGGCTACGGAATGGGAATGGGGATGGGGATGGGCATGGGTGGTATGAATTCATATGGAGGATATAATAGATATGGACCAATGTATGGAGATATTGAAAGCAGGTAAGTTTTTATTATGTACTTGCCCATTACTCATACAGGGAAAACAATCTTTATTTGTATATCAAAAACATTTATATAGTATTACAGCTTATAGAGACATCTATTTTACCACAAAAAATACAGAAATAATAATTATGAAAAAGAACTTTCAGCTTAAAAACCCTAGATGTTTAAATAGTCTTAATAATAATAACAACAAAGTTTTATTTGTTATAGCTACATTGAAATATAATAATATTTTTTATGTATAATACAGGAGTTTTTTGATTTGATGATTTTTTTTTAATTGAAATAATACTATAATTTAATTTTTTCATACGTATAATGATTATTTTATTTTAGATTTATTCAAATGGCAGAAGACAGTTCGAGGCCCGCATTTGATTCCATACAAAGTGTTGTTAATGCTGTTGGCAGTATTGCTATGATGTTGGAGAACACATTTTTCGCCTTAACAAGTTCATTCCGAGCCATTCTAGGTAAACTCATTAAGCCAAAAATAAATTAAATATAATATAATCTGTCCGATTATATATAATAAAATATTTTAATTCTACAGGTGTGGCCAAATATATTATATATACTATAATCTGTCTAATTACATATAATAAAATATTTCTATTCCACAGGTGTGGCAGAAAACTTTGGTCGTTTGCGGTCATTATTCGCTCAGTTTTGGTCCACATTTGCAGTTGTTAGAAGTCTTAATTGGCTTGTAAGGAAGCTACTTGTGTTGCTTGGTATCAGGACTGAATGTGAATTTAAGGTAAGCATATTTCAATATAATTCATTAGTATTTTTATGTCTCAATAGGGCAGTATAAAAAGATTCAAGAGCTAAAATATGTGCATTGGTTTATTTGGTGCTAAACAGCACAGCTAAATACTTAGTACTTCTTAGGAGTACTTAGTAGTACTATACAGTTGTGTTCTAGTTCCCAATGTAATAGTGATATTTGCCAAAAACCTATCCTTTCGAAATATAACTGAACTTACATGTGCACAAATAAGAATTTGTGTTATTTGGAATAGAAATTGGTGTTTTGTGGAAAGTAACCTTTGAGCTTTTGTACATGTACATGCAAAAGAAGTGAAATAACCTCATCTATCCTCTGCATCATGCTTTAATGACTATAAAACTGACAACTAATATAAACATTACTTAAATTGCCATTGTCTATGGTCAAAGTTATTTAAAACTAAGGAAACAAATTTCATGACCTCCATGAATTCCATTAAAAAAAACAATGGAATTAAAGCTGTTTGACTTTGCCAATCTAAAAAAAAATTGCAATTCGAGTTTGCTTCACGTTTTTATCTTTATTGCTTTGTTATAAATAATATATAACTAATTAAACATTTACTCCCAATTGTAATTTTCTCATTGTGTAGTTATTCTTTCAAATATTATACGCAAATCTCTTATCAACAAAGTACCAACATGATAACATTTATCTTACTAATATTGTAAATATATTTTGTATGTTTGCATGTCATTTAGTCCACAATTACATATCTCATTACGTCACGGAATAGGTTAAACTATTTTCATTAAAAAAATCACTAAAATTGTGTTTACGCCTAGCGAAAGGGTTAGCGCTTTGGTTTTGTATATTATAAATATTAGTATATATTTCTTGCATACAAATCTGTTCCTAAGAATTATATGGACAAGGAGGTCTTAATTAATACACAAATAAAAATTAAAAATAGTTACGGTACAGACAATGATATTCTAATAAACAGATATGTTATAGCCATACTAAACAACAGAAGAAAGTGTGCCGCGCCGGGGACCGTTTATTTTAAATTTCGTTACAAGTAAAAAGGATAGCTTGATAAAAACAATAAGTAAAAGGGATAACTAGATGTTTTAATTACGCAAAACGTATTACTACATAATTATGATGTATTATAACATATTACTGGCATAATTATGATGAAAACTACGAAAGGCAAACGTCCCAATTAGGACGTTTTCTAGTCTTCACTTTTTGCGCCTTAATGACATATCTGTTTACTAGAACGTCATTGGGTACAGTCATATAATAAGCCCGTTGAATAGTGTCAAAAATTAATGCAGTATTACCCAGTTGAATCGCAATTTGGATCTTGTGAGCAAAAATTAAACCTCTTCTATTATCAGATATGAAAACGCGCGCTGCGGCTTGTATTCATGTTGTTAGAACAACATGTTATAATATATTATTTGAATACTCCGATTCAAAGTGACTGTGTAATCGTTATCGTGAAAAGATTCTGATCTTGTCACCTACTGTAAACTGATATTTGAACAAAAAATACACTAACGATAATATTAAAATGGTTGACGTATTTTCTTTGTTGTTTCATTATTAGTTATCAATTCAAGTATTCAAGTCCAGACAAGTTGGGGATGATTCTAATAATTTGTAAGTAATACGTTACGTCCCTGAGGCAAATTCGGCCAAACGAATGCTATATAGTTATGTCTGTCGAAATTAACGTAAATGGCAATATTAACGATTCGATCTAGGTATATTTTATATTACAATGAAAATTTCTTAGTAGAGTTGTTTAACGTTATCTCGTGCTGATCGATGAAGAAAAACATCGTGAAAATATCAGTGTGATATACTGTCACGTGTGGGATCAATGACCTACTGAGACAACACGGTAGAATAAATCTCAAGTCTATTGGACCTCAGTCCTCACTATAAACATGCCGTCGTGAGATTATGCCGTCTGCACTAATTAATTAACGTTTATTTTATAAATAAATTATATGCGTAAAATGAAATCTTAGAAAGTTTCTCGAATTGATTCAAAATTTTCATGAAATATCAAAGATTTAAGGTCAAGGAGAAGTGTTATCTTGATGCTAAGTGATATGTAATTATGACTTTATGTGAATCATCAAAATGTTCAATCGAAATCTGTTAAATGTCTTTCACTTTAACTCTTTTCACAAAAACTCTTTATAAAATACTCTTTACTAAATACCCCCTCTGAACTGTGCAAAATCAGCTTAGCTGATTGGCTAGCCGGCCTCTAAGTTATATCTTAGAATGTAACTCAAGAATTATATTTCTTTGTCTAGACTCTAGATCCATGTCTCCATCCATGTTCAAATTGAATAAAGTTGGGATTATTAGGTATTGGTTAATTTACTGTTGAATTATTATATGAATTGAGATAGTTCAATATGTACACGTAATGCACATGTAAGTTTAATTTTAGATTATATTATTATCAACGGGTATTAATTAACATAAGTTTGAATTTTTATTTGGATTTTTTAAGAACTATGACGCGCGGAAATTTGTGCTACATCCTAAAAACGTTTTAATTGCCTTGCGTTTAAGGTTCTTATTGTATTTACATTCGGTCCTTTCCGAAACTTCTTATAATGAAGGCTATCTTGACTGTTTAGCCTGTAGCGTTTAAGACATAAAAATTATCTAAATAATTATCAATTGAATAATTTCGAAAAACCGCTTTTTTCGATCTTTTTTCTTCCAATATCATGCAATTTTATTCAGATATTTTATATGAAATTGGTTATTTTTTAACAAAAAAGTAGGTGACATCAAATACACAAAATTTCGACATTATAATTACTTTTGGAAGCAATAACGCATTAAGCTTCTCTTGGAGTATATATCTGCATATAATATACGAAGACGAAATAGTCTTATGGTTTGAAGCAAGCACAACTAAATTTCATGGTTTTCTTTATGGAATAGGTTGTCGGGCGATATAGGCCACCTGATGGTAAGTGGTCACCATTACCCATAGACAATGACGCTGTAAGAAATATTAACTATTCTTTAAATCGTCAATGCGCCACCAACCTTGGGAACTAACATATTATGTCCCTTGTGCCTGTTCTTACACTGGCTCACTCACTCTTCAAACTGGAACACAACAACAAACAATACTGAGTACTGTTGTTTGGCAGTAGAATAACTGATGAGTGGGTGGTACCTACCCAGACGGGCTTGCGCAAAGCCCTACCACGAAGTAAATCTGCTAGGTGTATCCACCATCCCAATACCAAAGTGAATGTGCAAGGTGTAGCGTGATGAAGTAAGCTTTAGAGCGTCATATCAAAATGGAGAAGACCTCATTCGTGAGACATGTACACTTATTTATCTGACTTAATGACAAAATGGTGTCACATGAAACTAGACAATTTAATATTAAGAAACATATAGTAATATAATAATAATATATTCTTTATTATACACCAAGATAAATATAACGCACAAGAAATAAATATTACAAAATATAGCATGGCATAAAAGGCGGCCTTATCGCTGAAGAGCTATCTCTTCCAGGCAACCTTGGGGCAGAGGAAATGGTCTATTAACGGCATAGGTGTACAATTTTTTTTTAAATGGAATATTCAATATACATACAAACGAGTATATTTGTGCGTACAAATATACATACAATAATAAATAGATACATATACATAGGCAAACATACATATATAATCAATAAGTATTTATATATTACATAGTTACATTTCTAGGAAATGTTTCTTGACAGCTTTTTTGAAAATTGGCAGTGATTGTGCACCTCTAATGGACAGGGGTAGGGAGTTCCAAAGACGGGATGCTTGAACAGTAAAGGATTTGCTATAAAAATTAGAGGAGTGAGATATATGTGTTAATAAAACATATCGTTATTCCAGGCCTGGGCCGAGGCGGTAGCGGCGTCACAGAACGGATCGGCGTCCCCGGAACAGCGCGCCAAGGGCTCCAGCTGGCCCATTCTTCTCTTCTTCGGCGTGATAGCCGCCGCACCATATATTGTGCTTAAAATGCTCAATGGACTGTCGACGAGCATTAACGAAAGACGTGAGTACAAAAAACATAATAAAACACATATAATGTTCGATTTTTCGTTCGTGTTTTAGGGTGTTGGTCAGTCATGTGTCAGGCAAAAAAGTAGCCTAGCCTTTTCCTGGAGTTCAAGTTTGCTTCATACCAAATTTCATCAAATTCGATTGAACGGTTGTAACGTGAAAGATAACATTTTGTAATGGTAATATAGATTTAGTAATTCTTTGTTTGGGGCAATTAATACACTTAAAGTATTTTCTATATTTTTAATTTTAGAATGTATATGTTATATTCCTATCTAGCTGTGCCCGCGACATTGTACGCGTTTAAGTTTAAGAAAAAAGAAAAGTTATTGTAGCTTTAGTTACTCATTATTATACCAGTTATCTGCCAGTGAAAGTCCTGTCAAAATCGGTCCAGCCGTTCCAGAGATTAGCCGGAACAAACAGACAGACAAAAATTGTAAAAAATGTAATTTTGGTATATGTACCGTGTAAACCTCCATATGCATTGAGGAAAAAAGGGTCTTTTAATATTACACACACTCCAATTTTATTATATGTATGTATAGATTAGTTTTGTGAGAAATGCTGCAATTGGCTGTGTTACAATACACTTTAAAGAATCAAATTTTTGTAATGCTGTTTTTTTTCATAACTAACTAATACAAATCAACTTAGGAGCGAAAAAATCACATTCTGGCTTGTAATTGTTTAAAAATTAGTAAACAATTACACATATACTGTGACCAAAAAAACCGCCGAAATTAGTCAAATTAAAAATACTTCCGTCTTAAATAAACGTATTATATTTAGATGTAAACATTTATATATTATATTGTATTTAATATAAACTAAACCACTGAAAAAGGTTTTACATGAGTTGGGAGTAAAAAAAACTAATTTCTTAATTATTTTTGATAAATTTATCACTACTTAATTTCCATAGTTAACTTGATGACCTTGATTTCAAGACTCGACTACTTTTATACAAGCTATAATATGTATATTAATTTTTAACTTACTTCTATTAAATAACGTTCTTCTTTGTTTGTTTGTAATTACTGTTTAACTTGTTTAATCGATTTTAAACAAACTACGTAATGCGTTTTAACTGTAAATTTTATTAAATTATAATGATATGTTTACTTCATGGTAATATGCATATGTGTACTTTTCCTATTAGTCAGATATTCTATCGCCTAATAAAAATACTCAGTATTGTTGTGTTCCGGTTTGAAGAATGAGTGTTAATGTAATGACAGGCACAGGGGCCATAACATCTTGGTTGCCAATGTTGGTGGTGCATTGGTGATGTAAGACATGGTTTATATTTCGTACAGTGCCAATGCCTATAGAGGTAGGTTACCAATAACCATCGTTGGTGGTTCACTTGGCCAACCTATATTATTAAGAGAATGATATATGTTTTTTATTTTTGCTTTCTTTTTTTATTTGAAAATTTTCTATTTTTTTTTTTGTTCAGTACGTATTTTTACTCGTGAATAAAAGATATATTATTTACATTCAAGATAAACACCGGTCTGATATGAGTGTTGTAAATGATAACACAATCATAACAACAGAAGTTATCAGCGAAATGAGATAAATGATAAAATATATCTAAATATTTTATCTTCTTAAACGAAAGTGAATTGTCAATTTGTGACGAAATTCCATTATAATTTATTATAAAACGATTCATTGCGTAATCTATTCATTAGGAATACTTATTGCAACACGTGCAATAGTAACAGTATTTAAAAATAGTATGAATTTCATTGTAGAAAAATATTTTTAAGGTTTTAATTCGAAAGAATAATAGTAATCGTAACAATATTATTCATTTTTAATCTACTCTAAAGTCAAATTACTTTTTGATATTATCTGTATAAAAAATAAAAACATTCTTTATTCAAGTTGGCTCGAAAAATAACTTTGAAGCAATGAGGTTAGAATAATCTCAGTTATTTAATTTTACCAATTCACACAGACATGTTGATGTAATACAATTAAATTTATAATACATGCCCGTATTTCATACACATTCTTAATTTATTCACTCAATACATTTGTCAAATTAACTGACGGTCAATGCTCGGTTCTCAGCGTGAAGTTTTATTGTTTACCCAAATGGCTATCTAAATAAAAGAAATTCTAACCCAAATTCAACTATTGCAATGAACTGAATAAGTTCTTGTGATATATTGGCAAAAAAACATCGTCGTTGCTCTTGCAAAAGTCGCTATGTGTGTTTTTTATATTTTTCGATTGTTACACTGTTTTAAACGTTATTTCAGTACGCACAAACTATAAAAACAGCTTTGTCATTACTGCCATAGTTTAAAAGTATACAAATTTCATACATCGAAATTTACATACATTTAAATAACGATTAAAACGGCATAGCAATCAAAAAATATGTAAAAAACACATAGCTTTTGCAGGAGCAACGACGATATACAATATTAGGTTATTTTATCACACAATAAGAATTATTTAAAGTTTTTAATGTGTACTGGGTCATCTAGGCTAAAAGTTGAACGGATTTAATCTAATTATTTGTATATGTCATTTACAGTGCAAGATCCACACACATGGCAGAACCCATTGCGCGCAATTGCCCAACACGACTTCCAAGCCACCTCACCCCAGGAAATCAGCTTCAACGCCAACCAAGTCCTGTCTATCGCACCGCAACACCTCCAGGGTAATCTGTGGAACTCAGGCTGGCTGATGGCATCGTCAGATAGACAAACAGCTGGATTAGTCCCAGTCAATTACATAAAAGTTGTAAAGCCTACAAATCAAAGTGAGAATGATAATAACCAAAACCTAACTAGTAAACCGACAGACAATCCCGCTCCTGAGCAATGCACGGCTGAATTAGAGAAATATTATGGCCAGGAATTATAATTATTTAAGTAACATTTTTTAAACTGGCAACATTACTTTACGTCACTTTGGCACTTATGACCAACACATGTCTGACGTTAGAATCACCAATTACTAGTACATTGTTCCTACTAGAAATGAATGTAATAATCTGTGCCCGGTTTTAGCACAATATATCTGAGCTATTATATCTAGCAAATCGCATGAAATACATATATCTCAGGTTTGATTATATATAATCTTTTTAATGGAATAGGATATACTAGGAACGCCTATGTATACTATATTAGTAACGAAAAGAAATAAAAGAATATGTTATTAATCCCACACTTTTTTATCTGTGCAAATAGTGCCTTATAAATATCATTGTATGTGTCCAAATGATCTGTTAAGTATTGGTCATATTTCAATCGAAATATATTGCATAATTTTATATGTACCAAGAAAATGTTGCCAGAAACAAAATTGATGTATATATATCTTACGAGCATATTAATTTGATACATAATATCTCATTTAGAAATCAAGGGTTGTATATAGTAATAAGGTCAGGGGTTATTATCAATTATTGTAGGTGTGCAAATGCAATTAAATTATATTTAAGGGTGTCATTTTTATTTTGTAAATTGTTTATGGAGTATGTATATATGTATTTAAATATGAAGAAATTTGGCATTGTATGCAAAATTTAAAATTTATTTTTATTATGCCAATTTTATTATGAGATTCGTGGCTAATAATATGTAACTGAAATAAATACGAAGCTACATTGAACACGTATTGTTAACTTATTTTTCCATTGGAGCTCTCTCATTTAATGCATTTAATTTTATTCCTTTCCGAATGAAGATATATTTGTGTAATTGACTGATATTTGTAATAAAAGCTTTATTGACTTTGATTATTTTTTTCTTATCCATCTTTTAATTTATTAATTTGATATTTTTTATCTCCTGGTGACCACATATAGATTCAATGGGATGCATAATTATTATTATGTCACTGGGTGCGCTGCTTAGCTATTATTTAAACATTTAATTGGCTTCAATGATATTGCATACATTGATAAACAACAACAACAACACAGCCTGTAAATTCCCACTGCTGGGCTAAAGGCCTCCTCTCCCTTTAAGGAGAAGGTTTGGAACATATTCCACCACGATGTTTTCCTTCACCGCTGAGTACGAGATGAAATATAAAGACAAATTAAGCACATGAATCAGCGCTGCTTGCCTGGGTTTGAACCCGCAATCATCAATTAAGATGCACGCGTTCTAACCACTGGGCCATCTCGACTCCTACATTACATTTTACATTGATAAAATGAGATGCAAAATTATTTGGGGTTGCATTGTTTCTTTCAACATTGGTGATGGGTGAAGGTAAGTTTCTAGAGTTAAAAATACACTATAATACTACATATGAACACTAAAAGTTGGCTTTAAATTAACGTCCAGTAACTTTTTTTAAATCTTGCAATAGCATAGACTGACTTACGTGCGACGATAAGACCCGCTTATATTTCTATCAAATAACCGAAGGTATGCAGGACCGCACCGCAGTAGGGTACCCTTAAAAAACTACTAATTAACGTGTTAAGACGAATACCAATCATACTGTCAGCGAAATATCAATGCCATATGGTAAAAGTGCAGATGTTTATGATTACGTCCAAATATAATATACTAATAGTATTATGTATATTTAAGATATATTCGGTATATATATCGGTATTATGATAATACCGACATAATCATATTTACGATTAATTTTACAATATACCACCCAATTTTCATATCGTGAATATTTCATCTCTATCATTATTGTTAATCATTTTTAGGGGACACGCACCCAGTACATCAATTCAATTCTCGAAAACATCGTTACAAGAAATCAATACAGGAAATTGTATATAAACAATACTTTTCACTTTTGTAAATTTTAAAATTTAGTCGACTCTCATACAAAGGTCGTATACTAAATGGTTCTTAAATACATGAATTAGATAGAGTTGATATGTTAAAAATTTAGAAAAAAAATGTTTAATAAGATTTAAGACTTAATAGTTAAAAATAGTTACAACAAACACACCATTTTATCTTACAATATTGTTTTAACTAAACTAAAACCTATAAATAGCATGGTTCAATAAATCAAAGATCAAGTATTAAAATGGTAATAAATCAAACAAATACTTATAGTTTTAGTTTTATTGTAAAGTCATAGTCTAAGTTTACAAGTAGGGTTCGGGGAATTCGAAAGTGACTTCGCGCCCCGTCAACTTCTTGTATACTGACTGGAAGGTGTCCACCTGCAAACAAAAATACAATAATACAGTATTGATTAAACCATAGACAGAAAAAGATAAGCATTTACCTAAAGCCCCATGGAGATTGTATTAATGTAGTAACTAGAACTAAAGTAACTGTGAAACTGTCGCTACTTCTGATTATCCATAACACAAGTGCATTAGCTATATTGGGATCAGAGTAATGTGAGCGATGCTGACCAATATTTATTTATTTATATTTATTATTAGTATTGGTAGAGTAAACTAGTGTTGATTGAAAAAAAGTTTACATTTGTTTGAAATTAGTAAAATACACAGCCATATTAATTTAAGTTAACTTTTTAAACTTTACTGTGACTGATTTTATAATATATGGTCAACGAAATTTATCATTAAAAACTTCATTAGCGAAATATTTATGAATGCTCAATGAAATTAAGAATAGTTTTATATATAGAATAGTGAAACACTTGATATATTTATTTTTTAGATAAATTACAGGTATAAAATAATAAATTATTGTAATGTTTTTATATTTAAATAAGGAGGTATATATGAGGCTATCTTTCGCTCTGTCAAGACTTCTAAACCACAATATTTCAATTGCCTTATTGGTTTAGTGATTAAGTAAAATTATGGTTTCAATCCTTCTGCATAGCCTGATGGAGAATTGAAAGGTTTCTCACGACAAGAAATTCACAGTAGCACACAATGACAATGGAGTTTATCTACATTTACATTTCAGCCTTAATCATCAGGATCAAAAAGTTAAATTTAATTAAATTATAATTAATGCTTGCACCTAAGTCTTTCTAGTTGGGTCGGGTTTGCTATTTTAATAAATGAGAGTAAGTAATCAGTGAACACACTTATGCATGATAAATATGTCTAGTACAGTTGACTAATCAACCTAGCTGTTAGCCAGCTGTGGTTTGAATTTGTCAGAAAACGTAAACATCATTTTACAAAAACTGATATTTACCTTGTGTTCAATAGTGGTTTGCTGATTTTTATCAAGGTGCACTTTGATGAGCTGTGAGCCATCTAGCTTGACTCGGATCCTCTTGCCGACAATCTCAGCGGGGAACACAAGATCCTCGAGAATAGCATCATATACAGATGTCAGTGTCCTGTAATAGTAATTATTTGAGTTAATTAAAACATCTAATGGGTTAACTAAAACTATTTTACACCCATTTTAACTTTATTTTTGACAAATTATAAATTGTCACAATATCATTAATAGTATCCTTTTCGTCAAGATTACATATAAATAAACATATATGTATATAATTGGCTTAATGTGGCTACCACTAACTATTCATAAATTAATATAAATAATTTCATAAACTGAATCTTACATTATGGACTCTCAAAAACATAACGATGATTGAGTATCTGGTAGAATAACTTTGTGTCATATGCACCTAAATTGTTATTTTAGAAACTTGGTAAAATATTTATTAATATTGTTTATACTGAAATTGATTTACCTTGATCTGGGCCTCTTTTGTTTGTTAGCGACGCGCGTCTTGTGGCTCGGTTTGGGCAGAATCTTGCGGTCACCAATGAACACAACATGCTTGCCACTGAATTTCTTCTCAAGTTCACGGACCAGTCTGATTTGAATCTTCTGGAATGCCTTCAATTTGGGCATCGGCACATAGATGATGATTGACTGAAACATTATTATGATAGGTTATTTTTTTTAATTTTGAAATTTATGAACATAAATCATATACTACTAAAACTAGCCCCTCTAACCACCTTACTAGGTTACATACAAAGATTCAAGCCTTATAAATGTAGTTATAACCACTTCAAAACAAAAAGTATAATATTTACTGTTGATATTTTCTTTAAAATTAAGAGCTTCGAATTCATAAAAGAAAAATCTTCGTACTTTTTAATTGATGAATAAATAAAGACTATTATTTAAAATATAACTTAATTTTGGAAAATATTTTCATTACCATTTACATACTAGATTACTCATTTAACAAAAAATAATTATTAGTAGGTATACGAATATAATTATTCATACAGATATACAACAGAGGCTAATTCTAAGGGTGATAGAGAAATTACAATTCGGAGCACATTTCATCTATTTCAAGCAAAGCAAATCAACCCACATGATACGTATTTATTTATATTTGAATTTTTATCAACGTATTATTTTATTTGCAGATATTTTACACATAATTATACACAGAATCTTACTTTTTTGTTGTGCAGTTCAATTTCCTTAGCTTTTGTAATGTACAACTCCCTGAGTTGAGCCTTCAGGTCGGAGTTGGTTTCCAACTCGACCAACGCCTGCGAGATCGAGGTCTCGAAGCCATCAGGCTCGACAGCGCTCGCTTTGATGATTTTCGTACTCATCTGGAAAGCCAACAGTCACTTTATAACCACAAACTTCACGAAGTATAGGTTAGAAGATCTAATAAACTTGAAAACAATTGTTATACACTTGAGCACATGGAAACTTTAACACATATACATTTGTTGGATTATAATAGTAACTAAAATTAAGAATCAAGGGTTTTTATCACTTTTACGAATAAAAACAATACTGGACACGGACAACCAAAGTTTGTCACTCAGAAATATCATGGTAATCTTTACCCTTCAAATGAAACTATAAAGTTGGAATAATCCTGTATTAATTAATGAACGCAATAACTATAATATTTAAGAGAAACAAACATTAATTCAATATTTTTCAAAAGATATTCGTGAAAATAACCACCTTGAACACTGAGCGGGAGCAAAAGAGACAGAAACAGAATATGTCAAAAGTGTGGTCAGCTGAAAATAAATATTGTACATTTAAAAAATCCTTAAGTTAATTGATTCCTGTTAGAAAAAACAAAAAATATAATTACGAAAGCGTTTATATTCTAAATTAAAAATAATTTTAATAAAATAATCATAATGTTATATTGCAATACTGTAACAGTTTTTATTTTTGCGTATATTTTTATCAGTGTTAATGTTGTTACTATAGTAAATCACTAAAGCGTTTGCAAAATTATAATGAATTTCAAAATTATTTAAGTAATCACATACTTGTACAAGCAATCATGAAAATATATAAACAAAATACAGTTTCTGAACGTATGTGTTTGTAATATTGTCATTTGAGAAATGACATCGACAAATGGGAATCTAGATTCTAGACCTAATATAAATCTAGATTTCATGTTGATTAACAATGTCACTTGTCAGTTGAAAACTGAAATTATGAAGAGCTGAATATTGTTATATGAGAATGATTAATGTTTTCATGCAAAATGAAATTAATCGAAATTTAATTTTCGACAAAAGAATTATTTTTTCTAACTTAGTTACATTTATTTGACATAAAAGGATACATATCGAATAAATAGTAGGAACCTCTTTAATTCAAATGCTGATTAATCAACCGCTTCAGGCATGTATTGTATAAATAAACCTTGAAGTAATGGAAACACGTGAATAGTAGGCGGAGTTACGTTACTGAAAATATGAAACCACAGAACGCCGAGTAAGTATCATTTTATATCTAGATACAATATTTAGTTTTCAATATATTTCACACGTATAACATTTAATAATACAATATACATCTGAAATACGTTTTTCTTGAAAAATACTGTTGGAAAATGCCTGTTTTTTAGTATTGTAGTTATATTACTATAGAATGTAATGTAAGGTTGTATGAATGTATTGTTTCGTACTCCAACAATCATGTATAATTCAAACAGATTGACAAAGAAGTTTACAATCACGTATTAAATGAATCCAAATTAAAATGAAATTGGAAAATATGTTAGCTCATATCATCAATAAAAAAAAATTGGGTGCTTTATGATGGATGAAATCATTTCTGTTTACTTTACAGTTTGTATTTGGATGGAGCATAGAATGATAATTGATTTCTAAAACTCTTAAAGTGGATTGTAATATATCAATTTGATTTTAATTAAAACATGTATTTCACATAGGAATTTCAATTATTTTTTATGAATCCAGGTTTCTATATTTTTTTACCTATTTATTATTTACTTTTTGTGGAGTATTTATTGAAAATTAATTTTATTTATAAAATATTTAATGTTTTGTCATTACATACTTATACTTAGAATATATCTTGGTGATTATTTAAACTACACTTAAAAAAATGTATTGGTAGTTAAATGTAAAACAACAAAGAAACAAATAAACTCACTTTCATATTTACTATATTAAGTAACCCTAGCTGAACTTTATATTTAGTTGGTTAACTGTTTATATTAATATAGGAAAAATTACAGTGAGGTACATAAAATTTTAAAGCTCTCTCAAATTAAGCACATGAAAATGGAGTAGAACTTGCCTGTGTTTGATCCCGCATTCATCTGTTAAGATATACTTGGCTCTATTCATTCTCAAGTCCAATGGTATTAAATTAATGTTATCTGATCTGTTACACTGGCTCACTTATACTTCAAATTGGAACACAACAATACAGAGTAATGCTGCATGGTGGTAGAATATATGATGTACGAGTGGTACCTACCCAGCCAGGCTTGCACCGACCGCACCACCAATTAATAAAGTATGGTGGGAATCAGTCATGAGAATATAATAATGACATAATTAAAATAAGACTATGGTTAATTATAGTACTAGTATTTATTATTCATTATACTTAGAGTAATTATCGGTCATAATAATTAATTTATCATTAATCAAATAGTAAACTTGCACTTATTTCAAATACTATGTCTATTTTCTGTTGTCTTTTTATTTTGCATGGCAATATACTGTTTCAATGATTGTTTCTTATTCTATAGCAATAAAAAAAGAATTCTAAGTTGTCACATGATTTTCATGAAAGGGTACCATTTTTTTTATAATTTAAAGTTTCTTTAATTGTGTATTGATATCCTAAAAAAGTATGAAAAAAAAATGTCAAGAATTCCTATCATATTTTTCTGTTGAATAAAAATTTTTTCTGTTCATATCTTTCTTAGTCATGAAAGCAATTAAACTTTTGAATATAATTAAAATTAAACTTAGACAGATTTGGATTTTTTATAGATATTTTACATTGAAAAGGAGAGTTGAAATCCTCATATGTATTTATTTCATACATAGTCGAGACTCTGCATATACGCGTCGATATTGTAGTGTAGCAGTTTGTCTATCTGTTGCTATGTATCTAAACAGTGGGAGAAAATAGGTTCACATTTTGATTTATAACCAATTGCAGTAGAAACCCACTCCTGACATCTCATAAGCCTTTTGTTTCGCGATGGCGTAAATGTTGCGAGAACAATCAATATCTTTATTGACTTGATTTGGGATTTAGTTATCTTTAGATTTTTTTATAATATAGGCTGGCGGACGAGCAAATGGGCCACCATGATATGTGGTCACCATCGCCAGGCGCTGTAACAAATATTAATCATTCCTTTCATCACCAATGCGTAACCAAACTGGGATATAAGACGTTATGTCCCTTGTGCCTCCGTGGTCGAGTAATGAGTCGGGTGTACACATTGTGCGTTTTCATGGGTACGCTACTCCAAGGTCCCGGGTTCGATTTCCAGCCGAGTCGATGTCGATTCATTAGTTTTCTATATTGCTTTGGGTCTTGGTGTCTGTGGTACCGTCGTTACTACTGATTTTCCATAACACAAGTGCTCTAGCTACTCACATTGGGATCAGAGTAATGTGTGTAATGTTGTTCAATATTTATTTATTTGTGCCTGTAGTTATATGCTTGTCAATATACCATCGACGCAGTTTAACATATACGTACGCAGTGGTAATAAAAAAAAAAAATACGATTGGCAAGTCAGAGCTAACAATAGTCGATTAATAAAAAAATACATACAAAGTCATGATAAAAACAATTGAACAGTTTTCATGATTACGTTAAAACAAAAAAAGTTAAATCATAAATTAATGTATTTTAATATGTAAGATATTTTTTTTTTTTTTTGAGACAAACTGTCATTTTTTAAACAAAAGATAGTTGATACTTGATGCCATTTGTCACTTTAAAAAGTTGATCTTACAATTGAAAATCGATCAATCATGAATTACAAAATATGTCAAAACATATCACGTATTACAAAAGTATATAACACTCGACAACTTTGATACAAGCGCTGATAAGCTAATCTGTTCGCAATAGGAGAGAACAATTTGATAACTCTACAGTGACCCGGCGGCCATCGAGACTGACGCACGTTTGAAAAAGTTAGTGTTCTATATTTAAAATTTATAATTTCTTTTTTTTTATAATTAATTTAGCGTATCACTTAGTCTGTCATCAATGTTTTTTTTTTACTTGTCAATTTAGGTTGACACGCGTAATTCGATTTAAAAAATTCAATTAACATTTATTTTGTATATATTTTCTTACATTATTTTCTATTATTTATCGTCCAACGTTGTAGTAACTACTTGCGTATTCAATTGTTTATAACTCGGGGGTCAGCAAAACTGACACGTTTTAAAATTTGTGATAAATTTTGACTGTATATAATTTTAATTGTATATATACACAAATTTAATTCTTATATCATATAAATATGTGGGATTACAGAGATCATGTCATTTAAGAGCCATAGTTTCAATAAAATTTCCGTTCACAGTTGAAATAAAATTCTGTCAATGTGTGTGTGTCAGGTATACGCGCGTAAACGTAAATTTTAATTTTTAAAAATCGAACGTAGAAATAGTGAATGCGTAGGAAATCATTCGTGATAACCTTTTATTGCTACTATACAATTCCAAATATCTAATCGATCGATATTTAAATTTTATTACTTTTAAAATCATTCGGTACCCAAGTGGCTGTTTATACAGCCGGATTAAAACCTTTTTTTATTGTTAATGATTAAAATCAGTAGCACTCATATTTAGCGTGAATCTTACCAAAAAAAAGAATAATAAGAAATAATTTGAATGTTTGATAAAATTCCTAAGCGACCATAACAAGCAGTTATAAGCAACAGTGGGATTGTTTGCAGTTTGACGTTTGAAATGCTTTTAGAATGAAACCTCGTTAACTGCTCGTAAGCAATTAGGTATCGTTTAAAATATACACACACGTTAATAATCTTAATTTGTACAATTTCAAACGGTATAGTGACAATTGATGCTATGCGACCCATTCCAAAAGGTCATATCATGTATTTAAAACGGATACTGCACAATCTTATTTGACAGGATTTTTTTCTTTTTTTTTTACTCCATACAGAAAATGAGATTGCGCTATAATAATAAATCGGTTTATTTTAAATTTAGAATTTCTTTGTATAGAAAATCTGTGATTGTTTTTTTAACCGACGACGCGTCAAAAAAGGATCATTTCGATAGTAAGTAGGTAATTTTGTTAGAATTTAATTACATGTAAGTTTGATGATCCATTTAGGCTTCCAAGCACGTTTGCTTAATTTCGTAAGTGTATGTTTGTACGTTAGTCCACGAATTTCTCAAAACTAAAAGTCGTATTGAAAGAAATGATTATGTTTAATAAGTTAGGTACACTTCAACTAAGGGAACAGTGTAAGTTTAATTAAAATCGATCAAGTAATTTCATAGAGATACTTTATTATCGTTTATTCAAAATAATTGGATTTTAATTTTGCTTAAAATTTGTTTACGTTTTTTTATAAAGACAGTATCGCTCTCTAACCGACCAGTAACTTTTATCCGCTATTTAAAAGATATTAAATATTTGTTTTTAACAACAATTTAATGAATTTCAATCAAGAATCTTCTATATTTTTCTGTACATCTATGAAGAGCTTCGAAATGAGACCATAACCAATGTTCTAATAAGATAGAGAATCAAATAAGGTAGAGAAGAAAAAAATAAGTCTTTTCCTGTTTTCATCCGACTTCAAAAAGGAGGAGGTTTCAATCAATTCGTCTTTATATTTTTTTTTGTTTCTTGTTTCAAAAAAATTACATCAAAATATCATAAATCGTTATTTCACAGTAGTCATTATGGTAAACCTACCTACCTACCTACCGCTGGTTAAGAAAGTAGGTTCCATAGAAGTGGCTGTGGGCAGTCTCTGTTTTGGAATTGGGAATCGGATGCCAGTAAAATCGATAACAAACGTACGATCGACAAAATTTTATTCAACGTTTTCTACAAATTATATAAACTTAGAATTTGTGGAAACAAATGTTTATACTATGAAATTGATTACGACTTGTGGTATTTTGTTTTCGTTTTCGTATCGAGAGAGTTATTCAAACTATTTCACAGAACGAATCAAAACGAATCCATGAAGGATGTACTACATTTATACAGTGTAACCCAATGATATTCTAATAAACAGATATGTTATATCCATACTAAATAACAGAAAAAAGTGTGCCGCGCCGGGGACCGTTTATTTTAGTTTATTTTTACATTTAGTTAAAAGTAAAAAGGATAGCTTGATAAAAACAATAAGTAAAAGGGAGGAACTAGATGTTTTAATTACGCAAAACGTATTACTACGTAATTATGATGTATTATAACATTTTACTACGTAAAACAACTAAACGCAAACGTCTCAATTAGGACGTTTTCTAGTCTTCACTTTTTGCGCGTTAATAACATATCTGTTTACTATAACATCATTGGTGTAAACTCTTTATAACGTTATCCTCTATAACGATAAACTCTACAAAGTAGAAGTGAGCACGACTTGGTTGGTTTGCGTTAAAACCCACACATTGATACACTCTTTATAGCGATACAGCCATTCTCTATTACAAAGAAATGTGTTCATAATTTTAGACAGCAACTACATATATGTCGTAACTAACATGACTATATTTTTAAATGTTAAAAAGGGTAACTATTTATTTTCTTGCCGGTTCGGGATGTAGATTCTGTCGAGAAAAATCGTCGTCGTCACTTTTTATACGTCATCTAATAGTTTATTAAAAGACGATTCAAATGTGCTTGTAAAAGCCTGCTTGAATAAAGTTTATTTTGATTTTTTAATAAAATAGAAACATTAGTATTGGTTCTCTGTTATCTGGCTGTATAATAGCCATTTGATGATAAAATATTTATATATTAGATATAAGGAAAAACTGCACAATGATTCTATAAAAAAGAAGCACACACACATACGCACTATTAACACGTACACATACTAATGCGTATACAGTAAACAGCCAATCAAACACTTCTATTTATCAAATACAGTGAAACCTGGTTAAGTGAAACTTCAAGGGACCTGCAATGTTGTTTCACTTGTCTTAGATATAGAGGTGCGCTTTGACATTTTGCAAATAAACACCTTTATGGCAGTAAAGCAAAACTAAAACTTGGAGTCATTGATACTTCAAATTACACACATAGTTAAGTGCAGAATTTGCGGGTAGAAAAAGAATAAGTTAGTAAAAAAACAATGTTATCTCAGTTACAGAAGTTTATCCATAAAAAAATCACTTGCTGTCTCACTTATAGAGGTTATTATAATGATAAAACAAAATAACAAATCCGAGTTATAGAGGTTTGCTTCGCCCCACTAACAGAGGTAATTCAATGCCAAAGTGATGGGACCACAGCATGAGTTCCAGTTGTGGAGGTATTTCACTTATCCAGGTCTCACTTAACCAAGTTTCATTGTATATGTATATATATACAAAAATACAATACAAATATACTAGGCGTTGCCCGTGACTTCGCTCGCGTTTTAGGCTTGGAGTTCCAATTTGCGTCATAGCAAATTTCATTGGTTTGTACCCAATGATGTTCTAGTAAACAGATATGTCATTAATTCGCAAAAAGTGAAGACTAGAAAACGTCCTAATTGGGACGTTTGCCTTTAGTTGTTTTCATCATCATTATGCCAGTAATACGTTATAATACATCATAATTATGTAGTAATACGTTTTGCGTAATTAAAACATCTAGTTATCCCTTTTACTTACTGTTTTTATCAAGCTATCCTTTTTACTTTTAACGAAATGTAACATAAACGGTCCTCGGCGCGGCACACTTTTTTCTGTTGTTTAGTATGAGTATAACATATCTGTTTATTAGAATTTCATTGGTTTGTACCTGAAACAACGACAGACAGACGGACAGACAGACTTTCATATTTAAACTATTGATATAGATTTCTATATTAGTATATTATTATATCAAAGTACGCATGTGTAACGCTAAATAAATTCTCGGTAAAGTTAATTAGCGTAGTTTTAGTATTTTACCCGTCGGTGTTCTATGATAAAAGAACTTTATCTCGAAACCTTTTACATTTATTATCTGTCAACATCTATTTCATTTGTTTTACTCGTCCTGTACACGGCCCGTTATCAATATCAATATCTGTCACACCCTGTGTAAACACTTGTTCATTTAAAATGTTTATTTGAAATCTTTTATTTATCACTGATGTTTGCATTGTTGTTGTAATTATTTTTTTTTTATAATTTTCGATTCGTTTCGTTACGACTCACCACGTGACACGTAACAGCCTGTAAATTTCCCACTGCTTGGCTTAGGCCTCCTCTTCCATTAAGGAGAGGGTTTGGAATATATTCCACCACGCTGTTCCAATGCGGGTTGGTGGAATATACATGCGGCAGAAGATCTATTTGACACATGCAGGTTTCCTCACGATGTTTTCTTTCACCGCCGAGAACGAGATGAATTATAAACACAAATTAAGCACATGAACGCTCAGTGGTGCTTGCCTGAATTTGAACCCCGTAATCGTCGGTTAAGATGCACGTGTTCTAACCACTGGGCCATCTCGCCCTTTTTTACGACTCACCCATCACTATCAATTATACGAACATAGATATCATATTCTAATCATCTAAGTGATATCATTTTGGATATCATCATTCAAATTTAGAGGAATATTGACAATGGTTTGGCCTTAAAAGTTCATAGGCTATTTACTATCGATACAAAATGAATAATTATATAACAATATTAGATAATAAGTTGCGAGTACATATTTCAATTAATTTACCTATACTTGATTTCTTAATAAACAATTAGAATCAACGCTTGGCTAGTGTAAGTAAGTGTAGCCAACAACTAAGCAAACACAAACATTAAAAGCAAACGAGCATACTTAACTGAGACAATTTTACTATATCGTTAGGGGGTCAATCATTTATTACGTAAGACGATTTAGATGGAGAGGGGGTCGACCATGCCTTATGTTTTATTACAAGGAGTGGGAAGGAGCTTCGATAAGTAAGATCAAAAAAATGCGCAAATTTAAAATTATTTGAAAAGGTGCGGGAAACCGCCTGATTGTCGAGGTTCACTCGAATGCTTACCTTTAGAACCTTCGAAATTACAATAAACATTAAGAAAGGGGGCTTTGAAAAATAAACATTAAAATAAACGAAACGTTAATTCATTTTTTCCTTCAAATTCTTATGTATTAAATATTAAACAGACGGGGGAGGGGTCTACAACCCCAGTCCCAGTAGACAACATATAAGGCCGCTACTTACTTAGGCCGGTACTTATGTCGCAAAACAGATCTCCTATATACTATGCATAGATATTACAATTTATATTTCGACAGGACTTTTAAACACTATAAAGAGTTCTTAATTAATACATCTCTATTTATAAAACAGCACTTTTACTTGGTGGTAAGGCTATGTAAGCCCGTCTGGGTAGGTACCACCCGCTCATCAGTTATTCTACCGCCAAATAACAGTACTCAGTATTGTTGTGTTCCTCTTTGAAGGGTGAGTGAGCCAGTGTAACTACAGGCACAAGGGACCAAACATCTTAGTTCCCAAGGTAGCTGGCACATCGACGATGTTAGGAATAGTTAATATTTCTTACAGCGTCATTGTCTATGGGTGATGGTGACCACTTACCATCAGGTGGCCCATATGCCCGTCCGCCAACCTATACCATAAAAAAGCACTATTTCATATAGTACACATAACAAGTTATTTTATAGATCGTTTATGTTTTTAGTTAAGCACTTTTTTTTTACATATTTATATGGTATAGGCGTTTGTCTTCCATCTCACCTGATGGAAAGTGTAGATGAAGACGAAGGCGGTACACGCCCATCCAAAAGAAACCTGTTCACTCTACTCTTAAAGGCTCCGGAGTTCAATTTATCAGGAAAAATAGACTTCTAAACTGTTTGTTGCCGTATCTCCAGGATTCACGAGTCGAGTCAAATGTACTGATCGAGTGGTGCTCCTTCCTGTACATCTCTAACTCCAAGCGGTGTGTGGTTTAATTGATTTAACTTTTTCAGATCAATAATGGCACCCGCAATCCTCGTGACGGGCGGGGCGGGCTACGTCGGTTCGCACACGGTGATGTCTATGCTAGAACGTTCGGAGTCTGTGGAATTCGAAATAGTTGTCGTTGATAACCTCAGCAATGCATACAGGTCGGTTTCATTTAATAATTATGTGTTTTTATTTTTATTTTATTATCTTAATTACCTAATAGCAGGGCCGTATTTAGGGGAGGGCAACCGGGGCAATTGCCCTGGGGCCTCCACATGAGGGGGCCACGTCAGCTTTCAGCGAGTTAACAAATACCGAGATATAGTAATGTTACTAATACCATACCAAATTATAATAATGTTACTACTTAATATTTTAAAAGTTACCGATAAAAGTAAATAAATCATAGCTAACTGATTGAAATAAAAAAAATCTAATTAATTCATAATAATAGGGCCTAGGGCGTCTAGGGCCCCCACTGCTTTGTGGCCCGGGGGCCTTCAGACCTTTAAATCCGACTCTGCCTAATAGTAATTATCAAATATTCCTTGCATCGCAAATGCGCCATTACTACCTGGACTTAGAAGTCATCTGTCCAGTGTAAACTAGTAACGCGCCCCGGCTTGGCACGGCAATGTTGATACTAAATTTACTACAGATGTTTTTGCTTTTTATTTACGACATACCATTACAAACTTCTAATATTATCAGTGTTTATTTACTATATTGTTCATGTTGTTCGAAAACCTTCCTCTCAAATCACTCTATCTATTAAAAAAAGCCGCATCAAAATCCGTTGCGTAATTTTTAAGATCTAAGCATGGTAAGAGACAGACAGCGGTAAGCGACTTTGTTTAATACTATGCAATAAATATACTGTGTGATGATTACTGGTGTAAGTAGTGTTGTTAATTGCTGAAACTTGACTTATTGCAATACTAAACAGTCCAGGCCCCAGGCTTGAACAAAACCCTACCATTAAATCAGTAGTTGACATTATAAAAAAAAAATCCCGCTGAGTTTCTTTCGCCGGTTCTTCTCAGTCTGAGGTATTATATTCCGAACCGGTGGTAGATTTTCGACAGTCAATAAGAAAGTGTAAACACTTCTATTTTGAATAAAGGTTTTTGACTTTGACTTTGATTAGTTGATTGAGATCTTTAAAAAATTGTATTAGTTGTTTGGGATTGTAACAAATATAGAAGCAAATTAGAATATATCTATCTATTTATATATGTGAGTATTGAAACTGAAAGTGATATTGAAGTGGATAATATATGATATAATATGTTGAGTAATGTTTTATTATAAATAAAGATATATTGACCATGATATGTTACTGTTTGTAGTATAATCACATCGAATGTACGTAAATATTAGTTTTATTTATCTGTATACGTTCCGACTATGACTGTCATTATCGTTACATAGTATAACACAAAGTCATTCACCGCTGTCTGTCCCTATATTTGCTTAGATATTTACAGTTTTTTTAATAGATAGTTTGATTCAAGGGAAATGTTTATATGTATAGTACATGTATAATATAGTAGAGAAACGCTGATAATTTTAGGCGCATTGGAGCATGTAAGTTTAATGAATATTTTTGAAGATATTACAGATTTAAAACGCAGGGATATAGCGGGTTTATTGTCTAACGATTGAAAATTGTGGGATTGCATTAGAAATTCGCATCCCGAATTTAAGGTTGGGGAAGGGGTGGGGGGCAAGGGGGGGTGGTGTAGTACCTACACCACCACTCCCCCCGCGCGGAAATCATTATTTTTTTTTTATTTCAATTTTTAAATTTCAATACTAAAATCATCAAAATTCGTACTGTTAGTAAAATGTTGGAAGGGGAGAGATATAAATTCCAATTATTGGTATACAATGTGATTTCTGGCGCTGCGCCGGCCGCTGCCGCGGCACGCTCGCTTCGCTCGCTCGGCTTGCGCAGCGTTTGGTCATAAAATCTAACCTAACCTAACCTATCCTTAGCTACTATAACTATCTACTATTTTTGTTGCCAGAGTGGCTTCGCCACTCCTGTGCCCCTTACAGCTGTTAATTTTGGGTGAAAAATAGAAACAACAATAGGTATATTTTAGGAATTTATAAGAACCATTTATCTGTATGTATACTTGACTAAATTTAATAATGCGATAAATGGATCTTTTTTATATTTTATGTTATATTGTATTATATTATCATGTTCGTAAAATCTTCTGGGTGATTATTATTTTCTTTACAAAAGAATCGCTTCACTACAAAATTAAATTAAACTTTTACACGTTTTTTTACTATAAATTAATATAGTATTTGTTAAAATATAATACAGAAAAAAGCTAATAAACATAAAAATAATGATTTAAGGTTAATTATAATGTAAAATATCGATCCGTTACACGTAACTTTAAACGCACATTAAAAAAAAACTATGCGTTTCCGCGGGTTGGGAGTGGTAAATTTCGAGAGAGGGGAACAACCCCTTTAAGAAACAACCCCTACTATCATCAAATTCGGGATGCGAATTTCTAATGCCGACCCAAAATTGTAAACATTGAATGACCTGTAGTATATTCAATATCAGCGTTGGACCCGTGCGAAGCCGGGACGGGTCGCTAGTATATTAATTATTATAACTGTCAGCTGACAGAAACATTAGTCAGGACTAATTAATTTATTATTTGGTATGTTTGATTTTTTAAGGCTTATTATTAATATGTGTCAATAACGTTGTAATGTTGCCACTTACAAATAAAACATTGATTAAATATACATATATAATGTTTTGTATATCTATTATACACTAATAAATATTTCATGTCGCGTCTATATTATTATTAAGGTAATAGTTTTAAAAGCAATTTTAAATGTTGAAATTGATTGTATTTTTTTTATATTTACTGGAGGGGCATTAATAACTTACCATGAGTATAAACTCATGAGTATAAACTCATGGTAAGTTATTACAATAGAGTTGTGTAGAATATTTTTTTGTGTACAGGAATTTTGACTAAAGGAGCAATTTAATAGGTATTAGAGAATAAACGTAATACTGTAATTGTAGATCTGAAGGCCAGAAAAAGCCAGCACCCTTGAGAATTATAGAGGAGATGACGGGGAAGAATATCCACTTCTATGAGCTCGATATCCGGGATAAGGAAGGATTGGATAAGATATTTGCCGCTGTAAGTCTGCATGTTCTTAACTTCAGTCTGCATGTCAATTCAACGGAAATATCTCGTTAAAATTCTCTGATTTTTTAATAATATTTACGTAAACTAATACTTTAAGGTACAATTGATAATTGCAACGATACTAATATGTAAGGTCGTAACTTTCATATAATTTTGTATTTTTAAACTATTCAAACTTTTTTTTTTCTTTCAATGTTAGGTACATTACATCCAATTAATTAAATATTTAACTAACTCTTTTTCTTTAAAGTTATCTCATAGTTAGAAATACTATGTTCTGCTAACTGTACAATCGATACTAATATTATGAATGTGAAAGTGACTCTGTCTGTCTGACTTTCGCTCTTTCTTGACCAAATTGCTGAACCGAATTTAATGATTTTTTGGTATGAAGCAAATTTGAACTCTAAGGAAGTATATAGAGTGCCTTTTTTGAAACAACTTTCTAAAACACAAACGAAGCCCCGGGCAACAACTTGTAATCTTTATGTATTTGATTTGGGTTTCCTAATTTGTTCGTATCATTGAAATGAAACTAAAAATAATACGCGATTCAAATCCGTATATATAATACGCGAATCAAATCCGTTATAGCTAGTTTTATTTCAATGTGTAATCGCGAAAATTTAAGACAACATTATTTGTTCGTATCATTATCGTGTATATATCCAATGTTACAGCACAACATCGAATGCGTGATCCACTTCGCGGCGCTGAAGGCTGTGGGTGAATCTGTCGAGAAGCCTCTGGAATACTACCAGGCAAACATATCTGGTACTTGTACGCTATTTGAGGTGAGGTCATTATGATAAAAGGCTATACAATTAATCCCTTACCGAATTGCGAATAGTTATGCGTTCAAATACCACTACCCACTACCGTGGGTGGTACTTCTGACATGATAAGTCACAAGTTTGATTCTTGCTGCTTCAAAATCTCAGCATAAAATCCCAATAAGCTTTTAAGATCTCGAATTGGGCCTTTTTTATTTTTTTATTATGGAATAGGTTGGCGGACGAGCATATAAGCAACCCGATGGTAAGTGGTCATCATTACCCATAGACAACGACTCTGCAAGAAATATTAACTATTATACATCGTCAATGCACCACTAACCTTGGGAAGTAAGATGCTATTTCCCTCGTGCCTGTAGTTACACTGGCTCACTCACCCTTCAAACCGGAACACAACAATACTGCGTACTGTTGTTTAGCGGTAGAATATCTGATGAGTGGGTGGTCCCCAGGCGGGCTTGCACAAAGCCCTACCACCAAGTAAACACTGCGGCTTTATTAGCTAGATCCATGAATCAGTCAAAAAATTCAATAATAATAATAAATACATCAACTATTGATGTTTATTATTCATATCAAAAGTTGGTCCTTCGAGCCGGATGTCACCGTTTAAAA
Source organism: Vanessa cardui (assembly GCF_905220365.1). Taxonomy (NCBI): domain Eukaryota; kingdom Metazoa; phylum Arthropoda; class Insecta; order Lepidoptera; family Nymphalidae; genus Vanessa; species Vanessa cardui. The sequence continues at coordinate 5,322,493 of NC_061146.1, forward strand.
ACATAATTCGCAGGTAATGCGTGATCACGGAGTGTACAAGCTGGTGTACAGTTCGTCGTGCACAGTGTACGGAGAGCCGGAGAAGCTGCCGCTCGACGAGTCTCACCCCACGGGCCGGGGCCTGGCGAGTCCGTACGGCCGGTCCAAGTACTTCTGCGAGGAGATTATGAAGGATCTTTGCAAAAGCGATCCGGTTTGTAATATTTTCTATAAATAAAATTTACATGTGTCTTTCAAAGTTTATAACTGAGCTTTTGATTTTTAATATATTTTAAAAATAAAGTAGTGTCTCTCCCTCGCACTCGCCTTAATCAGAGCATTTTATTTTTTTATTTTTTTATTTTATAGGTTGGCGGACGGGCATATGGGCCACCTGATGGTAAGTGGTCACCATCACCCATAGACAATGACGCTGTGAGAAATATTAACTATTCCTTACATCGTCACTGCGCCACTAACCTTGGGAACTAAGATGTTATGTCCCTTGTGCCTGTAGTATATCTACATATCTGATAGAGGCAGATGTATACAATTGATACGTATTTATTTCAATGGCATGAGGTGTTTGATATGTGGATATTAAATTGTCGGTTGAGATCTAAAATAGAATAATAAATCCGTTTCATTATGGCGGTTTGAAGTCTGTCTATGTTGTTATCGGGCTTTTGGTAATAAAATGAAACATAATTAGGTCATTCTATTGGTCAGCAGATAGTTGATGACAACATTTCTAATTACTTCTTTATAATCATAATCCTTCTAATCTAAGCTCTTCGTATGTCGAGGACTTTCCGACATATGATAAAATTAGAAATATGTGGAAAGTAATAAAGTAATGTATGGTGGTGTTACAGAAATGGGTGGTGATATCCCTGCGGTACTTTAACCCGGTGGGCGCGCACCACAGCGGGCGGATCGGCGAGGACCCCACGGGCATTCCCAACAACCTCATGCCCTTTATAGCGCAGGTTTGTTTACAAACTGCCGTGTGTCAATAAGAGAAGATCGTTACAAAAATAACAAACAACAGCCTTTAAATTCCCACTGCTGGGCTAAAGGCCTCCTCTCCCTTTGAGGAGAAGGTTTGAAAAATATTCCACCACGCTGTTCCAATGCGGGTTGGTGGAATACACATGTGGCAGAATTTCTATGAAATTTGTCACATGCAGGTTTCCTCACGATGTTTTCCTTCACCGCTGATGAATTATAAAGACAAATTAAGCACATGAAACAGCGGTGCTCGCCTGGGTTTGAACCCGCAATCATCGGTTAAGATGCACGCGTTCTAACCACTGGGCCATCTCGACTCATAGAAGAGAAGATCGTTAGCAAAACATGACTTGGAAAATTATTATAAAAAAAATGATGCAGCACACATCAAATTTACATCGTAGACTTAGAATGTATTCTATCAGAATATAGACTTAATTTTAATTTTATTGAGTAACAAATGAAATAACTTTTGTTAATCACACACATAAGTGTATGTCATATAGGCAAACTACCATTGTGACGTCACAAGTTGTATAGGAAAATGCATATGCTATTTTCATTAATAACAAAAATTTATGAGAATTGATGTTTTGTGCCTGCAAGTTATTAAATAGCAGTGAATTGTTTTCCAGGTAGCAGTGGGCCGTCTTAAAGAATTGGTAGTCTTCGGCGACGACTACCCAACGATAGACGGCACCGGGGTCAGAGACTACATCCACGTCGAGGACTTAGCCGAGGGTCACGTTAAAGCCATCAAACTCTTCAAGGATCCCGCCTTCAGTGGGTTCCATGCTATCAATTTAGGTGAGAATCTCGCAGATTTTTATTTATTAAGATAATGACTCTTGCATATAGTTTCGAGGGATATTTGATCCAGAGTGAACTATTCTTAAAATAAAAAATATGTATTTTTAGGAATCAGAAGCGGTTTTACTTTAAAAAAATATATTTCTTGGTGGTAGGGCTTTGTGCAAGCCCGTCTGGGTAGGTACCACCCACTCATCAGTTATTCTACCGCCAAATAACAGTACTCAGTATTGTTGTGTTCTGGTTTGAAGGGTGAGTGAGCCAGTGTAACTACAGCACAAGGGACATAACATCTTAGTTCCCAAGGTTGGTGGCCCATTGACGATGTAAGGTAATATATCTTACAGTGTTATTGTCTATGGGTGATGGTGACCACTTTCCAACATAAAAAAAATATATATATTTCACAACAACAAAACATACAAAAGATAGAAATTAAAATCACATGTTAAATAATAAACTTGATTAGTACTAAATATTACAAGATTTCAAAATTAACAATAAGCAAATCGTTATAAATGTATATTTTATTTATATAAAAAATAACATATCGGACAAGGTAAACATCACGTTCGTTCAGCACAACGACCATAAACAAAGTGATCCCGAGTCGACCACGCTGCCTGCTTTTTAAAGTGCATCGACAGTTTTTTTGTTGATTAATGCAGTTGTCATCTAACAGTATATTTTTATTTTACCAATCTGTTTAATTAAATATTATGTGTCACACTAGCCGGCGTCAATTTTGAGTAAATAGTTAATAGAATAAAATGAATGGTATATAGCGGTAGACTCAGTGGCGTAGCTATCGTAGGGCAGGTGGTGCAGTGCACCAGGGCCCCGGAGTTCAGGGGGCCCTCTAAACTATACCTTAAGTTTCTGAAGTTAGAAAAACAAGATTTCTTATTTGTTATCTATAATTTTAAAGCGTAATTATTAGTTTGAGGGATGGGGGAATTATTTTAGAGGGATGGGAAAGAGGGGGCCCGATACTTTTTCTATTCACCGGGGCCCTTCCTCACCTAGCTACGCCACTGGGTAGACTACATATATAACGCGCCTGTCGGTGTGGGCAGGCACGGGCACGGGCTACTCGGTGCTGCAGGTCGTGGCGGCGTTCGAGCGCGCGAGCGGGCGGCGCGTGGCGCGGCGCGCGGCCGCCCGGCGCGCCGGCGACGTGGCCGCCAACTACGCCGACGCGGCGCGCGCGCGCCGCCTGCTCGCCTGGCGCGCCGCGCGCGGCCTGCCCGACATGTGCCGCGACGCCTGGAACTGGCAGAGCCGGCACCCGCACGGCTTCCGTGACTGCTAGCCTTATCTCAAGGTCACGCCATACACCTACACTTAAAGGAACGTCTAAACATTGCTAACCCTTGATGACGTCTCAAGGTCACGCCATACACTTAAAGGATAACGTCTAAACATTGTTTAAGATTTGTAATTATCGGGTATAGTACGACACAAATTAGATGCTGCTAGCCCTTGATGACATCTCAAGGTCACGCCATACACTTAGAGGACGTCTGAACATTGTTTAAGATTTGTAATTATCGGGTAGCACGACACAAATTAGATGTAGCATCGGAAAATGCAATGCAATGAAAATAAAATCGATTACTGCCGATTTACACGACCAATAGAAATAGCTCCCTATCGCGCCATTCGACGCTATTCGTCGCTATAGATTCGCGCGTCAGACGAAGCATGGGCATGTAAATCGACGCGTCAATTTGACGGATATATTAGGTCATATGATATTACAAGTTATTACGTTTGTGTAAAAATCATATTCGCATGAGAAATAATTTTGATAATTTGGGATAGCGTAATTAATTCGGATGTGATCGGTTTTACGAATTTTGCCGATGCGACATCTAAGTTGTGTCGTACTATACTAAGTAATGATTTATTCAGTACTGCGCTCCAAAGTAATTTAATTATTTATCATAAAAGTATAGAAGGGTAGGGCATCGGTGCAGAGGGTCGATCCGAGATGTCATGTTATTATATCTTGAGTTTTGTGTTTCAAAACGATACCCTTATCAATTCAACAATAATGAAGGGCGTAGCAAAATATACTTTTACTTTCACATATGTATTTCTTCATAGGAGTATATCTTCTATGCACGCTATCAGTAATAGTTTAAATATATTATAAACAAAATCTAATGTTTGGTGGTTCTTCGAGCACTAAAAGGGCTCTTTAAATATTTTTTATTTTTTATAGAATGAAATCTAAACGCAATGGTTTTTTATATTTCATTGCTGTTTATCTTAACTGATTTTTCATTAAATTATAAATTTAAAATTTCTTCTTGGATATATAAAAAATAATTATAATTTCAATAAGAACTTCGAATCGAATAAAATCGAATACTGTTATAATACTTTATCTAGAACGAGTTATAAATATGTATTTAATAGTGCTCATAGCATACATATGTATATAAACTATAACAAATATTTTATTAACTATTTATTTAATCTATATATTTTTTCCTTTAAAATTACTTATAAGATTCACGCTGTAGTTATAAATATACATATAATGTAATACCACGTTTATTTAAATATTATTTATTTCGTCCGCTGCGACATTTAAAAAGGTTAAATAAGTGATGCATTTACCAAATACATATATTAATAATACACAATTATTATTTAGCAAATTTTAATGTATTACGTACTGATAATTCACCGTATTATTATTGTCTTAATGACGTAACAAGACAAGCCAAAGAGGTGCTATACACATTTACCAATTTTAGTGACATAATATATCAACGAGATGATTTAAAAAAAAACTATAGAACAATATTCGAAAGTACATTGATAATGTCTGACCCAAAGCTCGGTAACCGATCATTCATCAGTTGGCCCAGTAGAGACATATAATATCCCATTCATTCTAAGGGTGTAAACATAACGCCTTATAAATATTTTAAGTAACCATATTTTTATAATAATTACATTAAAATGAAATAGTCATTCCGTAAGAACGAAATAATAAAACAGAGGTTATTATTTTATTTTGTAGCTAAAAGCCTCATAATTAATAACGTAAATGCAACAACGATAGTATTGTTTCCATGTCTCGGGCGATGCATAAGCATTGTTACGTCAATTAGGTACATTTTAGCTTAAACCAAATATATTAATATATTGTAACCTTATTTTAATTAATTTAATATTCTGTTATTATAATATGTTTCCTTAAATAATTGTTCAAAGAAACGTTTTACTTATGTTTAACTTATATTTGATATATCTCATTGTTATTAAACTTTTATTTAATACGAGTAATGATATATGTATATTTTATTTTATAATATTTCGATTAACAAAATTGTAAATTAAAGCTTGTTTTAATTTTGAAATACTTAGTATTTAAAGTTGCCATTTTTAAATGTTCCTAGTGTGTTGCCATATTCTATTTAATATTTATTACAATTTTAGTATTTAATAACGAATGTATAAACCAAAGTGCTTTCCAAAACATAGTGGTTACCAGTTATTTTTATTTTGTTAAAGTTTATTTATTACAAGAAATATTTTATTGTTATTTTATATTTTTTAATATATTGCAGCATTTATTCCTGTCATCGATGTCATTCCAAAGTTGCATTTTATCGAAATTTTCTAAAATTATATTTACTTCAAAGTTCTACTTTTGTTGGTGCTGTATTTTTTTTATTATATAGACGATTCGAATGTTTTATTTAGCGGTTGTAGAATCAAAAATATATCACCTATAATTATATGGAATGGTTTTATTTAATCAATTTAACATTTAAGTAACCTAAGCCTAATTTGAGTGGAATAATTTAAAGCAATACAAATTACTCATAGAAGACCTTTGTTGAATATATCTACGTGATACTTTTTTTAGTATCCTGGTTTATCAGGTTTTGTTTGGAGTTTTCACATGATTTGATTGTATATGGTTATTATACAGCATTTTATTGATTTTAAAAGGAACACGTTGATTACAATTTAAATAATATATGAATTCAAACAAAATTATGTAAATAAAACAATCTATCTTATCATATTTTTTTATTATTATCTAAAATTACAAATCTTTCATTAATTCAATCGTTACAAACTATTTCACGTGATAACTATTTCAGCGCATACGTCACTCCGTCTAAAAATATCAGATTTACATTTTTACAACAACTAACATTACAGTTTAACACGATGGAAAAATTAAAAAAAAAAAGGTGAACATAATAAGAAAGTGCTGAACGAAGACCTAAGTTCATCTTAAAATTACAAAAGATAAAAAAAAAAACTTATCAACTAATTTAATTGTGAGTGGTGCATGAAATAATGAACAAATGCATAAATGTACAAGCTCGTACATTAGTCATATAAATTATTAAATTAATAGAATATTGAAATTGCACCAATATAATGAAATGAATTAAACACATGTCGAAATACGATTTGTACTAAGTTTTTAATTTTCAAAGCTCAAAGGTCGAAGTGCCTTTAAAAATAATTTTAGAAAAGAGAAAATAAAAAGAGTCGCTTAACCTAAAACTTAGAAATCATGATTGTCAATTTTGACTTTTACAAAGATAACAAATTAAATTGAATTAAAAAAAAAAACGTATTATGCTGTATACATTGCATCGAGCACAATAAAAACACAAGTCATGTGTAACCAACTACACATAATTACATTAAACAACACCTTATAATATTAACAAGCATTCAGGCATTCCAAGACGGAAATGTCGATTCCAATACATCTAGTTGTGCCAAGCACACGTTATATATGTTAACCGATAATCGGTTAAGACATTTACTATCATTTTGATATAAAAACAAACGCTATAATTTGTGTTACGTTCTCTATTTTTTTCATTCGAAATGAATCGACATTTATTTTGGAAACTGTATTTATTATAAGGCATCCGTTGGTGGAATAGATCAGCTATAATAATAGTATGTGGTATTGAAATGCCAACAATAACTATTATAATACCATTAAGACTTTTTAAAATTAATTTATGCTTTCATAATATACGCATATTTAAACTAAATTAATTGAATAATTTTATTACATTAATGACATTCCCCTAAATATAACTCTCGATTTTATAAAACGTTTTATTAACTATAGAAGCATACTACTAAAATATCTTTCAAAGAGAAATGGTTGTAAAGATAATATTATTAAAATAAAGACTAGGCCTTATTTTTTATGATACGACATTAATAAAACACATTTAATGATGAGGTCTAGAATTTTTTCTAGTCAAGACCACTGTTAACTGGCAATATTAGTTAAAGTTATATGACATAGAATAAGAATTAGTTCAAATTAGAATTTTACAGGGTAACATTAACTTCACCTAAACTGTCCAGTGACTTTAGGCCAAAGAACTTTTGACCATTCTGCAGTAAAAAATAATTGAAACCTAATAAAAGTTTCAATGTGGAAACACTTGTTTAAAGTTATTGTTGACATTTCAATGTTTATTGATGTGATCGCAAAGCAGACTTTAGTTAATCTGTTCTGTGGAATACGTGCTAAAACTTTGGTCGTTAGGTAACTTAGATTGGAAGGGTCTAAAGTGTGATTGCCACCACATCAAAACTAATGTGACATATTCATTAATATTATCAACATTTTGATGAATTGATATATTTAAATTTATAATATGTCAAAACAAAGACAGAATATGAGAGATGGTTACTTCCCCGATACAAAATTATTTATTTGTGACAAAACCATGGGAATTTAATGGTTATTGCGAAATTTGCAAATTAGTTGCATGTAGTACACAATCTCTAAAACATTTTATTTAAAAAACTGGTTGTTTTTCATATAAAAATAGTTTTCGTATAATAAATAATTTTCTGTGATTTTGTTCTGAAACAATTTTGAACATTAAATTCATATACACATGGGTTACACTAGTTGAAAATACAGTACTTATTAATTGCAAATCATAATAGTGATGTCCACCTTAACAATTTCAGTTAAGGGACAAGGAATACAAATAATTACACATGAAAAAGTGTGTGAAATGAGACTGCACTTTCCATTTCTTCACTTCCAGAATTGAAGGGGATGGCAAATCCGATACAATTGAGAGAGCAAAAGTAAAATCTTTAAAGTTTGGAGGCACATTAGCTTCTGTATTACCTATTGCTATTGATAATTAGCCCAAAGAAAAACCCAGAAAATGTTACTTTAGAGATTGTGTATGACAGAATTATTTAAATTGCCTTAATTGGTTTGAGTTTATATCAGGCACTAATAAAAACTATTGGCAGGTCCACTTGTTTTAAATATTATTTATCGATGGGTTTAAATTTTAAAATCCCATTATTTTTCCCTTTTGAAAAATATGATTCAACATTCATATGAGACATTATAGCTTTATAACTTAATAATAAAACAGTTGTGTACAACTCTTTAAAATGTAGTTCATTATCTATGAACAAAATTGTTTTATATATTCTATATATTGGAGAAACAAAAGGAACAGATTTCTATTACAGAGATTCTCTATGGTTTATTATAACTATGGGTATTTATAAAATTAAATGTATACTTTTCTTTTTTCTGGAGTTTCTCGTTTATAAAAATATTGCTTTATATTTATATTTTAACAGCAACCGAATATTTTATAAAGTCCTCATTTATTTCTACACACTATGAGAAAGTGATGTTATTCTATAAATGGCAGCTGCACCGGTAGCTCAGCCGATGACATAGCAGTTTGCAACACATTAAAGGCAATATCAACTTAAGCTACTAATACGAATTGCAAAATGCACAAAATCAGTAAAGTATCTTGAAAATTAAATAAAAAAATAACTAAAGAATGATGCAAATGGTGTAAATTTACACATATAAAGGAAGGTGTTGCTGGTCAGAATATTGCAAACAAGAATGTTAAGGTGTTTATAAATTGCCATATAAAAATACATACGGTGTGGTGTCAATTATTTTTATGTTACATTGGTGTTTCATAGTTCACTAAAGTCTTTAAAGCACACACTGGGTTAGCCTTCTCTCTTGATACTAGGCATCTGTGGCGGCGGCTCGGCTAGCCCTTTAACCTGCAATATACAAAATAACTTTAGACATTTCATTCAGCGCAAACTAAAAGTATTTTCCACATTTGTCCCAAGTCTGTCTCGTTTACGCTAATCAAATAAAATCAAGGTCAAAGGTCAAAAAATGACATTATTCTATATATTTTGGGTTTAATGTTCTAAATGACTTTTGTTTTAAAAAAATCATATTAAGGGCATAAACTCATATAAGGCAGTAACCATACACATCAACCATTGTCATACAATATAAATTTAGCAAAATTCATTTGTCTTACAACAGGCCATATACAGACCAAATTATTGTTGGGTGAAACCAGAGTACAGTTTCTTGGAGTTGCAGATCCTCATTATGGGTTTTTACAAACATTTCCAGGACATTAAATAATAGTAAAATACCTTGTAAAAAGTATTTATAATCTTATACTGTGTGTAAAAACAAATTAATAAGGTATATGTATAAAAAGGCATGCTTATCCTTAAAAGGGGAATTCTTCCAGCAACCAAAGGAGGGAAAAATAATATGAAATTAGATAAATACTGTTCCTTATATTTCAAACAAACAAAGATAATCTTGATTACCTCAATATGTTTACCAATACTACATTTTTTGTTATCAAATAAATCAGACGGTCTAACACCACCACCTTTATCTTACATCAGAAATGTTCCAAAAGCCTTGGAAACCGAGAAATAACCAAGATCGAACATTTTTATAAATTTTAATACTTTATATTCATACTTTGAAACAAACTTTACTATCAAATATGTAAAGGGATTGACAAAAGGGCCACCTAATACTAAGTATTTGATCACCACGGTTTACAGACATTTGTACTGTGAGATATATAATGACAAACTGTCACCAACTTAGAAAACTAAAATTTCCCTTGAGCATATAGTCCTACTGACTCACCCTTCAAACCAAAACATATATAGGTAAATTTCTAAGGAGATGACGAGAAGAGCTTGCTTAAAGATATGTCACAGAGTGCATATTGACATATATAATATTGTTAAGTCCTTACTTTAAGTCTTGCAGCAGTCTTGAGGAATGCCGGCAGCTGTTCCTGGGACACATTAACCTCACCGGCATACATAAACTCAAGTATCGCTTGTAAGTGCAAGTATGATACATCTTTTAAGATAATTATGGGATGTTTTGATGGATTCTCCTGTAAATAAAAATATTGGTGATTATATATAATCTCGTAAACCAATACCATAATAGATGGTCAATGCTAGTCTTTTCCAACTACAAGAGGACAAGAGTCAAATACAACATTTAATATAAAATTTATACAATATTATTGGTCGAGACCTCTCAGATTATATGATATTCATTATAGATTTGACAAAAATTATTGTTTTAAATGTCAATGAAACTAATCTGAACTTTGAAAGTGAAATATAAGGAGTCAAGTCTAATAGGGGTTTATTATGAATCAAGATTTATTAATTAAGAATTGTTAATAGGGCACAATTTAACTATAAGAAAATTGCAAGGAATCTTATTATATACAATATATACAAGGATTTGTTGATCTTGATTCCTCCTTGAGTTGGAACAGACTATACATCTAAAAAAGTGTTTTATTGTAATCTGATTATATTTTTTTAATTAAGAGTGTTATGATGTATAATATAGAGATATCCAAAATTTTTTTTTTTTATTTATTAAGGACCGTCAGCAGTCACTACACTTACACATGTTATACATAAAAACATATTAATATTACTTACTAATAAAGTGTGCGACTCTTTAAGACGGCCGCAACATTCATTCTTATGTACAATACTTCAGTTTATTTTTATTAAGTAATATTTTTTTTATTAAGTAATACCCATCAGATAATATAGTTATCGTACAAATTCAATGATTTATCTTTTTCTATCATTAATAATTTAATGATCAAAAGATTAAGGATAAAAGCTATGCATATGATAAATAAAGTATTGTTTACATACCTCTAATAAGCTTTTAAAGTATGGACTACATGCTGAAAGTACCATTTTATGTGCTTTACACGTTTGACCTTCGCATGCTAGTGTGACCTGAAAGATTGTAAACGAAATAATTAAATTTATTAACAATCAGATGCTTTTTATATCTAAACTAATGTTAAAAATGCGAAAGTAACGCTGTCTGTCTATGTGTGCTCTTTCATGGTCAACAGCCATTGACCCATTTATGATGGAATTTGGTATGAAGCAAGTTTAAACTCCAAGGACGATATTTGCTTTTTTAAATCTAACTATTTTGAACACAAGAAATGTTTTTTTTCTTTACATACTCTGTGTATTCCTTGCATTTCATAGAGAATACACTGTATTAGTATTAAAAAAAAAAACTTATATTTTTGTAATGATTTTGATAAGCAGCTTAGTTTCAAATTATATTTAAAAGACATACATCAACTTGTAACAATTATACAGTGTATGTGGTTTTTAAATTGTTTTACCACACAGTATATTTTTTAATCAAAGGGTTATGATAAAAATAAATTAATTTTAAAGAAAACAGAAAATAACATAAACTTCGTACTTACGTCCGTAAAACTTTTTTCATCCCTCAAATGTCGAAAAGACGTAACCATATTCGTCTGGAAGTCATTCCATTTAAGGAAAAATTGCTGGTCCCCCATATTGAACGTTTTTTTTGGAATCCTGAAATCGTTTACGTATGTAAATAAAAACAATGTTTAAACGTTGGTTATGAAAATATTTACCGTAAACGTAACTGTTATAATTACTTGAACCGTTAACTAAATGATGGTAAACATTAAAAATGTATTTAGAAATTGTGCATTATAGTTTTCTTCCTACGTCACTATGTGGAATGCATTGCATAGAAAACAAGCCTAGTTAGACACTTCATTACAATTTAAATAAATAAACAATTTGTCTACACCAAAACTCACTTTGTCAGTATCTCAAGGCCAACACGTATTATTTTCTAATTCCTACAACAAGTTAGACAATTTCATCTGAAAATAAAGACGCCGTCTCGCATAAATTAGCGACTTCTTTCTATTTCTTCAAATTCCTTCATTCACCTATTTTGTGTTGCCATCTTATAATAATTTACAGAGACTATACAGAATACAGATTTATTATAAACTCGAAAATAATGTTAAAATGTAAATAATGAAAAAATATATAAAATAAAAATATAAGTCATCCAATATTGACACAAAATTTTATTTTAATAATCTATAAAGCTTGTTTGATAAATTATATTAAATACTGATGAACATGTGATAGTGCTTTTTTTGGCAAAAATCGTCCATAAATTATAGTAGGTTTTTATTTAAATATTTAACGTGTGTGTAATTTAGTAATTATAATGACAATTAACAAAAATAATAAAATCTTGCATCCTGCTGAAAATATGAGTTTTAATTTAAAAAAAGTCTGAGTTGCGTTCATATCACCTGTGTATATATAAATTTAAAAAAAAAATGTTTTGAAAAAAGAAAAATCATCATCACTTTATTTGAATTAAATATTAACTATATTTATCGTTACTTATTTATTTAATGGACTGGTTTGATAATTATTTGTGTTGTTATTTAATATTAATTTGAAAGAATATATCTAAAAATAAATATATTTTGAATAACATTCAATTCACTTTTCATAATTGCTTAGTGAATTTGCTATTGAAATTATATTATGGAATTGGAATGAGAATGGGAGCATATAAATCAAAATGTGGTTAAGAAATCTTATATGAAACATTTTGTACGTTAACATAGATTACATGATGTCACAAATATTTGATGGTTCAGGTATTTGTTCTAGGTATTCTCATTACAAATATAAGTGAACCAATTTGTCAGTTACTTCATTCTTCGTGCATGTATTATTATGTTCTGATAATAGTATTTTGAAATTATGAAGAATAAAAAAGGTAAAAATTTAGTAGGAGGTTAAGAAAATTTAAACAATTAATATAAAAGCAGTATTTCTTTATTTAATCCACCATAATGTATTTCACAAAAAACGTTTTTAAAACGACACTCGTATTGCAAATAAAGAGAGAGAGAGGCAAAAGTGAATAGTAAATACGCTTCTTAACATTATGAATAATAATTATTACATTAAAATCATGCATAAAATGGTAAATTTTAATTTATCTTTAACATTATAATCTTAAATAACATTAATATATTAAAACACACAAACTACTTTTTGAAAGGCCAAGCGGTGTTGCCACATCTTATAAATAGGACTTACATTTTAATCTATATCTAAATAAGTACGTAATTTAACTTAAATATCATTTTTATTTTTTTAATACAATAAAAACTATATATTTTTTAAGCACAGGTATCGAATACACTTCAATGTAATTACTGACCGTACATAGCAAATCATCTTTTATTATAATAATCGGAAATAGAAATTTATATAATTACAGTTTCAAACATTTCCTTTCCGTCTAACTATAATTGACATGAAGCAGGTTTTCAACTTAAAATAGCCACACTTATAATTAATACTTAATTAAACATCTATATATTCATATAATAATATATTATTTAATATTTAAGCTTTAGTGACATTAATTGAAATACTTTAATTTATACTGAATAAATTACAATATTATTGCTTATATAAGTAATTTTACACAATTTATAATATTACCCATTAATTTTAAAATATATTTTGTATTTGGTATATAGTTAGCGTCTTCTATTATACAAAGCAAAGTTGGAACTTAGGTATATTCTAGCGTATGATTCGTCGATCCGTTGAGGAGACTGAATTATCTAAAACTAACTTATATTAGCGAGTTCATAACCCAAGTTACAATAGTAATGCACCAAAAATATTAAAAAAATCGAAATAAAAAAACTATAACTCTGAAATATTCTAACAAAAATCGTTTAAAAAAAACTATCAAAAAACATCGTTTAGGTAAACAAAAGTCCACCAAGAGCCTTTGGTCTACGTACATAATTAGCTATACAATTTATATTAAGAGATCCTAAACTTTCTTAAAAGCAACATTATTAGTCTTTGTCGTAAAGAAATGCCATGAATTTGAGCAAACAAAAGTTATCCTACGAAAACTTATTTAGAAATGAAATTATTTAAATACTATATCACTATGTACAGAAAAAAAAGATGAATAGTTACATCATAGAATTCCTAAGCTAAAAAGACAAAAGATAGATGTAGAAAATATAGTTATACTTTAAAATACATAAGTACATCGCACGAATTTATACTATTCATTGGTAGGATATTATTATATGAGGTTCTATAACTATTTTATACCTTAATTATACTAAACATTATCATGAAAACTGACATTTGGTTATTTAGGTCGATATTTATAAAGAAAAAAATAATTGACTAGAAAATTTTGGATTTGAAAAGTATTTGGCTGAAATTCACAACTATGAAAATGAAACTGAAAATCGGTGAAGATAAAACGTGAATAATGCGACTAGATGAAAATGCATACGTGTTTTAGCTAGTTTATAGTAAATCTTAAAATATTAGGTACTGTTTCAAACCTCTCGATTCCTATAATATATACAGTATAATATAAAACAACACAATGTATTTGTAACACTACAAATTTCAGTGTACTTTGAACTGGCACTAAATATTTCGTTGCTCGTCACCCACAATTTTATATGTACATATAGTACCTAGAATAAGGCAGAATAGGACGGTATATGCTATAATAAGGCATCTAAAGGCACCTACGTATCTTATAAAGCTTATATACAATATTATAAAACGATATAGTCAAGAGAAATTATATTTATGCGAAGAGATCATCTATTCGACGATAGATGTCGCTGTGCAATATAAATAAAACTTAGCACTTGCTAAAAAGATACAACTATTCGTTGGTAGATGGCGTTGTAGAGGGTTTCTCGTTGGTTTTTGATTGTGGAATTTTTAGTCCTCGCGGTGCTAAGATAAGCCTAGCTGGGGTCACGAGGACTAAGGCGTACTCTCATTTGTTTACTCCTAAGAATTTAGCCGCTTCGTCTGCCGAGGAGAGTAGTTTGTTGATGATGGTCTTGTCAGGGATACCGAGAAGCTTGCCGATCAGGTCACCTCCGTTTTCGGTGTCGTTTTCGGCTTCGGATGAATATTTGCGTGACGTCATCTCGAGTTTGAGTTTTTTGTCGTAGGGCGCGGCGGGCGGCGAGTTGTTGTTGTTCACGTTGCTCGGGACCTCGTTACCGGAGCCATCGTCTTCTTGGTAGCGGTACCTGTGACAAAATATAAAATTAAATAATTTTCCCGTTAAACGATAAATGTTCAGTAATTACTTTCATATTTTAATAAGTATATATAATTTAAATCCTTAAATTTTTACTTACCCATTCGCTGCGTCTTCCCTTGGCGAGGATTCCTCATCATCGGTTTCTTCTCTGTGCTTCTTCCTGTGTCTCAGCATACTGTGCTTGAGTGTAAATCGCCGTCTGCATAGATCACAGGCGAAGGGACGCTCACCGGAATGTGTGCGCATATGACGGCGCAAATCCTCCGCAGACCAGAAGCGACGGATGCAGAATGCACAGACGACCTGATGAAAAATGTGTATATGTTAAATCATATTTTTTGGAACTATTTATGATTTAGTTTAAATAGCAGATAATTTTAGTTTTATTAAATTAAATAATTACCTTTCTATTCGCATGATCAGGGAATTTTCCCCTGTCATCATCATCAGCACTCTCGCTGCGATCACTAGCAGCGTCCAATGCGCCCTTGCTGACCAACTGCTCGTATTCAGCTGAATGTGCTGACGCCAGATGTTCCAACGCTACTGTTCTATCACCAAACGAACCCTCGCAAAGATGGCATTTGAAGACTAAACTACCATCTGCTTCTTCTTCAGGGTTTGGAGAACTCGGCTGCGAGTCTCCCGTCCCATGTCGAGACGCCATGTGCTTCTTTAGCGTTTCCAAGGACGAAAAAGTGCTCGTTGGACACGAGGCACACTTAAAAGGTCTTTCTGGCACACTTCTGTCATTCGTTTGTGGTGGCGTCATGGAATCTTGGATAGGTTCCGCCAATATGGCCTTAGCTGATCCTCCATGTTTCCTGAGCAAGTGGCGGTCGCAATTAGACTTGGTGGTAAAGAGGAGTGGGCAGTGGGGACATTTGAATGGCTTTTGCCCTGTGTGTGTAAGGACGTGTCGTCGAAGCGATGAAGACCAGGGGAATTTGCGGTGACAGTAAGGACACGATACGCGGTTCGGTGCGAGACTGTAAGCTGACTTCTTTTTTGGTGGTTGTATACCAGTGTCCGATTCTGACCTGCAAAGAAAAAATTAATGTAAGTATTTATTTATATAAGAAAATGATAGTATATCTGATATTATTGATATGAATTTAAGAATCTTAGCTAAGATTTATCTAATGAATCAACTTACTTATTTTCATCGCTTCCAGAGTTGTTTCCCTCGCTAGTGGATGCGACCAGACCCTCCTCGTCCTCTTCTTCATCACTTCGAGTTGGCACTACAGGCACCACATTATCTTGGCTTGGAACACCGTCTACTCCAGTCTCGGATTTTTCAGTGGTAATTGGGATTGGTTTATTAATAAGGTTTCCAGCTATCTTAAGATCAAAGTCTTTATTCAGCTCTTGTTGACGTGTAGCCATGAGGATTTCCGCTGCAGCTCTGTGCGCGGCGGAATGCTCATCTAGTTTCTGGTCATCTGTCTCCTCGTCGATAACCAGAGTATCGTCTTCGTCTTCCTCATTGTCAGCTACTTCGTCTGAATCTCTCCTTACAGGTGACCGATCGGAGGCTTGCAAAGGTCTTTCCAGGTGTCGTGCTAACAACGCATACTTGACTCGATCAGCTAGTGTGTCAGGCGTAGGGTACGGTGGAGGCGCTCGAGGTGTTGGACGCCTGACACTCCAATGTTGAGGATGTTGTTGCTTCACATGACGTTCCATATTTGAACGAAGTGTGAATCGCGCTGAACATTGCGAGCAAGAAAAGGGTCGTTCAGTGCGATAACGTCTTTGCTTTTGCTTAGGCATAAGAATACCATTTTTTATCACCATCTTTACGGAATCATTTTGAGAAACAAGATTATTATTTGTTATAGGACGTGGAGATTCTGAATGAGGTGGTGGGGTTGGCGTCGTAGAAACTTGGATAGGCTTTTGTTCTTCCTCTTCAGGTTCTTGTTTGGGTTGTGTTTCGGCTTCGTTTGTAACCAACCTACCTCCAGACATGCTAAGACTTCGGATAATTTCTTTTTGTATACGTTGTTTCATTTCGGTTATTTCTTGGGAATCCGTTGGGTGGGGAAAAAAAGAGGTCTGTAGAAAGTACGGGTTGATAGGAAATGAAGGCGGGATAGGTAAACCAGGCAGACCTGGTACAGCACTGGCATAAAGTTGAGACAGTTGAGTTGCATAATAGGAAGGATCAAGTTTTGGTAGAGAGTTTTCGAAAAGTCTTTGCTGAGCAAGGATTAATCTGGTTTTTTCGTAAGCCGTTGCGGCGGCTGTTGCAGCAACAGACGCGGAGTTGTCAAATGCGGGTCGCGATGGTGCTTTAGGTTCGTCATCATCTGTGTCGCGCTTTTTCTTGCTAAGATCTAACACATCACAACTATTGTTGTCACTCGTACTGAGGTCTACTGGAGCATCATCATTATAAGTTTCCGGTAGTAGATCATTGGTCTTAAAGGAAAGATCAGGTGTCCTGAATTCAGGTATTTGCGTGAGTTGTCCGATTCCCTTTACCTTGATTCTGGGCATTGGCGGATCCGACTCCCTCGGTGTTAAGGCGGGTGTATCAGGCAAAGCTTTTGTTAGAGATGTTACTGGATGTCTGTCTGTTATGAAACTGGGATTATAATGCGACAGTGGTGTACTGCGACCTGTGGGTTCACTGCGTCTTTCTACTTCTGGCGTGTGGAACGCTAGCGATCTCTTAACTTCTTCCCGAGCAAGTTTAGAATTTACTTCGTCATTATTGGGATCTTCTGATGGATGGTAAATTATTGAACGTTTCACGTCCTCTCTTGTTACTTTTGCGTGACGGTTACGTAAGTGACGTTCGCAATTGGCTTTCGTTGTAAAAGCGTAGTTGCATACAGCGCATTCGTAAGGCCTGTCACCATTGTGTGTTCGCATATGCCGAACGAGAGCCGCTTTGTCTAAAGACGCGTGGGGACACATGTTGCACTGGTATGGCCCGGGTCCAGTTCCACTAAGATGTACTCTGTTATGTCCTTTTAACGCCCTGAGGTTTGGAAATTTGGCGGGACATAATCTACAAGGGAACTCCCCACGCAATTTCATTCGCCTGAACTCTGCTGCGAAATTATCTTGTGTTTCTTCCTGTTCGCGCTCTTTAACGATTGTATCGGGAGGTGTTAATACTGCACTTTCTAATGCCACCCTTGTTCCAGTCAGTCGTTCTAAAAGACTTCCAGCGGAGGTGACGTTTAGGATGGATTGAATATCAGCCAGGTCTCTTGCAGCATCTATATGCCTTATTCCATTAGTAAGATGTCCATCATCGAATTTAGGGGTGAATCGATCCATCGGTGGAGTTAAGGTGCCTGGTATCCCAAAAGATCTGTTCCTTAGATCAAGTTTAGCGAAAAAATCTTCCCTTCGATCACGATCAGGACTGGATATTCGAGTGGATGACGTACAAGTTTTTCTGTGAATATCCAAGATTTGTCCCGATGGAAAATCTCGTGAACAGTATTCGCAGCGGAAACGTTGCTCTGACATAGATACGCGTGAACTCCGTAACATATCTGGTATTTTTTTAGCTGAATAATCTACGTAATCATCATAGCCGGATCTAGTGTCATCCCCGTGCGCTGTGAAGCGATGGAAATCGAAGGCATTTATTGAATCGAACCGCTGGAAACACTTGGGGCATTCGAATCGAGCCGTCCTCTTGTCTAAGGGAATGGGCGAAGGTGAGGTGGAAGCGGCTCGCTTTCGGGCGCGTCTGCAGTCCTCTTCCTCGCTTCGGTCTGACCTGTTATCACTGTCTATGCTCGTGGTGCGCGTTGCGCGCGTCTCATGATGTTCAATCTTCATTTCTTCCTCCTCCTGGCTATCCGCCTCTACTTTAGCCTCGCTGATGACTTCTGTTTTGATTTCTGCAACAACAAAGGAACGCGTTACTAACCATGGACTATGTTTGAATAACCGGGCGCTTTCATTTTACTATTCCAAGAAAACTCGACAATAGATGAGTCAGGCGGGTTCACTTGTACGAATGTATTTATTAGAACTATAGAATGAGATGTCTTTATTGTGAAACGATTTTAACAATCAGCTAATAGATTACAGAAATTAAAAACGTGATGTAAGCTTTTCTACAATGTTATTGATCAAGAATAATATCAATGTATGCTATAATACGATAGGTTTTGTGTTATTGGAGGCGATTATTCTTTAGCAATGTGACTTGCGCCTTAACCGCAGAGTTCTTGAGTGAATCAGTCATCTATTGTCTTAAAGATGGCAAACGTCAGGCACGTCTCGAAAACTTTAAAAGGATGGCCAGCGATCCCTTTAGAGATTTTAACAATGATTTTGTTAAAATGTTCATTGAATACATCTTAAATACAGACTTTATATAATATAAGGCTATAAAATCCTACCTCGAATTAGCTATAACAAATAAAAAGAAAATAAAAAAGATATTGCGTTTAGTTACACACACGGGGTATATATACGAGTTGACGCCCTATTTATTACTAGATACGTGTAGCTCAAACAATTTGTCAGACAGAATCAACTACATATATTTCTGAACGATTGAAATAAATTTACGAGACACTATGAGAAAAAAAAGCATTAGGATGAATAGCTTTGTCATTGCGAATGAAAAACAATATTTTCAATAGATTTTCAAAAAACAATCAAATCTCTACTAATATTGGTATATAAATTTGATTTCCAAATGTTTCCAACAACATAGATATAGCTTGAATGTATAGATATATTCAAACAAAGCATTTCTCAGCGGAGCGGCGATGGTTCTTTTGATCGCGTTAGAATGAGGTGTTTTCGTCGGCCTCTGGTTGGCTGGAGAAAAATCAATACTGTCATCTACTTCGCGACCGTTCTACGTATCGTAGCTGTGTGAGCCACGACTGAATAGGTAAACGGTATTACTAATGTTGATTCGAACACTTTAGCTTAGATATACTTCTGTATTTCGATAAACTGGTAAAATTAACAATTTCCATTACATATTTAGCACTATGTATATCTAACCTAACCTAACCTACATAATAATTAAAAGACAAGTTAGTTGAATAGATATTATACATTGAAAAATCCGAAACCTTAAGTATGATGAACAGTTGTTTAGTAGTTTTCAGTAATATATTTGTATTTAATACATAATATGCTTTATATAATTATATACCCGCAAGTTTAAGCGCAAAGTCATGTCATAAACGCGTCTTAGTTCGAAAAAGCTATTGAAAAGGGCGTTTCCTTTGTCAAGACGAAAGGGGCGTGACGTCACAGCTTTTGAATTAAACGGAAATTAGGTATAGTTAGGTCACCCTCATTACATTGAAACAAGTATATGCTTTGACGTTGCCACTTGGTAAAACCTTTTAATAAACATCCATTTTAGCACTAGCTTAGTTTTAAACCAGTTAGAACCGGTCATGCTAATATTTTGCACAATTTACTTTGGTTCTGTTGTTAATAAAACCCTGCTCAACTCAACACTTAAAACATTTAAGCGTAATAATTCTATGTAGTTTTGTCGCCATTGCAAATTCTTTTGTATGTGATAGGTGGCAAACGAGCAGGAGGCTCACCTAATGGAAAGTGCTTACCACTGCCTTTGGACATCTGCAACACCAGGGGGCTTGCAGGTGCGTTGCCAGCCTTTGAAGAAGGAGGACGCTCTTTTTTTAAGGTTATCATGTAGTATCGGTTCGGAAAAGTCTAGGCTAGCTTGTAACAGATCAGGTATTAATGTATATGATGCTTCACACGGAATTTTGTAAATCTTCTTCATTTGGACAAATTATATTTAAATATTAACTTGTCCTTTTGTTATACTCAAAGTGGGGCTAGTGTGTTGGCTATTTTAGTTTTCTCTGAGGGGAAAAACTGTTTTATATCTTCTGATAAAGGTTTTAAAGCAAACGCTTTATCAGCTTTATCTAACACTTAGTTATTGTTTAATAATGTCTTATAATATATATACAGTAATTTATGTTTATCTTAAGATTTAGAGCACTGAATTTATATGTCACATAAACTCAAAAAATATTTCTCTTGAGTATACAAATTTTGGATACGAAATACTTGATTTTTATGTATTTTAATTTTATTTTGAATGTTATTCGACATTGTATATAGTATTATATATACTAAATATCGTAATTACATCATAAATTTTCAATAAAAAAAGTAAGTTTTGTCCAAAAGAAATTTCAAATGCACATTTTAGATGAATTATTTCTATATATATCTATACTATAATTTATATCTATAGTCATGATTCGTCCTAGCTGATAAGCCGAGGCGGATAGCTAGTTTGAGTCGATGAACGAGAATGAATTACTACATTAATAATAATATGACGTCACAGTGATTCACGTGCAGGCAATTGGGATTTCTTATGTGATCGAGGTCATGCATCATCTAATTATCACATATGTATTGCTTTATAGGAAATTAGTTGACGAACGCGGCTTCGCTTGCTTTTTTAGGGGTGATTGTTATGTGTCGGGCAAAAAAAGTAGCCTATGTTGTACCTTGGAGTTCAAATTTGCCTCACATCAAACTTCATCAAAATCGGTTCAACGGTTTGGTCGTGAAAGAGCGACAGACAGACAGACAGAGTTTCGAATTAATAATATGAGTATAGATAATATATAATTGTCATAAATAGTTTGAGATGATTGTAAAATAAACTTGTATGAATATGAATACATTGTAGTTTCGTTTTTCGTCAACGTGTCATACCTAAGTAATTACTTCTTACGTTATCATCAATTACGACGCAAAACTAAGTATCCGTTTTCAGAGTTTTAGATAAAAACATCCGGTTACGAGAAACGATCGAATTACCTAACGCGACGAATACACTCTTTCGATTAAAAAATAATTATATCAATCGATGTATTTGTTCACAATTTTAATTATATATTTTTTATTACTTTACATTGGATTTTGTTTCAAACTTTTCTATGTAATGTTTGAATTTAATATTTTATTTTATTTATCATAAACTCACGACTCGCCCTTGCTTCGAACAGGGGCCAAACTGAAACTAAATGTTCCACGGAATTTGTTAAAACCATATTAGAAATTTCTATATTATCAGTTTTTTTTTACTATTTTGTCTATGTATTTATATCGAACTGCTTAAAATTGTTAAGATCTAAGCATACTTAGGGACAGACAGCGGTAAGCGACTTTGTTTTATACTATGTAAAAAATATAATAGAATGCTGTACAGTATGATAAGCCTAATTAATTAAAATATTTTTTAACATTAATTTTCAATCGATCTCTTGGTTGTAAAATTATCTGTAGAATTTTAGTATAGCGAAGAACAGGGAAAAATTGGCGCTGTTGCGATATCTATTTCCAAAAGAGTAATTTAATTACAAGAAAGAGATAGCAATACTTTTCTTCCCGCTCTGTCGAAAAATGTTTACGACAAAATCGACACGAATATTGGGTACTGTAATGATATACCTAAATTGTTTATAAAATCATTATAATACTCTCAATTTATTATGAACGATGCGATCGCGAACGAAGTTCAAATATAATCAATTAATTGATCAATGTACGTTTTGTGTCGTATTTCTAAGAAATTATCGTATCACGCAATCTCATGAAGTAAT
The DNA here is from genome assembly GCF_905220365.1 of Vanessa cardui. NCBI lineage: Eukaryota > Metazoa > Arthropoda > Insecta > Lepidoptera > Nymphalidae > Vanessa > Vanessa cardui. The sequence continues at coordinate 5,345,233 of NC_061146.1, forward strand.
CTGATGCGTTAGTCCACGACCGCTCTTACACCGTTTTGTAACGATACATTTGTATCATATAGACAGGTGGACGGACTAATGGTAGGTGGTCACCATCGCATGAATGCACTGACGGAAATAAATCAAATCAAAATAAACTTTATTCAAGTAGGCTTTGTACAAGCACTTTTGAATCGTCATTTTACAATTAAGTGAAGCTACCACCGGTTCGGAAAGTAGATTCTGCCGAGAAGAACCGGCAAGAAACTCAGTGGTTACTCCTTTTTAACATCTAAAAATACAAAGTCATGTTAGTTAAATACAATTATTTAAATTAATATAACCATTCCTCCACCAATACGCCACCAACGTGGTCAAAACTAAGATTTTATGCCGTCATTTACACTTATTTAACTATTTATTTCTATATATATTATTAGTAAATTGAACCCATATACAGACGAATCTCATCATAAATATACACATATCGTATCATGAAAGTAAGCCACATGTGTACGCATGTGACCAGCCTATCGGAGCAGCGAGGTGGATAAGCTGGAAATATTGTTAAAAGGAGAGGATTCCAGCAATGGGACCTTAATAGGTTACTTTTGTTTTCATATGACATATACACATTGTGGAAAAAATGATCATAGAAAATCAGTACGTTGTTATATTTTGGAAATTTAAAGACGGCTTTTCGATATATGTAATATATTCCACGCTTCTTTTACTTATTATAAAGTTTAATCAAAATTATTACCATAAGAATTAACAACATTAAATGCTAAATACATACAAATATGAACTAAAACTAGTTACTGTATAAAATAGCAAAATGGATTAATTATTATGAATAAAAATATTCGCTTGAGGACGAAATAATGTTGCCAGTTTGAAGAATATACTAAATAAGAACGATCCTGATTGGTTGTTCGTACAACTCGACGGGAAAACTATCGCAATAATATTATTAGTTCCATAAACAAAAGATCGTCACGGTGTGACGGTGTGAACCCTTTACGCAACGTAAGTAATTGTTGTACGCGGAAATTGCGCGTTTAGTGGCGAAATGTCGAAATTTGTCACTTTTCGAAGAATTATCTTGTAATGCAGATTCGGAGGCGTTCGATGAAATATTATAAGCAATAATTTGGATACTAAATAAATACTCGTTACGGCTGTATTTTAATATTCAGATTTTTTTTATAACAACAACAACAACAGCCTGTAAATTCCCACAGCTGGGCTAAAGGCTTCCTCTCCCTTTAAGGAGAAGGTTTTGGAACATATTCCACCACGCTGTTCCAATGCGGGTTGGTGGAATGTTTCCTCACGATGTTTTCCTTCACCGCTGAGGAGTCACGTTTAGGTAGGTATATTTCATCACTTGAGAGGAGACGTGTGACGTATTTAAGAGATTCCACACCTATCAAGTTTACGATACTTGTATATTCTCGGGACGGTTGTAATATTAAGGCAATTGCGTGTCCTAAGTGACGACGTTCACGGATTCCAAAGAAATACTAGAAATGTTTAGACATGGCAGACCAGAGATACTGTCATATCTGCAAGCAGACCGAAATCGGTTGCTGGAAGATCTGCGTCCACAATACGCCTTTACTTAAGACGCACACTACAACTCTACAACCTTTTATCAGCTATGTACAAGTTACTGTAATATATAGGGGGGAAGTGGCATGAAAGACCGAGGTTTTGAAATGTTGGATTATTTTGATAGTTTATTCAAGATTACTGGTTGATGACAATAGAAAGTTTTATAAATTATGATGATTATTACTTGCAATTTCTTCAATTAGGTATTGCTGAAAATATAGTAGTAGTAGTAGTAAACTAGATCTAAGGATACATTGCATAGAAGCCGTTATAAAGGTGGTCAAGGGATACGTATAAAATCACGATTGAAACAACCATCAAATTCTCAGTCGAGTTCACTCAAGTTCATATACGGAGAAAAGGTGTGACATACATGCTTGCGCCGTGACTTCCTCCTTCCCGCTTATACGGAATTTAAATCGACCTATCACCATCCAGGCAATATCATCCTTTAACGAATATTTCATACAATTCTCGACCTTATCGGAATGTAATAAGGCGGTCAATTTCGTCTAACGGTCACGACATCGCATATTATAATTTGATTGATATGGTTGGGACGTCGCCGATACCGCTTTCTGCCACACTCCAATGAGCTCAACGGTACTGAATTACACCGTGTATCTTAAGCCCTCATTTATGGTGTCGCCATTGACAATTACCGACCGGTGAAGATTTCAAAAATATTATCGAAACGATTTTGTCTCTTAATCGTATAGCGCTAACGTCGATTTTCGAAAGACGTACGAAAGAAAGAGGTCCGATATGTGACAGTAACATGGCTATTGTCTAGAAATTGATAATTTGCTTTTGTTGGACAGCCTCGTGTAATACGATTCAATTTACGAGTGAAATTTAATGCGGTAGGCGTACTGCTAATTTAAACTACATGAAAACATTTCATATAAACGCTAAAAACGTATAGAAACTGTTTCATTAAAATGCATTCGTAGTTAATTAAAAAGCATTCGTTCGATTTTCAAAACGGGCTATCTTGAATGATCCTGATGCAAGGCGCGGCCATTTTGTGAAGTTATAACGAATGCAAGTCAGGATCGCGTCTTCCGCGACAATTTAACGGTTTCTTTGCTCCTGGTTATGATTCTATTTATCAAGCGAGCCCTGAATGAAAATAAAGGTACGGTTATTAGGACTTTGGAACACGTTTCAAATTTAATCTTGGAACGTATCGAGAAAGTTCCTAGAGAACGTTGGAAATTGTTCTTAGTTAAATTTTTTTAATTCTCAAAATGTCAATTCTTATTATGACTTATTAGGCATAATATGTATAATAAAGGATTAATTGTCTGTCGTTATTTATATATATATATATATATTATAAAATTATAATTGTGCAATATTCATTATTACAACGTATAAAAATAACTAAATACTTTTTTCAGCTGCTTATTGGCTTTGGCTATTGAAAATAGCCCTTCAATTCTCTATTATAAAATGTTACTTAATAATTATTTTGAATATATATTAACTATATTTATTAAATCTGTTCTCGCGAATTTTGTCAAGGTATGTGTTTCTCATAAATTCTATGTACACACACACAGTTAAAGGGCACTTTTAGATAAAATGTACTAAATTGGAGAATAATTAACTCAAAAAAATGTATGCCTATTTATTAACAAAAACGGAAACTTGATCATAATGTAATTTTTAATATGATTTCTCTGATTTTTATTACACACACTGTCTAAGAGATGGCGTTAGTAGTACAGTGTGCATCGAATTGCCGCTAGGGATACCATAGTTTTTCGTACTCTTTGACACTGAGGTCAAATTATATTAGTAATGTAAGTCACATAATTATTCTTTATTTTATTCTGCATAAGATTATTTATTAAATAGAACATTTTAGAAAGATTTTTTTGTGAATAAGCTTCTTATTTACAATTTATCCTAGCAAGAAATACTTTTACAGTGATTTCAATTAATTGATATATTTTGGATATAAGATAACACAAATTTATAATATTATTAGTACATTGTGAATTACGTAGTGTATTTAAGTTTAAAGCGTGATTTCTCTTTGAATTGTCAACCTAAGGGTGTCTGCTATTAAGGTACCGAAGCGTTTAAGATAAGTTCAATTCGGTGACACATTAACAAACTCCACACGTATCCCGTACATTAACTTCAGGTACACGTGTGGAGAAGGTTGTTTACCTTTCACGGTTCAACTAAACTTTAATTTATTCCCTAGAACCCATGGTATGGAGTCGAGAATTAAAGGGTAATATAAGTATTCATCATTTTCTGTATTTGTTTACTAGATACGTTGACAACAGATAATAAACATATATTGAATAATTGTCTTTCTAAATTTAAATTTTTGGAGAATCTACTGTTGATTCGAAAATTTTATTCAATTTTGAAACAAACGCCTGTATCTTTCATTTCCCTTGTATTTCATCAGCTCATCAATGCTGTCGCTAATATTCAAAAGAAATTTTCCAGCCGAGCTATCTTATCCGACGGATGTGTCGTCATTGCGCACGTGACGAAAGGTAAATATTAAATAGCATTTACTCATCTCAGTTATCATTGCCCAGTCGTCCAAATTTGCCGATCCGGATAGGCCTGGACGAAAAGATACCGTTATATTCCACAGTGATACGCCTCTTTGTCGTATTTGTCATAGTTAGGACATTCTGAATCTTATCGGATGACCTTCGAAATTCTCAGAATTCATGTCTGTTGTTAAAAAAATATTTTTTAATGATTGTTTTTTTATCGATTATGTTCGAAGTTGATCTATTTGGGTCAACTATTATTGTCTTAAACTTGCAATCGGCGGTTTTATTCTATGTCTATAAAAATATCGATTTTTTTTACGCATACCACGCTAAAATCGATCAATATGCCGACCTGAATTTGTTTGAAAAGTTTTAGCTAAACATACAACGTAAAACGCGTATCCGAGTCTAGTAGTACACACATAAAAATAAAAGAAATGTTTCGATTGAAACATATTTACAATAATACAGCTCACGTAATCCTCAATGTACGAGATATTGTAAACACAGGTGTGATGATCACAAAAGGATGTTGCGCGCTCCCGAGAGATAGATTCTGCGGCTGAGCAAACGAAATACCGACGATTGTCTTAATGAGTTCCTAATGAAGTATTCTTTTAAGAGAATACGACTTGAGAAATGTTGGTGACGAAATTCTTAGTTGAATCGAATTATACACCTTGTGTTAGAATAGGAATAGACACGGTCAGTCAGCTCGCGACTACGACAGGTGCGATTCTGTGGAAACGTTCGACGAAATAATAAATCGATCTCGACTAAAGCCCAAACGTAGTATTTAAGATAACACAAAAAAAGTAATGAAGAGAATTATTGTAAAACTAGTTGTCGCCTACGGCTTAGCTCGCATTTTAAGATGTTAGTTGTCCTGTGTTAGGCAAAAAAGTAACCTTCGTCCTTTCCTGGAATGCAAATTTGCTTTATACAAAATTTCATGAAATTTCGTTCAGCGGTTTGGTCATGAAAACGTTATAATTATATATATATAACGCTATAATATATTTCATAGCAGAGGGACATTTAAAATATTATAATATACCTAAAGTAAATAAATTTGTGTATTCTCTTTGTATTAAATCAAATATCATACTTAAAGTACAAAATAAGAGTAATGTAGTTATGTCGTGTTACAATTGGTACTTTATATATATGTTCATTTTCCCGTTCTCTTACCCAATAGGTATACAATAAAATTATCTTGATTTCATTATGATGTATAAGATTTAATCATTCGTTTAAACTTCGTTACTATTATCAATATTCTTTATCGCTTATTTATTTTAACGAGAATTTTAAAGATAAAACGCCAATAAACATGACACATCAATTACATATGGCGTATGGAAAATATCTTTATTTTCTGCGATCCTAACAGTTGATTGGTCGTTTTACTATAAATAATTTATCATTTTTCGTATTTCAACAATTTCAAGCCACTAAAAGTGTTCAAGGCTTTTTCTTTACAGTATATAAATATATATTTAAAAGTATTATTAAACTTTTAAATTAATACATTTTTTCGTCTTCTATAAATTCTTTAATTAAAAAATAAGAATTGTGTCAATTTTTCTGATTTTTACCCAGGGCTACACATATATTGCGGGTAGTTACAAATATTCGGTGTCGAGTAACGCGCACGCGCCAAGTGTTTGCTACCAGAAATTATCGTCAGTCGTCAAATTACCACAGAGGTGATAACACGGATCGTCTTACGAGATGTCGATTGTAATAATGACTTATGGTTATTGACTGGTGCTTTGCTTACATCCTGTTTTTGTTTTGTAAAAGATGATCTTTATACTTCAGGAAGTCAATGAGATAGCTCATCAATTAGATTTGTATTGTTAGTATTTCTACTGCAGCTACGAATATGACGTCTACAGCAGCCTGTAAATTTCCCACTGCTGGGCTTAGACCACCTCTCCCATTGACGAAAAGGTTTTGAATATTCTTCACCACACTGTTTTAATGCGGGTTGGTGGAATACACATGTGGCAGAATTAAATTAGACATATACAGGTTTCCTCACGATTTTTTCCTTCACCGTCGAGCACGAGATGAATTATAAACACAAATTAAACACATGAATATTCAGTGATGCTTGCCTCGATTTGAACTCTCAATAATCGGTTAAGATGCACGCGTTCTAACTATTGAGTCATCTAGGCTCTTTATATGATGAATATAGTATAAAAATATGTTTTGTTTACTTCTATACGTAAAAGGTGTTACTCACGTTGGGATGCAGGCGGCTCGGCCGCGGGAGGCGCGGGTGCGCTGGCGGCTCCCTGCATGGCCCGCGACGCGCGTCCGCGACGGCGCCTGCGTAACAAAGGGCTTTATGAGTAATTTAAATCTATATAATATCGATTTTGCTGACCTAATTGAGCCTATGTTGGCTTAAGATGGAAAAAAGTATCTTATCAATAAAAAAATGTATCTGTCTTAAAACTATGGAACATATGTAGTTTTAAGTAATATGTGTATTTATAATTATTTAGTAAAAGAATCTTTAACAATACATACTAGGTATTTCTTGAGATAACGTAAGGTTGATAATTCTAGTGACCAACCCACAATAGTGATCAATAATATAGATTTATTAGACAAAGAGGCGCGTGAGTCACAAATCCTTATGTTTATCGATTCGTTTCCTGTAAATGTTCTTCATTACTAAACGTTATTAATACAAATGAGTCCATTTCTTTTCCGTATATGACTTTATTTAAATTAGATCACATTTAAAATCAAAGACACGCAACATCATGTAACAAACCAATATAAATTCTCGAATTGTTTTTTTCAAATAATTTATCTTCATTGATACAATCTCTCTATAAAAAGCGATCGTTTAATAGTGTTGTATGATAATGTTGCAGCTTATGTTCTGCACTTTGAGTGACCTATTATAGAGACAATGCGTGCTAATAACCTGGCGTTGGAATGCACCGTGCTACCTGCGACTCAATACGACTGTAGCTTATGTCTCGTGGACGCCATTTTGTCTATCTGAGCCTTTATCTAAACGTATTAGATGTTTATATTGAATTTAGTTTAAATGTTTTCAATATTTTTGTTATATAGATGAACTAAATATGCATCACAATCGTAATAAATCGTTTAGTGTAAATAATTAGTGCAAATGATACTATAGGGCTAACTACATACCTTTATTTCATGATGATTCTTTAAGCAAAGATAACTATTGAAAAAAATGAAGTAATTATACATTTTTTCTGAACAATATTCAATATATTCCGTTGAAATCCGTAAGCATGGTATCCCTATTTCATTAAAACAGCTCGAAAACTGAAGACGTTTGAAACCTTTAAAAGGCGAGCGATATAAAATTACAACGATTTTCTATACAATCTCCATATCTCATACATTTTCCGTGTCAGTTTTCGCAAAAAACGCAAACGAATGACAATGAAAACCGACCGTCGGTGCCTTTGAAGCCTTACGTTACTGAGAAACGTGTAAGAATCGTAATTCAATATTTATTACTATCTTAGCATTGACGATAACAGTGAGAGCTATTATTACTTTATGGTCGATTGGTGATGATATCATTTTAAATAAATTCATTTGTTCTAGTACAAGGGGGGAGGGGCTGTATAAGTGCAGGCTATTCCAATCGAAGGATTACAGAAACAAGCCTTAGATTTGCTAATAGATTATATAGTATGTAATACAAACAATTATGTTTACACTATTTATATACACAATTTAAAGTTTCGATATAATTTTTGCCGCCATGTTTTATTTATTTTTTAGGAATCTGTATTAATTGTTATATACTGTAGCTTATTCCCGATATCCACCAATGTTAAGTCAATTAAATAAAGTCGTTTATTTATTTATTTACCTACGTTTTTTTATTACATAGGTGGCAAACGAGCAGGAGGCTCACTTGACGGAAAGTGACTACCACCGCCCATGGACATCTGCAACACCAGGGGGCTTGCAGGTGCGTTGCCGGCCTTTAAGAAAGGAGTACTCTTTTCTTAAAGGTTCCCATGTCGTATCGGTTCGGAAAAACCGCCGGCGAAAGCTGGTTCCACAAAGTGGTTGTTTTAATTCTGTGATTGTAGTTATAATAACAATCCTTAAATGAAAACTTTGGTTTGTGAACGCACCTGAATCTGTATTTTGTCTATGATGAAAATAAACATTAAGCTTTGTTTAAGCGTTAGAGTTTAAATGAAAGAAAAAACAATTTTCATAAATATGGCGAGTCTCCTCAGAATCACAAGATGGCGGCCATCGTGAGCTTTATGCGATTTGTTATGTTTCATTTATAATCTACTGGCATTATTTTTTTTAAATAATGCTGTTTAGGCATTACTATGTGATTTTTTTATTTCTATTTTTCTTAGATCATTTCATCTTAATAGTAGATTGTCATTGCGGTGTATTGATTGTTTTTTTTTTTTTAATTTTCAAACGTGATCAAGAACATAGGTTGTTCATTTACAGATTTTATATAACCTTTATAGTTTGTACATATTTTCCACAATATTTTTTTTTCGAAACCGTTATGATGTACACAAATTCCTCACAAGAAATACTCATCGTTTAGGTAGAGAATCAATTAGTCTCGCTTATCAGTGATAAGTCACAAGGATTTCACCTGTTATCAGTGCAGACGTGATCGGTCGACAGTGGTAATCTATTACAAATAATTATTTATAAATTTGTCAACTCAATATGAACATCTTGAATGTTAAGATTAAATTGCAAGAAGTCCTTAGATTGTATAGATCAATACTTTAATTTAACACATTTGAATGTGTAGGATATAATATATAGCATTATTAAAGATTTACAAGTGTGATTATCTCTTGCTTTTCATAAGATTTGTGTGTATGTGTGTGTGTGTGTATGTGCGTATAACGTACATTCGCAAATGTCTTCATATATTCAGAGAACTGATAATATCAGCTAACTATTTAAAACTGTTGAGTAATAGTATAATGACTATCTGATTTAGTTGTCAGCTTACTTTTGATATTAAAAAAGCTTATTTCTTATCTATGGTCTTTATATATGTAACATTTAGAAAAGCAGACTGAATTGTAAGTTAGTCTTAGTGGTTTGGGATGCTTTTCGCTATTTGAAGTTGTTTTGCGTGACACTACACAAAGCGTACATTTTTTTGATACATATATACAATAATCTATTTTATTATCTCCATAAATTTAATGGTAATTAAATCTTAATGTACCACCACATAAAAAAATTAAAAAATGTAATATCAATGATCCTGGCAACATTACATAAGATTTTATGTAAAACCGTAACGTGTAGTACACATTAAGAATGAGGTAATAATATTTAAACTAATTAAAAATATATGGCAATACTTTATAACGAATCCGTGACCAAGCTGTTATGTCTCCAGTTTTATTGTATTCATGTATATATCACCTAAACGTGTTATAAGATGTTATTTATTTTTCATATATATATATATATATATATATATATATATATATATATATATATATATATATATATATATGCTATTGGTATTGTATCATGTATATTATTTTTTTTACATATAGGGAAGCAAGAAGGTTCTAACTAGATTAATGTATTATTTATTTCTTATTAGATTCCGATTCCTCTTTAAAATCTAGCCAAACTTTTTTGAGTATCATCGAATAAAGACAATTTCGTGAGGCATCCTGTCTTAATCGGATATATATCTGCCATATATGTATCGGTGATATGAAATAGACTTAACCTTAAGCGCATAGGAGGTTCTTACGACTAACTGCGTTCCATGAAAAAAAAAGTATACGCTTTAATTCATATAAAGAAAAAAAAAACGATTTTCTGCTTGTAACTTTGTATACTATGTTATTCGGTTTCGGTTACTCCAATAATCATGATCATGACGTCATGATCGAACCAGGATTGTTATTACCGCATGATTTATTCGACTTTAGTACCCATCATCATTACTGAAAGGGAAGTGGTCACCACTGGTTAGACTTTGGCGCTATAAGAAGTATCAATCATTACTTCCATCGCCAATGCGCCATCATTGGCAGCCAAGATGTTATGGCCCTTGTGCTTTCTTACACTGTCTTACTTAACCTTCAAACCGGAACACAACAATACACGGCAGAAGACTAATATGAAGTGAATTTATCTTTATCATTACATAGTATAAAACAAAGTCGCTTACCGCTGTCTGTCCCTATGTATGCTTAGATCTTTAAAATTACGTAATGGAATTTGATGCGGTTTCTTTAATATATAGAATGATTCCAGAGGAAGGTTTTTGTATATGGAAATGGACAATCTAGTAAAGAAACCTTGATAATCTTAGATGTTTCTAATGTGATGTCGTAAATAAACAAATTCTGTAGTGTTTTAGTATTAGTATCGCACCCGTGAGATGCAGGGGCGGTGACGATCGAGTTCCCAGTCGAGTTTCGAGATAATTTTTCACAGAATAACTCCCCAGCAGCCATTTGTTATTTGTCGTTGTTTCTTGAAATACGCTTACGTGCTTAATTAATGGTATACGAATCTTTTGAGAGGCTGACGCAATCATACAAGATAACTCGTATCTCACACTTGAAACGTAAGTGCAATTATGATAGTGGTTTGAGATGAAACGGAGATTTCAACTTGTTATTTCTTTTACAATCTAATTGTTTTTGTTGTTTTTATATTCATATCGGATGCTTGTTATATTTCTTTGTCCAGTTAAATATATTAAATTAAAAAAGTAAAAACAGATTATTTTTATACAGTTCAAATTTTGAATTTAGAAAATATTCCTATGATTTTAAATACCGCGTTTCAGCGCCATCGTTTTTAATTATTTTTTCTTCTAAATACGAGCATAGAAATAATGATTATCATACAATTTACCTATTTTGTAACTATCTTATTACATATTTGAATTTATTTTTTCTAAATAGATTTCCCTTTAAAGGCATGAATAAGAAATGATTGTATTTACAGTATATAAATCTTATATATAGCATTATGTATCAAGTACATAACATTACTGTTTCTGTAAAGCATAATAAAGCTACCCTTTTGATCTGATGACGAAGAGCTGAAAAGACACCCGTTATCTCATCAGTAGTTTCAAGTATTTAACAATTCTAACAAAACAAAATTCCGAATTTGAATTTTAACGATGTATTACTCATACATATTATGTTATTCGACTAAAATCTATATTAATTATTACATTATTTCTTGTGGAAACTCTTACGTTCATATATTTGATTTTCAGAACGAATCGCTTAAGACGTTATTCTATTAATATATTGGCAGATTATTGGAAATTTTCTAGGGGATAAAAATCAACAATAACTTTATTATTTTTTTATATAATGATTTATTTTATTGAACCTTTTTTTTAATGATGAAATAATTCTTATTAGATTTATTTTTGTATGGAAAAACATCGTTATTAATAATATAATTAAACATCAATGTTTAATTGATTTTAGACTTCTGTTAGCTACATAGGTAGGTCTAACATGCATGCGTCGGATTATATACCTACTAGGATTTTTTGTAAATAACACGTAACTATACATTTCTCATTATTAAAATAATCTGTGAAAGATTACATTAAATTTGCAATATTAACAACACAATTGTTAAAGTTATTAAATGTTTCTTTTTGGAATATTCTAATATAACCTAAAATTTTATATGAAGCGTTTCGGATCTTTTTTTTAAATTATACTTAGTGTTTTTATTTATTATATAGATAATTTATGTAAATATATTTTTAGAGACAAATGTTATATTTTTATACTTAGTCATGTTAAAAAAAATATGATCGTATTCAATGGTATATAAATTTGATTAAATAGTCTCATTGAAAAAAATTTAAATCCTAGTCAAGGAAAAGGAACGTTGTTTCCTTTGTTTATGATAAAAAAAGGGAAAGCCACAATGGTCCGTCGGAGAATTTATATTATTTGCATACATAAATACTGGCTGAATTTAAAAACATAAATACTTTTTTTATTTTATGATGTGCGAAAAAAGGTTTGAATCAATTTTAATCATTCAATCAAATATTTTTATATCACCGTTATTTAAAACACAAACACAATTTCAAATAAAAAGAAAATTGTAATATTTTAATGATTTTTTTCATTAATCATAACAACAATATATCACTCGCTTTTAAATAAAATACCAATTACGTAAAATATTGCTGCACAATTAATTTGACTAATTTTTGGTATTGTAAGAAAATTTTTAGAATAAAAAATAACCTATTTTTGTTTTAAAGTAAGGTCAACAAACGACAAAGCATTTGTCAGCCGCTGCAGACACTGAGCCTACTCGATAATATAATAAGGAATCACTTAGGCACCTAAATACAAGCACAGGGCAATGGCAGCTGTAACAAACGATAATTTGCATTGTAATCTAATCGGTCTAGCACTTACCCAATCGTGGATAATTTTTACGCTATCACACGTCGCCTGAAATTATTGTAACGAAAAAAGTCCAATTCCACAAGATCGAGCTTCCAGTCTCTCACTTATCACAACAGCAGTTTAACACAGATTTTACAGTCTTTCAAACACTAAAACAAATGTTCTAAGGCACTATTTCTTTTAAATAATGTGCATCGGTCACTCGTGTTGGTGGAATATCATCTTCCGCGGGAACGACAACCTCGCGCGGCGAGATGTCGTCTCCTTGTGATTGTGATGAGAGTACGCACTGTCGCTCTGCTCTCGGGGGAGCAGAAGATGGCCGCCGATTGGTCGAGAACGGCGCGCGGGGAGAAGGAGAGAGCGCATCTCGCATGGGACGGGATAGAGTGAGACGGATAGTGTCGATCGTTTCGTCGTCCTGCTACAGATTGTCCGGCGGGCGAGTTCAGGTGGATCATTGAGAGTGCGTAGTGATAATATGGAGATGCCCAAACGAGTGTTCTGTTTTAATCAAACATTATTTAGTGCGCATTATCTATAAGATTAAAATAACAATATGGCGACAAATTTATAATGTTTTTATAAATAAGACAATAAATGGTATAAAAAAAGATAATATTATTGTTATTCAATGATGAATTCATTAATTCGATAAATAAATAACACATTCCTTGTTTTATTTTAATAGTTAGATATTTCTTTTTTCTTAAATAAAAAATTAGGTAATGGTCGAAAGTAAGAACAGAGACAAGCCGTTATTCCTAATTAAGCCTTATAATCTATTTTCTTAGAAGCCCATTACTCCATTGCTCTAATAACAAAGAATTATTTTTAATTATGTTAAAAAAAATAAGATTGTAAATTTTACATAAGCACGCATAACATATACGTACTATCTGATTTATAAGTCGTAATAATATATCGTACTCACAGAACTATTCGTTCGAATCCTACTCAAGCTGATTAATGTTTCCAATTTGTTCAAGCTAACAAAAGCTAACAAGGCTTTTTTGTATAAAAGGGTTTTAAATCAAATATTAATTATTTACTGAAGTATTATATATTTCAATAATAGGAGGATATATATATTTAATCATAAATTTTATCTACCAAATAATTACAAACAGATATTTTGATCGCGGCCATCTCCGTGAGGATGACCTTTTGTAATCGGTCAAACGTTCTTGAATAAATATAACGCCCTTCGATCTGTCAACACGTGGCCAATGTAAATTTAAAGCTCCAAACGATCTCGCAACACCAAAAGTACCACAGATGACAAATCATAGATTATAAATATATCATCGATATAGAGGAAAATTCTTAAATAAAATTATATCTTATCAAACATCAAAAGTTTATTATTTTACGATATATTTCGTATTCAATTTATTAACTATTCAGGTATCTCCAAGACAAATACCAATAAAATCACTATCATACATAAAGCAAAGTTATCATTTACCATGACATTAATCGATATTTGATACTATTATTATTATTAACGTCTCGTCTCAGGGTAATGGACAATTCGACTAGAATATACAGAGGAACAATGTCATAGGTATGTAAGTGTACTTATTATCTTTACGGAGCAAAGGACACATACATGTTTATCGGCAAGATGGTGTTAGTTAACGGTTCTCGAGATATCGTGTAAAGGTGTTCGCTTGTATAGGAAACTATAATTATTATCTGATATGACCGATATTGTGTAAACAACGAATGTGTACCCAATATTCCTAGGAAGGAATATTATCTTCACTCTTTGCTTATAACTATTAGGGTCGTGATGGTAATTATTTAGATATTTGTCTAACATATATTTGACGTTTTTGAATAAATATATTATGATTGAAAAATACTGATGAATTATTCATTAATGATTTATATTTCATTTTATATCGCATATTGATAACAATGACACTTACCTTACTCAATTCAACATAATAATAATCACTTAATTACTATCTAATACTAATTCTAATGTATAATGACATTATATTGAGTACTATTAAACTATTCATTATTGAAGTATAAACATGTTCTCGTGCCAAATCGCGGAAACCGTGCGAAATTCATTCACTAACCGGCAACGACATTTACAAACATGGCGTCCGTAACGGAAAAAATAGATGGTCAGGATGTACAAGCTGTTAGTTTACAAAATATTGCTTAGGGTGGCTGTACGATGATAAACTACAGCAGTGCTGACGTAACTGCCTATTTCCTTGCCGGTTCTTCTCTGTAGAATCTAGATTCAAACAAATCTCAAGGTACATTTAAAAATATACTTAGGTTATTTTAAGAGCTCACCAAAGGATAACTATGTACTTATCGGTTGTTAATTATTAATAAAATAATGGTCTAATATAGTCTTATGTCTTTTCATTTAATTGGTTTTTATTCACCTTTTTTATTTGTTTAATGCTAATTAGTACATCCATCGCATAATATTCCTCATCCAAAAAAATCGTTATCGCATAACGTAATCGGCTTAAGACTCGCATGTCTACCAACTAATGTGTAATTACACGACAATCTATTTTTTCTCAATGAAGACAGCGGTAACTGACACTGGCCGGCAGGAATGTCTTACAACGTTAGCGCACGAGTAAGAAAAAAGGTGAGATTCTTTTTCGCGCTGACGCTTCCGCCATGTTGTTCGCGTGATGAAAATGATGTATTGGTCAAACGACTTTCTTTCACTTTCGTTAGAGAAAAAAAAACTGTTTTCTTCAATGATTCCGCTCTTCCTTGTTCATTCATGTTTGTTATCATATTATGCTATTGTAGTTAAGTAAATTAATACATATTTGTATTCGTTTTCGCGATTGAATCGTAGTTAATTAGACATTTAACATATTATATTTTAAATCGTATACTTATTATATGTACTTGCCAATTTTCCAATGATAATGCTGAAGTTATTTTTCACGCAGCTTGATATCTGTTCGGATCAATTTGTGTATAACATTTTTAAGACAAATTTAATTGTTTATAAAAGTTGTAAGTACCTATTCGTTGCTGTTCATAAAAAAATAATAATTATAGTAAATCTTTATAACATCCAAGATGTACAAATTGTCTATACATCACATCTATCGTATTTGGCTACAATATTTGTATGCGGCGATATCAGCTCTTCTTACCCGTGTCAATATTGTTAGACGGGCCATTGACCTCTGACTGCATCGTACATGATGAGAATATCGTATCTTACGTGTTAAGACTCTATTTAGAAGTCGAATGTCTTATCATCTTATGCATATATAAATATCTCACTACGATAGAAGTCATAAATAGTCGCATCCATACTTTTCTTACGTCAATGTTGCGTTTGAATACGGAGTAGATTAAAAATTCAAATTTAGAACTATTCGAATTCGAAACGTAAAAAATAACATTATATTTTTAATTTGTCCAAAGAGGTTTTTGTTTTCTTCACCTGGATTTTTATTTACTTAAATTGATTCCTTGATCTTTATGGTCAATTTGTAACAACATTAGTATTGACAACTAATCTTGAGAATGCTGTTGTTGTTGTTGCAGTTTACCCCCCATCGTAATATGCTGATATGTCTACATATTCGATGGTATTGTCAAAACTCTCACGGTTTCTGATATTGAAGTAGGGAAGTTCTGTATAGTTATCTACCGGAAAATAGAGACATTGTTTTCAAAAGTATAAGAAAAAAGAACACTTAATTAGGTACATTACGCATAAATTTACGTTCTTGGTAATAGTTCGCTGTACAATTAAAAAAAAAATTAAAATATACGAATAAATATGAATTTGGCAATAAAAAATTCGGAAACAATTTGATCATTAATTTACCTTAACCTTACGTTGAATATTTAATTTTTAAATATTTAAATAGAACAATATTATTCTATCTTGCTTTCTATTACTTTTCTTAAACACACAAATAAATAAATATTGCCAGGATATAAATTATATTAAACAATAATTACTGTACATCGAAACCATGAAATATTTTTTTCAAGCATTTCCCATCAATAACCCAAAAGATGACATTAAAATACTAAACTAATATTTAGTTAAACAATTAAGTTATTATAAAAACATAATTGCCGAAACTTAGATCTGAATATTTCATTAAAATATTACTAAATAATTTTATTATTCTAATCTTAAGCCATCTAAATTATTTTAACTTGAGAAATAACTTACGCTTAAGTAACTTCTTAAGTAACTGAACGGTTCAAGAAGGAGGTTAGTTGCAACCGCTTGACATTCAGAAATTATAATATGTTTCGTAAGGCAGATGAGATGAATTTAAAAAATTAACAATTTTTCCGCATGGACCTTGATACAGCTACACGCAGCAATGAACAGACCAGAGAGTTAGATATGTTAGAAGTGACACGACTTTTTATAAAGAAGTAGTGGTACATTAGGTACTATATAATTGAGAAATAGATAATATGGCGATTTTTATGTTACATAGTAATATTATTTTGATAATTTTATCTATACCTAGATATTTGCATACACTTTAGTGTGATCTATTTTACTACAAAATCATTTTAAGTAAAATTCAATTCTATACTTATGTATCATAAAATCATTAGCCTCAAAGATTGCCTTTGTTGAATTGGTTGATATATTGAGACATATAAACAAATTTAACCTCATTGTAATATTAGTAGTAGTACAGATTTTTTTTAACTGTCCTTTAATCGCCGAAATTGAAGTTAGTAGGTACTATAACGATCAGTGCGGATAATTCTAGAACACATTTCTAACTTACCAAATCTTACGACTTAGCGATCTACTTTTAACTATTGTACAAAAAAATATAAGTACCTACACTTTAAATTACAAGAAATATAATGAATAAGTACAACAACAATTACTAATGCACCTCCGATATATATGTCATCACGATTATGTGACCACTACTATTTTTTTTATTCATTAATTTAATTCATCAGGTATGCCCGTGCCTTTTTTACATTTTATATTAAACATTTTAGAGTTTATATATATTTTTTATTAAACATCAGCAGATCTTCCCTGGATTTCATTATTATCGTCTTCTTGGGAGACGTGGCCCACACTGACACTTTTTTTTTAATATTTTTAAATAATATATACATAATCTACAATAAATAATATATACTAAAATATGTACCAGTACTATTATTAATTGAGATCGCTAAGACATTATACAAAGTCATTAGTCACATCCAGTGTATATAACTCTAAACGTGTCTAGCGGAGGCAGTATAGCACATCGCAATAAAACCATTATAATTATAATTTAAACGTTTCACAAGTAATCCATTACACTATGGTTATAATGAGTACATTCTCACGTAAATGAGCGCTGGTTATAGTAACAACTGTGTCATCGGTCATCCAAGAAACAATAACATCTCTTTAATTTTGATGGTGTTATTGACGCCATATATAACATCAAAATCAATCAAAATAAACTTTATCCAAGTGGGCTTTTACAAGCACTTTTGAATCGTTACTTAACAATTAAGTGAAGCTACCACCGGTTCGGAAAGTAGATTCTACCGAGAAGAACCGGCAAACTCAGTAGTTACTCTTTTTCAACATTTAAAAAAATACAGTCATGTTAGTTAATACAATTATTTAAATTAATATATCCTGCCTGGAAGTCAACAGGTATTAATTTCACGTCTTTTTATCATCTACAAAAATGTAGTATCGAATAATACGCCTTTTTTACCAATGTATTTTTTATAAACGATTTGAATTTACGAGACGGCAAAGTTAAAAATGTCTGCGTATTTTTATTATTATAATAAATACATCATGGTATCAACGGCTACCAAAAATAGTTATTAATAACCTAAATAAGGAATTATTGTAATATTAATAGTAAAAGATCATTAATTTACATCATTAAACAACACAGTTCATTTGTAATTATACTGATACTAGTAAACGCCCGCGGGTTCGCTCGTGTTTTAGAATTTTTGGTTTTCATGTGTCAGGCAAATAGCCTATGTCCTTTCTTAGGGTTCATAGGTACGCCACTCCGAGGTCCCAGGCTCGATTCCCGGCCGAGTCGATGTAGAAAATTCATCAGAGTAATATATATCAGATTGATATTTCGAGCCTCAAAAAAAAAGAAAACAAGTTTGCTTCATCCAAATTTCATCAAATTCCGTTCAGCTGTTTGGTCGTGAAAGAGCGACAGGCAGACACACAGATTTACTTTCACATTTATAATATTTATATTTATATATATTTCATAATGATATCAAACCTCATCAGTAGCAACCGTAAAAATTAAAAAAAAAAAAGAAATCAACAGAAAAGTGTTTTTATATGTCTTAAATGTTTACGCCAAAAATATATTTCTTTAACATTTTCCTTAATTAGGATTGGATTACTATATGATTTCCAAATATTACAAAACATTCGTTTGAATGCTAGACATCTCTTGTTATTTTGGCCGTTGTTTGAATTCGTCGAATCGATTTACATGTTAATAACGTCGATAAACGCGTTTCGTTAATTAACATTCAAATTGGAGACGAAAACGTAAGATAACAATTGGTAATGTATATTGCTGTACACAAAGTTGCATTGATAGCAGGTCTCCTGACGTTTTGAAACCACATAATGTCTGACAAATTTAACTCTCATCAGGGCCATCTTAAGCTTATTGGAGGGCCTGGGTATATGAGGATAATGGGATCGTATGTCTATATATTGTTAGAATATACAAAAGAAGTAAATAAACAAGGTTATAGATTTATTTTTATTAACAATCACATATTTGTAATATACTTTTTTATTTCAATGAGGGGGCTGTATATCGTGGGGCCCTAGGCCTTTCTGCCTTTTCACTCTGATGTAGCAAATGATCGAGTTGTTAAGTTCTTCTGACAAGATTGCCCTTACCATCAAAACTCTAGGAGTTTTGATATTGACTCCAGGATGAAATCTTTATTTTACCAATTTTAAAATCTTGGTTTAGTTTAACCACGCCTTTTGCATTAATTTTCAAAAAACATTTGTACTTGTAAGGCTGGGTAGGTCATAGTATCACTCACTCATCAGATATTTTACCGCCAAACAACAGTATTTATTTATTGTTGTGTTCCGATTTGAAGGGTGAGTGACCCAGTACAATTACAAGCACAAGGCACATAACATCTTATCTCCCGAAGGTTGCTGGCGCCTTGTTGAGTGTATCTAAAAGCCTATAGACCTGATGGTAAGCCATACGGCCGTTTCCTACTAATAAAATAAGCAACTCAACACATACTCTTTCATTATAACATCAGCTAACTCAGCTTATTTATCACTTTGTATCTAAAATCAGCGAACACCTACTCATTCCGTTTAATTTATCACCTCTTTAATCTCACATAGAATAACAATGAGTTTTGTCTATAAATGATTCCTAAACTTAAGCTTTAAATTTCATAAGAAAAAAATATTAAAGTGCGTGTGTTTTTGCTTAACGAATTTATTTTAATACCGGACAGTGACTTTGACGCTATGTACTTACATGGTTACAGACCATCATATTCTAAGAAATTCGATTCGTTTTATGTTTAGTTTAAAATTGACCTTATTTAAATATACATAGACCGTAAAGTTATGAGAATATGTATCTATAATTATGTTTTATGTTAAAATCAAAACTTTAAACCAGATGGCAATACCCCATCAGAGCCACCATACCGGAACCCGCTTCTCTCGCCATGTCGTCGCGAAAGCGGCCGGATGGCTGCGCGTACGCATCCCGCGCGTTGCGCATGCGTAATGACCTGTCAAACTTTTCTCCGGAGGTATTTTCGATCAGTCATCTCAGTGACGTAGTTATTGTTGTGGTCTCTGAATCATTTTGGCTCGTTTGGGGACAATTGTATTATAAAAGGTCATGTAAGGGCAATGATTATTGAAATACTTAACGCCATATGAAACAAAAAATATATATTCCTTATTTTCCATGTATATTACAATCCTAGGAAGTGTCTATTCAATTACTGGTGTTACATTCAGTCCTTTCATAATATTTTATATTAACAGACTTAGCGAATTTGTTCACATTATTTCAACATCTCATTTTAGTATTGATCTGTTCACTACCAAAGGCGCGCCAGTCCGTTTTCAATTATTATTGGCGTGCGGGAGACGAATCAGAGTAAAGAAAGCATTTAATAAAAATTAGACCGTGTTAGCTAAGTGTATTTTATTAAAAATAATTAATTCAACATGAAGGGATGCACCTTTACAAGTGAACAAGCTTAAAGATTTTAATATTTACAACAGCTAAGACAATTCAGAATTTTTCTAGTTGATAAATACGTAGTAAATATATAATATATATAATCTTGCATATTATTAGATATTTGACAGTATATAAACAAATTAATACTTAGAAAAGAATTACCTTAGAGATTCCTAGCTCGTGAAACAGTGGCAAGAATTCTGGCAACATTTCCTTGTCGACTCGAAATTCCGACAATTTTGCAAAAAAAAAACGAAAATTAACAGTATGGTATTGTTGTGACGATTTGTGACGTCATAATACTTGCATTAACGCTATAGTACGACACAACTTAGATATGGCATCGGCAAAATTCGTAAAACTGATCACATCCGAATTAAGTACTCTGTCTTAAATTATCAATATTCATTTCTTATGTGAATATGATCTTTATACAAATGTAAATAACTTGTAATATCATATGACCTAATAAATTCGTCAATTTGACCCGTCGACTTACATGCACTTTCTTTCTCGGCTTGAACTCTGTAGCCAGGAATAGCGTCGAAGAGCGCGATAGGGAGCTATTTTTATTGGTTGTATAAATCGACAGTTATCGGTTTTATCGAATTTGCCGATACTACATCTAAGTTGTATAGTATTATAATTACGTCTGGATTTTGATATCAGAAAATGCAAGTTGATGAATTAATTTGACGAGTTATTGTGATCGCGTAGGTATTAGTACTTTATTTATTTCAAAACGTTTATTAAACACACTTAGAGCACTCACCAGCAGTGTCTTGTGATGTGTACACGAAATCTTACAACTTAAATGTTATATCTAATGGGCTATATTTAGTTATTTACTTACGACTTAAATGTTATATCTAATGGGCTATATTTAGTTATTTTACGTTCTAATTAATTACTAGAAATCTACGAATAGGATATACCTACTTGATACTTCGGAACAGCTGACTTGTATTCAAATTTACCAGTATTTTGATATTAAAACTTGTAAGTGATAATTTAATTTTAACCGATATCGATTTTATCGTTAAATTTTTAATTAGAAAAAAACCGATGACACTACAGATTATAAAATGTATACAAATTATTATTTTCGCGCTGAAAGATGATTAGATGAGATTAAGCAATCTATTAACAAATAACAAGATTTATTGCTTACTTATAAGTTATTATTGTTAACAGGAAAAAAGATCTTTCTAATATTCAAAATGGCGAATCTGTTCTGATGACGTTTACATCTAATTTATGATTTGTTATTTTTTATCTCTATTTGTTAAAAATCATTTGGAAGAGAATTAAAATATATCTTTCAATACACATTGGGCTTTGCAAGAGTGGACTTTTTTTGTATTTCTACTTCTTATTTATATTTTTTTATTTCTTTTTACACATGTTTAACAATTGTCGTGCTATTTCAACGTAATTACACAAAACCCTTAATTAATTATATACCGAAACCTTTCTTATGAATCCCTATGTCTACTTATTAGTGAAAATCGCATGTAAATCCATTCAGTAGTTTTGGAGACAGCAGACGCGACTTTGTTTTATAATATGTAGTGATAGTGCATCATTATAGAAAAAAGGTAATTTTAATAGCGCTTAATGGCATCTGTCTGTGTGTGAATGCGTCACTTTTGCTAAAAGGTAATAAAATGCCTACGTGTAGTCAGCTGTGGTATTCATTTCGCTAATTATTATTATGAGTACATTTAAAAATTATGTTCTATACATTCATAAAACAAGAACTCTTTAATGTTATTAATAAATTGTTAACGCTTCAAATTGTTTTTTTGTCTGACAAGTCGAAGTTAAAATGACTCTGACTTGGTCGTGGTAATTAGCTTATAATATTAGTTTAATATAGATTGATAAATTATTTATGATAATTTTTGAAGTTTTGTTTCATGCAGCTATTAGTAAAAGATAGAGAGACAGAGAGAGAGAAAAAGAGAGAGAGAGAGAGAGAGAGAGAGATAGAGTAACGTTGAGTAACTGTACCTACCATTGATCATTACATTTAAGTATGTAGCAATATCTTAGGTTTATTAGTCTGACAGTGATTTGTTGGTATAGACTCTAGACCTCTAGACTCTAGAGGTCCTGAGATAACAGAAAAGTGGGGCCCTAGTTATTTTTTATAAATTAGTTATAAGAATTTTCTTTCTGTTTGTGAGGGTAGTTTTTAATTTATTTATTTTGTATTAACTTTTAAAATAGCAATACTGTATATACGACTTACTATTGCTGTGTTGAATGCGTTGATCATTCGCCCTCGTATTTAACACGATACTGAATTAAGATATAATTAAAACAGTTAATTTGTAAAGCAATTATCGATGCTTTGGTGTTAAAAAGGCGCATTCATTGCATTTTGCAAATTACATATATTTTTTTGTAATTCTGAAGGAATGCTATTGTATATCAACTAATTAGACGACATACGAGGTAGATCTTAAAACCGATTGATTTGCATTACAATGGAGTTGCGCAAGCGCATTATTAACATTCCTCTCTGACAGGTCCATTACTTAAGTGACTTTCTATCATCGCTTATCTACTGATTTCGTAATGATTTCTTTGGAGATCCTTTGATTATTGCTCATTAGATTTGCAGGGTTCGTAGAAAAACTATTTGACTCATTTGTAGTAGCTGATACCGAATGGCATTGAATTGTTGAAGCTTAAATATTCTACTTGGTGGCAGGGCTTTGTGCAAGCCCGTCTGGGTAGGTACCATCCACTCATCAGTTATTCTACAGCTAAATAACAGTACTCAGTATTGTTGTGTTCCGGTTGGAAGAGCGAGTGAGATAGTGTAACTACAGGCACAAGGGACATGACATCTTAGTTCCCAAGGTTGGTGGCACATTGACGATGTAAGGAATAGTTAATATTTCTTACAGCGTCATTGTCTACGCGTGATGGTGACCACTTACCATCAGGTGGCCCATATGTTCGTCCGCTAACCTATACCACAAAAAAATCTCCTAAATAAGTGACCGACATTTAATTATAATCAGATTCTAGGAATTTAAAAGTAAAATATGTTTACAACCACAGGAGCCAATGAAAATACGTCATAAGGCTGTTATACAAACTTATTTTAATGCCAAATCTTATTATTGTGTTCCGTTTTACGTTAATGGGGATTTAGCTCGATGTCCAGCGAAAATCCGCTGATTTATTATTGATTGATTGAAATGTCAAAATGTATTAAAGTCAAATGAAAATAAGGAACAGGCAACTGTGAGCCTGTACATGTTTTAAAACTTAATAAAAATTGGGATTCAGTGCTATTACAGGCATTACCTTATTTCCCAAAGTTGGTTGCATTGATAACAAAGTATGAAACGGTTAATGTTGCTTATATTACCAACTAGATACAACCCGGCTTCGCACGGGTGCAATGCTATAATAAATATACTTTACTATATTGTACATGAGTTATATACAAAAACCTTCCTCTCGAATCACTATATCTATAAAAAAACGCATCAAAAACCTTTGCGTAATTTTAAAGATCTAACCATACATATGTACAGACAGCAGTAAGCGACTTTGTTTTATACTATGATGTAATGATGATAATGATAGACAGAGGTGCTTACCACCAGGTATTTCTTATATCAAATTATATCATATCAAAGTAGGCAAAGTCTAGCTTATACCTAATATTCTCAACCCACTGGTATTCTTCTACCGAACATGATATTAGTGAAAATAATCTTTGACACGTATGCAAGTATCTTTAATGTCAGGACCGGTATCAAACAACCCCATACAACTTAAAGGTCAGACTCGAATTGCTTCCACGTTCCTGTAATGAATTTCTATATTTATAACTTAGACTAGAATAACACAAAGACGCAATAAAAGATCACATGCATATTCAAGCCCGGCCCGGCTGTCACCTCTGACTCCACATCCGTCGCCTACGTCCGAGGGACTTTGAAAAATAACTGATAATAAATGTAATGTGAATCGAATCTGGAGGAAAAACACATTCAATGACAATGCCAGATTGTTTATCGAACTTTGCCCGCTAAATAAATGATTATTCATATTTGATTAGGTTGGCGGACGCGTTTCTAAGCCACCTGATGATAAGTGGCCACCATCCATAGACAATGACGCTGTAAGAAATATTAACTAAGATGAAAGAACCTTGGGAACTAAGATGTTATGTCCCTTGTGCCTGTAGTTACTGGCTCACTCACCCTTTAAACCGAAATACAACAATACTGAGTACTGTTATTTAGAGGTTGAATAACTAATAAGTAACCTACCCAGACGGGGTACACCTACTTTTTTTAACCTAACAACCTAATCTAACCTGGTCTAATAAACGAGCCATTGGCGATTGATTAAAAAATGAGCAAAATATACACAAATGAAAGTGGTTTTAGGGTTGTAGGACGGATACAGAAACGAATTGTTTAAAAATTTAACGATGTTTAAGATTAGTTAACAATAATTTATCAATCAAAATATTGTCTATGAATAATTATCTATGTTACATTATTTAATAGAGTAATATCTCTCAAAGATAAATAGCATACATTATATACAAAGATACGAAGTATCAAAAACATATTTATAATTAAAATTGAGGTAATTTTTCAATAATTTACCATTAAGGCACTGAAATGAAGAGAAAGCATTATTAACTTATATCAGAACATGAAAATGGACCGATAACCGATAACATCAAATAGCCGCATCTATCTTTGATATTTATGAATTACATTAATTTATTTTTAATTCATTGAGTAGATGACGTCAACACCTATTGCATATTTATAGGATCTCGACCCGTGTTACCCCAACCTCTGACAACCTTTTATAACATCCGTTGTTGACAGTAGTCAGTGTAAAAAAATACCTTTAGAGAATATATTGCCCCATGATTTCACTTGCGTAGAAACACATGTTGGTATGTGTTTCAGGTACCTTAATTACCTCGAAATATCAATACTTTGAACTACTCTCAAAATTGCCTTGTCATAATTATGTATCAAAACAAATGACGAATAGGCTTGACATAGTCCAAATTGACTTTGTCAAGCCTATTTGTCACAAATAATTATATACCGTTCCACGCGAACATATTTCGTAAGGTAGGTATTTTTGTTTCAAGTTTTATATGTAAAATAAATCTCATGTAAATAATTGTGATATAATATGTGTATAGAAACTATGTTTAATTCACAAGTGTCGTGTTAAATTATTTAGACGAAAACGAAGGTCGATATTGATTCGTGAATTTTCGACTGCACTCGACTGTGGTTAGAACCCGTGCATCTTAACCGATGATTGCGGGTTCAAACCCAGGCAAGCACCGCTGTTTCATGTGCTAAATTTGTCTTTATAATTCATCTCGTGCTCAGCGGTGAAGGAAAACATCGTGAGGAAACCTGCATGTGAAAAATTTCATAGAAATTCTGCCATATGTGTATTCCACCAACCCGCATCAGAATAGCGTACTGGATTATGTTCCACACCTTCTTCTCAAAGGGAGAGTAGGCCTTTAGCCCAGCAGTGGGAATTTACAGGCTGTTGTTGTTTTGTTGTTCGTCTAGTATGAGCCTGTAAGTATAGCTTAGTGGAGTCAAGGCAGGAATCGAATACTGAAAGAGATATTACAATAGATAGGTAATAAATAAAATATACAATATTGTCAAACCATAATCGTAAATATATCGTTTGTTTACTGTCAAATGCTTGCATGACAATGCACACTTAAAGCGTGCGACGTCACAACCGGGTTTCGGCAATGGTTTTTCATCTGTAAGATTGCAGACTCAGATTATTGACTTTGATTTTGGATCTTTAGTTACAACTGTAAAAAACTGGCAACACTGTTTTTTGGTTAGCTACGTGATCGTTTTTGTGTTTACATGATATTTTTTGATGTTCTTTTTTAAGACTAAAGATCAAATAATAAATAAAATCCACTCTATTATCTATCTGCAGTTATAACAAACTATTACCCTCCATTGTGATCCAATGAACTTCTACTAACTAACTAGCAGGTAAAAAACTCTTTTAAACTCAAATATAATCTGTTGCGGAATAGTGAGTTCTGTTACGATTGGTTGTCCAGATTATAACGACGCGATATTTCAGCTATGACTTTTTTATCCAGCACGTAGCTGAAATTAAATCTGTGGAGTCGGAATAACAGTCCAAGATGCTCAATCTTTCGCCATATTAGCACAACTAAATGCCACGAAGCAACGAATTGACTTGAGCAACAAAATCTAAACTATTTTTGTTATATATTTCAAATATTATAATATTTCGTTCTATATAATTATATAATAACATTAAATTAATAATTAAAACTTTTTTATTAATTTAATTAATAGTTATGAAAATAAAATGTAATGATGTAACTCGATTTATTTTTTCTTAAATTTTGAGTATGTATGAAACGATTAAGTAGTTTTTATTGCTTAATTTTAACGATTATATAAATAAGCTATGTCATTTTAATAATGTTGACGCGTTTGTTTAAGTAACGTATAGTACGACACAACTTAGATGTAGTTTCGTTTAATAAAACCGATTAATGTTTTACTCAACCAATAGAAATAGCTCCCTATCGCGCCATTCGACGCTATTCGACGCTATAGATTGTCACGTCAGTTCAACCAGAGGAAGCAAGTAAATCGTAAATCAATGTGACAAATTGACGAATATATTAGCTCATATGATATTACAAGTTGTTACGTTTGTGTAAAAATCATATTCACATAAGAAATGAATATTGATAATTTGGGGTAGCGTACTTAATTCGGATGTGATCGGTTTTACGAATTTTGCCGATGGTACGTAGCTAAGTTGGGTCGTACTATAGGTGTCTCATTTATTTGAATAAATCTAATTAAATGAAAGATTTTAAAGAACTACGTCACGGAAACATTTATCGTCTACGATAATACATCGTTTGTTAATATATTTTAATAATCATTTATGTGTTAATTATATTCTTATTAATTTATACGTTGGATTTGATTTCGGAATGAGTTCGAATTTTATTTATTTTTAAATTTTTATTTCCTATTTAAATAGACGTCACATAAATGATCCATTCGGACGCATTTTAATTTTTTTTAATTTAGTATTACTACAAGTAAAACACTTACGTCATTTTGGACTTAAAATTAAACAAAGTTTTTAAAAATCAGATTTTTGTTTAAAGGATAAATGACAAATAAACTAATAAGTATACAAAAAGTATTTTCATGTTCCGTTCTTTGATTCTTATCACCACAGATAACAATGATAAATATTAATCTTTTCATCGTTACTAATTTATTATCTGTACCTAAATAAAAAAAACAGTCTGCGAAAATTAATCTTTGATTTATTTATATTCTTTCGAACTGAATATATTGTCACTGACCCGGTGACTTTGTTATCAACGCAATTACAGTAAAAAAAACAGTTTTCTTTACCGAATGAATTCATGAATTACGTTAATTAATTATATATTGTATGTAATATATTGTAGGTACTTATTATTAGTGACGTAAGATCTTTGGTAAAAATATAAATCACTACATAGTATTAAACAAAGTCGCTTTCTCTGTCCCTATATTTCTATGCTTAAATCTTTAAAAGGACGCAACGGATTTTGATGCGGTTTTTAATAGATATAGTGATTCGAGAGGAAGGTTTTTGTATATAAAACATAGACTATATAGTAAGGAAACATTGATAACTTTAGAAGTTTGTAATGTGATGTCGTTAATAAACAAATTCTGTAGTATATTAAGTATCAGTATTGTATAGTTATGGCGGGTCGATAGTACTGAAATAATACAGGTAAAAATGTATAAGCCGCTCGATTTTCATAACATATGATAATCAATTTTGTTTGAGTTTTATATGTTAATAAATAATTTGTTTTTTAAACAGTTATTAAACATTATCGTTCAATCATAAAATATATTAATATAACTTCATTGTCGAGTGAAACTAGCGGTTCCTGTCAGTCAAATATGTTTTTAAACAATAATTATTTGACACGAAACTTCCTGTAATAAATTCTCTAACATATGACAAGAAGTAAAACCAACATATATAATATACAATAACATTGGTAATGTTTACAATTGACCACATTCTGAGCGGAGATTCCCACGATGTCGTTTACCGGATTATGTGAGATGATTCTTATTAGGGCTGACGATTTGATTTTAAACAATCATTTATCTTAAGTTTTATAAATATTTTCTAGGAACATTACCAAATTCACCTGAAGTGTAGTCACCTCGATAACCATTGAAGTTGTTCACATTTGTGCCTCCATTATTCTTTTAATTTTTTTATATATATAATATCTCAGTAAATACAAAAAACATTAATATATATTCCTCTAAAAGAATGTTTTAATTAAATAATCGTATCATATGAATAATTTTCAATGTAAGTCCTTAGCCGTCTTTAACCCATCGGAGGCACTAGGCATACTCGAAATATGACTATAAACAAGGTTACAGTCTTTTTTTTAATTATCACATATTTATATAATACTTAACCAATGGGAAAGAGGGATCTGTGTAAGTTGATGATAAAATATGGATCATACCTGTAGATAAAGAATTAGGTTGTGGCAACCCTATAGTAATGCATAATCAAATCTAAACGTAGACAAGAACACCTGAGCCACGAGCTCAGTAATTTATGGGAATCTGAGATAATATCACAGCTAGCCGCTCATACTAGGGTTTGAGCCTGGTTTTGGCCCATGCAAAGTTCATAGGACATAACTTGTAAGTTAATTAGATAAATGTGTTGATTCTTATAAAGTTTTTAGGGAGATAGCAAGCTGTGTAGGAGATACTGTATACTACAAGGTACAAGTACTCACGCAAGTACCCTTGTACTTGATTTCCTTGCATTCTTAGTCTGATGGTATTGAATTCAGATACGATCTGAGCGAGATCAGGTGCAGGATACTTATCTATTTACGTGTTTTCCGAGTTAATTAAAGAGGCGCTACTAATTGTTTTATAATTCCTTTTTGTTTTGGTATTGAAGTAGCAGGTCGAGTGAGTAAGATCCTTGCCAAAACGTCATCGTATGGCTGACGTAACCCAGGAAATGCAGCTGATATTATGACTTGTTATAAAAAGTCTTGGTCCTCGTTGCGCAATAAATAATTTAAAAGACGTAATTAACTCAGCTGTAAATACTTGATGTTGATATATTATTATAAATCATATCCATAAATGCGACAAATTTGTATTTAAATTTGAGTATTAGTAATAGTGGATTGTGTATCTTATGAAGTATAAGTTATGATACATATTCGCTTGCATTCGTAAATTGTTTGTTGCTCCTAAAACAAAGTCCAGCAAATCAAATCATATCATCCGTTTGGTCTTAGTTCATATTGTTAGTGTAATTAAAATTGATTGTCAATTTAGGATCAAAAAATTAATCATTTTCGTATGTAAAATGTTGTGATCATTTATTTTGTTGGAGTCGTTTCTTAAAACGATATTTTCGTAAAAATTCTTGACTATACTATTTTATATTTCAAATTTCTATCATGTAGCTCATGCTTATACCGTTCGACGTTCCAATTTTAAAATCAAAATCGATTCGAACAAAGATGGATGACAGTGAAAGCGCGGTCATTGGTCGGCGAGCACGCTGCGTGCGCGCATTGATTCACGCTTACAAACTAACATATACAGTGTTATTATCCCTTATGACTTTATAATAGAGTCGATAGTTGTGTAGCAAATTGTTTTTTATAATTTTTTCGTACACTACCGCTCCGCAGCGCGTGCGAAGACGCATCATAAGATGTAATTGCCCTTTTGTTTATTACTTTACAGTGGTTTAATTGTAGCTTTGTTTCGCTCAGATTTGATGTGATCGTTAATCCGTATATCTACTTAGCGATCTGAGAAGTAATTTCGATGAAAATATGTGCGTTAGTTCATTGAAAAAAACGTAAATGCGTGAGTTGATATATCAGCTTATGTCGTAAAGCAATCTTGTTAATGTAATAAGTAGTTTTATTTGTATATAGATTACAATAAAGTGAAACCTATTTGGGAATTTTTGTGGTAAAGTTTCAAGGTCGATTTGGATTGAAACGTGTGATTTGGATGGAAAAGTGACTACTGATGTGGTTGCTAGTGTGAAAGGGACGGCAATAGATTTTCATTTCACATTTCAGAAGACTCCGCAACACCCGCAGTCATCCTGAAACTAGTTGTCAAGTTCGGTTACATTCAGATACATTTCTTTCAGAGTTCATTATAACAGCCTGTCCTTTCGTCGTCGTCATGAGTCCTGAAATTATTAAGCGTGAGAGGTTCCATGTACCAGCACGAATATAATCTTTAAAATTGATATATAACGAACTATTTTTACAATCTTTTATTTATTTGTTAGTTTGATTTGATTTGCAAGCTGAAAAACCACATTAGATATATTTTCCTAAAGAGGTCATCTTGATTGTCAGCATGTTAAATTGATTCTGATGACAATTTTTTTTATTTTTTTTCTATGACACTTAGGAGTAAATTACCCATGACAGCTCTAGAAGATAGAACTCCTCAACGGTCAACAGAAGATACACTTTTAAACGTATAAAACCTTTTTTTTTTTTACTTTTTACAGTACTCATTTATAATCTATTTTTACCAAGTTTACGTATAGCATACGTTGGTACGTTCAATTTGAATACAAATTTAATCTGTATCAATTGACAAAGGACTAAACGTCAAATGAAAAAAGAGGTTTCGATCAAAGAGTTTCGTACCATAATTGCGTTAAGATATATAAAGTAAATAGCTATGATAATTGTATTGTTTTATATTTTGCACTGATTACGGCTCGTTAACTAATAGACTATCGCTTTCATGTCATAAAGGCAGCTGTCCGTGAACGCTAAGTAAATACGCGTTTAGGTTACGTTAACGTTATTGTTACGATGTGGTTTCCATCTCGGAGTCGCCACCGTGACGCTTCAATAGTAGTTTTTACTGATTATGATATTTTAACGGTATTATTTATGTTGCAAATCGCATAACGTCCATTTACTACGTGTTATAAGTTTCTCTTTTAAATAACGAAAAAAGAATGATTGTTATTTAGATAACTAGCGACGCCCGGCTTCGCACGGGTGCAATGATATGACATCACAGGAAACTTCTAAAATTATCAGTATTCTTTACTAAATTGTTCTTGTATTATACGTTAAAACCTTTTCTCTCGAATAAACTCTATCTATTAAAAAAAGCCGCATCTGTTGCGTAGTTTTAAAGATTTAAGCATACATAGGATATAGGGACAGAGAAAGCGACTTTGTTTTATACTATGTAGTGATAGTGCAATCTAGTATCTAAATATAATAAATGTTATCTGTTTTAGTTAGTATATTGATGAAAGTAACTAATTAATAGGATTATTTTTTTAATTGATATTTTTTTTTATTTTTAACGTAAAATACAAACGTAAATTTGAAAAAAATACAAAACGTAAGACGAAACGCAAACACGTTCTGCAACAATGTGAATAAAAATAAAAAAGTGAAGTTTCCTAAGAATCGTTAGAGCAGTCAAGGTATTAAATTCTTAATTGGTTTCTACATATTATTAATGTTTGAATGTTGCCATATAAAAAAATTGCTCATATTTGAAACATTTTTGTATTTTATAAAATATATTAAGTATTTATTCATGTGTGTGTTGTCAAATCGAGAGCTATATATAATACTGCTTAGCAAAATTGCTTTGATTTTAGGCACAATAGTTATTTCTGAGTGTAATTAAAAATGACGCGCCACTACTGTCTCACAACCACGCGATATCAATTTAGTAGTTAGACTTGGATTTCATTCAAAGATGTTATGAAGAATAGGAAATAAAAATTATAAATTTGTATTTTCAATTCATTTTGACAGGGAAATAATTCTGTAATCGTTTTATGTTCTCGAATATATCTTAACGGATTGTAATGTTTCACAATCGACTCTTCGAGTTACAGAATAGCCCTGTTGACCCAAGCATCTCATTACGAAGTCAGTAACACCTTGGATTACAATTATGTACATTGAATTAACTATTATTATGAGATGTTTATTACAATCGTAACTGTTTCTTTGGGTTGACCTTGTTCGATTGGGCGTTACGCTTCTGGGCGTAAACAAAAATAATCTTGTATATATTAGTTACACCAGTAGCAGACAGTACTTATACTTATTATTTTAATTGTATCTAGAAGATACAGTAAATTGTATAAAGTTTTTTTTTTTCATTAAGAAAAAAGGTTTTAATGGAATTCTTAGACAATTTTTTAGTGACAGATGAGCAAATAGGTTATGACGTTAAGAATTAGGAACAACGATACACTGAATTATATTATTATGTACTCTATTACGTATTGCTCTGAGATCTATTTCCCTTGCACCTGATATTACGAACTCATTCAATTTATGCTGGAATACAACAATACAGAGTATTAATGTTTGAGATATATCTTAAATAATATTCTGATAAAATATAGATAAAATTCGATAAATAATTTCAAGGAAAACTATTGTAAACAAAAACGATGATAAAAAGTATGTAATATAATCCGGTTTTTAATTAGTTGAAGGTTATGAATATATATATTATAAATATAATTGTATATTTGTATCAATTAATATCAAATATTGTCAATTTTCGTACATTCAAAGACCTACTATATACTGAAATTTTTGAATACAGAAAGGTGGAATGATAGCTTGAAAAATGGATTAATTTAAACGATATTATTTATGAATTTGAAACCAATTACATTTTTTATATTATGGTCGGCAACGCCTCTGCAAGACCCACGTTGTTGCAGATGTCGATGCGCGATGGTACTTACTTTCCATCATGTGAAACTCTTGCTTGTTTGTCACCATTAAAAAACAATAATAAATCTTATTCATTTGCATTTGATTAGTCCGAAGGCAAAGGGCCTAGCAGACTTACTATGAGGAAATTGCACGACATAGTTCTCAACCGACTTCAAAAAGGAGGAGGTTATCAATTCGTCTGTATGTTTTTTTTTTTTTTTAAATATTTGTTACCTCATAACTTTTCACTGAGTGGACCGATTTTGATAATTTTTTTTTGTTTGAAAGGTAGTACTTCCCGTGGGGTCCCATTTTAATGTTATTTTTTTCCGATTTTGGTATCCGTATGAAAACAACATAAGTTTTAAATTTGCATTTTGTATATACGAGACAACGTTAACCAATTTTGATGATTCTTTTTTTATTATAAAATATATACTTCAAGGGTAGTTTGGTGAAAGTTTGGTAAGGTTCTGAGCATAGGATCCATGACAATCTCCAAATATATCAATAACTATAACTACGTTAGGTATATAATCGTAAATCGACTTTTAAGTAGTCTAATATTTTTCATTTCATTTTACTTAGGAGGACTCTAAAAAATATGTTGAATACGCAATTATTTTTATTACTTTTTAGTGCATTTTCATTTATTTTAAAATAGTGTTTTGTTTGGAGTCGGTATTTCTTTTTGTTAAAATTTTATTTATTTTTAATAAATGTTACGTAGTACTTCTCTCGAAGTATTCGGAGAGATGAGGGTGACAGCCCCTAACGGTTTTATTTTTTTCTAAGAAACTATGATAGATATTGAAATGAATCCAACGCGAAAAAAT
The DNA here is from genome assembly GCF_905220365.1 of Vanessa cardui. Taxonomy (NCBI): domain Eukaryota; kingdom Metazoa; phylum Arthropoda; class Insecta; order Lepidoptera; family Nymphalidae; genus Vanessa; species Vanessa cardui. Next base: position 5,379,772 of record NC_061146.1, read on the forward strand.
ATATATCAATGAGCTCTATATATGGTATTTTTTTATATTTTTTAATTAATTTTTAGAAGTAAAAAGAACAATATTTAAGACTCGAAGACAATTGTATGCTATTGTTTTGGTGGGTGTATCTCCAGAAATGCCTATGAAAAACCACCCATATCAATATATATTGTTTTTCAAAGACGCCAGAGCAATTTCTTCATAGTAAGTCTGCTAGACCCTTTTAAAACTGAAGAAATTATTTTAAACATTAAGGAAATATTGGAAGAGTAAATGAAACACAATCATATTTTAATAATTATTATAATAACTTGAGCCGCGACTCCACCAAAACCACCAAAATGTGACTTAGTGCGATTTTAAAGATTAGTTATTATGAGTAATTTATTATTTAAATTAAATATACGGAATGTTTTATTAAATAAATAGACAGACAGATTGGCCATCTATTGGTAAGTGATATTGGCGTCATAAGAAACATTGTCCAATCCTTAACACCAACGTCACCAACCAACCTTGGGTACATTTTAGTTCCTAAGGTAAGTTACGTCCCAATGCCTGTAGTATGCCTGTACATTGGTTAGCCCATCCTTTAAATCGAAATACAACAATACTGAGTATTGTTTTGCGGTAGAATACATGATGAGTAGGTAGTATTTACCCAGGCGTGCTTGTAAGACCTACATTCAAGATCAAATAGCTCTAATTACAAAATTAAAGTATTAAGAGTTTTAACCGACGTGTAGGTTTAATCACAATGTTTTTTTATACCGAAAGTCATGATGTTATACACACAAATTAAGCAAATTTATTAGTTAAGTGGCACTGATAGCCGAGAAGTTATGTGTGCTTGTAAAAGTATACTTGAATAAAGTATATTATGATTTTGATTTTGGACGGCGGCTATCGTGGTGTGGGCATGTTATGCGGAGGAATGAGGAACATATTGTGAGGAAGGTTTTGAACATGAATGTGGATGGATTTACAGGAAAGGGACGATCAATGAAACGATGGATGGATTGTGTAAAAGTGACGTCATTTAGGGAAGTATGGAAGAAGAAGACATGCTGCGCCGACACCAAGTAAATTGGGATAAGGGCGGGAATATGATAATACACATAAATGAAGCACATGAAAATACACTGTTACTCATCCAGATTTGATTGATTTAAAGACGTATTGTTCCGCTAACATCTACTTGTTCTATCCACAATACCATCGTAACTCAATTGTGAAAATTATTATTTATTATTATGTGTCTTGATTCATGGTCAAGCACTATAATAGAAACATTTAAATAAATTTATAATCTTATCATCTATATATATATTTTTTAAATCGAAATGATTGTGGTAAAACCAAAGTTAAACACATCACACGCCTTCCCCGATGTCGGGTGGTAAAACTCAAGATCAGAAAGTTGTCGCTGACCACTTGTCTCAGCCGAGGGGTCACTCATTTGAATACAATGAAGAAATGCGCGTGCGCAAGACGCCTACATACGCCGCGCGAAAGAATTTCGATTCGGTTGTATTCGGTTAGGTGACTTTGTTATTCATTGCTCGTTACTCACTGTATTTGTCATAAATAATAACAAAAGTTAAAGCGGCTTTATATATTTCGGAAGGATTTTTGAGAAATACCTTTTTATCTAGTTTTTTTTAATCACTGTAACAAAAAGCAAACTCTCTTTTGAAATTATAATGCCGTACTAATTTTAAGAGCCCACTAAAAAGTAGTAGGTATTGGATTAAACCAGACTATCTAACACCTGTGTACTCCCTCTCAACGTGACATTAAGGTCAGAAACTATTTATTTAATATAGAAACAAAATTTGATAATCTATACTTCTATACTAATTTTATGAATGTGAAAGTAGCTGATATTAATAAACAGATTCGTTGCCTACTTAATAGTTCATTCAAGAAAACTAAAGCGTTATTAAATCGTTACTTTACAGTATTGAACGTAAAGCTAGCAGTGTAGGTGTTGACTATCACAAACTATATTGTTGGAAATATTCAAACTACACCTTCAAAGTGTCACTCTTTAAAAGAAATACTCTGCTAAACTTGAGAAATATTTATCTAATAATGATATTTATTTCCTACATGATATTTATATAAGGAGTCAGTAAAAACAATATTCTTTTTAGCAGCCGAACATTTTTGGTGTGAAGTATTGCTTTTAGAGGTAAGATCGTGAAAAATGAATGAATGCCGTGAAAAAGCCAGGAAACGCCGCTCCCTGCTGCAGCTCTCAATACCCTTGTATATAGCATACATTTCATTTTGTTTTATTAACGAAACTCTTAGTTTAAATTCATTTCGTTCTAGTTTTATTAATTAAAAACAATTCAACAATATCATTTTCGACATTCATGGCTGTAATGTGTCATGGGCAAGCCCAAGCCCTTACTGTGGATAACTTTTACCGGGTCAGTTTGTTTTAAATGAAAGTCTACATACAAAATGAACTTAATTGTGAATATTATAATGTTCATTGATTTCAATATTGTGCAATGTATAGGTATTATTACGTATTCCAATTGCGTCACACTGAGGAAAATTCCTTAAATAATTGAGATTGAAATTGCGGTCGATTAAATCTGTTAGGATTTTGTGCTATGATTTAATGTCATGCTGGCGTTGATAATGATGTCCAGGGCTTAAAGTTAAGACAGCCATTATTCACAGAGTCTATCACGAGAGATATTGGTCATGTCCTACACAAATGTGTGTGTATATTGGGAATAACTGTACTCTAATCCCTTACTCGTCCCCAGACTGTGTAGACGCATTACCGACGACTTTATGTGAGAGAGTAAACACTAACGCAACGCACTAACAAGTTACAAACTGCATACTATTACTGATAAATTTTAGTTTTAAACCATCATCTTAAGTTTTATAAGCAAGTTAGACAAACTAGGCTTTTGTATACGTTAATATAATTTTATAACTAAAATTCAAATTCAATATAGAAGCATTACACTTACTCATTGATGGTGAAATTAAACACTACCACCGGTTCGGAAAAGGAAATACCATGACCTGAGAAGAACCGGCGAAATTTAATTGAATAATTTAATTTTTATTGTCAAATTATTTAAATACATGTATAATATGAATAGTATTTCTATTCAGCCAGGAAGCGTTTCATTCCCAAGTTTCAGTATTATCACGTAACAGAAAATACATTTCACACATGTTTTAAGTAATATGTAAGTATGAATTGTTTTCTTAATACGTCGTTCGTAAAGAAAACTACAATCGTATAATTTGTACGTAAAATCCTTACCTAACATCGCGTGGGCGTGAGGAGTATCTTAGCCAACGTTTAAATTGTTATTGGATTATCGGCTTTATTTCAAATGTAATAGAGTGTTTCGTTTCAGATGAGTGTGCCCATCTGGAGAGACAAGGACGCAAGAGCGAGAGATTACAGTATTGATCGGTCTGAAGCCATTTCGTTAATCTTGCAGTCTGCTGGGCGGATTTCATTTGGCTTTCCCCTTGGATGTACTCTGTCTAGGTGTGGCGTGAAATTTATCTTACGAACATTATATATTTGGAAACTGTTTTGACAATTCTAATATACTTATATAAATAAATTGAAATAGAATCTATTTAGAATAAATATACACTACTGATTAATGAAGTTTTCAGTTTTAAATCAATCGATATTTTTTACAACTCATAAAAATTCTGTTAATTATTTTTGTATTGAATTGGTGAAATGTTGAAACCAACTTGTGATGCTACGCTATTATGATGCGTGCATCCTTTAAATGTTATATTTATTACAGCGAAAGTCTTATATCACTTATTAATACCTTACGACCTTTTTTCGTAACAAGATCGTTTTAAAACAATACCACTGTTTGGTTTCACTAAATTTATTACAAAAACTCGTATCAAAACGTTACACGTAGCTTTTTATCGATAAATAACATATTATATAACGTTTAGTTTTTTTATTAATTTAACTTGATAATAATTGCAATATTACATCACCTTGTAGAATCTTGAAATTTAGCAACAGTACCACGCAAGATGGCTGAAGTATTACGACATACGAATGAAAAACTTTGACTTAATATGTGCCTGGAGCGTACAAAAACTTGTACGTTGCGTACATCCTGTTCAACAACACAATTATCACGATCTAATAAACATTGATCGAAATACAATATTACTACATGTATCGGAATTTATTGCGTGCACCGATTTGCTAAAGGACTAGTTAGGTGTTTCATTAGATAAAAAAATTATATTGATTTATATCTGAACAGTAGATTTCACTTTCACTATCTATATATCTATATCTTTGTATATAATTACCTATTAGTAATTATAATCGTAATAATGTCTTTATTTCAGACATCATACCTATACATTTTTTTTTGTCATAGATTCTGAACTTGTTTGCAGGTTATAATCAAAATCAATATATTCTTTATTCGAGTAGGTACTTAAAAACACTGGTTTGAGAAGAAAATTCTACCGAGAAGAACCGACAAGAAACTTAGTAATTTTTTGTCTGAGTTTGTCAATAATGTACGATTAAATTTATATATCCTACCTAAATATCAACCTATACTAAGTCATTTTTAATCTTTGATTTATCAATATTGTTTGATTTTAAACTGAGTTTTAATATAGAAACGAAAACCGCAAGAAGGATGACTTTGCGATGTATAAAAATACAACTAATAGTTATCTAAAAACTTAAAACTCGTACCTCTCCTAAAAGAGGTGTGCACATCAGTCTATCTAAAGAGGACAGTTCATCTTGAACGCTAAAATATTAAAGATTGTTAGCAATTCTCACAAGCCAGCTCATTATGGATACAATGAAAATCATCGTTATCACTTTATAAAATAAACCGAACATAGCTCTCTTGAATCTGATATTTTTAAGCTAATCTAATGCACAGTTTACGTTTCTATATGAAACCCATTTTATAAAAAAGCTCGCTGTATTTATAAATAATTTACCGAATATATTATACGTTAAGTGAATTAGTAAGGAGTATATTTGTTTTTTTAAGAAATTCGATGTACTATTAAATACATAAAATGCACTGGGAAATAATACTTATAATTACACATACAGAAATTTGTCGACATTAGTTCCTCCAAAAAAGGGTGAGTAGGTTCAAATTCTTAAGTGATGATTGATAGAGTGTATACAACAAGGATGTTATCTATCGATTTTTACGAAAATGGAGTGAAATTGGTCGAAGTGACCTCATTGTCATGACATCAAGAGAAATCAAAGATGGCGTCTAATTACAATGCTTCTTTAATATTATGTACACTAAGGAGGTTTTTTAATCCTTAATTGTTTTTAAAAAAAAAATTATTCAAGAAGAAATTAATAAAAAGTTATTCTCGAAACATTTTCAAAGAATACTTTGTTAAATTTTCTTTGGGATTTTGTTTGAAAACCCACAAAGAAGGCACGGAAGTGCGCTGAAAGGTTCGAATATTAATTATCACCACCCTCCGCTGCCACCCGACCACCCTCGGACCCCGTCTCACTAGCAGCGCCTGGTACCGAAACCTCATAGTTTAGGAGATAGAGATTAATTCAAACACGACGATTATATTTATTTACTTCATTTTTGTCTTGATTTTTAAATAATGATATCGTTATATGTGTTCAGGTCTTATACAATATACTAGCTGTCACTGTCGCGTGGAAATTGATTACCAGACATTTCCAATCATATTTCACCTCCTTAGGGATAGAATTACCAAAAGTCCTGTCAAAAATGTGTACTATATCTCGATCACCAAAATTTCAAGAACCTAACTGTAATAGATCACGCTTGGCTTGTTATTTTATATATATATAGATATATCTAAATGTGTGTCGCACTGAAAAGAACTAAAATATATAAGCCAACATTATTATATTGGTGTGTGTGACAACTATACTTGACTCTCACCAACCGTCATACTACTTTACAAGTGTGCGTGTTATTAATGTTCAACTGTTAGTCACTATTTTTAACGGTCACCTTTGACAGACTATAATATCAAATAATCGGAAAGGATGTTGTAAAAACATTTAATTACCTTAATTAAATTACCTTAAATCTGTTACTTGACAGAATGTGCACTCAAATGAAATCGAAATTTAGTGGACGTCATTTTTTGACATTTCATTTTCGTGATTTTAGTGAGTTTCGAGTTTCTTCTTATAGAATAACTCCATTGCCCTGCCCTCTTCTATCCTTTAAATACAGCTTTCTCACTATCTTTCATTATACATACATATAATTAATCATCACATTAAGATATTTGGAATTTCTATTAACAAACCTTGAAATAGGATAGCGCAGTTTCACGTAAAAAGAAATAAAACTAAGCTCTATACATTAAAATTAAACTGTTAAATTAAATTGAACGCTATACCAAAATATTTAAGTCTACATTACAGTGGCAATGAAATGTAAACAATTTCCTATCTAACTAGTGTGCGTGTCAATTATTATAAAGAAAAAAAATGTTTAATAAATTAAAGCGGGTGTGGGTGCATTTGCAGGTGTTTGGTACTCTATGTATTTATCTGTTCCCCTGACAACATTTAAGCAATATTTATATGACAACGCGTAAGGAGCAAAGAATACAAAATTCAAAGTTTCACCCGCACCACCTCGATGTCCGAAAATCCACAACAGCGCGATTTCTAAGACATTTTCTGCCTCGCACAACCACTTTGTGGAACCAGCTTTCGCCGGCGCTTTTTCCGAACCGATACGACATGGGAACTTTCAAGAAAAGAGCGTACTCCTTTCTCAAAGGCCGGCAATGCACCTGCTAGCCCCCTGGTATTGCAGATGTCCATGGGCGGTGGTCACTTTTCATTAGGTGAGCTTCCTGCTCGTTTGCCGCCTATCACATAAAAAAAACACTTTGACATTTATTATAAAAAAGGCGCCGGTCAAAACAATCAGCTCCTGTACTATTTTCCGAGATTTCCAAAACTCAGACAATGGATTTCCGAACAATGGTATTCAAAGGTGTTTGATGGGCCTCGAACGTGTATTGTGCGTACTGCCTTTATGCTTTCATGTTAGGGGAAAATGTAGGCGTTTTCAGTTAAGCTTATATATACCTTAGCAGATTGTTTTTATTTTACTAAGAAACGAAACGTTCCTTTGTTTATTTGAATTCGTAATAATGTAAGTGGACTTTATAAGTTATAATAAACTAGACAAGCTTACAGCTTCACTCGCGTTTTAAGATTCCATAAATTGGCTGTTCATAGTAGGCCTCTGTGGAAATTACATAAAATATTTAAAAAAAAAAAATGTTATTAGGATGTAAGATGCTCGACCATTGCTTATTATAATATGAAAAAAATGATGCAAATTGTATCGTTAATAAAAGTGTCTCACATTATAAAACTCTAAGTATATAAGTGTTCCTCTCATTGCTTCCCTCTGAAAATCTCAGCCAATGAGACCTTTGTATTAAATAGAATGCGATCTCGAATTATTCCTGCAGAGATACAACATTACTCCCTGTATTCTTGCTTTCAAGCTAAAACTTTAGAAATTACTTAATAATCACTGTTTTTAAAGTACATTTTTCCATATCCGCTGTTAATGTTCTTCAGACCATTTTCAAGTAAACCAGGAACGAGATCGATTCTCTTAAAGTGGACGTATCAAATCGTTATTGAACTTAATTCGTCGGACATAGAGTTCTATATTGCTTGGAACGGTTAAAATGATAGACCAATTTAAATATGGAACATTCAAAGATGGTTCTCTAGGGAAAAACTAGAGGCGTATCATACGATTCTAGACCTTAAAATCGACTATGTTTGTGTGTTAGGATTGAATTTTCCTTAAAGTGAACTGAGTTAGGATATTATTCTGTTGTGTCGTAGTGTGGATCGATTTGCTCTGGGGAGAACGGGCCACGTCAGATACTGGCGTTTCCAACCGTGCTATATAGTGGTTTGTATTTCGAATTACGTAAGCGTTTCTACTGAAAAAAAGAAATGTGTTTTTTTAAAGTTATTTTTTTTTTCGGAAGAGGCCAAGATCCAACAGTTAATATTCTAAATGACTTAATTACTGGTGATCAAACCATTAGGGATTCCTAATGACTTTTTAGATGAGTATTTGTTAAATTATTGTTATTATATCTAGAAGATGTTAAAGATAATATACTATAGTACTAAATTAATTAGTAACGATATTACATTAGAATAAGATATAAAATGAAAAAAATATATACCTTACTTTTAGGTATATTTTTTTTTATTTACACATATTTTACAATATGTATATATACAAGAATGTATGCAATATTCATATAAATCAATGTAAATTATGGTACTTATATTATCTCATATGATGAAATAAAGTTCTGGATATGTATATGTATATGGAAATTGTTTACATAACATATACAATTTAGAAACATAAACATATAACGCCTTTATATACCAAAGATTTGTAATTTGTCTGCTGTTATACCGCATTTTGAATCATCTTTCCTTCAAAATCGTTCATCTTATAAAAGGGCGCCGTTATTTGCGCATTTATAGGCGCCGCCCGCCCCAGCGTAGGGGGGAGCGGCGCTGTGTATATAAAGGGGATGAAAAGGGGTGAGTAATACGGACATTCCTTGCGAGCGTAGGTATAAATATAGATAAAATAAACAGAACGACGTTGCTGCCTCAACTTGAAAAATATTTCTAAAAAACAAATCAAGCTTCTTTGTTCGATAGAGAAGTAAACTTACTTATTGATTTTTAAGTTAAACTCTTCCACCGGTTCGGAAAATACCTGAGAAGAAATGGAGATTGAAAGTCAGCGGATAAATTAAGAATTATATGGTAACTTTACCACTGAACTTATTTGGATGATTGATAAAAACTCTTTACATATGATTTTCTTAAGTTAGTTAGGAGTTTAGTTAAAAGTTATATGAAGTTAAATGTATATAGAATACTTTGTCAGCCTGTAAATGAATATTGTAATAATTTAATTTAAATTGTAAAAAAATACAAAAGTATATAACAATGACTGATCTACCTTTTAATTATGTTACATTGTATATCACAGTTGCTCGTGCCTTTTTCAGTGGCTAAAAAAAGGAGGTCATTTCCCTTTATGGTTTTAGTTAGATGAGGCGGTGTACAGTTTTTATTATTTACTAAACATGAGAAGATCTTTGGAGTTGGAGCTCATCGTCCATTTTGAAAGACTTGGCCCACACTGAATGAATTTCATTTTTAGCCGATTTTAAAAAAGGAGGAGGTTCTGAATTTGACTCGACGAATTTTTGTTTTTTTTTATTGTGTTTCGGTTTTTTAATGACAAGTATTCATGCCCCCTTCTAATGGATTACTAATATTCCTAATTAACCCCCCCCCCCACCTTAGGTTTTAAGCTTGTGCTAGGAGTGGGCATGAGAATAGTCCAAGTTTTCAGGATCCAGTATGCAATTTGTAATAAATTGCACTGTTGACGATTCGAGGTTTCACGAATGAACCCTTATTATATACCTACACAGTATGGGTAATAGAGGAAAATTTATTAATCCTTTTAAAATCCATTTCAAATCCTGTAGTTCCTTTTTGTTAATCTTGATAGAAGCACCTTTAGTGATTAATAAAATTAAAGCTGAACAAAAAATAAAAATAGATTACATATTACAGATAATTGCTGATGTATCTACAATCTACATATACAAATTAAATATATTAGATTACAATTGGACTTTTTTACGTGTTCTTAATTTTGGACTATCTAAGTTGTTAGGTAAATGTTGACAAAAAATTGAAAGAGCCAATAATTACTTAATATATTTCGAATTAACTACTATTTGACAGCACAGTATCTAATCTATGAATGGTATATGAAAAATTCATACAAATTAATGTAGATCGACGTTTCGATATATTAGTAAAGTTTTTATTAAAGAAGTGAGTCGAATGGATTACATTTAACATTCGTTCAATTCAGTCTTGGCATGCAAAATTCATCCAGCGTCAAATTAAAAAAAAACAACTGTCAAAAAATATTTGACATTTGGTTTTGTTGCGCTGTCACTTTTTATGTTACACTGACGTAATGCAATTATTCTAAGTAGGTATATTATAGGCTAGGCAAGTGTACAGGATGAGTACAAAGGCTGAAATAAACGATTTGTTTAGATTGCGGACGCGAGCGTGGCAATGTAGCGGTTAGCATTGCGATAAGAGAAGAGGGCAATTCTAAACATGTCTAAGCATGTTGTAGCCTGCAAATTTTGTATGTAAACCATCTGATTTAGATGTGTAGATCGCTCGATAAGTTTCTTTTGCTGGTTCTTCTCTGATCTTAGGTCAGAGTATCAATGACTAAGAGTACAAAAGGCTATTTTTTGTACTTGTTATCAAATTTTTTATTTTAGGTACCATAAAGGCGGTTCAAATTGATTTAAAAACAAATTTCTTTTGAAATGATTGTGTTTAAAATCATTTTGGTAATTAATTTATTTCTAGTAAATAGTTTTGTATAAGAAAATAAAGTAAAGCTCTCTGTAAAAACTCTGTACTAGCCTTACTAGTCCTTCTTTCTTCTTGAGTTTAGCTCACCACGCTGCTCAAATTCTCTTTGGTGAATATATTGTAAAAACATTCTACACAAAGCTTTTCTCGCGATTTTTCTTTACTGCGGGAAGATGAATTTTAAACACAAATTAAGTACATGAATAAATAAGTGTGCTAGCCTGAATTGGCTAACTAATATTGGTTAAGATTTACGCGTTCAAGCCGATTGAAAATATTTGGAAATATTTTGCAGAATTACTCAATTGATAAGGTGAGTCAGGGCCGCGCCTGCGCGATGCGGGTTCCGGAGTTCGAGAGAACCTGAAAACTGATATCATACAATTATAACCCTTATTCTTTACCACCGAAGATTGACAATCTTAAAAAGTTTAATCAGCAATTATGCAGTACTCATAAGCATTGAGATAATACAGTTTAAACTTTACTGCTTAAGGATTAAAGTTGATTTTTCAGTAAGATATAATGATGATGTTGAGAATAGATCCGCTGTTGTATTCAGAAGTGGTAATCGAGTGGGGTTGTTGAAGAATTTTCTTGTTTCAGTTCCCTGTTATATGTTTATACGTCATATTAATCTTGATATTAAAATGAATAAACAATAAATACATATGTGGTGGCGGAGCATTGAGCAAACCCATTTAGTGGTACCACCCACTGTCCACTAATTACAGAATCCAATATCAATACTCAGTTTTGTTTAGTTCCCGTTTGAAGGGCGAGTGAGAAAATATGACAGGGGGGAGGGGTATGTGACGGATGTTTAATAACGTTTCAATCGACCAATCAAATTAAACTACTGAAGTAAGGAATTTTGAGTACTTTTGAATTGTCATCTCTATATAACACATAGCAAAGTCACTTCCGCCGTCTGTACGTTTTGATCTTTTAATCTGTGCAGTGGTTTTTAAAACGGTTTTCATAAATCAAGAGTGATTCAAGAGGAAGTTTGTATGCATATTTTAGGAGAGTAATGTTGGGAAATTCAAATGCCAAAATCGTTTGTTACTTTTGTTCAGGCTGTATAGCAGTGGGATTTAAAAATCTGCCGCAAGAAGCTAGTAGGCTATTCAATTTTTGACGCCCCTACTTTTTTTGCAACATTTACGATTTGTGATTTGTGTTCTATCGTCCTCATTGAATCGGTTTTTTTCCCGTTATTAGTATGATTATAAACTAGGTGATATTTCTGTCAGTTACTAGATTATTTTTCCAACCCGCTATGTAGTGACGAGTATACGGATTACGGACGTAATGTGTATACATATAATTATAAGTTTTTTTTAATTTCTGTAAGATAATATAAAATTTGGGCTAAATTTGTCCCGCCCCTCTAAATCTGCCGCCCTAGGCTTCAGCTAACTTAGCCTATTTGTAAATCCGCCTCTGCTGTATAGTGTTGTATTTGTTTACTCTTTTAGGTGTATAATAAAGTATAAAGTAAACTAAAGTATCCTGCACGAAAGTTATCGAATACTAACTCCTCGATTTTTTTATTATATGTATTGTTTTTTATCGAGGAATAAGCCTCATTTATCGCTGTATTAGTGACGAGAGACATTCATTTCTTACTAGACTAAGTAATGATTTATGATATATGTCTGCGGATTCTTAATATAGAAGTGTTTACCATGCTCCAGGAAGAGACGAGCTTTATAGAGGCGAGAACTTAGCGGGCTGGTGACGTGTGCTGAACTATACCTAAACTATAACTAAGCATATAAGTCTCAAAGGGAAAGCTTCAAAAACTCTGTAACAGATGGAAATAGTCATTGGATAATCGTAATCTTGTCCAATAGTGAACTTCTTTTACTTAATTAATATCAGTGATGATAACTACTGGTCCAAATAAAGTTTACCAAAAGCTTGACCACACATATCTTATACTATTTGTAGCTCATGGATTCGCTCGCGATATAGGGGTTGTTTGACATGTGCTAGGCAAAATAAAGTAGGCTATGTACTTCATTGGAGTTCAAATTTGCTTCATGACAAATTGGGTCAAATACGGTTCCTTGCTTTAACAGTTAAAAAGCGACTCACAGACAGACAGACAAGCAGGTACTTTTACATTTATAATATTAGTATATACATATATTGATTGTAAATATTGTTTAATTATTATCAACATTGAATTATAAGTAGTGCGTCATATATCCAGTGAAAGATTTCCATTACATAGCGAAATTCAGTAATCTTTACATATCCGGTAAATTCTTCAGAAGCAATCGACCTATAAATTAAAGTATTTGGTCGAGATAAGGTTATTAAAAACGAGATTATCTTCGAGTATTTCGAGCATAAATCGTCGCTTGATCTCCGTCGTCGCGATAAATGTACGGGAGTGATATGTTATCGGAGAAATTCGGCAAAACCAATAAAATAACTTTGTAAGTAGTCCACTCGAAGCTAAGCGTCTCAATTACAATAGCATTTTGTGATAAATAGATTTAAACTCACATCGTTATCAGAGCTTATCTCAATTTTACATTTTTTTTTATCCATTTTCCTATTTATTTTTATCGTTAACACTAAACGCTGATATTGAATAATTTACAAAATCTGTTTTTATGAAGAAGATTTCTTGGTTCGTACGTGGCTTAATGACGTCACTAGCTATCTAATATGGCTGACGCTGACACATGATTATATTGAAATATAAATATACGTATACATTAATGTTTCGGATAGAAGATTATTTTTTGTCAGGTACAGGTTTGTCTCTATTAGAGTTGGGCATAATAGTTCGCAACTGAGATCGATCAGTTTAGTTCGCCGAACCTAAACGAACTAGTTCGCTCTTTTAGTTCTTCAGTTCCCAGCTGCTTACCGACTACCGAGCATCTGGGAACTGGGGACGGATGATCTAAAACAGCGATCTGACTCTTATTGACTCAAAAAAGGGCAGATCGTTCGCTCGTTTTGATACTGTACTTACTGTGACGATAATAAATTAAAATTTTCGACTTAAAATAAAAGATAAATGAATTGAATATTCGTAAAATATATTATATTTATTGCAAACAAATAGGTTTATTATTTAGATAGTAATTAAAATCTCTGATCTTTTAGTATTTTTGCTTTTAAATTTTTTATTAAATTTCAAAATAATCAACGATAACTAATACATATTCTCTTTTTTGACAAGCATGTAAAAGTCAAACGAAAATAATCAACTTATAATATTCACCATATTAAATTATTTATATTAAAGTCTTTTTTAGAAATTATCAACAATGAGTGAGTGTCAGGTAGAATACCGCGCGAGCGAGCGAGACAACATTAGTTTGTTTGGCGCAACCTTGTCTCGCTCAGTAACGAACTAACGAACTATGGATCGAAAAATCGGAGATCTAGTTCGCGTAGTTCATCTGTGGGAACGGCTCTTTCGAACTAGTTCGTTCGCGAACTACACAACTCTAGTCTCTATTAGAAACATCAAAAAGCCGATTTCAAATGATTCAATCTGTCTAGAATACCATTTTCGAGAATGTCGATAATAAATACAAACACAATCTACAATCTACTTGGTGGTAGGGCTATGTAAGAGCATCTGTGTAGGTATCATCCACCGATAAATTCAAGGTACAATGCATAATAATTATGTGGTTTGGTTGGATGAGTGGGCAGTGTAACAAGTACAAGAGTCATTTTAGTTCCTATATTTGATGGTGCATTCGTGATGTAAAGATTTTTAAAGTACTGAATGCTTACAATCTTCTGGGTTATTTGCCCAATCTACCTTGGTCATGAAAACCATACTGATACTTATATAAACATTATACAAAATGACAGCCTGTGAACGTCTGACCGCTGGGCTAAGGCCTCCTCTCTCTTTGAACAAAAAAATCTTTGTGTTGCATTCATTTACACATTCTTAAAGCAATATCAACAATCCTAATAAATAGTATAGCAACACTCCGTTAGAACTTAAAGTCAGTATATAGACAATGTTAGTATAACTACAAATTTATCCAGTAATAGATTAATGGAAATGGCCAGTGCGTATACTTAAGGAAAATCATCATACGATCAAATCATCAAGCGCATTGTTTGATGAACCTTAGTTTTATTGGTGCGTTAAAGTCGTGAATAAACACCTACATTTCTAAGTATCGATTTTTTTCCATGAAGCGGTCGTATGACGGAAGTGTGTCACTTTTAGATTATCATCAAAGCCTTATCGGTTTTTAACTATTGTTCACTTGACCGACTCGTTGAAGTGTTTAGTTAGTTTTACCCGAGGTCCTGGAAATCAATTCCGGGTCGGGAAAATGTTTAAAATTATTGAGATTTTCTGTCTGAAAATTTTCAAAAGCTGTTAGTTAATTGTTAGAAAATTGGTAGTGATATACTACAATTCCTTGGAGGGCACGTAAAGTTGTAAGACTTGTTCCTGATCTCGGATTAATAGAGTGAAATAATGAATAGCGTTTTCGTGATTCCACACATTTTTATGAGTTGGCTCGTCTTCCTAGATCAAAGCAGCCGTCATCGCTATCGATCAGTAGTACAGCAACAACACTATAAAATAATTTTAAAGCATTATTAACTGCCATTCCATTTGGAGAAACGTATTTTATTAAGGATTTCTCGTCTGCACATAACTTTAATTACATACTTAATAATTACTCTTTTTATGCTGTTGGTTGGCGGACGAGCATATGGGTCACCTGATGGTAAGTGGTCACCATCGCCCATAGAGAATGGCGCTGCAAGAAACATTAACCATCCCTTTCATCGCCAATGCGCATCCAACTTTGAACTAAGATGTTATATTCCTTGTGCCTGTAGTTACACTGGCTCGCTCACCTTTCAAACCGGAACACAAAAATACCAGGTACTGATGAGTGGTTAATACCCTTGCACAAAGCCCTTCCACCACCAAGTAAATAATAATTTTATTACTAGAACTCTCTTCTCACGTATGCTTATTATTTATTGTCGTTTACAAGTAGCTACGAGCGTGGTATAAGATAGTATTTGTAATTAAGCGTGCTAATCGTTTACAATCTATTAATATGCAACGTGGCCTTTCCCATTCATGTATACTGCACGTCTTGGAAGAGATTCTGAAAAGGTGACTCGCTGAATTCTAATCTGCGCCTGACAGATGTGTCATGAGATCTCCGTATCATTAGCATACTCTTCCATTACATATTAAATACGTATGTAAATGCTTAGAAGGATATACGAAATGTTTTTGAATAAATTTATATGAATATACAAATTACACAAAATAATATATTGAGTAAATATAAAACAAAAGAAAAAATATGTCCCTTAACTGATTTTGGATACGGCCACCTATCGCAAGAAAGGCTAAGGTAAGCGACTTTGTTTTATACTATGTAATGATATTGCACGCTGTTCAAAATATTAACTTGGGGATCTCCACCACTGCTCACCTCTTGTGTGTTTGGGCGGGTATTATATACTCCATGGTGACATATATTGTAAGTTTTATTTTATTGTTAGCTTTGCTCACATTTTTTGGTTGTTTGTCAAGTTAAGTATAAAAAATGTATCTAAAATCATATGTTCTTCCTCTAGCTTCATTCCAAATTTCAATGAATTCGGTTCGGTATCATAGCAAGACAGACAGAATATCTTACTCGTTTTTAATATGTGTCATGTTTTTAATAAAACTTTATATTTATTTATGCTTTTATTTTATTTTTAATTAAAAACTCTTTCATTAAACAGTCATTTTGACATTTCACATCGTTCGGCCATACCGCGGTGTACAATTTCTTTTTTTTTTGAAATTCAAAACGGGCAACAGTCTTACATAATAGGCACAGATAAAAAAAGATCACTGAAATACAATTTAACAATTACAAGATCTTGATAAGATTTCTGAACGTTCCGCATCTTAAGTGTTATACAAACAAGTAAGTTATCTTCCACACTCTTTATCGACACATTATCACGATAACCTAACCCAGTTTTCGTTATATACGTCTGTTTGTACAGTGACCGGCTTACAATTTATCGAATTAATATCTATTTCCTAGGATTTCAGTTTCAAATTAAATTTTATTATCTATCAATTTTTATTGTAATAGTGTGTGTGTTTTACGTCAACGTAAAATTGTAAAGATCTTTGTATAATCTATCCAAAAATGGTGTTCTTTTTTATTATATTTTATGATATAAGATGGTAGAATTAGCATATTGGTTGATCATTAGTGATTCAGATGGTGGAAAATAATAACCATTTCTTACTTCACCAAAGCGATACAAACATTTTAGCTAAGATGTCCATCCCCTGTGCCTTTATTTACACTGGCTCACTCATCTCAACTGTACTAATAATACTACAATATAATACTAATAATGATACAACAATACTAAGTATTGCTGTTTGGCGAAAGATATCTTGGCTACCAAAAAGTCTGTAGGTACTTAGTGGAAGTACAAACACATTTGTTAATAAACATCGTATATATAATCGTTATAGTTTAAAGTAACTGCCTGTAAATCTCCCACTGCTGGGCTAAGGCCTCCATTAAGGAGAAGGTTAGGAACATATTTCACCACGCTGTTCCAATGCGGGTTGGTGGAACGCACGTGGCAGAATTTCGATGGAAATTAGTAGTTTGTCACATGCAGGTTTCCTCACGATGTTTTCCTTCACCGCTGAGCACGAAATGAATTATAAAGACAAATTAAGCACACGAATCAGCGGTGCTTGCCTGGGTTAGAACCCGAAATCATCGGTTAAGATACATGCGTTATAATCACTGGGCCATCTCAGCTCGTTATAGTTTAGTTTATCAACATAAAGCAATTTCGATTCAAACGTACTTAAACCGAATAAAATATTAAATATAAAATGGGGAAAGGTTCAACGGAAATCCAAACTTGATTTCGGAATATTACGTTCATTTATTTTCTCTTGATTGACGCACAGAGGAAAACATTGTCGCTGTCATATTTCATATCTATACAATATAATATAATGAATGAACGTTGTCTGTTCGAGTGTTGCTATCTTGACCGAATTGCTGAACTGAATTTTATGAAATTAGTATGAAGCAAGAATAAATTCCAAGGAAGAACATACACTTTGTTTTTGAACGTCTAATATCTGAAATCTAACTCCTAAAAATTGCGAGACAACTAGCTATATATATATACATATATATGAACGTTTAAATCTATGATAATAAATGGTTTTAATTACATTAGTATTTAGTATATACAAAAGTACAGGAACAAAATTATTCTACCCAGAGCTAAATCGAACTCAGATGATCAAAAATCAACAGCCTTGGCATAAGTAAGTGGCAATTTAATCTTAAAATAACACACATGTACCAAACAATTTTCAAATGACCAACATTATACGCCAGCTCATTCCATATTATCCTTCGCGGAAGCCGAAGACGATGACTGAATCAAAATATCCTCTTGTGGCCGCCAATTATGCCTGACCTTCCCCTCCCCGCTCGCCATTAACAACCGAGACCAAGTGAGAGATGGTTGGTGTGTTCTGGCAGGTCGAGGTATAGTGGATGAGGTTGATAGACAAGGTGTACCGTTACACGAGTCGATGATTGCATGTGAGTGAATGAATGCTGTCCATTCAACTGTTTCGAGGAAACGAAGAGAATATATTGTTTTGATTGTAAGATCGGTTTGATCCTTGTTTTATTTAATGCCACGGAATGTCAATATTTTGTACTTTTCAGGGTTTCCATTCGGTTTTCGAACGTCATTGTTGCATTGTATGCCTTTTGAATAATTGAAATAAATTAAAATTAAAGTTTGCATGTTTTTCCTTTATTATTAACATTTGATCAAACAGTGATTAAACTTGGGTGAGTTACTAACGAGCATGAGTAGGTATATAGTTTCTTGTTTACTTGATTTTCTGGGTTTGGGGGTCTTATGAACTGGTGAACATCATCTAGATAACATCATCAATTGAATCTTACAAAGTGTCATTCTATTTGATCACGGGAAATACCTATAGTCTGTAATTGAGACTTTCGAGAAAATATGGTCCTATGAGAATATATATAGATATAGAACATGTGTAATATTTATGGTTTCATATAAGTTTGGCATGAAAAACAGTTTACCCCATATATGTATATAACGAGGAGTCGGGCATCAACTCGTTATCAGACATGATGATATTCATAATATAAGACTAGTCAAGTTCATAATATCTTTCCTTCTATATCCTTTTTTTTCGCTGTTATGTATTCTACGTCATAGTGACGTCACCAGTATTTACGATATAAAAAAAAGAATCCTAATTAAACTGTTCGCTGCTTCGACATACATATATATAACGAGGAGTCAGGCATCAGCTCGTTATCAGACATGATGACATTCAAAATATAAGACTAGTCGTTCACGTTCGTAAAATCTTTCCTTCGATATTCTTTTAAAAATACCTTTTTTTGCTGTCATGTGTCTTACGTCATACCTACGTCACCAGTACGTACAATAAAAAATAAATAAATCTTAATAAACTTTTTGACGTTTCGACTTCTATATATATTTATATACATATTGTGAAATGACTCGTTACATTTCCATAAACAGAGTGCGTAGCGCTCATTAATGAAATTCAGTTATCATTTATTGTGGTTTTGATAATAGAATCATGTTTTCAGCCATAATTATGTATTATTTATGTAATAATGTTTCTTAAATTTAGGTATATATATTTCATTTACTATTAATGCTCGCGCAAATATAACCTTTTAGAAGAAAATATGCATACGTTTACAATTAATAAAAATATATTTAAGTATTTATGAACTTTATTTAGTTTATTTATGTACTATTTTTGTTAAGCCGTACTCAATACAAAATATGGTTTTATAATTAATTAGTCTTGATAAATTATATTAATTGTACGTCAATACACAGATTTACTTCAGATGACTGTGTTAATTTCTGTCTGGCTGGCAAAATAATTAATTAATTAAAATATATCCTTCTTCATTTTCCTTAAAATAAAATGAGGTGCAGTTTCTAATGAATTTCGGAAATAATTTAAAATAATAAACATGTTTGCTAATTATAAATAAAAAAAAAAACAATCACATTTCGAACGTATTATAAGATATAAAAAGTATTTATTTAATAATGTTACATGACAACATATGTATATAAAATGTGCATTAATAATAAGTCTGATAAAACAAATTTTAAAAACGCAAAGAAGCGACATCGTAACTATACCAGTAAAAGTAATAAAAAATACAGTCGACCTATCATATCCTACCTATCTTAAAAAGGTTCTCAATGTTACAGGGAATTTGGAAAATCTTTGGGTTCCCTTTGAGTTCAAACTTACTTCATACCAAATTTAATTAATTCCGGTTTAGTGGTTTGTCGGCAAATATAAGTAAGTGCAACATCAGCCTGTTAATTCCCACTGCTGGGCTAAAGGCCTCCTCTCCCTTTGAGGAGAAGGTTTGTCACATGCAGGTGTCACGATGTTTTCCTTCACCGCTGAGCACGAGATGAATTATAAAGACAAATTAAGCACATGAATCAGCGGTGCTTGCCTGGGTTTGAACCCGCAATCATCGGTTAAGATGCACGCGTTCTAACCACTGGGCCATCTCGACTAAGTAAGTACATTTTGCGTTAATTCCAGATCAATAATAGTAATTTTGTTAATAACTTCACACAATAATATAACAAGTAATACTTGCATTTATGTTAAATAATAGTTCTCTTTATAACGTTTAGTTCGTGATGTAATCTGATTAGATTAAATCACAAGTCGTTTGATTAAATTCACATCAGCCAGGAGAGGAAATTAAAGAATGGTTAGCGCGGAAGCAGCGGCCGTTGGCTCGGGTTGCGGTTCACATATTGATGTTGGCCGGGTCCTGGGATGAAACCGCGTTTATTATTCCAAACATTTCGTGCCTATTACATTTTCACTTCACATATACATAGCTGTTTTAATACGAATTATATTTATTAACATAAGAATTATTAATGTTAAGTATTAAGTTTTAGGCGTTTCGTTGTCATGTGCTAGGCAAAAAAAGCCTTGGAGTTCAAATTTCCTTTAAACTAAATTTGATCAAATTCGGTTGTGCAGTTAGGTAGTAAGACAGACAGACAGAGTTACTTTCACTTATATATATATATATATATATATATATATATATATATATATATATATATATATATATATATATATATATATATATATATATATATACAATCAATCAATCCCTTAATTTCTTTATGACTATAAATTTATTAAAACAATAGACGTTCGGAATTACGATTGAACGGGGAAATGTACACACACATATATATATATATATATATATATATATATATATATATACGGTGACAGATTTTTCATAGTATATATATATTGTAACTAGCATATAGTATAGATGCATTAAAAATAGTTACTGTATAAGTCTTGACCGCGTGGAATGGTGGCAAGAATGCTAGCAAAGAAATTAAGGGATTGATTGATTGATTTATTTTTTATCACACTTTCTTATTTGCTTATTTGTTAAGCAAAAACTTTGTATTAAAACTTTAAAAATATCTATGAAAAATCTGTCACCGTAAATAGGTATATTTTATAGTTAAGTGGAACTGGACTTTAAATTCAATAATAAGATCTTATCACATAATTTACATATATTTATTTACTACATATACATAAGTATGTTTTGTAAAATATTGAAACTAATCACTACATAGTATAACAAAGTCGCTTTCTTTGTCCATATGATCTTTAAAACTGCGCAACGGATTTTGATATGTTTTTTTTTAAATAGATAGTGTTTCGAGAGAAAGGCTTTTGTATATCACACATGGACAATATAGTAAAGAAACACTGATAATTTTAGATGTTTGTTATGTGATGTCGTAAAATAAATTCTGTAGTATTTTTAGTATCAGTATTGCACCCAAGCGAAGCCGGGGCCGGTTGTTAGTTACCAATAAATGAAATTCTAATTAAATTAAAGTCTATTTAAATACCAGAAGTGAAATAAAAAGTTTGTTAACAGACGTAGGTATGGGCTGAGGTGTAAAATTTCAAGATGGCGATTGCAAGTAAATCGATTACTAAACTAAAAGGATTTCCGATCGTGATTTGCGTACACTTACCTTACATTGTTGTCAGATGTTGACTAAATTAAGTTAACTAAGTCCTTTATTTGTTAGTAAAAGGAGATAACGAGAAAGTATACTTCGAAGTATACATGTTAATTACTTGGTTATTTAATATGTACCATACAAAGCATTTAGATCATATACTAATTTGACGACTTGAGACTTTAAGTTTTCATGGGTACGCCAGTCCGAGGTCCCGGGTTCGATTGCCGGCCGAGTCGATGTATAAAATTAGTTTTCTATTTTGCCTTGGGTCTGGGTGTTTGTGGTACCTTCGTTACTTCTGATTTTCCATAACACAAGTGCTTTAGCTATTTACATTGGGATCAGAGTAATGTATGTGATGTTGTCCAATATTAAAAAAAAAAATTAATGTAAAGTTCAATTGTGATTAATTATCATAATAAAATATGAAGTACTTAATTAAATATAAAAAAGATGAAAATGAATTACTCTATAATAATTGAATGTAATGACAAGAATGTTGTCACATTTTAACGCAGCGTAATGCAATTTAATTACAATTCCGATTGTCTGCGCAAAAACTTGACACCTGTTGCGGTATTAACAATAAAAATATATATTAAATCTTACTGTCATTCTATATGTCACCGTAAATTTTTAATATCGTAAGATTATAATCTATCTATTTCGCGAGATTGTAAACCGTGACATACTGGTTACATTACATTATGGCTATTTGACTGGTTTTAAAAATCCATTTTATATTATTTAGTAGAAGTTTAGCAACCCAGTAAAAGTAGATTTTTTTTATTTCTAGTAAAAAACATCATATTAAAAATTCCATATTTATATAGCGCGCGAAAACGCTACTTAGACGATATGGCACTGCAATATCTACATCTACCCCAGGTGACGTCACTTTCTTGTATTTTAATCTGTGGTACATATAGTAGAAAAGCAAGGTTAACAAGAAATTGACTTCATCTTAAGCCCGGCCAATCAAGAGCGTTTTGTGTCACGTGACAAACGTTTGAAAAAATGCATTTTATTGATGGATTTTTGTAGTAAGTATTATTTTCAACTTTCGTTAGTAAATAACCTTAAAATCATAATATACACTGATTACAATAATTCACAATTTATTTTTCGCATTGTCAAATAGTCTATTTAAAGCGGTATTTATCGGTAGATCATAATCTATTGAAATTAATTTCAATTATTAAATTATATAAAAACTCTAACCCAACCGAAGTATTATGAACTGCTTAAACTATATATTGTTATAAGTTGATTAAACGTTCTCAATCTTTCAACAGTTTCCAGTGAAATATATATAGATAATAATCTATATATATCATTAGTAAATATCTATTAATAAAACACTTCTCGTTAATCTTCATCTGATAATATATATGTCGTGCAAAATTCCAATTTAATTGACATAACGCAATTAATCGCAGTCTTGATTAATATATACTTACAAAGAGGCAAAGTTAAATAGATGCTTGTATAAATATAGTACTAAATTTCTTATCGACGATTTTTAAACCTAGACATCGAACCGTCGCTAGTTTTTACGTTTTTATCAACGTTGTAAAATAACTTATAAACAGTTCTTTATATAAGGCTCTTATAATCTCTTGGAGATATATTTTGATTGCATTATTTTTTTTTTTAGATTTTATTTGTGCCAAGAGGTCTGTATCGTTATGTCAGATTAAAAAAAAAAACAAAATATGACAGTTGATGTCTAAAAATGAATGAAAATGTTTCAGACTTTTATCATTTTATTGTTAAATTTTATCACATAATTATGGTACACAGATTATCGCTGATTTTTTTTTCGTTGTATCTAGGCACGTAATCATGCAAGTTGAGTCTTGTAAATAATTTGTATTGCGAATGTGTTTTATTAACACCGGATATGGGAAAGACTGGTTTTTAGAATTACTCCTGATAATAGTATCACTGGCAATTTTTCAACGTTAACTGTGCAAAAATGTTTCTGGTAAATAAAAATGGGTTTTTAAATATCCTATTGCAACTCGGAATATATTAAAACATACTATGGCGGTAAAATAACGGATTCGTGTGTGGTCACCCAAATAGACCCACGTACAACCGAAAAGGGCACAGAGTGCTAGGACTTATTGGTACCGTATTACACCAATAAAGGCACTAATAATTCATGGATACAATAAATAGTGTTAAAACTTATAAATATACTAGCTGTGCCACCATGTACGTCTTTGTATATAACAAAAAAAATATTATTGTAGCTAAGTTACTCCCTATTATATCAGTTATCTGTCAGTGAAAGTCCCGTCAAAATCGGTCCAGCCGTTCTAGAGATATGCCGGAACAAACATACAAACAGACAGTCAGACAGATAGACTGACTGACAAAAATTGTAAAAATGGTATTTTGGTATCAAACAAACAATCCAATTTTATTATATGTATAGATATATTTATATAAGTGTATACATATACATACATGTACATTGTACATACATACCTACTATTTGCTTACAGACTGATAATAAGGCATTATCGAAAATAGATAAAAAATATGAACAAAATTTAATTAAAAAGATATATTATACATTCAAGATACTATAAATATTATAAGCTGAAAATATAATAGAACTATAATTATAAGGCTTTGTTATTTCACAAGGGATCCCTAAAACAAAAGATTTGAGAGTCGGAAGCGACGGGCGTTAGCTGGAGATGCGGCGATCATATTGATTAGGCGCTGCGCTCGTAAGCTGGGCTTGTTGTAATGTAAGTAACAGTTTGTTGAAGAACTCACTGAGTTTATTTTAGATAATAGTTTCCGAGAAAAAAACCGCTTCGGAATTCCAATAAAAACATATTCATATTGAACGTAGTGTAAGACGAGTATATAATAAGCTACTTAAACATACTATTATTATACTTTAGTTATATTCGTGTTTGGAGTAACTTTTATAACAACAACAACAACAACAGCTTGTAAATTCCCACCGCTGGGCTAAAGGCCTCGTCTCCCTTTGAGGGGAAGGTTTGGATTGTTCCAATGCGGGTTGGTGGAATACACATGTTGCAGAATTTCTATGAAATCCGACAATTGCAGGTTTCCTCATGATGTTTTCCTTCACCGCTGAGCACGAGATGAATTGTAAACACAAATTTTTACGAGAACACTTTACGAGAAATTGTGATGTATTATTAAGTACATATTTCATATTTATACTAATAATAATACTAGCGACCCGCACCGGGTTCGCACGAATTCAATACTGATACATATTTAAATATTCCTAGATATATATTCTACAGAGTTTGTTTATTTACGACATCATATTAGAAAAACATCAAAAATGATGTTTCTTTACTATGTTGTCCGTGGGTTTGTGCAAGCTAGTTTGGGTAGGTACCACCCACTCATCAGTTATTCTACCGCTAAATAACAGTACTCAGTATTGTTGTGTTCCGGTCTGAAGGGTGAGTGAGCCAGTGTAACTACAGGCGCAAGGGACATAACATCTTTTCAAAGTTGGTAGCGCATTGGCGATGAAAGGAATGGTTAAAGTTGGGCGATGGTGACCACATACCATCAGATGGCCCATCTGCTCGTCCGCCAACCTATACCATAAAAAAAAATCAACGTCGCAATTCATCTGACATTTCACGATCTTGTTTCAATGTATTACTTTCAGAATAATTACATTTGGCAAATATGTTATAGTTGTAACTTGTAACTTTCTTGCGGAAAATTTGATAATTACCTGATTGTAAGTAGACTTGTACCTACTGTTCGAAATATAAATGACATCTTAATTTTAATGACGCTAACCAAATATGATGATATATTTTGTCTCTTATATCTGTAACGAGACCGACTAACTCTTGATTGAAATCAGAAATAAGCATTAGGAATTTCTCTGTTATACCTATAAAAATAATCTTAACAAAGTAATAAAATCTTATCTTTTATCTAATTTTATTTAGAATGAAAAAAAATTAATTATAGATAAAATATAAATCATACAGTAATTAGGTACAACTTCAGTGCATGTTTCGTGTAATGCATAGTGTGCAAACTTTAAATAAAGTAGAGCTAAGTTAATATGTATAGCTTTGTTCATCTTAGTACAACCTATAATATATAGTTGATGTGTTGTTGGTGTCGATAGATTTATGAATGAAATGGATAGTCTGTTAAATATATAAACACTAATTTGAAGTCGGCAAAGAGCAAGGGTCGTATTTGATATAGACATAATTTATTTACGACAAAAAAAATCTTTGATAACCATATTATTTTGTCGAACTGCACCTGTATATCTGTACGTCAATTTTTTAAACAAATGAGTAGGATTTTTGTCAATTTTTTGGTGATGGCAATACAATTTACTTAATATTTTATAATAAATAGATGAACCTAATATTTTAGTTTAACTCAATTAAATTCGTTGTAATGTTGTATTCAGACTGACGTCAATTTAAACAAAATGTATTATAATCTAGTTATTTTTATATTGAGTTATTTAAATATTCATAAATATTAAGATGGCGCCATTTTTATTATGCAACAATTTTTCTCTTACTTAATTTTATTGTTTCGAAATCGTTCGAAATTTAAAATTATTCAACGTTTAAAAAATTGTAACTGCAATTATATTTCGTTGACGATAAATATTTAACAAGCACAAACTGAATTATCTACATCGCCTCGGATACCTACTTAGGATGTCTCTCACATTCACTTAAATTCCGATGTTCAGCTTTTAGTGGTCACTCGGAGGCGATTTGAATTTAACGATCGAATGAATGTAGACTATTCTGGAACCGTTCGAATGATGTTGAACGAGATTAATTTTTAAATTTAGAACGTTCTTTTTCGTAATCACTAATTTAAACTAGCCAACTAACCTAACCTAAATTTATCAATAAGAATCAAACGAACAATTAAATAATTATTTACATATTTTGAAGTAAATAAGAAATAATTAAGTATAAAATTGCTGCTTTTCAAATAATTATAAGTAATGTTTTGAATTAGAAGACATTACAAGTATGATAGATAGGTCAAGACTCTTTTTAATTAATTTGAAATTGAAACCACTAGTATCACATAGCCTGTTCGCGTATCTATTCCTACTATGAGCAAAAAGTATTTGTTAGTTGTCAATTTAGATAAGTAACTGTTAAAAAACAAATTATTTATTTTCATTCTAATTTCAAACTTTTACAGACTGCTGCTACAGCTGCTTATATTATCACAAATATTAAAAAAAAATCACGACCATTTCAACCAGTATTGTCTTAATACATTCGATATTTATTATAGTTTATAAAATATTGATTTAAATATAATTGTATTCAAGTTGCTCGGAATAAGCGCCCATCGCATAGGAATTCGCGATGTCAGTGACGCGAGACGACATCTCAGAACAAGATACAATCTCAATTGAATCTCTTTACTTCATAAAACTATATATAATTACGTTCTCGGAATACTTAATACGAAAAAGGGCATTGTTTCACTAACACATAAACACATACGGCATGCGTAAATATAGTAACACACACACATACAGATGGTCATATTCGTTTCTTAGAAAGTATAGTTTGAAAAAAGAACATTTCCTCAAGTTTGACAGATTTATGTAAATATATGGTTTTTTTTTTTTAAGAAATTGTTGAAGGCTAAGACCACATTATAATACGCTGAATGCTACGAAAGGTAATTTTTGAGATGGTGATTTGGGCCATCAAGGCGTCTAAAGCAAAGCCATTTCATTACAACGGTATCAGCATACTTCCATAGAAGATTTTTATTTGTTAATATTAGACAAATGAGTATTCGTACGATGAAGTTGATATCATACAAAACTCACTATACCTATATTAGAAATTATTCGATTTTAATTTATATGGTAGTAGTATGGTTATTTAAAACGGTCCCATAAATAACGCTTTGTAAGATTCGCATGAATTCGCAGATGGAAGAGGAGGCCTTAGTCCAGCAGTGGGTAATTTACAGGTTACTTTATTTTTTTTTTACCACCAACCCGCATTGGAACAGTGTGGTGGAATATGTTCCAAACCTTCTCCTGTAAGGGAGAGGAGGCCTTTAGCTCAGCAGTGGGAATTTACAGGCTGTTGTTGTTGTTGTTGTTACTTTCTACTTTTACTTTAAGATTAGCATCTTATGTATCATCAAATTACATAAGAACCTCTATGGTACATAATTGTAGATAAGTCTGAGAGGCGTAATTCAAAAGAGATCTCATAAATAACACTTCATAAGATTCGCATGTGCCTTCAAATTCAATTAGAACCTCTATAATGGTACATAAAAAGTAAGTAAAGTAACAGCCTGTAAATCTCCCACTTCTGGGCCATTCTCCTATTAAGGAGAGGGTTTGGAACATATTCCACCACGCTGTTCCAATGCGGCTTGGTGGAATGCACATGTGGCAGAATTTCTATGAAATTAGACACATGCAGGTTTCCTCACGATGTTTTTCTTCACCGCCGAGTACGAGATGAATTATAAACACAAATTAAGCCCATATACATATATAGTGGTGCTTGCCTGGATTTGAACCCGAAATTATCGATTAAGATACACGTGTTCTAACCACTGGGCCATCTCTGCTCATCGTATTTCAAAAACGTCCGATTGATTTAAAATTTAAACTATTTAAACCATTTAAACCATTTATTTTGCTACACACATAAATTACATAGATTATTATAAATAACGATTTGTTAAGAATAAAGAATAGTTGGTGTTGTAACTGTGTGCTCTATATTTGCTAATCGATAACAGATACTGTACAAAATCAATATTTGACAATTAGGTTTATTCAAAAACCGTTCTCAGGGTTGTAGCGCGATTTGAGTTTAATCTCTTTAACACCATTCAAAAACACCCACGTATGAAATACTCGTCAAAGAAGCATTATTCTCTTTCTCTCTTCCTTTAATTGATGGTGAGTGGTCCCCACATCTTTTAGATATTATTTTTATTGTACAAATTGTTAGACGAGCATATAACCAATGTATATGTTTTTAATAGCACTATTTAAATATACATGTAGATACATTCATTAATTACTTAAGAATTTAAAGTAAAAATGAATAAACGTTTGGTTTGTTTCAAATGACAATTTTTTGAATTGTTTAATTGTAATTTCAAAGATTCTAAAGGACGAACCTCGGCAATCACGCGTTTCCCGTTTTTCATCAAATAATTTTGACATTGCGCATTTTTTTATCCTACGTAAGAATTATCGAAACTCCTTTCCAAGCCGTTGTAAAAAACATAAGATATGGTCGACCCCAATCCCCCCTTAGATCGTCTCACGTAATAAATGAATGGTCCCATATTTGGAAGGTATCTTAGTACGAATATTGTACATCGCCCAGATATTAGTGAAAATCGCTGCGGAAAAAGCTGAAGCAAAAAAAGAACTAAATATTCGTAATTACTTTTTTGTTCCATTTGCTGTTGAAACACTTGGCCCTCGGAGTAGTTGTGCAAAAAGCTTCATCAAAAGTATAACACCTCGCCTCATTGCCTCCACCTGTGACAGGAGGGCTGGTTCGTATTTTGCCCAGAGGATCGGCATTGCGATTCAACGGGGAAATGGTGCTAGCATTCTTGCCACCATTCCACGCGGTCAAGATTTATACAGTAACTAGTTTTAGTTATTAATTCTTATGTTAATAAATGTTTTGTTAAGTATTAGTTCTCTTTATTATTCATTTATTTATTTATTTACTGACTCAAAACAAATTATATCAAATTAAATAAATTTATTAGTTTCTAGTCGCCTACAATACAATTTACCAGATATAAATCTAGTTAAAAGTGGAGCGTATCATATCTGTGTCTGTAAACACGGCGTTCCGAGTACAGCATAATGCCTCATTGTTACATCTCTCTTATCAATGGCGCGGGTATCAGTGGACAGTGGAATCATGTTCATCCCACGGCTCGACTGAGATCTCGGCTCGAATTACTGAATGTCACTAAGTTGTATCGTTTTAAATTGCGATGCTGTTGATTACTTTTGAACTTGTAAAATAAAACCGAGGGAATTAGGTACTTATTTCATATTATTTTCTAATTTTGGGACTATTATTTACTGATGAAAATTCCTGTTTGAAGAGTTAAATAAAACAGTTTTAAGATTACATATTACATTTTATACATTACTAACGAACGGACGATATTAAAAATGTCTTTTATGTTATTTAGGATATCACTTTAAGAGGACTATAAGAGCTCACCTCAACCTCTAAAATTATCATCAAATCCGCATCAAGATCCGTTATGTAATTTTAAAGATCTAAGCATACAAGCAATGTTAGAGTTAATTTTTTTAAACATTGTATAACTATAAGTTATTAGAATAATTTAATTAATAATATGTCGATTGACTATTTTTAGAACACGTTGTAATATAATATTTTAATTTTTCACGATTAATACCGGCCGAAAGTCTGATGCTGGCCGGTAAGAAAAAGAAAGTCAAGAAATGGAACGTGGCGGCAGTGTTGTGTTGTATAAAAAATTATTAAAATAATTAGAATTATAGGGAAGATTTGGATAAATACGTGATGTATTGTGAAACAATGATAAGTGGGTAAAATAACATGTGAAAATAGTGTTAATAAATGAATTTGGAGGAATATCGTTGTTTAAACTTATGACCATCCTAAGAATAAGGACAAACAGCGTTTGGGGAATTTTTTTATATTATGTAATGACGCACTAAAAGCAGTTTGTTCTTTAACTATATCCGATAACAATATCTATGACACTCAAGTTAGTGTTTAAGGATCCATGATGGATACCATTTAATTATTTTAGATTTCGACCAATGAAATCGCGTTAATTCAAGGTCAAAGTTGTTTACCCGTCTTGCTATTGGACGGTATTTGTTTATTTATTACAATAACAGTTTTTATGATGCTCTGAAACCCACCAATTTTATATATAACGAATTAATGAATGAAAATCTGAGCTAAAAATACCTGCAAGCCCCACGGTACTGCAGATATCCATGGGCGGTGGTAGTCACTTTCCATCAGGTGAGTCTCCTAATCAATTGCCACCTATCACATAAAAAAATTCCGGCCCGGTATTACCACTCACCAGATTTCATCAGGATTAAATAAATCTCTGGCAATATCATAGGATGGCCAATTATCAAACGAAATCGCGAGTACGGATAAAATACGATTTATAGTAATACCAAGTCGCATAGTTAAACAAAATAATTTTACTGTATAAAGTAATTTAGGTTTAGTTTAGGTAAATTTATTACCTGGATTTACCTCGAAATCTATCTAGGTATGAGGAAAATGGACGGGAATACCGGCGTCACGGTGAATCGCTTCCAAAAAGTCGTAAACAAATCACTGATTTTCCAATAAAAAATGAAACAGACTTATTCCGAACGTATCCCCAACTCTCATTGCTCAATTCATTACTCAACTGTGCAAAAAGGAGGTTAATGTTTGACCCTGTTGGTATGTAAAAAAGTCAGACGAAATGAAATGCAGACGAACATTGCAATATGACGTATACATTTATAACGATATGGAATTCAATTCATTTCGTACAGCTAAAAATATATTTTATCAAATAAAATATGTTTTGATAGAACTAAATTTGCCATATATCTCATACAGGATGTATTATAATTAACAACATACTCGTATGTGTATTCAAAAACATTATACAACTTTAGTGTATATATTTTTAATTAATATATTATATCATAACCCCTATTATACTATTTGAGTTTTTTTATTTATCTACTTATATTTATATTATTACATACACGTTTTTTTATGGGGAAAAAATCAAATAAAATAACTCCCTTCACCCCTTCTATGAAGTTCAAATTAAAAAAAAACATTCTTAGCGGATAATTTCTTGCCTCAATTATTCTGGCTGGTTATAAACCAACAGATTAAAAAAAATATAAATACATTTCATCCTAATTAAATTAAAATGAAAATTTAAAATTTCACTTTGATCGTCCTCGTTTGAAATCAAGCAACACCACCCATAGTTCGATTTAAAAAACAAAATAACATATATAATACAGCAATAAAAACCTTTAAATGCATGCATTTTTTACGAAGTCAAGTCCCAGGATAGCGCAGCGCCCGAACGATTTCACCAAAAGCCATTGTATACGGATTCTGTGTATTGAGAGATCACTTGTGTGGCTCTTGCATACAAATCGTGCAAACGTACTATGTGTTAATTTGTTTTGATTCTGACCATGCAAACGTTTATTTAAATACGCATTTTTGTTTTGTGATTTCGAACGGTTGGTATTACATTATGTGTCTTCAATACCACAATACAGTCTTCAATAGACCAGGGTTTGAAGCACGATTGGAAGCAGTTCAAATTGTCTAAACAACACACCGTAGATCTCACTGCTGGCTTAAGGTCTCATCTCGTTTGAGCTTACTCCATGACGTCATACACGTGGCAGGTTTTCATTGGCGAGATGCAGCTCCCCACCACATCTTCCACCGACAAACAATATACACAATTGACCAACATTTAACGTGACTTCTGACAGGAGCGAAAGTGCTTCCAGCTTGTGATCTTCGGGAAACTGCTGAAATATTTCTCTAAATTATTAATTAGAAATATGCTTTATTCAAGTAGGCTCTTGAAATCACTTCTTCTTCTTCTTCTGAATCATCATTTTACAAGGCTCCATTGTGTTAGTTATCCTTATAACAGGAACAGTTACTTGGTGTTAGCGCTTTGTGCAAGCCCGTCTGGGTAGGTACCACCCACTCATCAGTTATTCTACCGCCAAATAACAGTACTTAGTATTGATGTGTTCCGGTTTCGGGTGAGTGAGCCATTGTAACTACAGGCACTTGTGCCTGTAGTTACAATGGTTACTAAGATGTTATGTCCCTTGGGACATAACATCTTAGTTCCCAAGGTTGGTGGCATATTGACGATGTAAGGAATAGTTAATATTTCTTACAGCGTCATTATCTATGGGTGATGGTGACCACTTACCATCTGGTGGTCTGTATGCTCGTCCGCCAAACTATACCATAAAAAAAAAACACAATAACACTTAGGGTTATTGTTTGTGAGTGAACGATGAGTGAATGGTAACCAAAGTCCAGGCTTGCAAAAAACACCACCAAATTATATTTGGGTAAATGACATTATCTTCTGTTACTTATCGCATTGAGGAAGGATCCATTTCGATTTCAACGCTCCAAATATTAATCCAATCGAATCGTTTAATTGTCATTATTTATAGCACATTACAAACTTTTTTATTTCCTCGGGTAAAGTCTCTACCGATAATACTCATAACAATATGCTAATGTTATTCCGTCTATACCAATAGATTAGGAACAGGTAAGGTTGCACTGACGCTCTTCGATTTATATCTTGGCAATTTTACTTTTTTTAAACGTCTGATACAAACAATAAATTAGACAAAATTAAAGCAATTATTTTGTAATTGGACACAAAAAAGCCTGTATAATGATCGGTATTATAATATCTAAATGAATCAGACGCATTCAGACCAAAGTAAGTATAGCTTTTTTTAATTTATACTATCTTAAAGAGCGTTTCTCACGCGCTGTAGCTACTCATATATGGTACGTATCTCAGATAAATGAAAAGTATATTCGATTTCCAACTCTATTGTCTTGATTCAAAGTTGATATTGGAATTGATATGTTTTATGTTTTTACACACTAATTTTCTTTAGGTTTGTTTACCACAACTTGCGTATATGGAAATAGATAGAATATAATATTTTATTTCAAACCCCGATTGATTATATTTATTGTTGACTTAATCACTAAGTAAAAATCTAACCTAAGTTTATTTAAATATCATAGACAATTTGCCGTTTTTTTAAATGTTAACAAGTAATATTTGGGAACAATCAAATATAATATAATGCTTAAATTAAAATTAATATTTTTTTTACTTTTACCAATCAATTTTTTTATACATTATTGTGTGTTAAAAAAAATCTTCGACGGTCGTATTTATATATACAACACGAGACAATTTATTTATTTTAGCGTTAATTTGAGACAAGAGGGCACAGATTAGGTCGCTAATGTCAAGTGCGAAGTGTCAAACAATCACTTTTATTGATATAGCTTTATATAGCTCTATTCAAAGATATAAAAGCGAACCCAATGGACGTGAGTACTAAGAAGGATGTCCCTCTGACTTCGCGGTCGACTGCTTTAGGTCTGGTCGTGTCGAGACAGGAGAAAAAACTTAATACCCCATCTTGTTCGTTATTTTATGCGAAAACGTTGGTACCATTAAATACGATGGTACGTATTTATCTTCAAGTTTGTTTCCTCTTGAATATATTATATGTTGACAATGATGGAGGTTGAAGAAACACATGTATTACGAAACAGGTTTTATATGTTATTCAATAGATACAATGTTCAAATTAATGTTGTAACGATTTGTTTAAGAAAGAATTCATTTTTTTTAATTCAATTAAATGAAACTTTTATATGAACCTGGTGTTGAAATTTAATAATTATTTTTGCATACAATAACGAAAGAAATAATCAATGAATAAATTATAATTGTATTTTTAAATTTTGTTGCTGGCAACACTAATCTCATATATATTTATTTAACTTTGACGCCATTTAATTTAAATGGCAGTTTAATAACGTCGTGACAGTCCCCTCGCATTTCCTCTACGTGAGGAAGTCCACAAGATGTTCTGTCATGGTCTCTTGGACACAAACGGTTGGGTTTGAAATATTTTACTTGCCTACCACATATCTCGTCCTATAAGTTATTAACCTAATAATAATAAAAAAGCACTATAGACAAATTCTTTTTTTGAATATATTTATACACTAGCTGTGCCCGCGACAATAATAAATAAATAGGTAGTGTAGCATAAGTCACTTCTTATTATGTAAGTTATCTGCCAGTGAAAGTCCCGTAAAAATCGGTACAGCAGTTCCAGAGATTAGCCGGAACAAACAGACAGACAAAAATTGTAAAAAAATGTTATTTTGGTATAAGTACAGTGTATACATACATGCATACGTATGCATTGAGTAAAAAAGGGCTATTTTCATATTACAAACAGAAACAGAAAGGCAAGTCGCATTGTTTTAGACTTTGGTCTAATTTTTTTATCGAATCTTGCTTACTTAGAACGAGTAAAAAAAAGTATTACTCTATGTCCATAAGTATAGTTATTTTTTATCTGGTAATAGGCGAAGCCTTGAATAATCGCAGGTGTATAAATTTAACTAGAGACATGTAGGTTTATTCACGAACGTTACTTTGACTGTCGATTACGAAATTAATTATAAAAAAATTAGTTTTTTTTTTAAATAATTTATTTATTTTTTATTACTTTTTTTAATAATGCAGTTATAATTGATAGGTATATATTAATCGTAATTTCAACCGTCGAATACATATTACAAGTTTATATTATGACTATCAATGCGTCGCGGTGTTTACACCAATTAAAAAACACAATTCTACTAAAATTTGCCACTTGATCGCAATCGAATAGAACTGTAATCGTGGCGGTAGTCTATCCGATTATAACAATTATAATCGAAAACGTAAGTACAGTATAATTTAGTAGACTATATGTATAACCTTTCACAATAAATTAGCCATTGACGTTAAAATAATACTAAAAAAAACAAGTAAAGCAATGCTAAAACATGTTTTTATATTATTATTTTTTAATACATAACATTGTTGAAAAACTATTATGTATTATAATATATTTTCAAAAGATTGTGGAAGAACTGAATTTTATTTTTTAAATTATGATTCTCGTACCTTTACACTGAATAGAGGATTATATTATCTGTTGCAAAAAGATTCTTGACAGTTCGAGACTTAAAAATTGTGGCACCAGAGTTCAATGACCCCATCCAGATAGAGTTATCAATAATTGTTGCTTTGCATAGTTAACAGCCTTATTCTCTGAATACCAGTTTAATTAAACCGTGACATTTCCCCCACAACATGTCCTCTTACCGTATTCATGAGGTAGAATCAAGCAAGATGTTATTTCTGACACGGTCTGCTGATTACGTACTTTTTTAAAAATGTCCAGCCTTTTTCCCGCCATTTAACAAATACAGAGTAAAAAGGCATTCAGCTGTCATACGGGTGTGGTGAGTAAGTTTATTTTTTTATTATTTTTAATCTGTTTTCTATTTAAATGTACCTGTCAAATAGGAATCATTTATTTTATTCAAATAATATTGGTTTTTCTGTGATTCATTTAATATAATGTGAAGATATTACGGCGATAGATACAAGGTGTCTGAAGAATACTAAGATTGCTTATTTATATTTCTGTAATGGACGAAAATAGTTAATTACATGCTTATTTTGCAAAAGTAGATACTCATATAGACACTCAATTTATAACCTCCTTAGTAACTTTTTTGTAAGTATATTTAATTTTGCTGCGAATGTATTTGATTATTAGTTTTAAGATAAAAATACTAACGTAGGTGGGAGTCAGGCAAGATGCCGTTCCGGTCTGTTGCCTCTAGGGTCCGGATGACCTCATAAAGACGCGCTATGCACTTCTTTGTTCGTTTATGAATTGAGAAAAACAAGGGTAAATTTAAGATAAGTATGTATATGAGAATAATGCGAGATCTTACGGTCTGTTGCTCATATCACGCATGGGAAATCATTTTTATTTATTTCAAATATAATATAAAACCTATTTTTATAAAATCTATAAGGCTGAATAAAAAAGGCTTTTGCCATTAAAAAAAACTAAGAATGGTGTTACCAGTAACAAAAATCATGTTAAATTGTTTTGATTAACGTATTATGTAAATTTGAAAGCAAATACATTATAATTACAATTAAAACCGAATGAATAATTTAATTAATAAAATAAATAAACAGGTTACGTGTTTAGTTAGAAATTCACGAGATACCCGTAACTTGTAAATGCTAATCACCTGCGGAAGCTGTTATCAGCGAACTGCTCTCCGACACACTTCACTGCATCCATTATCGACCTCGTCACTTAAGCTATACATATATATACCTATATGTATGTTATAACATATTCCTGTACGTGCTTTACTAAAGAACAGATATCTTTTAACATTTAATATTATTATTTAAGTTAGCTTTCGTCTTATATGTATGAAAACATTTCATATAAGTATATAATCATATTTATATATATATGTGTGCTAAAAATACTATGACTTGTTTTTTTTTTAATTTGTAATTTTTAGACGTTCTGGCAAGTTTGTCGTCAGATGGTAAAAGGTTACAACCGCCCATAATCATTCGTTTTCTTTGTTGCATTTCAATTTTAGGATAACAAATAGGCTTCCCATTTTAAAAATCCATTTGTCAGGCCTAAAGTTAGGCTGCTAGACTAATTTCCTACATATAAACGATTAAACTAAGGATATATTCAGAACTAATAAAAGTCGTTACATAAAAAAAAAATATTTAAAAACTGTTAATTTTTTAATTTCATATTTTTATTTTTATACATATCGTTCAACATGAACTAGCTCTATTTTTTATTTGTTAACATTATATACTAATTATCTTGAAATCGAACTCAAGAATATAAATTACGATTACATTAAAACCTCTTTTTTGAATTCGTTTCCGAGCCCGCCACCCGCGTCTAGAAACAATTGAATTATTCATTTCAGCATCCGTATTCAAATATAAAATGGTATACGCGCTGTATATCTGTTTAAACAAAAGATAGAAAGAGACTGTTGTTTATACTCAATCCAAAACCCCAAGTAAGACTTAATGGATGTTGATGTATTTCATGATTACATTTGTTTATTTTTTTTACAGTTTTAACTCTGTTAGAAACGATGTTTTTGTCCTATTTATATTTTTATTTTTATAATTAGGTGACTGTTAGTATAGAAAAACGCCTTATGAAATTAGTCTAAACTTATTCGATTCTAGAAAGCTGAATTCGAACATTTTTTTATAACGTAAGCTAAGAAGTTAATTTTGGATGAATTGAAGGGCCATGTCACCCCTTTAAGTTAGTATAGCTTTATATTAATTTTACCTGTAAAAAGTCGGTACTGACAGTTACGTAGGTACATAATATTTACCACTTACGGTGGCACCCGAGGATCAGTTGAAATTATCTAGATTATAAAAAATATAAATTAATATTCATTCCTATTATAGAAGAATGATTTGTTTGTAATTTTTAAGTATATGTTTAAAATAGCTGTGCTGGAAGAATGAAGTTAATTTATTAAATTCATGAAAATATTGGGTTTTTCATTTGAGAAATTCTAAATCAGAAATAGTTCTGTTGATATGAATGATATAGTAACGAAGACAAAAGTATTTATTTATTCAAATTTATATTTATGTACTGACTCATTTAAAAATAATGTCTTAGTTGGTTCAAGAACTATTCAATAACTAATATTATAAGTGCTTTTGCTAATAGGAAATATTTTATACATCGTATTATAAATATGTATATATCCAGCTAAAGATTATATTTGAAGAGAAATATGAAGTACTTTTATAAGGGAGAAATGACACTGGGTTAAAAACAAAACATATATAAAATACCACCCATCACAATCTGAAATAACATACCATTTAAATGAAAAAAAAATCTTAGTTACTTGCCTTCACTCTCTATAACATATAACTATTTATATATAACATATCTAATATACTAAGTACATAATATAAAATTATATACTTTATTAATGTAAATAAATAGACTACAAGAAATATTGTTTTAATTAAATACCAATAAAACTGCCCAATGTTTCTGAATGAACCTTGTCGAACAAGTCAATAGTTTAATTTAAGTTTAATTCGTCAATAAAACTAACGGTTTATAATTAAATATATCGAAGCATTAAAAAGTTTAATTAGGATTTATTTTTTTTATTTCTGTACACACTGGTGACGTCAGTATGACGTAGAACACATGACAGCCATAAAGAGATTTTTCAGGGAATATCGAAAAGAGAGATTACGAAGGTGAACTACTAGAGTTATATTTCGAATATCATCTTATCTGATAACCTATGCCTTACTCCTCGTTATATATATAAATAAATAAATATGAGACAACATTACATACATTACTCTGATCCCAATGTACATAAGTAGCCGAAGCACTTGTGTTATGGAAATCAGAAGTAACGACGGTACCACAAACACTCAGACCCAAGACAACATAGAAAACTAATGGTAATCTACATCGACTCGGCCAGGAATCGAAACCGGGACCTCAGAGTGGCGTACCCATGAAAACCGGTGTACACACCACTCGACCATGGAGGTCGTCGATATCGTCGTATATATGTATTTGGTGAATCATTAAGTAATTTCGCGTAGACCGTTCTACAATCGAGCGTGGTACTCCCTCTTTATTGCCATATAAAATTTTACGCCAAAAATGATTACGACAGTTAACCCACATTTTAATTAAGACTATTATAATGAAACGTTTGTTTGTGTTCTCTTGT
The DNA here is from genome assembly GCF_905220365.1 of Vanessa cardui. Lineage (NCBI taxonomy): Eukaryota > Metazoa > Arthropoda > Insecta > Lepidoptera > Nymphalidae > Vanessa > Vanessa cardui. The sequence continues at coordinate 5,419,000 of NC_061146.1, forward strand.
TTGAGGACGTCACGCGAGTTTTGCGTACGAACTATTTTTATCCTGTCGTAATGTTAATGTAAAGGAAAAAACGTTTTTTATTAAAAAGAAAGGGTCATTAATTTAACAACTGTGTGTGGCTGTTACGTATGCTATTTTTATAAGATATTATTTCTTTCTTTGAATACATGTAAATAGGTAATTTATAAATTAATTTATCAGGAACGCATAAGTTAAACACAAAATCCATACTATTCTTTCGGGCATATATTTCGAAAAACAATGAGTAAAATGAAAAAAACAAAACAAGATCGAACGTCCGGTGATTGGTGGACGCGAGGTTGCCGCTCCGGTCCCCGGCGGAGATGCGCTACGTCCGTCCCTTACACCCCTGAACGCTTTCTCTATTCTATCTCTTTCGCCCACCTCCGCAGGATCGTCTCGCTTCAAGACGTAACTGAGATAATTTTATCTTTAAGCTTCGAACGTGACTTTTTTTTAAATAACTGAATCGAAGAGCCAATGAAACGAAAGCTGACATTTGTCATTCTTGTTTTCATTTATTCGAAATTCAATTTGAATGTAAACCTTTTTTCGTATAATTTAAATGTCTGATCTATTGAAAGAGGTCGGCCAGGTCAAGGCTATTGATTGTTTTATGTTGCAGGCTTTTGATGTTCGAATAAAATAAAGTAAAATGCTATTTAATTCTAAAGCTACTATTTAATTGTTATTAATATTCCCTTCTAAAAACTAATTAACAATAAGGATTTTAACCGACCAGGTTAAAACTCAGACGAACCCATCTGAATTTTCATAGATTTTATTTTAGTTTAAAATCTTAAGAAAACCTGAAAAAATCTGTTACACGTTTATTCACCAATCTGATTTAATTACAGTATGATGAACCTCTTAATCTTCTCTTTAAACGAAGAGCGGACCATGGTCTAGCATATACACTTACAGGCTGTAACTATATAAGTACAAGCGAGGTTCTGGGTTTAAACCCTGGGTAGATCAACAAAAAATATTGGCTTATTTGTCGAAATTTGTCGTGGGTGAAATCGCGTACTTCGGAAAGGACGTAAATGGTCCTTCGCGTCAATTTTTGCCGTCTGATCGGATATTGAAGGTGTAGGACAATATAATATAATACACTGCATTTGTCTTACACACACTAATATTCACTGTAATGTGTGCGTTCGCTGGTCTCGGTTGCCAAAAACGCTGTGAAACACATCATCATACTAAAACCGCATTGGAACTGTGGTGCTATATGTTCCAAAACTTCTCCTCGAAGGAAGAGTAGGCCTTAGCCCATAAGTGGGAAGATTTACCGGCTGTTGTAGTTGTTGTATTAATATATGTACTAACTCGTGATCTCTTTAGTAGTGAAAGCGTTAAAACAGACACACTCATTTTTATAATATTAGTTAAGCTATCAATATTATCGTTTCGAGAAACGCTCTTAGCCATATCATGTAATTGAGGTTGTAATTCATTGGGTATTCGCAAAAACCTTATTAATACGGTACGATAAATATCGTACACTCACTCATCGTACATACAGACGTAATGTAATAAATACTCGCGAATTGTAAGTAATAATATAAACAAAGATAAGGCCGGTGGCAACGGTCGGACCCAACTGTCTCGAGAAAGGGTCGCGTGCGCACGTTGCAGACCTACTAAACGAATAGAGGCGTCACATAATCAAAATATACATTATTCCCGAAAAGTTTATGTTAGAAAAGGTTATACTTTGTGTAGATGTTTAATCAAATTGACAAATATTAAGGTAGACGTATATTTACATCACGATGAGTTTGATGGTTAGTTTTATTGTAATTAATTAGATGTTAGAAATATCACATAGAATAGTTAGCATATAGTATTTAATTGTATAAGTCGCCAATATACATTATACTTTACTTAGTTTATATTTTTAATTTATAGCAAAATTATGTTTACTAAATTATGTACACAATGTAACTTTGAACCCGTAACGCTCATGTCATGACATGACAAGACACAATGTACAAATAATATACTACTACTAATACTACTACTACTAATAATATATTTTCATTGTAATGAAAATCTTTACGTATATATTTGGCATTATATTATAACACTGTGAACAGGATCATAAAAATTAAAAAAAAAAAGATAGGTTGCCAGCTCTAATATTTCGTAAGTGTATTCGGCAGGTGTACCGGCGTCACCTTTAAGAAAAAAGAGCATGCGTGGGGAAGTTCGACCCTTGACGATGGATGCGTATAAGACATTGCGTAATATCAACTACAAAGCCCTTTGTACAGTCAGAGAAAGAAAACCTTCGTCAGTTTTCAAATTGATTCCTTTATCAAGTCTAAAACTCTTAGTACCTTTTGAATCTAAACATCAAATCTTTGCGACGCAATATGTCATTTTCGATCGGTAAAGCAGATTATCGCTCATACTGAGCACACGAAAATAGATCTTAAGATGACGAACCTTTTCTTACCCCGACTGTACACGTCGGCGTAAGGATGAAAGGTAAAACGCTATCGTATTTAATGAATTAAAAAAAAAAAGAAAGTTCGTTCGTGTAGGTTGACCATTACAGTTTTTAAAATGCTATTTAATAGTTTCTTTGTTGCGTTTCAACACCTAAATCAAGTATGGTGAAATGAGATACGATTATTATTATATATTATCATTCAGTTATTTATTTATTTGAATGGGAATTTATTAAGCGCTGCTAGATAAATTTGACAAAAGAGGTTTTATATTTTATGTGTAAAAATTAAAGTCTGATTAAATACTCTTTGAAATTATGAATATATAGTATACGTGTAATAAAAAAATCATTCGAATTAGTGTGAAGGATTCTCTTAATAGTTGTAGTTATGATTTTATTATTATTAATAATAATAAAACAATATGTGAACGGTAACTAATATATAAAAACTTGGATAGTATAAAACTGTGGTGCAGTTATTAACGCCCGCCAACAAAGCGACATAGCTCTATTAATTAAGACACTTAAATTGCACATATTTGTTAAATAATATATGAATATACACAAAAGTTTGTATATACACAAAAGAATTTTGATTTGACTGACAAGATTTAAAAAAAATAAAATTACTAAAAATCACCAAATAAATAATAAAATATTGTAACAAAAGGTGATGAATTGTAATATTTAAAAAACTACACTACATTTTATTCAAAGAAATAAAATAGACTTCAATACCAAACTTTAGAAACCGTTTGGACGATGATTGAGAAATAAATAAACTACGCATTGAAATATTAACTTCATCGGTAAATATATTGAAGGATAATACTATGTTTTTGTTGTGGATTAAAGTTTAATTATTCAAATTTCTAGATAGACTATCGAATTTGAGGACGCCTTAAAAAAGGTAGTTTAACAGTTGCCCACTAAGTACACACAGGTCATAAATTAATCATTTGTAGTACGAAACTATCTAGATATATAAATAATTTTAATTGTTTTGAGATCGGATACCATTAATTATTCTTTATATTATTTTGCTTTTATCGTATAGGATAAAAAACGTACTTACTTCATTTAAAAAGATAATTGAATAAGAGAAAGTTATTTTGTAAGACAAGAGACCTTTAGGTCTCTTAATCTTCCATTGAAGTTATGTGCGACTTGCTGCATCGCGTACCACGAGCATTATATTATTTGATGCGATGTACCTACGTAAGAATTATTAATATTAAAAGGATTGTAAGTTGTCGATAACATATCAGTTTTATTATTTTTTACCATCTCCTGTTTTTGTCTAACCAGCTAGTAACTTTTTTTTCCTAATATAAAACCATTTTTTAAATCGCGACTATTTAGTAAATTGCGATCAAGGATCCTCTTTATGGCCAGAGCTCTTCAAAATGAGACCACAACCAATTTTCTATGTACAGCTATAGTTTCATAATCACATACACTATTTATATATAAGATGGTGATTGAACAAATCATGGCCGAGTGGAATATTAACAAGAATGCTGCAAGAGAAGCAGAATTTCCCCATTGAATCGCCATACTGATCTCCAGGGCAAACGAAACAACTTGTCACCAGTGGAGACAGTATGGCGAGGTGTATTGATTAATTTTATTCCTTTCTTTTATGGAATAGTTTAGCGGACGAGCATACGGGCCACCTTATGGTAAGTGGTCACCATCACCCATAGACAATGACGCTTTAAAAAATAGTAACTATTCCTTACATCGTCAATGCGCCACTAACCTTGGGAGCTAAGATGCTATGTCCCTTGTGCCTGTAGTTACACTGGCTCACTCACCCTTCAAACCGGAACACAACAATACTGCGTACTGTTGTTTAGCGGTAGAATATCTGATAGGTGGTACCTACCCAGGCGGGCTTGCACAAAGCCCTACCACCAAGTAAAACTTCAAATAGACTTTTAAAAGCACACACAATTTAAGGTCGGTAAGTAACTGTTTTTATTTTCTATTTAATGACGTAATTTTTATTTGATATTAAAACAAGTTCATTCGGGTTCGGTATAAATATAATCACTAATAACTAACCCTTAATGTGCGTTGAATACAAATTGTCTGTTTGTTTATTCGTTTTAATTTTACTGGGTTATCGTGACTCTGCCGTTGGATGACATCCGCCTATTGTCAGCGCATCGACAGATCCAAACGTTTTGCGATTATCAATATTGGTTTTTAAAGAGATTAAGTTCTTTCGACTGCAACGGTCATAAATAAATAAATAAATATGAGACAACATCACATACATTACTCTGATCCCAATGTAAGTAGCTGAAACACTTGTGTTACGGAAAATCAGAAGTAACGACGGTACCACAAAGCGGTAGGCAATTTATACTTTGATTATATTGGTTCGTACTTTAATATCTCATGCTTGCTTGATTGCTGATGTATGTTGTTTTTTTTTATAAATATTGGACTACTTCACATACAAATGATCCCAATTTAAGTACCTACAGCACTTGCGTTTTGGAAAATCAGAAGTAACGACGGTACCACAATCACCCAGACCCAAGACAACATAAAAAACCAATGAATTTTCTATATCGACTCGGCCGGGAATCAAAATCGAGACCTCGGAGTGGCGTACCCATGAAAACCAGCGTACACACTCGACCACGGAGGTCGTCCTTCAAGCTTTTTTGTATACAGATTTCGAGGTCCTATGTTTAAGGTTCTTAGGCTATTGCCGTACCCACGACTAACACCAGTAATAAGCTCAAAAGGAGGGGTGGATAGGAATATTAGTAACTCCTTAATTAATTTAAAAAAATGGTCAAGATAACACCACTAAAACTACAAGTTAAGTGATATATACTTGGTGGTAGGGCTTTGTGCAAGCCCTTCTGGGTAGGTACCACCCACTCATCAGTTATTCTACCGCCAAATAACAGTACTCAGTATTGTTGTGTTCTGGTTTGAAGGGTGAGTGAGCCAGTGTAACTACTGGCACAAGGGACATAACATCTTAGTTCCCAAGGTTGGTGGCACATTGACGATGTAAGGAATAGTTAATATTTCTTACAGCGTCATTGTCTATGGGTGATGGTGACCACTTACCATCAGGTGGCCCATATGCTCGTCCGCCAACCTATACCATAAAAAGTACGATACTAATATTTATATTTACCGACGAGATACATCACAGGTTTGAAATTAGAAATGATTTAAAAAGTTATCTCAAGAACAATGAATATATTATCAATTCACCGTCATCAGGCTTGTTTTGTCTTCGCTCGTGCCGTATTTAAAACAAAGGCTCAAAGAATAATTACGTTTTCAAAATGTTATATCAATAATGCATCAGATTACTGAATATATGATAAACGGTTGATATATCTTGTAACTTAATCATTCTGCATCCACATTGAAGGCGCCATTTTAATGATTTGTTATAATTGCTAATCGAACTTTTTTTTTATGATGATAGACTAATGACATCAATTATTCAGCCGATATTAAAACTGTTTTGTTTACCAATTGCTATATTTAATCAATTTTTAATAACGGTAGTATTATTTTCCGAAGTAATACTTAGTCCAAGTTATCTGTCGTGTTATTGATTTTGCGTCCATACCTTAAATTAAATTACATTACAGATCGTTATTTAAACTAAATTACACACTAGTAACGATAAATAATGTAAAATAACGTTAAAATACACCTTGTGAAAATTGAGTATCTGTTACACGCCCACTTAGGCGTAAATTAAACTAAAGTAACGATGTTTTTGTTAAATAAAAACATAACAAATTGGACTACAAGTATATTTTGCTTCGATTCGACTACTTGCGTATGTCCAGCATTTTATTAATAAAATGGATCTAATGGAATCTAATTTAATGGAAATGGTTTTGGGAGAATTAATGATTTTCTGTAAAGGTAGTCTCAATTAGAAGATTCGAATTTCTGTGTTCCATATTCGTGCCTCGGAAAGCACGTATCTTTCCTGAAATCAGTGTGGACATTGGAGCATCCGAAATTATACTGCAATTAGAAAAATCAAACTCTTTTATTGATAAGATTATTGGCCGTTGGTGCTACATTTCAAATAAACCAAAATGTGAACTTATTAATTAATTAACAAGAATTGTTTGATGATTTAAAATATCCTCTATCTGATATTATCTACAAAGATAAAACATTCATGTAAGCCTTTTTCCTTCTCTTTATAGACTTAATTTCTATATGCTTAGCAAGATACCTATTAGATAAAAAAAGTTGTTTAATAAAGTCTGTTTTAAATGTTTTTGCGAAACGCTTTTTATACAAACCCAGCGCGACCCCTCTAGCCTCACCCTCGATGACGTCACCACGTTGACTCACGGAACCCGAGTGGATAAAAACAGCGAATGACCCGTTATTACAAAAACACCACATGCCCGTGTACTTTGCGAAATAAGCTTAAATTAAAGGCAATGTGTTCCGAACCTTCTCCTCAAAAGAAAAAGTAAAAGTAAAGTAACAGTCTGTAAATTTCCCACTGCTGGGTTAATGCCTCCTCTCCTACTAAGGAGAAGGTTTTGGAACATATTTCACCACGATGTTCCAATGCGGGTTGGTGGATGGTAGTACACATGTGGCAGAATTTCGATGAAATTAGACACATGCAGGTTTCCTCAAAGGGAGAGGAGGCATTAACCCAGCAGTGGGGAATTTACAGGCTGTTGTTATTGTTGTTTATTGTTGAACGCAAAATGGCACCCGGTCATAAAAGATAATTTATAATCATACTAATCAACTTTGCCATTTAAGGATCGCAGATGATTTACGTAATCGGACTGGGTGATGATGTCCGGATCGATACGATTGCTGATAGAGGTAAATAAGGACGTTGACCTCGCCATACACAAAACAAAAACAAGAATCATAATGAAATCTCGCAAATATAACACAAATAAAAATTTTAACATAAAGAAAAACCGACTTCAAACAAAACATTACTTTAAAACAAATAAATATGCACTAAAAAGTAATAAAAATAATTGCGTATTCAACATATTTTTTAAGAGTGCTCCTTAGTAAAATGAAATTAAAAATATTAGACTACTTAAAAGTCGATTTACGATTATATAACGTAGTTATAGTTATTGTTATATTTGGAGGCGGTGTCAGCCAAGAAAACCCTACACACAAATATAATCACAAAATCGGTCCACCCAGTGAAAAGTTATGAGGTAACAAACAAAAAAAAATACAGACGAATTGATAACCTCCTCCTTTTTGAATTCGGTTGATAACACTGTACAGCTCCGACCCATTACAGGTCCAAACTAATTTAGAACTAGCCGAAGACTCTCCTACGCCTGAACAAACTTGTCCCTTAAGGTCAATGGTAAGTGATCAAAATCTATTTTTTTTGGCGTTATAGGAAATATTAAAGAAACTTTTGCCAATATACCGCCAATGTGTAATCTAAGATGTTATATACCCTAGGTTCGTAGTTACACTTTGAAATTGAAACATACTTTCCTTTACAAATTGAAAATTACAATACAAAGTTTTATTATATATATAGTATGGTATAGAATATATGAGGTTGTGTTGTTGTTGCGGGTTCAAACCCAGGCAAGCACCGCTATATATATATGTGCTTTATTAGTCTTTTTAATTCATCTCGTGCTCGGCGGCGAAGGAAAACATCGTGAGGAAACCTGCTTGTGTCTAATTTCATCGAAATTCTGCCACATGTGCATTCCACCAACCCCCATTGGAACAGCGTGGTGGAATATGTTCCAAACCCTCTCCTTAATGGGGAAGGAGGCCTTATCTCAGCAGTGGGAAATGTACAGGCTGTTACTTTACTTTACTTTACTTATATATATATAAACATCTAATATACGCGATAAATGCTTAACAATAATGGTAAGTATTGTTATACTATGTTTAACTTATATAATCAGAACATTTTTGGAACCGATGTTACTAATTTTCCTATTTATATGATGCTTATTAATTACCTAAAGCGATATCTATATTAATAGCTGACTATGTCCGCAACTTCGTGCCTATTTTTGTAGCCTTAGTTACTTATTATATCAACTTTCTGCTAGTTAAAGTCCCTTCAAAATCGGTCCAGCCGATCCAGAGTTTTGCCGGAACAAAGAGACAGACATTTGAATGTTATTTTCGTATATATACCGTGTATATGCATTACACATACACTCCAATTTTAGTATAAGTATCGATTTAGATTATTGCTCAAACTATTATATTACTAGGCGGTTTGTATATATTATTAATTAAAGAATGATCATTATATATTGGCAAATAAACGTTTATGAACGGGTTGTTTAAAAATATTTTGCATGTTCAAGATAGTCCGAACCATCCTTGATGCTTGGTTAACTTTATAAATTACGTTTAAGTTATATTATAACTCATTTATCAAAGTCAATCAAAGATGTTATGCAAATACGTCATAATAATATAGAATATACATTTAAAAGCCATGTATATATTATGTTGTCACTCATAAATCGATTTTGATTAATTAATCGGTAAATAGTTTCATACTCTTTATTAATTAAACCGCAAGGTGGAACTAGTATGAAGCATTACCCCACTTAGCTGTTTCGTAATCGGAAATAAAATTGTGTATGTTATTGAAACCTGTTTAGCTATAATATGAGGGTGTTGTCACCATGGTAACCGTACACCCTGGCGCCCTACGGAAGGGTACAGCGGAAATGAGGTTTATTCCCTCACCGGAAGTGGGTACCTGATGGTTGTCTATCTCACCGTGCTCTGTTCAATTTCTTACTTGATTAATTGCAAGCGATTCGAATTTTGATGCTTTAACATATATATATATGTCTGTGTATTTTGTCGTATGTATTTATATTTATTTTTAATCTTTAAATGACTTCGTAAAGGAAGAGGTTCCTAATTCGTCTTTTGATTATTTTTATGTGTTGCGTTCATTATAGTTGAAACGTAACATTTTACATTGTTAAGTTTTTATTTTAGATACTATATAATTATTATCAGCGCGCTCTATTTGACACAAATAAAATCGCTCTTAAGTTGTTTTTTTTTTATAATTAAAAAGGCACAGATAATGCCTAATTTCATACAGTCAAAACTATTAGAATCAGCACAATCATTTGAGAGTCATTAAAAAATAAACAATACGCTTCTATAATAATATTCGTAAATTTTTTTATACAATTTTACGCACAGATACAAAATGCATATAATAAACAACAATACCAATCAGTCAAATGAAAATTAGTTTATACTATCCGGTATATCAGTAATTTTCAGTGTTGCAATGATAAAAATTGCCATGTTAGTGATCGCGTGGCGGCATAGTAATGAATAATGTTCGTTACTTAATTATAATTATGTATATTGCAACACTAAATCCTGATTTATTTGCGCGGTTAGAAGTTGTACATGTAACTGATTTTAATACTCGATTACAATATTTTCATATACCTACCTAATTCTATCTATAGTTTAAATTCGGAATATTCTTTGATAATATATAAGCTATTTTGAATCGTATCGTATCGTATCGTAGTGTAGATTGTACATTTTTTTTAATAATCGTAAGAACACATTGGAAGTTAAGCGAGTATTGAAATTACTTTTATAAAAAAAAAAAAAAAAAACAAAAACCCGCTGAGTTTCTTTCGCCGGTTCTTCTCAGGTCAGGGTATTTTCTTTTCCGAACTGGTGGTAGTGTTTCAATTGACCATCAATAAGAAAGTGTAATGCTTCTATATTGAAATTATTTGAGCTGAGTTTTGAGTTTGATTCAGCAAGAAAGAGCCATCATATATATTAATATAATCATGGACTTCGCGAGTTGGTATATTCGGACATCAATTACTGTCTGAATTGGTTTTCTCCACACAAAGTTGGGACGGAAAAATAATATTTTCATCATGATAAATTAATATTTTCAGTTTTGTGTGTGTGTGTGTGTTTTTTTTTAATTTCGTTATGTAACAAAACAACCAGTACATATATATTAACAATTATCTTTTAAGGGTTTTACTATTTCTCCCTTTTAATTAGTTCAATTGATCAAGGACTAGTTAGAACAAATGGATACAACAGGATTGAAATTAAGACTACAGTAACAGCCAGTAAATATACTGTTAAGGCTGATCGGGGAATCCCCTAAAGTTATAAAATTAAATAATTAAAAAATATATATTAATCATTATTAGTATATTAACCCTAAAATCACAACAAACACTAACTTATGTAATAATCACATCATTATACATCACTTCACGATGTTAGGGTGCATTTGACTTTTCCGATTCGCCACATCTGTGGGGCTGCAACAATGGAGGAATCAAACCCTCGTCAATATCACCGCGGACTCAGAACAGTGTTTAGATTAGAAATGGTTTCGTATAATATACGATAAGAAAGATTTTTTGATTATTTTTTAAGAATAACATTAGTTTTTAAATAAAAGTTATTTTTTGTTTTTAGTATGTACTTACTGTCCGAAAATCCACAACAGCGCGATTTCTTAGACATTTTCTGCCTCGCACAACTAGTTTGTGGATTCAGCTTTCGCCGGCGGTTTTTCCGAACCGACATGGAAACCTTCAAGAAAAGAGCGTACTCCTTCCTTAAAGGCCGGCAACACACCTGCAATCCTCCTGGTGATGCAGATGTCCATGGGCGGTGGCATTTTCCATCAGGCATTTTCCATCAGGTGAGCCTCCTGCTCGTTTGCGAAAAAAAAATCCGTCACGTTGAATCTAAATTCATGTTAACGACTACAAATCTGGTGGTTCATACCGGGATTGGGGCCGAAATTTCTTATTTCTTTCATATTTATATGCCAAGTATTTTTATTTCCGATTTGGAAATTGGGCAATTTTTAAATAGTCATATCTCGGACAATCCGTTTCTTCACAAGCCTCTTCTCCTGACGGATTAGCCATGAGCTTATGATTGGATGGAAAGAGGGAGCTCGTGTTCATATATATACACTATATGTACTACGCTTTTGTGTTATATCTTGGAAATTGGAGATCTGAAACGTAAAACAACATCTGTTTAAATGGGTCATGGCTAATGTTTATCTGTAAGATCGGTTGAAGATATACAATCAAATATAAACTAATTTTCAAGTCCTTACCATGTATACCATGCATACCATTGTTACGGAACCCTCTGTTCAAAGACAGAACTGTTCAGAGGTGATGCAGGTGATGTAAATCGGAAAGGTGTTACGAATGATAAAGTAGATTGCTTTTATTGATTTTCATTCCAACAATCAAAAGGGGATACTTGTATTGGCTTGTAAACGACTTATGCCTTTTTGTTTTTATGAAAAATCAAAATACTATGTTATTTAGGTACGTTGAGTCAAATTATTCTGTATTTCACATTAATTTATACTGTTACTTTTAATGTTCAATGTTGAATGTATATTTTTTTAAGAAAATGATTTCAAAAAATGTGGTCGATGATGTCCATTTTGAAGTCGGTCAGAACGTTTGAAATCAAAACAAAATCTTCCAAAATTCACTTCACTCTTAACATGTATGGCATAAGGTTCAAATTTTCAAACGCTACAGCGCAGAAGAATACGTTTATAATCATAATCCAATGGAATAATATCCAGACAAGACATGCACAGGATTTGCTATAAGTTGTTTATGACACATACATAGGTGTGTCGTTAACTTAACTGCACATATAAGTTTTTCGACAACTAATATGTTTAAAAAGGGTAACTACTGAGTTTCTTGCGGGGTCTTTTTGGTAGAATCTACATTCCGAACCGGTGGTATCTTCACTTAATTGTAAAATGACGATTCAAGCCTACGCCTACTTGAATAAAGTTTATTTTGATTTTGATTTTTGAACGTTTCTGATACATTTCTAAAGCCTTATTAACAGACTATCCATACCTAATAATCAAAATAGTCTTCACTATTATTATATTTTATTATATTATATACTATTATTTTATTTCGCTCCGCTTCGCCCGCATCGGTTTCAATGTTTTCTCATAAAAAATTGGTTGGAAATCGTTCGAGTTAAAATCTGCAATGCAGTGGTCTCGTTCGAGAGTCAATACGAAAATCATTAACCACACCAAACCTACATTTTAACTTATACCTTGAATAATTGAATAGGTATACAAAATGTTATAGCGTTGAAACTTTTGAAAATACTTGATTTGATACGATTTTTGTCATTGTATTTGGAAATAAATACATATTGTTTATAGTCTCTCTGTCCCTATATCTTTGTATGCTTAAATCTTTGGAACTACGCAATGGATTTTGATGCGGTTTTTTTTTCATAGGTAGAATGATTCGAGAAGAAATTTTTTTATGAACATGGACAATTTAGTAAAGAAACACTTATATTTTTATTAGTTTCCACTGTGATGTCATAACACTGCTACCGTACGAAGCCGGCACGGGTCCTAGCGACCTGTCCCGGTTTAACAAATCTTAAGCAGCAAATGAAATAATCAAGAAATATTTTTATATAGAAATATGTATATACAAGATATTTAAATTTATTTTGTATACGAATTTCAGAAAGAATATCGGGCATTTCTTTGTCCTACTTAAAAATCAGATAATTATAATTTAAATATTACATCGACCAATCACGAGCTTAAAAAAATTTAGAACACAGCTTTCGTAGCCATTGATCATTAAAAAAAAAATTAGCTTTTATTTTCAAAAATTTATCTCTATTGGCTAATAATTAAATAAAGAATCATTTTCAATGTTTTGATTGATAAATACAAAAAAATCAAAGAATGTAACATAGAGAGGCGTAGTTATTCAAATGAGATATACTCTATATCATTTCTTCTGGGAAGCGAGGACGGCGGTTGCCATGGCAACGTGCCGCATCAACACAGAGACACGTGTGAATATCCAGGTGACCTAGGATTAGGGCACAGTGAGAGAACGACCTATCATTGACAGGCAGCCCGTGACCTAGATTACGCTACTCATATTGTATATATCATTCATCATACAATACTATATAGGTAAGTAAGTTAAACAAACATCCTCAATTCTTCATTTTTTATATTTGAGGTTCCATAGCATGGTCAAGAGATTGTTTTTTTTTTTAATTTAGAAAAGGTAGACATTCTCGCGAATAGGCTAACTGGCACTGCCCAAGGATATTGACAGTGTAAGATATATTACCTATATCGTTCATCGCCAATGCGCCTCCAAGCTATGGAACTTTATGTATAACCTGAAATTGACTCACACCCTTAAACCTTAAAACTACTGAATTATTACTGGTTAGCGGTAGAATATGGGATTGTTAGTGCCTACCCAAAGCTTGCAAAAAGCCATGGTACCAAGTAAGATATACCTACTTTAACTTATAATGGATGTACATTCGTATAATACTGACATATATTATTCGATGTATGTATTTTATAAAAAAAACTGTAATTAATAAGATCGACAGATGTGAAACATCGAAATTGATGTTTAATTAAATAATTTCTATAAGAAAACCAATAAATAAATATTGCCTAAATAAATAAACTTAAAGAGTTACTTTACTAAATTAAATGTACTTAGTACCTATATTTTCTTATTATTATAATATGTAAGGCAGTATTGTATAATTTTAATAGCGCCTCGACTTCGCACGGGTGCATATCTGATATATAAATATACTACAGATTTTTACTTGTTTCTTTATCAAAATAGTCCATATATTATACAAAAAACCCTTCCTCTCGAATCACTATATCTATTAAAAAAACCGCATCAAAATTCTTTGCTTAATTTAAAAGATCTAAGCATACATAGGGACAGACAGCGGTAAGCGATATTGTTATATATTATATCATGATGATAAATAAGCTACACACACACACACACATAGACAAGTGAGTAGAAGACAGCTGAGAGACATGATGGAGTGAGAAGGAGGTGGTAGCTGTTATGTGGTTGCCGTCACAGTCGGTCGTACTCGAAAGTGGAGGGTGACATTTAATATAAATATTTCTCTAAAAAATGGAATTTATAAATTAGCCGAAATTTTAGACTTTGGCAATTGATATAGAATTTATAAACAATTTAGACATATAATTAAAGACTGCAGTGCAACTCAGCCTTGGAGCCTTAAATTTCAGTTCAAATTCAATTTGCCGTATTATGATCGTTATTGTTTATGGTACCCTAAGAAGAGTCACGACTATATTATTCTAGGGCACTGCAATGTCTGTGGACACGGCGTACCACATCCTGACTGAGTGTGTGGGAGTAGTTTAGTAGGTATTAAACTAGGGCGCAGTCCTGGGCATCAGCATGTCTCACATACGACTCCACTTCACGTGAGGAAACGTGTAATGTGTTTTTCAAAATTGAAAAAAGGTCACTGAAATGGCTACAACCAGCTATTCTAGTCCTTACTATACTCATAGAATAATAAAAAATCTTTATGAAAATTTTAAGGGCATTGAACTCAAAACGTCAATTGAAAAACTTTTTGCATGAAATGGGTTTTTTTACGCGTTTAATATAGAATAGATGAAATTCGATTTCGAACGATCCGTTTAATTTCAAAAATCGAATGCCCTGTGAGCCCAATGTGTCGCTACCCGATTTTTATCCCCGTGCTGTTTATCTGCCACGTCATCGATGTCATAGTCCGATAGTGAGCTATTACCGCGGCGTTATCAACACGACATCCATGCCAATAAAATTGACGCTTTCGTTTTATTTTACGGAACAAATTAAACATTATATATTTCAGCTATTTTAGTAAGTGTAATAACTTAGTCTATGTATAATATCAAGAGTGTGAAACTGGTTATTTTTTTTTATTTTATTTAGCAAATAGTCCTGTTGATAGTAAGGATTCATCTTTTATCATAGACACTTCACTGAACGTTTTTATTATGTACATTACGCAATTAATAATGTAATTTAAGATGCCTGTAATTATACTGTGTATAATTATGTTGGTTATCATTTCAGTTTTTTTTATTTAATAATATTCTCTTAGTAAAGCGAAATTATTAAATAGCAACACAATTCGTCTTTTAGAACTAAATTACTTAGATAACTATAATCAGTCTCCTAACCCATAAATAAGTGATTACCTACAATTTGTATAATATCTAATTTTATTCCTGAATTTACGTTAATATTCTGACTTAATAGCCTTCTAATAGCTTTTTCAGTTATAATTATTTATTTAAGTTGGCAACACAAAAATGAAATTTCATAAGTTCTAATTTTGACATAAATTTTTAATTGATTGGTGATTGTACTGTTATAGCGTAATTTTGTTTTTTTTTTTTTTTATTTATCCGCTGCCCATGACCCTAATTACATTAAGATTTTAGTACATTATACAATATATGCATAAATAAATTCGAGAATGTTTGTTTTTAATATTTGAGCTTACATTTCTAACTAATGCCTAAGTGAGAACTAGCATGTTATTACTCGAAATCGAATAACTTTTTCTGCGAAAGAAAGCATGACGAAAATACTAAAAAAAGAGCAACAAAATTAAATTCACATTTGACATTTAATAATTAAATGTCAGTGTTGCCAGATCATAAGTCGTCTAGAGAAATGAGAAAAAAGCAATTAACACTTGACATTTCACTTTTCTCGTTACTAAATGTCAGTATTACCAGATAAAGTAACTATACCCACGAGATGTGGTATTTAGGCGCCCTGAGGGCAGATTGTCAGTACACCCTCGGCGCCATGGCGACCAAAGTCTAAACATCGTCCCCTATTAATCTCGAAGTTAGGGCGTGTCGAATTAGAAGGGTGACCAATTATTTCACAATTTATCTAAAAAAACAGTCTTAATCATTTATTTTTGTAAATTATACGTGGATTAAAATAAAAATATGCTTATACAAAGATACATTTTGATGTCTTATTCAATAATTTATCGTTAAAGGCACCTCCTTTTAATTAATGAGGTGTTGAAGAAAGTATTTTTTGTACAAAAAAGCGCACCGCTTAACATGCATTAAAATTCATAGGTTTATTTTGTAATTTGCATGGTAACCCTATTATTATGGGGGCGCGGATTGATACCAAATTGGCGGGAAAGCTGACTATTTGACAGATCATTTTTTATTCCGTTCGTAAATTTGGCAGTCATTGTTCCACAAATTACAAACCAGCTGGCCAGGAAGTGAATTAGGTTTGTTACACCTTGAAGGGTGTGTGTAAAATGTTTTAATTTAATTAATCTGATTACATGAACACTTTTATCTGCTATAACATTAAGGATTTTTATTTATTGTACTCAAATTTTGTTTTGGCTGAAAACAAAAGTTTTTTTTTTAATATTAGTCTCCAACCTAACAACTAAAGAGGTTTTAATTTATATAATCTGTGTATCTTTATTAGGTTAATCAATAACCTAAATTGGATCTATCATTCTTATATACCTGGCAGGGTAATTTAATCTCTCTAATAGCATAATTGGATTAATCTAAAAACTAAGTGTAAGTCAATCTTAGTAGACTTATATAGTTATACCTTCGGACCTTTTCAAGAGGTAACACTTTAAAAAAGTTATACAATACGTAGAAAAGTATTGGTACAGTGTATCACTACATAGTATAAAACAAAGTCGCTTTCTCTGTCTTTATCCCTATGTATGTTTAAAACTACGCAACGGATTTTGATGCGGTTTGTTTTAATAGATAGAATGTTTCGAGACGAAGGTTTTTGTATACAATACATGAATAATATAGTTCAATATCTAATGACAAATTCTGTAGTATATTAAGTATTAGTATTGCACCCGTGCGAAGCCGAGGAAGGTCGTTAGTATATTGTAAAACAATGTATGTCTGTTGTTTTATGCAGAATCTTATTATACACGTGAGTTTTCGTAATATAACACTACAAATATTCTTTGTTTTGAGCTCATTATTAATATACTAATTATAATTTCTGTGCGACGAAAACTTTACCATGATGGATGATTTCTTTCAGTGGGAGTATGACGTTAAATTAATATTAATTTTTGTACAACAGCTTTTGTTACATTGGCCGTTTTTGGGATATAATTAATTTTGTGTTGTATATATTAATTACATTTCCCCATTACTTATTTATGATTACCGCATAATTCACTTATGTATTTTAAGGTGCGTTCAATGTAATTAATAAAACGTTTTAATAAGTCGGTGTCACCAATTACTTTTCGATTCATCTCGGTCGAGTTCCATTTCGAGATTCGAGATTATCTTTCATAGAATAAGTCCACCAAGGTTTCTATAATGTATAGAAAAGTGTATTTTCATTGCAAATTGTGTGTGATGGGTTTATTTGTTATTTTTATATTCCTAAATTTAATCTAATATTATAAATCAAAAGTTAGTTTATATTGATGGAGTTTAATTACGTTTGACCATCTGGAACGTGTCTAATGATAATAATACCAGGCAGAATTAATTACATATATCATCGTCATCATCAGTCTACTACTGTCCACTGCTGAACATAGCCCCCCCCCCCCAGATTGACATTGAACATAGACTCCCCAGTTGCTCGGTTCCCTGCTTCTCTCATCCAGCTTCTACCGGCTATCCTGCGAATGTCATCAGACCAGCGGGTAGGTCGTCCTACATAACGCTTACCCAGACGCGGTCTCCTCTCTAGGACTCTGCTCTAGCGGCCATCGGTTCTACGACAGACACTGCCAGCTCACTTCAGCTTGCTGCTTCTCCGAGCTATGTGCGTTACTTTGGTTTGGTTTACATATATAAGTGTATTCAACTAACATGACTGTATTTTTAAATAGAAATAGAGTAACTACTGACATTCTTGCCGGTTGTTTTATATATCTTATATTATATATTCCTTATATTCTTATATATTCTATATATCTTCTTTCTGAACCGGTGGTAGCTTCACTGGATATAGTTGTTTAATGATTTCTAAAAAGATCTGGCTTATTCCAAAGGGTTTAAACGAAACATCCCTTAAAACAAATAGATGACATTTCAACTTAACCTTAAATCGGGACACAAAAGTTTCTAAGCGATTAAGAAGTGTCAAAATATCATATATTCATATCACACTGCGCGTGCGCCGGCGATCACGACCGCATTGTTCTCTGTTCGCGCGTGATGCATTGACGTGATGGCTGCATCACGGATATGTTTAATTGTTTTTTAATTTACTTTCATTACGTTTCATATTTTTTTTAATCTAGAGTAGAATATATAGAGTTCGATTTCTAGATTATTCTATACGTCTTGAAGTCAAGATTAATTTTAATGTAACGCTCCTCTAAATATAAAGTGAAACAATAACCATAATTTACATTACAAAATTTATACTTTACTGTCTATATATATTTTTTAACT